>NC_081436.1:41231824-41937590 GCF_949786415.1 Peromyscus eremicus | reverse complement strand
TGAGCTTCGGGGTCTTTGATTTCTTTCAGGACACACACCAAGTTCCCTGTGTGAACTCAGCCCCATCTCTTAACTCCCTGCAGACAGTCTGGCTCATCACACTGACTTCCCGATTCTGCAGGCCTAGAAGGAACAAGACAGTGAAAGGGCCTCAGTGCTCCCCAAATGCCATGGCAGGCCCTCACAGTAGGGCCTCGGGCAGCCAGCATTGTGCAAGCAAGAGAAGCGGGCCCTGGAATCCTTTCTTTTCTGGAGAATTTACAGGCAAGACAAAGGGAGACATTATCCTTGCCATTACAGCGGCTGCTGCCCAGGCCTGTGGCCCAGGTGTCACATGCTGCCCCCATCTCCTAGTCTGCTTTCTTCCTTTGTCTGCAGAGACACAGAACTTGGCCTCTGCTCCCTTCTCTGACACCATCCAACCCCCTCTGGGCTTTGGTCCCCAGCCACTGCTGTTCTGGAGTGAACTTGGATCCTGGTAGACTTGGACAGACCCCAACCAGCTGCAGGGTGATGGACTGTGTTGGGCTTCGGAATGCTGTTGTCTCTGGTTCGACACTGTAGCCCTGTAACCAAATCCAGAGCATAGCCGTTTCGACTGGGGCCTGGCAGACTGAGTAGTTAGTTATCACTGTGCTCTGGCAGGCCATTCTGTTGCCTACAGAACAGGGTGTGAGTTCTTAGCTGGGTCTGCCTTCTACAAGGCCTTGCACTCCTATTCCACAGCGAAAGGGAACCGGTCCTGGCTGGGTCCTGCTGTTGGTGCCGAGCTCGGTCTGTTCCCTCATGGTTTCATCTCGACACCTTCTTCAGTGTCTACGTTTCACTCAAACTTCCAGTCTGCAAGGCGTGCTGTTCTTTCTGCTGTGGCAACAAACACATAAACAACAACAACAACAAAACTCAACCCGACAAAAAAATCATAGAAAGTAGCGTTTGTTCCAGCTCACAGTTTGTGGGTACAGTCCTCTGTGTCAGGGACACTTCTGCTGTGGTGGCAGCTACTCACACTGTGTCTGCAGACGGGGAAGCAGGAGATGAATGCTGGTGTGTGGCTCTCTTTCTCCATTTTATTCAGTGTAGACCTCGGCCCGTGAGATGATGACGGTTCCCGCTTTCAGGATGGCTCTTAACCTCTCAATTAATTCCTGCTGGAACCCTCACAGACACACCTAGAAGCAACTGTCCTGGGCAATTCTAAGTCAGGTCAAGTTCATGATCAAAGAACCATCCAACGGTTCAAACCGAGGACATCACTTCCGATGTGTTGGTGACCCTCCACTGGCTCTTCCAGCACCCAGAGTACGCTCTACTCCTTCCGCTGTCTTGTACCACTGGTAAGAGATGGGCCGCCTGTGTTCCAGCCTTAGTTCTTCCGTATACCAGCCACACGGCCTTGGGCACATTGTTTAACCTCCTTAGGCCTTGCCTTTTTTTTTTGTCTCAAAAATGGGAATAATTGGGACACTGGGAGAGTGTGAGAACACACTTCAGGTAAGTAAAGTGCACGGGGCAGAGTGACCCCTCTGTGGAGGAGGTGGCTCCCATCATTCAGTAAAACATTTATCAAATGGTCTCTCTGTCTTATCATCTCCACCAAGCTGGGGAGCGCAAAGAGCAAGACAGATCCAGCTGACCACACAGGGGACTGTGCAACCGTGTCGGCCAGGCCTTGCAGCCCCTGCGGTACAGGCTCTGGGAAGAGCAGATGCTGAGCTCCACAAGCAACTCCAGAGAGGAGGGGGTCCTGGTGAGGCTCTTGTGTCCACGCTGCTTGGCAGAGAGCCCCTATTCCACAAAAGGTTGAGAGCTAAGGTATGGGGCTTTTGTGGGTCCCCCACATCTGGTCCTGGAGGCAGAGGGGTGGGGAGCAGGGCTTTCAGGTGTCTTTAGTTTCATCTCACGTTTCCTCTCTCCCGGCTCATTCCTGTCACCACACAAGCATGCAGCAATATCTCCTATCTTAAAGAGCAAAAATCTGAAATTCTTCCTTAAGCCCACACCCGTCTCTACTCTACTTTTCTTCTCTAACACACCTCCTCCAAAGATTGGCTCAGTCTCCACCTCTACCTCTTCCCCCCACGTTCTTCCCCATACCCTCCAATTTCCTTCCCTCCCTACTAAACTAATGCGGTCAAGATCTCCAATGACCTCAGCCTTGTTCAAACCACCTGGGAATTTTCACACCCGTCTTACACAGGCCTGGGTAGAGCCTGGGTCAGCCGCTCATTTCCTTCTTGTGTGGCTTTTCTGTCTCTATTGCAAAAGACCATCATAAAATTAGTGGTTTAAACGGTGCAGGTTTGCTGATTTTCGGCTCCGTAGTTTAGAAGTTGAAGATTAAAACACAGGCAGGGTAATGTTCCTCTCCGAGACTCTGAGGAGACTGCATTTCCTTGACTTCTCTAGATTCTAGAAGCCTCCAGAAGCTGGCCACATCTCTTAGGCCCCTGCTTCCATGAGGAAACCCAGCACATCCGATTTCTCTGGCTAGTCCTCTGTGGTTGCTTCTTCCTCTGGCTTCAGCCAAGAAAGTCCTCTGGTTTTAAGCGCCACTCAGACAGTTCCCAGTATCTTCAACCCAGGATCCTCAGCTGTAAACACGCCTACAGCATCTCTTTGCCAGGCAAGGGAACATCTTCAGGGGTAAAAGGAGTGTATGTGACATTTTGGGTGTCCATTATAAGAATTCTTAGGGTCAAACAGGGCTGGTGAGATGGCTCGGTGGTTAAGAGTACATGTTGCTCCTCTAGAGGACCCAGGCTCAGTCCATAATGTTGTTCACAGCCATCGGTAACTCCAGTTCATTACAGGGCATCTGACACCCACTTTTGGCCTCCGTAGCCACTAGGTACACACGTAGTGCACACACACGCGCGTGCACATGTGGGCACACACACACACACACACACAGGCAAAATACCCATGCACATAAAATAAAATAAATAAATCTAAAAACAGAGCAATTTATTCAGATGTTCTTATATGTTGTTTTCTTCTTCTTTAAAAAAATATCATTTATTTATTTATTATGTATACAGTGTTCTGCCTGGATTGTGCTTGCACACCACAAGAAGTCACCAGATCTTATTACAGATGGTTGTGAGCCACCATGTGGTTACTGGGAACTGAACCCAGGACCTCTGGAAGAGCAGCCAGTGCTCTTAACCTCTGAGCCATCTCTTCAGCCCCCATGCTGTTTTCTTTTTAAAAGTATTATTGTAATTGTAAAATTGTGAGTTATTTTATAGTTTTACTTTATAAAAGAAAATACCATTTTATAGTTCAACCCTGTCTACAGTGCAGTGCAGTAACCAAATTCGAAAGTATTTCTATCTCCTTTTACTTTTTATTTACTTAATTTTCATTTTTTATGAATGCAGAATTGTGGGATACAGATTGACATTTTCTCATTTAGCACCTTAAATTTAACATAGCCAAAACAACTGACTTTTTTTAAAGATTTTACTGTATTAATTGTGTTGTGTTAGGAATATGCCCATATCACAGCACATAAAGGAGAGAACCAACTTCCAAAAAATGTCCTCTGATCTCCACAGAACATGTGGGTCCTGGGGATCGAACTTAGGTCATCAGGCTTGGTGGCAAGCACCGTTACTGCTGAGCCATCTTGCCAGCCCTGAACTCTCAATCCTATCCAAATGCCTTCTCCTTTTTCTTCCTCATTCCAGGAAGAAGCCTCACCACCTAGACAAGCTTGAACATCTTAGCATCATCCCTGGGAAAGTGCATTCCCTTACACTCACTTCTGGCCAAGTAGTGAGAGGTTCCCAGCATCTTCTCTCGTCTACCCATTTACCATCCTTCTCCAAGCCATGGACCAGCAGCAACTCTGGCTAAGTTCCCTTCCCACACCCGCTCCCCCATCCCTCAACCTAGCACCCCTGAAAGCTTTCAAGCAGAATCATGGCATCCCCTTCTCTGGCTTGACTATTTCAGTGGAAGCAATTTCCACATCTTTGAATAAAATGCAACCTCCTTGGCACTGTTCAAACCCTGAGGTGTCAAACCCTCACATCAACATGGTCTCATTTCCTGCACTCAACCCCACGGGCTACCTTATGCTTCTCAGACACAGCCTTACAGTGTCTTCAGATGAGAGATTTGCATAGTGGCTGTGATTCACCTTGGAAGGTTCTTTTCCCAGACACCCACATGGCTGCTCACCTCATTATAGGCAGGCCTCTGCTCAAATGTCACCTCTTTTGAGAGGTCACATCTATATTATTTTCCTTGTGTTATATTTATTTCTTATTTGTCTGTTGTCTATCTTCCCCCCACTAATGTAGCCTCCATGGAGCTGGGACTTTTGTATCTGGTTATCCAACATGGTGCGTGGTCTACAGGAGGCCCCCCCATATATGTTTATTATCAGAATAAATGAATGACCGAATGAATGACTGAAAGGGAGAGGCTGCTTTTCAGGAAGAGTAAGTCAGATGGGGAAGAGGGGAGGACTCCCTGTGAAGAACATGCTGAAGCCAGAGACTGAAAGCAAGGCCTCCAGGGAAGACTGTCTCCATGACAACCTAGGCCATAGGCCCTGGCTACTCTTGGGAAAAGGCCAGGCCCGCGGCGCCTGTGGGGACAATATGGCAAGCAGCGAGTCAGTGCCCAGGCTGGCATTCAGCTCAGACACCGGGACTCTTTCCCTGGCTTTCACCTCATTGCTCTGGCCTTGGCAGACCCAGCAGATGGGCACACTGCAGGACCCTGGGATCCACACAGCCGGCTCTTTGTGGCACGGGAGGACAACTCCTTGTCTGGTCCAGGCTCCCAGATCCAGGAAATCCTAGACTGTGAAGCTCCATGATAGTTCACCTTGTGGAGAGCAGCCCAGCCAAACTGGCTGCTGGGGACAGCAGTGAGAATTGCAGAATCATGTCAGACACTTGCTTCTTGGTAGGCTTGGAGTGCTTCTGACCTCAGCCTGCAGGAGCCTCCACAGTATCTCTGTGAGAGGAGGGCTGTTTATCCGTATCTTTACCATGTCAACTGAAGTCTAGAGAGGTCAGCATCAGAAAGTTCCAGAAATGTATTCCTATAACTCTCTGCCTCTTGTCCAGCACACAGATCCTTCCTGGGTTGTCGGTAGGGATCTGCTGCACCCTTCCAACATCTTCTCCTTATCCAGCATGCTCCACTGTGGGCCTTGTCTTTTGGATGTTGTAGATTCCAGATTATTCTGGAATTCTAGCTCTTCCCACCACAGTGGTAAGAAATACGCATCATTCATTCCTTTGTGGAATGGCCAAACACGCCGCTGCTTTTTGTAGCAATGTAAATATAGCCTCCACTCCCACAGAGACCCTGGAGAGGCTGTCTTGCTCCCATTCTTCAGGTGAGGTGGAAAGACACCAGGTTAGGGAGCGGCAGAGGGGATACGGGAACCAGGCCCATCTGATGCTAAGATTCCTACCCACTGCTCCATGCCACGGAGTGTCTAAGAGAGGTGTGGGAAGGAACGGGTGGGACACAGAGGAGGGATGAATACGTCAGCATCAGTATTACCTGAGTGGACGAGGAAGGCTGTGAAGAGGAGAGGACATGAGAATGTTCCAGAGAAAGAGACAAAACTCCAAGCAATACCCAGAAGCCTTCAACTACTCATCACATGACTTCAAGCATGTGATAGTTTCTGAGTTCTCAGAACACAGGAAAATTATCTTGTTGAAGTTTGTGTGTGCCCACACCTTAGTAAATATTTGTTGAATATCAATAATCAAATAAAACATTTCATCCTTGCTCCCAGATTTTGAGCAAGAAAGAAACGTGCATTGGTTGGACGTCTACTAAGTCTTAGATTCTATTTATGCCTATGAGAAGCAGAGGCAGCCTTTGCCTCCCACCAGCTTCCATACTGTCCAAGCCTTTCTTCTCCCTGTTTCTCCACAGAAGGCCTCAGGAGACGTTTCCACCTTTTGAGGAAACGACTGTGAAGCCGATGTAGTGGTATGCTGTGGCGTCACTCCCTGCTAGCTTGGGCTAGCCCTCTTCTCCCTCCCCTCCCATTTCCATCCTTCTCTTCCTTCCTTTCTTTCTCTCCCTGTGCCCTTGGCGGCATCTTTCCTGTGTAGGACAGTCCCTTAAGCTATGATCTCGGCTTTTCTCAGATTCTGTTCCCAGACTTGGCACACCCTTGCCGTCCCAATGCTGTCCAGCGCTTGTCCCCAACCTTGTCCCCAATGCTGTCCAGGACTTCTCCTTTCCTTTCAGAACCATTTGGGTAATGAGGCTTTCAGGAGAAGCCTCATTTTGTTTTCAAAACTAAAGAAATGCATTATTCTTTCCTTTTTCTATTCTAGAAGCGCTTCAAGTTCGGTGAGAAAAAATTGGGAAGAATCAGAAATGTCACATTACTTCTACATGACCGGGGCAAATCTCCAGCACTCAGTTCGGTTTCTAAAGAGTGTCAAGGAGGAAAGAAAGCAAACGTATCTTATGCCCACAACGGGTCTGTCTGCACAGAGATGCTCAGCACAGCTTTGCCTGTGCCCCTGGTTAGAAACTGACTGTCTAGCCATCGAGAGACCCTGCTGATGAAGCTTAGTCACTGGTTAGAAATGGATTCATTTGCTACTGGATAATAAAAGCAGGATTACTGTGGGCTCTATAGACGCCTTCTGCCTGCCCTTCCTGCCCACTCTGCTGAGCTGCTGGTTGCCATACTCTAGACCTCCACCCGCTGGGTTGGCCAGCAGGGGGCACCAGCAGTTGGGGTGTGGGAGGATCATGAGGTGAGGGCATTTATTCCTCTGGTACCATCTTTGCTGCCTTGCTGGGCCTGGCTACAGTTCCCAGAAAGCTCTATTTCCTTCACTTACGATTCAGCCCCACAAATGGTAACAGCATTTGCTCACTGCTCTTGGGGTATACTGCATGAGTCCTGACTGTCCTCACTCTGCCCACATTCATGTGAATAATCCCGTCATTAAACCTTCCCCACTCACTCACCTGGCTGAATGCTCCACATACGCGCCCCACCCTCCTCTTTTAGACAGGGTCTCATGTATCTCTGGCTGACCTCAGATTCGCTTTGTAGACAAAGATGACCTAAACTTCTGGACCTCCTGAGTGCTAGAATGTAAAGATGCACCACCATATGCAATTTATGCGATGTCAGGGCTTCATGCACACTAGGCAAGCACTCGGTCAACTGAGCTACATGCCCAGGCCCTGTCCCATCTATTTCTCCCCAAAGCCATGATTTTAGGTAAAATTGAATCCATCTGTATATACAGTAAGAAAAGGTGTTTGTGCAAACATCACTGTCTCAGAACCTCAGTACTTAATGTTTTTTTTTTTTTTTTCAGTTCCTCCTTTTATTTTTCTGGAATTTTAAGCTTTTTAATAACAAGTGGGCATTATCTTTGGTTGTAGAAAAACAAAACAGTTGTGTGAAGGTCAGATAAGAGAGGGAGGTGGAAAGCACTTAAGGTCCCAGTGGGTGAGCTCATGGGTCTGGTGGGGGGGGGTCAAGGATGTTCACGCTGAGACCTGATTCTTCATTTTCTTCAGTTGTGGAGTGACTGCCCTCTAGATCGAATGTAAACGTAACACCCCTAAAACTGGGTCTTTCTGTCCTGGAGTGCCTCAGCACACGGTCCAGTTCATTCCCGCTCTCTCCCACCTGTCTCTGCTCCCTTACCCACCACGTTAGCAATCCCCACCTCCATAAACCCTGCTTCTGCTTTTCCCCATCCTTATCTAGCCAATCCCAGAGAGGGCCCAGTAAAATCCCAGGGCCGTGAGCTTGAGGCGAAACTGCCCTGCTGGTCTCATGGGTCAGTGTCTGCACCAAATGAAGGGGATGACTTCCAAAGGAATGCCTTTTTCTTTTCTTTCTGTCTTTTTTTTTTTTTGAACTTGGCAATGAATTAATCATTGTTTGTCGGGGCAGTGTGATCCTTGATTTCAGCAATGGTGCTAAGGCATAAATCATAGCCGTTCGGGGGTGGGGGTTGTGGAAGGAGTCAGCATAGCTTACAGTCCTGTTCCTCTGACACAGGAAAAATCTCCCCATTTTCAAGTGACTGGGAGTGGACTCTGGGCTATTTATAATCTGCTGCTGCGCTGAAGCCTTTGTTCCCACAGCTGGCCTGGGAGATAATCAGCATAGTTTTCTTCTCTAGCCAGGTCTGCCAAACAGACCCCTTCCTCTGGCGGTTCACCCCACCCCTTTCATCCAGAGCCTCTGAGCCCACCCTCCCTTGCTTGGCTTCAGCATCCAAGAAAGTAAAGGGTGTGTTTAAAAGCAGAAAGGCCCAGTGGGTCTCAGCTCGGCGATGAAGGCAGGGACTGTGACCTGTTGGCAGACGGATCTGTCTAAAACGGGCCTGTGGAATGTCCACAGAACTTGGCGCAAAGGGCCTTTTAGGAGCTCTGGGGAAGGGGCACATGCCACGGGGCCCGTTCCTTCTCTCAGAAGTTTCTCTGGATAGAAAGACAGGGTCCCAGAGAGGGCGAATTCCAAAGTCCTCCTGTTGAATGTCTTGGCAGAAGACAGAGCAGAGGCAAAGCTGCTCATGTAGGACTCCGAGGACGTGAGCCTCAGCCTTGTCTCTGCACTTCCAGGCTGGTGACCAGAGGCAGACTTCTTCATGTCTCTGGACCTGTTTTCTTTACGTACAAAATAGGGGTCTAGACTTGTGGGGTTTCCTCCCTTTTAAAGATTTTATTTATGTGTGGGTCTGTGTGTGAGTACGCACACTCCTGTGTGTATACCAATGGAGGCCAGAAGAGGATGTCAGAGCCCCTGGACCTGCAGCTGTGAGTCACTTGACATGGGTGTTAGGAATAGAACTCTGGAAGAGCAGCAAGTGCTCTTGACCACTGAGGCGTCTCTCCACAGAAGCAGAATATATAATATAGATATAAGCCCAGTAACTGACTAAGGTGGAGTTAGAGAGGGCGTGAGGCAGTAAGCCCTCCCACTTAGCATCTTCTTGCTTGACCTAATAGGTGAATGATAGCCAGTGTGGTAGTTTGAATGTAATTGGCCCCCATATATTGGGAGACGTGGCCTTGTTTTTTTTTTTTTTTTTTTTTTTTTTCGAGACAGGGTTTCTCTGTGTAGCTTTGCACCTTTTCCTGGAACTCACTCGGTAGCCCAGGCTGGCCTCGAACTCACAGAGATCCGCCTGCCTCTGCCTCCCGAGTGCTGGGATTAAAGGCGTGCGCCACCACCACCCGCGACGTGGCCTTGTTAAAGTAGGTGTGGTCTTGTTGGAGGAAGTGTGTCACTATGGGGGTGGGCTTTGAGGGTCTCTCATGCTTAAGATACCACTCAGGGTCTCAGTTCACTTCCTGTTGCCTGTGGGATCAAGATGTAGCTCCTTCTCTGCTCTTGCCTCCTTTTCCAGCACCATGTCTGCCTGAACACCTCCATGTCACACCATGATGATAATGGACTAAACTAAAACGTAAGCCACTCCAATGAAATGTTTTTCCTTCATAAGAGTTGTCGTGGTCATGGTGTCTCTCCACAGCAACAGAAATCCTAACTAAGACAACCAGGAACCTATGATTCCTGAGAGTTTAATCCCTGGAGACTCAATGACCTTGGGCATTCTAAGCTGTGAAACTCCTTCATTCTTCTGCTATAAATACTGACTGAACCCCTGCCCTGCTGAGCTGGGCATTGGAGATTAAAAGGTGAATAAGAAAGCCATTTCCTTGCCTCATGAGCCTTACATTCCAACAAGACAGAAAAAAAAGTCAGTGAAATAAACAATATGTACATGTGCTTGCATTTTATTGGATAGACTAGTGGGGTCTTCCACTACTCCTTGCCTTTCAAGTCCTTCAGAGAAATTCAGAAGGTGGTTATATTTGAAAGTAAGGTCTTTACAGATATATTTAGTTAAGATGAAGCTGTAGTGCAAGGAGTAGGTTGGAACCTGAATCCAATGTGACTTGCATCCTTGTAAGTGTGATGGGTGGTGTTATCAACTTGACAGAAGCTAGAATGAATTACCTGTGAGATGAGCATCTGGGTTTATCTATGAGAGATCATCTTCAGCAAGTTAGATGAAGTGGGAAGACCTGGTAACTGTGGGCGGTGCTATGCCCTGTGCAAGGACTCTTGGGCTGTACAAGCTTGGAGGAAGCAAGCTGAGCACCAATGTGCTTGCATTCCACTGCTTTCTTGATGGCAGATGTAATGTGACCAACCGCTCCAAGCTCCTGCTGCCTTGACTTTCCCTGTCATGATGGACTGTACCTCCATCTGTGAGCTAAAATAAACCCTTTGGCCCCTAAATTGCTTTTGTCGTAGTATTTATCACAGCAACAGGAAAATAAACTAAGACATAAGAGGAGGAGAGACATAAAGTCAACATAGGACAGATGCCAAATGATAATAAAGACAGAGACATGGCTGCCAGCTAAGGAGTGCCACGGTGTCTTAGTTAGGGTTTCTATTGCTGTGAAGTGACGTTATAACCATGGCAACCTTTTTTTTTTTTTTTTTTGGCGGCAGGGGTGGGGGTGGGGGTGTCTTTTGGGACAGGGTTTCTATGTAACAGCTCTGGCTGTCCCAGGACTTGCTTTGTAGACCAGGCTAGCCTTGAACTCACAGAGATTAGCTTGCCTCTGCCTCCTAAGTGCTGGGATTAAAGGTGTGTGCTACCATCACCTATCTCACAGCAATTCTTATAAAGGAAAAATTTAGTTAGAGCTGGTCTATATGTTCAGAGGTTTAGTTCGTTATTCTCATTGCAGGAAACATGGCAGCACACAGGCAGGCATGGTGCTGGAGAAGGAGCTGAGATTTCTACATCTGGATCAGCAGGCAGTAGGAAGAGATAGCGACCCTGGGCCTGGCTTGAGCATTTGAAACCTCAAAGCCCACTCCCAGTGACACACTTCCTCCAAAAAGGCCACACATACTCCAACAAGGCCACACACCTCCTGATAGTGCCACTCCGTATGAGCCTATCAGAGTCATTTTCATCATACTACCACATATGGATTGTCAGCAAACGCCATTAATCAAGAAGGAATTCTTGTGTGAGCCTATGGAGGAAGCCTGTCCCTGGTGGCACCTTGATTTCAGACATCTGTCCTCCAGAATGACCAGAGGACAAACGGTGGCTGCTTTAGCCTGTTCAGTTGTGGTACATGGTGTGCTATATTAGCCCTAAAAAGATGACTGAAACACAGATTCTTCTCATTATTTGCAACTGTTACAGTCTGTGACATAATCACAGAACTGAATTTGCCAAAGTAAGTCATCATGGCTTCTGGGGGAAACACCAGGTTGGGCTCCCATGAGCCTCTAGTTTCATGGGCCAACCAACACCTGAAGTTGTTTCATGAGTGTTTATGTTTAGAGAGGCCTTATTTAATATATTCTAATGATTCACTGGCATTGAACTCATGGCCAACAGTAATAGAGTTCATGCTTGAGTAAGTTGGATCTAACACATCTAACACACACATTTCCCCTCCAAGACACAGCATAATCATCCTGGACTCAGAAAATTTTAGTAATGAACTTGGGGGCTTTTTGAAACACACAATGAAATGACCAACAAAAGGTAAGACAATGGAGAAAATAGGACACTGTAGCTGGAAGTTTTTGCTGTGGGATAATGCTTTTGTATACTGGTTTAATAAAATGCTGATTGGCCAGTAGCCAGGCAGGAAGTATAGGCAGGGCAAGCAGACAAGGAAAATTCTGGGAAAAGGAAGGCTGAGTCAGGAGTTGCCAGCCAGACAAAGAGGAAGCAAGATGACAAGGCAGAACTGAGAAAAGGTACCAAGCCATGTGGCTAAACATAGATAAGAATTATGGGTTAATTTAAATGTAAGAGCTAGGCAGTAATAAGCCTGAGCTAATGGCCAAGCAGTTATAATTAATATAAGCTTCTGAGTGATTATTTTATAAGTGGATGTGGGACCGTGGGGCTGGGCAGGACCAAAGAAAAACTTCTGACTGCAGGACACCAAGTTGACTGTGAAAATGTTGTTGGTTTAAGTGTGACAATGTGAGAGCTAGAACAAGAAGACAGAGTGCTACTTGCTGGCTTTAGTTAGGAACACATGCATCAGGTGACTCAAGTATTTCTCTGCTATGTGCCAGCTCTTAAATGACCCTGGTAGTGCTTGAAGTATTGATTTGGAGTGACAAATTTTAGGGAGGAGGCAAAATCATAAATATAAAATTTGCAAATATTAAGGATCAGCTTCACACACAAACATATACACACACACACTCATGCACACGTGTAAACATTTAATCTGTAAGGAGGAAAAGAAGAGAGTGTTGTGAAATACAAGAATAAACTTGGTCAAGGTGGCAAATGGTGGCATTTCAAACCGAATCCTGAAGGATAGAGATGGCCTAGGCAAGAAGGGACAGTTCTACCCATAGATAGGACAGCTGTGGGACATCTCTACAGAAGTAAAGAGCCTGATGCATTCGTGTGATGTGGTGGTTTGAATGAGCAATGTCCCCCATAGTCTCAGATATTTGAACACTTGGTTCCCATCTGGTGGTGCTGTTTTGGGAACCTGTAGAATCTTTAGGGGACTTTAGTGTGACTTTGCTTGAAGAAATATGTCATTGGGAGCAGGCTTTGAAAGGTCACAGCCTGGTGTGAAATAGTTGTTTAACTGTGCAAAGATGTGATGTATTTGTTTAACTGTGTAAAGATGTGTTGCATTTGTTTATGTTGTGGAATATTTGTTTAACTGTGTAAAGATGTATTTGTTTAGCTGTGTAAAGATGTGTTGCATTTGTTTAACTAAGTAAAGATGTGTTGCATTCTTTTAATTACATAAAGATGTGTTGCTATTTTACCTTGCCTGCCTAAGGCACCTGATTGGTCTGATAAAAAGCTGAACAGCCAATAGTGAGGGAAGAGGTATAGATGGGACAGGGAGAAATAAGTAGGAGGAGAAATTTAGGCTCAGGAGAAAGAAAAGTATGGCGATATTTTATTTCTGCTGACATGTGATTTTATTTGTATGTTAATAAATAAAGTTGCCTGGGGGGTCAGAGCTAATAGCAAGCCATAGCAGAAGTCTGGCAGTGGTAGCACACGCCCTTAATCCCGATCACATGATAGGCAGATCTCTGTGTTCAAGGACACCACCAGCATGGAGACACACGCCTTTAATCTCAATACCAACCATAGAAGACCTGGAGGTCTGTATAGACAGGCAGTGACGAGGAGGTCGTGTGGTTGGGTATACAACCAATGAGAAGGCAGAACAGAAAGTCAATAGAAAGACAGATACACAGGAAGTAGGTCTCTTTCTCAGGGGAAGGATGGCAGCGGCAGTGGGTGATAAGGCAGTTTTAGTCTCAGCTCTTAGCTACTGCTCTGACCTCTTGGGCTTTTAACTCTGCATTTGGCTCTGTGTTTCTTATTTAATAAGACCATTACATCTACAGAAAAGAGACACCAGGGGCCAGATGGACAGACATGGAGGAAGCAGGAAAGTAGGACATGCAGAATGAAAGAAAGGTAAAAAGACCCAAAGTAAAACAGGTGAATAGAAACAGGTTAAATTAAGTTATAAGAGCTTGTGGAACAAGCCTAAGCTAAGGCCGAGCATTCATAATTAATAAGTCTCTGTGTCTTTATTTGGGGGCTGGTTGGCGGCCCAAAGAAAATTCCAACTACAGCCTCAGACTTTGAGTTCGCTTTTTCTGCTTCCTTTGTGTGGTTGAGATGTGATCTCTCAGCTTCTTGCCCTGTGGCCATGCAGGTAGACTCTGTGATAAACTTTTATCTCTCTGGAACTGTAAGCCAAAATAAGATCTTCTATAGGTTTGGTCATGGTATTTTATCACAGCAACAAAAATGAGCTAATAGTTACAGTGAGGTAGGAGGCAGAGAACAAGATGCTAAATGATAGGCAGTGGGAATGATGAGCCAGACTAGGACCAAAGCATGCACGGCCTGGAAAGATGTCAAGTTTGGATTCCATTTAAAGTGCAATGGGTCAGGACGCTATTGGAGTATTTGAATAGAGAAGTGAAATGTCCAATGTAGAGTCCAAGTTCTTTCTAACTGCTCCCAGAATTTGCCAAAACGACTGTTTCCTAAGCTGATTATCTGATCTGAGAAATAAATATGAGTTACTGTCAAAACCTTCTTTGGATTTGGAGAGGGCTGTAAATAAATGCTGAGTCAGGTACCACAGAAGGTAGAGCCTGAGTGTGTTCCGCACATAGTGGCATTTGATTTTGAAATCAGAGCCACTGAGACTATAATACATCAAACCAATGGAGTAAGCCTTCTACGGCCGGAAATAGGAGTAGGATATTTTTAGAAAGGAGCCCTCTCTCTGTCCCCAAACCACACTCAAGCACTGCCCAGCCCCAGTGGATCATCAGTGTTGTCTACCAGCGTTCACCCTTTGCAGCTTTGGTGCTGCAAGTTGCCAGGAATGCTTGACCAAAAACTTCTTGGGTGTGGCCAAACACTACTTCCTCTTTACCTGAGCCCAGACTTGCTGACTTCCTGGCCTTATGATATCGGCTACACGCAGGAAGAAGTTGGATCCTTGCCTGAGGCCATGAGTTCGACTTTGTAGGTAAGCCATACGTGCTCTATCCGATCATCTAACTTCTTCCAGCCTTACCTCAGTGCATCCATCCTACATCAATGACCACCAGCTCCATGACTGCGACCAAACCCCACCAGAATTACTATGTAGTTAGGGAGATGCCTTGAGCTCCTTGGCAAACTGCACTGCCGTGGGGGAAGCACTGTGGCTGCCATTTTCTTTTCCTCTCTTGAGGAGAAAGTCCTTGGTTGATCCGTGACAATCTGACTAAGCTCGTTCCTTTGTATTTGGTGAGTCAAGCAGCCACCTCATCACATTCTCTTCCTCTTTTCTGTGGTTGACCAGCACTCCCTTTTGTAGGACACGCTGCTGTAGAATTATGATGAGTCAAAAGGAAGAATGTCAAAGAGGTGATATCTATGATCTGGCAAGCTTGGTCAAGTGTTAGCTGCCCGGCTATCCTGTCTGGGAGAACACGTATTTACTCCTCCAGTCGCCTCACATTCAGCCCTTCCTTCAGTCCAGGGCCCCCGGGAGCCAGGGCTCCAGGTTGGAGACATTCCCTCAGAGACCTTGGGCCAGTCAGTCCATCTCCCGGGTCCCAGGTCTGTTGTGTGGACAGACGGGTTTTACGGCCCATTCAGCAGCCAGGTCTACTCCACAGGGCAGGTAGTTTACATTTTTTTTTTTTTTTTGAACTCATAGACTGTAGAATTGGATCCTCAAGTAAGCCTGAGACACTCGGCAGGAGTTCAGACAATCTAATGAAAACATCTAAAACGAGGAGGCTGCCCATGTCCTGAGTGACTTTTTCGGGGAGGCCCGGAAGAGTTCTCCCAGTTTTCAGTGACCTGTCCTTCCCTTTCCTTCAATTCCCCAGAGGGAAATAATGTCCATTAACCCGCAGAGCCTGCTTGCTTGTCTGGGGCTGGGCAGTTACACAGTTATGGCTGGCCTGGCCAGGGAGGGGACTCCACTCCAGAAAGCACAGTTGAACCTCTTCCCCCATGGCTATGGCTAAAAGTATACGAAGGGATGTCCAAGTCTCTTAGACTTGATGTCAGCAGAAATGGATGGGCCTCCCCACTTGGAGGGTGCGGGTGCTTTGTTGGGTGCTAGAAACTTGAAAGGAAGCCAAGGTCTCACTGGAGACTCAACAGACAGGTGAGGAGGAGAGAGACCCAAAGAAGTCACCCCTACAGCGGTGACAGACACTCTGATGGGGGTACGAGGTGTAAAAGGAGAAGACAAAAGACCCAGCCAGCTAAGAACTGTGGTGATTACATTTTGATCAATCGCTTCGCGGTTTCTTTTTCTTTTTAACAGTTTATAAGCATCTTCACACATGAGATCTCGTTTGTGGCTCACAAACACCCACTGAAGGAGGCAAGAGAGCGGGCACCTCCCCTTATAAACAGGGAGACGGCTGCCTCCCAGGGTCCCTCCACAGATCCTGCAGGTACCGATGGCATGGCTTCGGCCTGTGAGCACTGATCACATTGTCTCTTCATTTTCACAGCTCTTCAAAGCAGACGTAATTTTTTCCTTCTGAAAAGGATTTTGATAAAATATCCCTACTATCAAACTTGCCTTTATAGTCACTTTCAAATGTCTGTGGCGGACAACCCACTCGCACTGTTGAGTGGCCACACTATAAACATTCACACAGTTCCTTTGAGCTTCCCAAACTAGGACTCCATGCCCATGAGATGACTCCCACGGCCCTTCTCACTCCTCACAGCCCCCAGCCTGCTTTCTGTCTCAATGAAGTTGACTCTTCTAGTGACCTCTCGTAGATGGAGTTAGTAGAGCCTATCTTCGTGTGTGTGTGTGTGTGTGTGTGTGTGTGTGTGTGTGTGTGTGTGTGTAAGGCTGGTTTCTCTCGGTGTGAGGTTCTCAAATGCCACCCATGTTATTGCTGTGTCTTTAGGCCACAGCATAGTCCCTGGATGGTGTGTTTGCTTTTGTGTTGGTATGATAAAACACCCCTCAGAACAGCCTGAGGGAGGGACTTTCAGTCTGCAGGCCTCGGCTCTGATGGTTCTAGATTCGGAAAATGGCAGAACATAAGGGCGGCATGTGGCAGAGGCTACTCAGCTTGTGGCCGACAGGAGGACTTGGGGGCAGACAGGAGGACTTGGGGGCAGACAGGAGGACTTGGGGGCAGACAGGAGGACTTGGGGGCAGACAGGAATAGAGAGATAGAGAGACAGGTATCAATCTGGGACAAGGCACAGGCTCCTAAAGACCTGTTTCTCCCAGCTAGGCACTTCCTCCTAACATTTCCAGAACCTTCAAAAATAATGCTACCAGCTGGTGACTGACCTTACAGGAACTGCCCTTGTTAAGGAATGCATCATATCCAAGCTATAACCTATGGGGTAAACCACTTTGCTTCTCCATGCCTCTGTAAATAGCCACTGGGGACCTTCACCTTTGGGCTATTGTAAACAATGGAGCCATGAACACGAATGTGAATATGTCCTTGACTAAGGGATATCCGTAAGCTTTTGAAAACCGGAATTTCTCCATGTTCATCAAATAAGTGGGAGAATCAGTTCTTGTCACTCCAAAGACAAACGTCCTAACCACTGTACCATCCTGCCCCTAAAAGTCATGAATTTTATCATAAAACTCCTTGGGTTCAGAACATCACTCGGCCATTCACTGACTGACTATAGCATTCAACACGTCACTTCCCCTCCCGGAGCTGCTGGCTATGGTTAGGAGAATGTGGAGCCATGGGCTCAATCATAGTGCCTGGCGCCCAGCAGTGTGAGTATCCCGCAAGCTCCAGTTGTCATTACACAATGGGGAGGAAGTTCGTAGGAAAGAGAAGCCAAGCACTCAAGCTCTCTGATTCATTGGCTGGAACCACCCAGGGGGACAGCAGGCTCCCTGGGCAGACGCTGTGCTCAGCTCAGTTGTGAGCTGTACCTGTCACCTTCATTGTGCCGCTGTCTGGGATAGGCCAGATGTCTATCCTGGACCTGCCTGTCAACCACACTCTGTCACAGCCAGGGCTGAGACTGTCCCAGGTATATAAATGTAAGTGACAGCAAGGTGGGAATAAAAGGCATTGCCCGGGGACCAGGAGACGAGAACCTTGTCCAGGGCAGCCGCTCAGCAGGCCTTTTCCCTCTCTTCTGGGTCTCGGTTTTCCTCCATTGTTAATTTACTGTTTCACAGATAATTGCCAAGGTCTTTGTGTTCTGGAAACTTCTAGACTGTGACCTCCATGTGGGGTAAGGAAAGGCCTGAGTGCTGCAGCCAGCCTGGGATCAAACCCGGGATGTGTCTACACTTTGGGTAACCTTGACCCAGAGGCACTCACCATGCCAGCCTTGGATTTCCTCATTACTGAAAACAGAAGGGGACAACAGAGCCTGTGTCACTGGCCGTATGAGGATTTGTCAGATGGTGTGCCTGGTGTAATTTAGTGCTCAGTAGAGGATGGATTTATCAAGATGAATATTCACCAGGAGGCTGCCCCTATTTGTTATTGTTGTTTTTGGTTTTTTCAAGACAGGGATTCTCTATATAACACCTCTGGCTGTTCTGGAACTTGCTTTGTAGCCCAGGCTGTCCTCAAACTCACAGAGATCTACCTGCCTCTGCCTCCTGAGTGCTGGGATTAAAAGCGTGTGCCACCACCACCACCACCAGGATGAGGCTACCTTTTTTACACGGTGTTAGGGATCAAACCCAGGGTTGTGCACATACTAGAGTGTTCTACCACTGAGCTACATCCCCAGTCCCTCATCTGTTTCTTGACTTCTAGATGCAAGACTAAGAATAGCAAGGAGTGTAGAAGAAGGAAATGTTCTCCTTTCTTTAGTTTTCCACCATCAACAATGAATCTTGGATTTCTGCTCTGAAGATAGGATCAATTATAGCCTGACTCAAAAGTTTGCGATGGGAATTGAGTAAGACAAGTAGCATGTGCCCGGCACACTGTAGGCCAACAAAAGGATGTAAGTGTAAGTATGGTTCCAATTTTAACACTTCAGAAACATTTCTTTTACACATGCTTGCAGAATGTAAGTTGGTGCAATTCTTATGATGTGAGGTTTGGCAGCCGTTACAAAAAGCCCAAGTCGGGTTACCTTCAACCCGTAACTCTACTCCAATTACAGGTCATACTCGGGAAACGCCCTCTGTCTACAGTTGTGTGTTATTTATAGTACCCGCTATGAACAGCCACCTGCTTCAGACTGACGGAGTAAGTTGCATGGACTAGAAAACTATATAGATGAGAAAACATGAGAGAGGAAACTCTTCATGCCTGGACGTGGAAAGATCTCTAAGAAGTACTGTTTACGAAGAGAACCCAGGAGCAGAATACTGTGTGTTACTCTCTGTGGTGTGAAGTCCCCAGGGGATGTAGCGGGTGGAAACATATGAGCAGATTAGCATGTAAATATGTCACATAAGCATTAAAATATCTCTGTGAGAGGGTTGGGTGACAGCTCAGTGTGCTCGTTAGCTTTTGTCGCCTGGACGCAAACTAGAGTCATCTGGGAAGAGGGTGGAGCCTCAGTTGAGGGATTACCTCTATCAGCTTGGACTGTGTGCAAGTCTGCGGGGGCATTTCCTTGATTGATGATTGATGTGTGAAGGTCCCGCCCACTGTGGGAGGAACCATTCCCTGGGCCCACCGCCTGGGGTGTATAAGAAGGCAGGCAGAGCAAGCCATGAGAACGAGCCAGCTAAGCCGCCTTCCTTTGTGGTTCCTGTCTCTGTTCCTGCTGGGGTTTCTGCCGTGACCTCCCTCAAGGATGGACTGTGATGTGGCAATGTAAGCCAAATCAACCACTTCCTCCCCAAGTTGCTTTTGGTTGGAGTGTTTGATCACGGCAACAGGAAGCAAACTAGCATACTCATCCTGTACAAGCATGAAACCCGAGTTTGAGCTCCAGAACCCACATGAAAGGCTGGGTGTGGGCTGTCGAGAGGGCTCAGCACGTAAAGGTGACTACCGCCAAGCCTGACGTCCTGAGTTTGACCCCCAGGATCCACGTGGTAGAAAGAGAGAACTGATTCCTTCAGGTTGTCCTCTGACCTCCTCCACATGAGCACTGTAGCACTCGCTCTAAAACATACTAAATATATAAATTCGATTAAAAAAAATAGACTGAGTGGCACGTGTTTGTAATTGCAGCTTGGTGAAGCAGAGAAAGGCAGATTCCTGGAGTTCTCTGATCACCCAGCGTAGCCTACTCAGCAAGTTCCAGGCCAGTGAGAAACCCTATAAAAACACACACACACACACACACACACACACACACACACGCACATGCACACGCATATGCATGCACGCACATACACACACCCCAAAAACCAAAAACCATAAAACCAACCAAACAAAAGCAAAAAACAAAACTGAAACCCAAACCGAAATGGTAACAAAACTCTATCAAGTGAATGGCACTTAAGGGATGAGCTACTGACCTCTGGCCTCTACGCCTGTACCTCGCTGTCAAAGACACCTGCACATATACAAAGAAAAGAAAAAAAAAAAAAAAACTCTAGAAGGTCACACAGCAGACCTGAAGTTCTGAGAGATAGACAAGGGAGAGAAGATTTATCAATTTAATAGTGACAATCTATAATCTTGAGAAGATGGTATTACCTTCTCAAAAATTAAAGTAAAATCTCTTTAAGGAAATAAAGGGAGTTAGGGATGGGAGGCAGGGATGCAGGGAGGGCAGGGCCGTGTCCCTGTGGTCCTGGGCAACATAAGACCCGTCAGCTACAACTGATGGGGAGGGAGCTAGGTGAGGTGTGTGTGTGGGGGGATGGGTTGTGGGGGGCAGATTGTGAAGTCTTATGCTGCGGCCTGGGAGATAAAGGAAGAGACAAGACCTGGCAGATAGAATCAGACACCAGGAAGATGGCTGCCCTGCCTGACAGGCTGTCTTCTGGTGGGGTGTGAGGAAAACTTGGGTTCAACCCTCATTTCCCACACTGCTCCCACATGCTCTCCTTTACCATCTTCTCACCCCGAAAGGGAGAACACAGGTTTGGCTTTGACACTCCCTCTCTCGAGAAAAGAACGCAGAGTGAAGGTGGAGCCTGGAATGTCTTTGTTTTGTTTTGCTTTGTGTGTGTGCCAATGGCCTGATTTCTTAGATGAGCGTGCACAGTGAATGTCAGGATCAATGGCCCAGTCTTCTGGAAACGGGTGAGACTCAGGCATATGACGGGTCCAGGTGTGATATTCATTCTCCATGGCAGCACCCCTCTGATTCCTGGACAGATTGTTCTTAGAATGGTCACCTCCAGCTCAGGAGTTTCAGCAGTTTCCTGTCCTTTGTGGTGTCCTTAGATAGCCAGTCAGATGCGAGCAGGCTTGAGGGCCATTGTGATGGTCCCCTCCCTCGCAATCAGCAGCTTGTAAAACTGGGAACCACAGGACTTTGATTATTGATCAAAAGAATGGGATGTGATTCACATCTCTGGCCCTGGGTAGATCTATGACCATCTCACCTGCTCAAAAAATCAGAATATTACCATACATGGCTGGAAGCTTTCTGGTAAAGGATAAAGACATCCATTGTTCCCTTCATAAAAGTGAATCCAAACAAGCCTGTCAGTCACCTGAACAGGAAAACACACCCTAGGAAGTTATATTTTCTATAAAACCTTAAGAAATAGTATAAAGCCTACCTAAAGTAAGTTGATAAAATAGCCTCTCTGGATACTATCCACTGTCACCCTTGGGAGTGTCTTCCTCCTCAGTGGTCTCCCCGACATTGTCAACATCAGAGAGAGAGAGAGAGAGAGAGAGAGAGAGAGAGAGAGAGAGAGAGAGAGAGAGAGAGAGAGAGAGATGTTCTCATTAGACGAAAAGATTGAACTCAAAGAGACCAGGACCACAATGCAGTTCCCAGGCTGAGCTGTCCCTGCCCCACCCTTCCCTCTTAAATTGAATTTAGTCCAGTTAGGAAGCCACATGTAACTGGTAAACAATGGTGACATGACTCTCTAGTCTCAAGTTCACATGGACCCAGACAGGGGTATCACTGAGTCAGCACCTTCCAAAGGTTTCCCTGGACCACCTAGCGTCTTCTCCTTGTGAGGTGACGCCAGACAGTGGGAGAAGTTTGACTCGGTGTACCTTAGGTGGATGTGTCTAACTTTGTGTTACTGACTCCTCAAGAAACTTGTTAGCCCAAGACCTGTTCGTTTTACACAGGGTCTTTACTTACAGGCTTGGCATCCTTCCCTGGGGGAGTGGTCTGTCTGATCTCTCCTCCAGACACCCAGGGCTGATCCTCAAGTATCTGCCTCAGCACCAGCACAAGTCTGAACAGGGCCGGACAACCGTCTCCAACTACAACCCCATTGTCCCACGCCCTGGGAGGTGGGTCATGTCCCTGCTTGTTCGAGTTTGGGAACGGTGAAGCCTGACTAGTCAGCCTATACCCTGTGTGGAGGTGGGGCCCTGTCTGGTGTGTGGCCCTAGGAATGTGAAGAGGAAAACCCCAGGGAAGATCCAGGCCGTGGGAGAGGGGTACAGGTGGCAAGTGGCTCCTGCTCCCCAGAGGGTGTGGGGGGGGCAGCAAGTAGAAATAAGTAGCAAAAGGATGATGCAGGGGGATGGCTAAGAGGCTAAGGATGTCTTGAGCTGGGGTTCTGGAAACAGATCCTGAGAAGAGACTCGTGAGGTGGTTGCTCCAGAAGAAGAGCAGGATGGAAGTGGAGATGCAGGATAAGGACGGGAAGAAGCTAATAGCCCAGGGCACAGAGCTTGAATGAATAAAAATGACTATCCTTGGGTGCGACAGAGGAATTCCCACCAAGTCGCAGCCTTAACTCCCATGGTGGGCTCTGTATGTAACCATGCCTCCAGAGTCTGTCCACCAAGTTGAACAGGGCTCTCATGCTCGCTCCTACCACCTAGGCATGACTAAGGGTTCCTCAAGACCTAGATCCTCTGTGGGTGCAATAGCTTGAGTCATCTGAAGACAAACCCCAGATGACCATGAATGCAGGTCATCAGCAGCAGGAAAGGACAGGAGTTCGAGACAGGTGATCAGAAAAAGTGGGAGAGAGGTAACGGAATCCGGGGGCAGGCTGCACCAAAGAAGGCTATGTTCATGACCTGGCTTTGTTTCTGCCTCTGTGACCCAGGCCAAATGACTTCATCTTACGGACATGTTTTGCCAACTGTAAAGTGGGGACACTCCCTCTCACAGGGTGCTGTGCGGGATAAACAAGATAATGAGAACAAAAGGGTGCAGCACGAGGCCTGGCACTCATTAATAATTATTGACGATGTCTTATCTGGCCACATCCTCCTGGGTGGGCTTAACCTTGGGGACTCCAGTGCAGGTGAACTAGAGGTCCAGACCTCTGCTTCTGGGCTCTGTGTATTTCTTCCTTCCGGAAGCTTCCTCCCTCTCCTCTGCTTCAGACTCTAGCCTCATTGGCCGTTAGCATCGTATCTGAAGACCTTACGTGCTGTACCCAGTTACCTCGTCTCCTTGCACTTGGCGCCCCAAAGCATTGAAGAGCAGACTGTTCTAGAACTCAGACCCTGGAACTGATGACTCAGGTTCAAATTCTTGCCCTCATACAGATATCTGATGGTGGCAGACTCACTCTGCCTCTTGGAGTGTTATGGGGCATTGATAAGTCGGCGGTAGAGGGCAGGGTGCAGTGAGTCTCGGGTGTATAGCTGTGTCCCCTTTGGGTTCTGCTCTGATTTGCAATCTTCTGGTGTATCATTTTCTCCCCAGTCTCTCACTCAGGTTGGACTTCCTCCATTGCCTACCTTTAGTGCCTGGTGCCTCCTCCTGAAGGCCCAGGTGATAAGTGCAGACACAGTCACAATCATGAACAGGTAATTTTGGGTTTTTTGTGTACACGTGCCAGATTTTATCTGTGCTTCATTTTCATGAAAAATGACACTTATTTATTTATTCGTGCGTGTGTGTGTGTGTGTGTGTGTGTGCACATGTGTGTGCACACATGCATTCAGAGAGAGCATCTTTCAGGAGTCAGCATCGTGTGGGTTCTGATGATGAAATTCAGGTTGTCAGGCTTGGCAAAAACCACCTTTACCAGCTGAGCCATCTGGCCAGGCCCCCATGCCATCTTTTAAAAATGAGAGGCTCTCAAAGATTAGAATTTGCTCAAGTTCACACAGCTTCCAAACTTTAAAGCCTGGGTTACCACCCATCCATCACTGGGGCTCCTGCACTGTCCTTCCCCCAGAGACCAGCTCTGTGACCGTGGTAGACTTCACATCCCCCAATCCCATCTGCCTCCCACCTCTGCTCTTACCACAGACCGACTTGCACCTCATCCATGAAAGGTATTGTCGGTCTTCCTTGCTAGACCACGAGCCTTGAAGGTAGGGGCTGTATTTTTGTCTCTCTGTTTTTATCCCTAGACACCGTCCTGGGGCCTGGCATATCACAGATGCTAAATACATCTGATGACTAATCTTCATTGTTACCGTCGCTCGATTTAGAATCACCATGGAGACACACCTCTGGGCATGTCCTTGAGGGTGTTTCCAGAGAGGATTAACTGAGGATGGGAGACCCACCCTGAACACGGGTGACATCATGCCATGGACTGAATGGAAAGGAGAAAGTGAGCTGAGCACCAGCGTTCACCTTTCTTTGCCTTCTGACCGTCAGTACGGGGTTCCCACCACCACGCCTCTCCCACCACAATAGACCGCACCCTCAAATTGCCAGTCAAAACAAACCCCGTCTTCCTCAAGTTGCTTGTGACAGGCATTGTATCACAGCCATAAGGACAGTAACTAATAAGTTATTGGTTTACTAAATGGGTGATTTAGCCTAACCCACTCAGGAAGGAGTTATAAGGAACACTTAATTTTACAAGATGATTCTCGATTATTTTCAAAGCAATTAATTGTACCAATTCACACCCCTACCAGCTATGTGTAAGGGCTGTTGTGTTCCCATCTTCTCCGACAGCTGGCACTGTCACAGTATATTACGTGACAGGCACTTATATGGAACCCGTTCCCTTCTGGTTCCCATGAGTAGCTCCATGCATGGAGCCTTTGATGGTCAGTTCTTAACTGCCAACTTGCTACAGCCTAGAACTGCCCAAGGCAGAGGTTCTCAACCTGTGGATTGTGACCCCTCAGGGGGTCAAATGACCCTTTCTCAGGGGTTGCCTAAGACCGTTGGAAAACACAGATATTTTACGTTACAATTCACAACAGTAGCAAAATGACAGTCATGAAGTAGCAGCACACGTCATTTTATGGTTGGGGTCACCACAACATGAGAAACTGTATTAAAGGGTCACAGCATCAGCAAGGCTGAGAACCACTGACCTAAGAAGACAGCCTTGATTGAGGGATGGTCTAGATAAGGTTGGCATGAGGAAGGATGATGAGATGATTTCAATCAATCAACAGGCCCAGGAAGGCATGCTGAGGACAGGGGGCACCTTTGGTCTGGGTTTTGAAAGACTGAGGGTGTGTGTGTTCTAGGAGCAGGGTTAATGTCTACAAGTCACGGGAGTGTGAAAGGACATGAAGGACGTAGTGAGGGCCGTTCCTCACATGTCGTGCAGACCGCTTGAACTTCGCAAGCACTCGGAAACATTCGCCAACATCTGTGGTGAAGGAAATACTTTGATGCCCAATGTGGTGTTCCGATATAGGTTATACTGTGACTCCCTGCAAAAGGATGAGTGAGATCCTAACTCCCAGTATCTTATATAAATACCATGTACTAACCAATTAGAGCCACTGAGGCATTGATACCCCACAGCATATGGGTACCTCAGAATAGGACCTGTTTGTTTTTCCACACAGGGTTTCTCTGTGTTGCAGTTCTGGCTGTCCTGGAACTCACTCTGTAGACTAGGCTGGCCTTGAACTCACAGAGATCTGCCTGTTTCTGCCTCCCAAGTGCTGGGATTAAAGGCGTGTGCCACTGCTACTTGGTTATGACCTCATTTTCAAACAAGATGATCATATTTGTGCTTAGTTAAGATGGTCCCTGATCCAATATGACCACTGTCTTGATAAAACAAAGCCAGGTGAAGAGATAGAGACATACACAGAGGAGAGATAGTGTGAAGTGCTGTAGAGAGAAGACAGTTGTCAACACGGGGAGAAGGGCCTAGAACAATTCCTCTCCTCACAGCCTACAGGAGGGGCAACCTTGCTGACATTGATCACAGATTCCTAACCTCCAGCACTGACACACCATGACTTCTTGCTGATTCAGCCACCTTGTCTATGGTGGCTTTGTTTCAGCAGCCTTAGCAAAAGGAAATAGCTCCCAGTCTCCATTCCATCTCCTAGTGAAGGATGATGGACAGCTTGGGCTTGTGACCTAAGAGATACCAAGCAAAGGAGAAGGAGAACTTTCAGTTGTTGCTGCTCTTGGCCAGTACAGTGGTTTGAATGAGAATGACCCCCATACACTCTTAGATTTGAATACTTGGTAACCAGGGAGTGGCACTATTTGGAAGGGTTAGGAGGCGTGGCTTTGTTGGAGCAAGTGTGTCACTGGGGGTGGGCTCTGAGGTTTCAAAAAGCCTGTTGCAAGCCCAGAGTCTCTCTCTTCCTGTTGCCTGCAGATCCAGATGTAGAACTCTCAGGTACTTCTCCAGCAACGTATCTGCCTGTGCGCCGACACGCTGCCTACCATGATGAAGATGGACTAAACCTCTGAAACTGCAAGTAAGCCCTAATTAAATGCTTTCCTGTATAAGAGTTGCTGCCATGGTTCTGGTGCCTCCTCACAGCAACAGAACCCTGACTAAGACACCAAGGAACAAATATACTCTTCTCCTCAAAGGGAAATTGAAGGGTAGGAGCACCAGGAAGGCTGGCCACCATCCTGCTCTCCAAAGATGGAAAAGTCTTCCCAGTGCCATGAGGAACGTCTGGATGAAAGCTCTGCCTGGAGCGGGCTGCCTCAGTAAATCCCCTTCATCGTTTTAGCCCCTTTGAATTGATTTTCCACGACAGGCAACTTGAAAGCATTGTCAATGATGCAGATGTCAACTGGCACACACTTCTTCAGGGAAGGCTAATCAGCATGATGAGGGCCTATTAGGAGCAACCAGGTAAAACAGGGATTTCCAGGGGCCCCTTAGGCTGCCTTCCATAGGGAAAGAGCTGTCTCTTGAGAAGAGAATCAGCCTTTCTATGTGGTCCCAGAAGGCAAGCCTGATGAGACAGGTCCTCCTAGGCACGGGCAACAAGGAAATGTGGTCTCTGTGGAGCATTCTAAAATGAGGATAAAAGTCATAGAACGTAGATGTGTTTGCATTAGCGTTGCGTGCTGGAAACTCTAAACTACCTTGGTGATAAAATATCCCGTCTTGCATGGACAGGCAGTTCCCACCACACCCCCACCTCACTGCCAATGAGGGGAAATTATAGGGAATTCAGTTTCAAAGCTAATAAAGAAAGAAAGAGCTTTCTAACAGGCAATAATGGAACGTGCTATCTTGGGGCTGATGAATTATCCATCACTGGTGCTTTGCAAACAGAAGCTGGAATGTTATTCAGCTGATGACTGAAGTCGGTGGAGGATTACCTTAAGTGACCTTGAAGGCATCCGCTGGTTCCATGAGTCTCTATAAAGGATGGTAAGTAAATGACTGAGAAAGCTCTGTTCAATTCAGAAAAGGGTAAAGAGGAGGACACTTCGGGTGATTCCATGAGGACGCGAGTTGTGGTGAGGTAGAGCTATTCCTGATCAATTGCAGGAGCATTAATAGTCTCATGGACATTGGGAATCAAAACACCCAGGATTCTGAAACTAGGAAGTGAAAGCTGTGGTTACTAATTGTAAGAAATACAGCATCCAGGGCTGGAGAGACAACTCAGCAGTTAAGAGCACTGGCTGCTCTTCCAGAGGACTCAGGTTCACTTCCCAGCACCTATATGACAGCCCACAACCATCTGTAACTCCAGTCCCAGGGGGTCTGACCCACTCTTTTGGCCTTCATAAACACCAGGCACACACACAGCACACAGACAGACATATAGGCAAAACTCTCACCTATATGCATAAAATTAATTTAAATATGGCAGTTCTGAAGCCAGAGGATGCGCTCTGAGAGGCAGGAGTTCCAAAATCTACAAGGTCACCGAAAAGAAGAAAGACCTAAGTATAACATTGAGACCCCAGAGGGAGTGGTCACATGCCACCAGCCTAACCTAGTTAGGTGACTCCACCCTCCACACAGCTCCCACCTCAGAAAGCCAAAGTGGCCATGTAAGTTACATCTGTGAGTTCTTTAGGACTCAGAACCACACACCTGTGCACTGAGGACACCATACAATTATCTCCTTGATATTGCACTAAGGACACTGCCATTCTCTCCAGTTGACAGATAAGTGAACTGAAGGTTACCTTTGTTCTAGGTTATCCAGCCAGAAAGTGATAGTCTTTCAGCCAGAAGTAAGGTCTCCTCAGGGCATACATGTTGTGAGATTGTGTCTTCTATTTGACAGGGAACCTACACCAAGAAATCTCAACAATGTGGCTGCCTAAACAAGACCTGAACAACGGTAACACCAGTTGACAAGCCAGTGCAGAAACGGGAAATCTCATGGGGCCCTACCCCTAGATGAAGAGTTACAGGCAATTAATGATTGTTGAGAGAGGAAGAATTAGTCTTCCCCAAGGATGAGGCTCCTGATAGGTTACCTAATCCCACACCGTCAGCCCTAAACATATACATATATATACTTGTGTGTGTGTGTGTGTGTGTGTGTGTGTGTGTGCAACACTAAATGGACTTGGCAGGTTGTACTTAAATATTTATACACACACACACAGAGAGAGAGAGAGAGAGAGAGAGAGAGAGAGAGAGAGAGAGAGAGAGAGAGAGAGATGCCATGAATTTGCAAGGGAGAGGGGAGGGACATGAGAGGGATTAGAGGGAGCAGACAGAGGCAGAAGAGATGCAAACACAGTACACATATAAAAAACTCAAAAAATAAAATTTCAAAACAACAGATAGCTAGACTAAACTCAGCGCTGTTTTCTGTTAAGCGACAATGGGCAAGCCGTGAGGCTCACAGATTCTCTCTTGCAGCTCCGCCTTGGTTCCTAGGACAAAGAGGTCCCTCCAGTCAGCGTTTAATCTGCGGTTTTATTGTTGGCTGTATTTTGTATTTTGTCAATATCTCTTCTTGTCTCATCATCTGATGTTTTCCCAAAGTGCATTCTCTCCCCATTTTTTTTTTAAAACAGTTTCTCTGTGTTGTTTTGGTGCCTGTCCTGGATCTTGCTCTGTAGACCAGGCTGGCCTCAAACTCTGCCTCTGGAGTGCTGGGATTAAAGGTGTGCGCCGCTGGCCGCCGCCGCCACCACCACCCACCTCTCTCCCCATATTTTGAGTCCTTCCCCACATTCTCTTCTTGTCTTCTGAGCCATCCCAGCCGCTGTGCAGGAGCAGGAGTGAATGGAGATATGCACACTGGTTCTTCCACATGGAAATCTTCCATGCTGCTGGTCTCACTTTTATCCCAGCAGAACAAATCACAGATCCACATCTAATTTTAGGGGCCACAGAGACTCAGAGAAGAGCCTTCTTACACCTCTCACCTCTGTGCGAACGACTAGCAAGTACATGTCTCTCAGCCATGAGAAGCTCACAGCTGGCTGGTCACACTTCCTTGCATTTTCGGTGGCTGGGATGTTCAAAGTGAAGTTCTTCGTTCCCTTCAAGATAAATGATCTTGGGGCATGAAGATTATGTAATAACTTTATAGCTTGAATTTAACTTAATTTTACCCACCGCGGATTCATCCAGTTTCTCTATTTAAAAGTTCTGTTGTGTTGTTAGCTCTCTGAAATGGATAGGGGAGGCTCTCTCCCTCCTGCCCCCCCCCCCCCGATAATGGAGCAGCTTTTGGCAGGTGATGGTTTTTGAGACAGGGAGTGTCAGTTTTCTTCAGCAGCGTGACCTGTGGTGGAGTGCCCTGTTCCAATGGCCTTACAGACCCATGCACATCTGGGCAGATGTGACCATGTAAATAAAAGTAGAGGACATGAAGTTGGGAGGAGGATGTGGGGAGGGATCCAGAAGGAGTTGGAAGAGGGGAGCAGTTATGATCTAAATACATTGTATTCACGTATGAAACTAAAAAGATGATATAATTTAAAAAATTTGAATCCAGAAACACTTCATTCAAAAAAATTGTGTTGTATATTTTGTGTATACTACTCCAGTCATTTTCTGAATGAGTCAGGTATAAATAAATGTGGTCGTATGTTTGTCTTATACCTCCATACACTATGTTCAGTCTTTGTCTCTGATGAGAAATGCTGCCCATTGAGCATTACCACCAAGCTGTCTTACAGTTAAATGCAAAACGTTCCAAATGTCCTTTGTTATTGTTCCTTCAGTAATTCCTTTTATTTAAATTTCTCTTTCCATTAATAGTTTAATCATAGGGACTGTCACACACACACACACACACACACACACACACACACACACACACACACAAAACCAAAACCCCAAAAGCAAACCATCCACTCCCCCTCCCCACACCTCTATGCTACTGCTACTGGTCCCCTTACCCTGCTTCTTACTATCTAGACATGTGAGTCATGTGAGTCACTCCAAGTGTTCTATTATACCTGGAGTCCTCCTGTCGTCCCACTTCCTCATCAAGGTCTCTCTCTCTCTCTCTCTCTCTCTCTCTCTCTCTCTCTCTGTTTATTTTTGAGTCAAGGTTTCTCTGTGTAGCCCTGGCTGTCCTGGAACTCACTCTGTAGACCAGGCTGGCCTCGAACTCAGAGATTCACCTGCCTCTGCCTCCCTAGTGCTGGGATTAAAGGCATGTGCCACCACCGCGCGTGGTGAGGTGCTCCTTTCAACTCTACCCTTGTGGGAATCCTGTCTACTTTTTAAGCCTGACTTCATCAGACTACTAAATGGAAGTATCTCATCTTCCAGTCTCACATCACACCTAAATAAACCCCTCCTCTCCTTTTTTTTTCTCTATGCACCCAGACTAAACCCAGGGCTTCATATTTATGAGACAAACACTCAGCCACTGGGATGTTCTGTGCTTCCAGCTCCAGCATGACACCTTTTTCATATACTGATCCAGTGTCAAGGAGGATGTCATTGTGGGGGAGGTAGCCAGAGGATGTCAGTAATTCTCTGTCACTCTACCCCTACTCCCTTGCAGCAAGGTTTCTCACAACCCAGAGCTAGGCTGGCAGCCAGCAAATTATCCGTGATAATAGGCAGACATTATTTTGGCAATATATTTTTGAGAGGAGTTGTCTTAGTTAGTGCTCTGTTGATGTGAAGAGATATCATGACCATAGCAACTCTTTTTTTTTCTTTTTTTTTCGAGACAGGGTTTCTCTGTGTAGCTTTGCGCCTTTCCTGGATCTCACTCTGTAGACCAGGCTGGCCTCGAACTCACAAAGATCCGCCTGCCTCTGCCTCCCGAGTGCTGGGATTAAAGGCATGCGCCACCACCGCCCGGCCACCATAGCAACTCTTATAAAAGAAAACATTTAATTGGGGCTTCCTTACAGTTTCAGAGGCTTAGTCCATTATCATCATGGAGGGAAGCATGGTAGCAGAAAGCATGGTGGCAGGCAGACATGGTGCTGGAGAAGTAGCTGAGAGTTCTACATTCAGATCTGCAGGCAGCTGGAAGAGACAACCAACGGTCCTGGCTTGGGCTTTTGAAACCTCAAAGCCAACCTCCAGTGGCATACTTCCTCCAACAGGGCCACACCTCCTAATCCCTCTCAAGTAGTGCCACTCCCTGAAGACCAAGCATTCAAATATATGAGCCTGTGGGGGACATTCTTTTTTTTTTTTTTTTTTTTGGTTTTTCAAGACAGGGTTTCTCTGTGTAGCTTTGCGCCTCTCCTGGAACTCACATGGTAGCCCAGGCTGGCCTCGAACTCACAGAGATCATCCGCCTGGCTCTGCCTCCCGAGTGCTGGGATTAAAGGCGTGCGCCACCACCGCCCGGCCATGGGGGACATTCTTATTCAAACTATCACAGGAGGGATTTCACAATATTTATAAAATCCAAATTTTAAGTTATTCAGAATGCTTATTCCTCAACTAGGCCCTGGGTGCTCAAGGACAAGTATATGCCCAAGAGCACTGAAACATTGTCACACAAAACTTGTACCTGAATGTTCACAGAACTCTCACCGTAGAAAAGACTAGAAACAGCTCAATACTCACTGACTGATGAGTGAATAAACAAAATGTGGTATATCCAAACCAAGGAATATTATTCAGCCATAAAAATGAAGTGCTATGTATACTACAACATGGATGAACGTTGAAAACAAGCTAAGTGAAAGACACTTGTCACAATGGACCGCATACTGTATTATTACAAAATTGTATATTGTATTATTACAAAATTTTATAAAATTATAAAATGTCCATTATCTGCAAATCTGTGGAGGTAAAAAGTAACTTAGTAGTTGCCAGGTCCTCAGAAGACAAGGGGTGGGTATGCAGTTTCTTTTTGGAGCAACGAAAGCGTTACAAATCTGCTGGGTGGTGGTGGCACACGCCTTTAATGCCAGCACTTGGGAGGCAGAAGCAGGTGGGTCTCTGTGAGTTCGAGGCCAGCCTGGTCTACAGAGCGATTTCCAGGACAGGCACCAAAACTACACAGAGAAACCCTGTCTCGAAAAATAAAATAAAAGCCGGGCGGTGGTGGCGCACGCCTTTAATCCCAGCACTCGGGAGGCAGAGCCAGGCGGATCTCTGTGAGTTCGAGGCCAGCCTGGACTACCAAGTGAGTCCCAGGGAAGGCGCAAAGCTACACAGAGAAACCCTGTCTCAAAAAACAAAAAAAAAAAAAAAAAAAAAAAAAAAAAAAAAAGAAAAATAAAATAAAATGGGGGGGGAAGCATTACAAAAATGAATAGCAACAACAACGAAACATAATATTTTAAGTAAATTTCCTATCTGTGTTGAGCTACATCCATAGCTAATTTTGGGTTTCAGGAGGCCTACAGGCCATGGGTTACACACACCTAGTCCTAGAATTCAGCCATGTTTTTCTCTAAGCCTTTTCTTCAATGGGGAGGCCAGTGAGAGCTGAGCATGCATCTCCCTCAGAATTCTGACTGTCCTGCTATAAAGTGAAGAGCCAGCCAACGGCTAAGATGGGTGATGTGATGAGACACACCAGGACCCAGAGAGACATTCATTCTGCTTTTTAAACTGAGAAACATATTGATAAAATGAGAATAAAAAATTTAAAAACGAAATCCCTTGTTTATAACATTTGTCAATGCCTGTGGCCTAAATGCTCTCACCCTGGCTAATTTCAAGCATAAATAAATAAATAAATAAATACCAGTAAGATTCCACTTTTGTAAGAAATATAGAGATGCATAGAAAAAGATACTCAAGGCTATATGACAGTAGATTCACAAAAGATATGTACAGTAGTTAATAGTTAAGAATATTGCATAGCTTTTGGGACCCTATTCCTCATATTGGGTTGCCTGGCCCAGCCCTTAATACAAGGGGAGGTGTTTAGTCTTACTGCAACTTGACATGTTAGGTTTTGTTGATATCCGTGGGAGGCCTGCTCCTTTCTGAATGGAAATGGAGGAGGAGTGGAGTCGTCATGGGGGCAAGAGGGAGGTGGAGGAGAGGGACTGGGAAGAACTGAGGTTGGGATATAAAATAAATTGATTAATTAAATTAAAATAAAAGAATATTACATAGCTTAACCTGGATTTCACTTAACTTGTACTTTTTCCAACACTTGGCTGTATTTTCTAATGTTTTCTTAATGTACATCGATCATTCATGCAATTAAACTATTTTAATTATTATTATTGTATGTGTGTAGGATGGTGGGGGCAGGTGCATGAATACCGTGGTGCATGTGTGTATACGTATATCTCAGAGGACAGCTTGGAGTTGGTTGCCTCCCTTCCACCTTTTTGTGGTCCGAGGCTAGAACTCAGGTCATTGGACTTGCTTGGTAGTGTTCTCCCTGCTGAGCCATCTCACCAGCCCATTTATGCAGTTTTTAAAGGAAGTTGTCCAAATGTGAAAAGACAACCACCACACCCACAATCACAGTACCAAAGTTGGCCTGCCCCAGAGGCCCCCAGGAATCCTGTTGGGTGTCTGGGGCCGGGTGAGCCTGCTCCTCACCTACTCTGTGGGCTTGTGGCTCCTGGGTGTGCCTGGCTTCACAACCTGGCAGCAGTTAGAATCTCAGAATGGTTTACAAATGAGAACACTCAGAGAGAAGCTCAGTGTGAATCCATTGTGCCCTCTTGGGAGAGGGTCAAGCCAAGCAGTGTGTGTACAGATCTCTGCAAAGATGATTAATCACACCTGAGGGAATGGAGGCTGGTGGGAGGGACTGTGGTAGTATTTAACCTGTGGTACTTGTCCATCTTATTCACAGTGACCTCTGTACTGCTAAGGGTTGTTTTTTTTTTCTCATCAGTCCCCAGAAAAGCCAGCAACAGCTGTCCACATGGTTAGTGGGAAGAAACCAGGGGTCCAGGAATCTTAAGTGACTCGTTCAGGGGTATATAGCAAAGAGCCAATCTAGGTTTAGGATGCCTGACTTAGAGGTTCTATCCTGATGTCCACCCTTTTTGGAGCCACTGTATATAATGCAGGCTGCTCCAGAGCACAAGACCACTCTCCCTCTGAACATACTGAAAAACTCAAGTTGGAAGTCACTTTTTCTGGGCTTTTCTTTCCACCACAGTCTAGTCCTATCTCTGTCCTCGTGCAGGGACACAAATCCGTGACGTGCCTTTCACTGCTGTGCTGGCTCCAGTTGAGGTTAGTGCTCGGGAGAATGGTCATAATGTGGCCACAGCACAGTCTCTTTTCTTGCGTGGCGTTGGACCTTTGGGTGATGTTGTGTGACTTTTCCTGGGGAGGCACAAATGAACACCTTGTACACCCAAGACAGGGTCTGAATGGCAGGCTAAATATACACTTGCACCCATCTCTGGCTTGGTGAACCAGTGAGTTTATTGGGGTTGGACTGTGGCTGAGGAGTTGTTTGCAGAAGCTCAAAGGCAGCTGCGTCACTATAAAGTCCACCCCAGCATGGCTGAAGACTCCCAAAGCTGCATCCCTGGAGCTTCCTGAACAGCATGCAGGCGTCTCCCTGGGCTGGTGAATCTTCTCTCTCCGGCCATCATTACTGCTTGTATAACCGTGGGGAGGGACCTTATGAATCTTCTAAGTTTCAGTAGCTTCCTGAGACTTGCGGGTTTTATTTGCCTCCTAAGTCCAAAGGAGCCTCCTTCCCTGAGAGAATGTTTCAACTGGAAGGAATTAGTTACACAATAGGTGATGTGCTCTGCTCATTGCCATTCGGTCCTGCCTCTGGGCCCTTCCTGTGTGTACATGATACTCTAGCCATCTAGGCTCTGCACTGGTCTCAATTTGCCATGTCCATCTCCTAGATCTGAGCCATAGTGTCATGGTGGACTGCTTTCTTTTTTACTCCCCCCATGCCTCCTACACGTCTGCACCACATTTTATCAGTCATCTACCGAGTGGCCACTCTATTATCAGGTTGCCGATCTAGAACTTTACACATAGTAACTCATTTCATTTCACGGATGGAGAAACAGCAGGCCGAAATGATCCCAGGTAATGGAAGAGGACTTTAATCCAGGCAGATGGCTCCAACGTCTAGGCTCCTGCACCCCACCTCCTCCTTGCTTTATCCCTTTTCTGCTGTCTCTCAGTCTCCTGCCTTGTGATGCCGTCCTTGATAGGAATTTTGGGAATTGTCTATTTTCTGCCCTGTGCTCCCAGGGCAACTTAGCTGCCCCCTCTAATAGTCCCTTGCCTCAGAGTGGGGTTTGAATTTTCTTTGGTCTCATGCTAGATGGGAGGAGGTCTGTGGGGATGGAAACTTGATGCATTCTTCTATATGTCCATAGATTCATTTTATCTATCTATCTATCTATGTATCTATGTATCTATCTATCTATCTATCTATCTATCTATCTATCTACTTATTTTGAAGTTCAAAGGGTCAAGTCTAAGATTTCAGGCAGGCTAGGCAAGTGCTCTACTACTAAATTATACATCTAGACCTGAATCCACCCTGTTTTCTCCCCTTAGAATGTAAAACACTGAGATATGAAGCATAGGTGGATTGTAATGAACTTGGATCTAATGAATTAGAAGGTCCCATAGTGTAGTGTTTTTTGTTTGTTTGTTTGTTTGTTTGTTTTTTACTCTTCACTCTTTGGGGACCCACCACCCAGTTCTCAAATAAACACACAGAGACTTATTCTTTCTTATGAATGCTGGCCTTAGCTTGGCTTGTTTCTAGCCATCTTTTCTTTCTTTCTTTTTTTTTTTTTGAGACAGAATTTCTTTGTGTAGTTTTGGTGCTTGTCCTGAATCTCACTCTGTAGACCAGGCTGGCCTCAAACTCACAGAGATCTGCCTCTGCCTCCCAAGTGCTGGGATTAAAGGCGTGCACCACTGCTAACTGGCCTAGACAGTTTTTCTTAACTTAAATTATTCTGTCTATCTTTTGCCTCTGGTGCAAGATGAATTGCTAAATGGTCTTATTAATAAAAAACCAAGAGCCAGATATTGGGATGAAAACCGAGAGATCAGAGGAATAGGAGAAGCCACACCTTACCGACTCCTCAGCTTCCAAAGAGACCTACTTCCTGTATACCCATGCCTATATGTCTTTCTGTCCCTGCCGTATCACTTCCTCTTCCTGCCCAGCTCTGTCACTTCCTGTCTGTACAAACCTCCAGACCTTTATGGTTAACTAGTGTTGGAATTCAAGGTGTGTGCCACCATGCCTGGCTCTGTTCCCAGTGTGGCCTTGAACTCACAGAGATCCAATGGATCTCTGCCTCCCTAGTGATAGGATTAAAGGCTTGTGCTACCATTGCCTGACTTCTATGTTTAATACAGTGGCTAGCTTTTTCCTCTGATCCTCAGATAAGCTTTATTAGGGTGCACAATATATTGGGAGAAACAATATGTCACCACACTCTGGGCTTTTATCTTTCTCTATTCTATATAACTTTCTTTACTTTTTACTCAGTGGCTGGCTGGGTGGCTGGGTGGCTGGCCCCTGATGTTCTCCTCTCCTTCTCCTTTTCTCGACCACTCCTTTTTCTTTCTTCTATTTACTCTCTCTGCCTGGCAGCCCTGCCTATCCCTCTCCTGCAAAGCTGTTGGCTGGCTATTCAGCTCTTCATTAGATCAATCAGGTGTTTCAGACAGGCACAGTAACTCAGCTTCACAGAGTTAAACAAATGCAACATAAGAGAATGTGACACATCTTTGCATCATTAAACAAATGTTCCACAGCATAAACAAATGTAACACATCTTCAACTAACATTCTACAACACCATAGTGAACAAAATTTAATGATCATCTTGGTAAGGTGTCCTGGAGAAGGTTTACTATAAATTGCAGGCAATTCTCATTCCTAAGAGCTGATTAGCTTCTTCTGAGGGTTATTCAGCTGTCCGATGTGCTTTCCACGTCTCCTGACATCTCAGACATTGTATAGTTTAGGATAATCGTCATAAAGACAAGGGCTGATGAAAGTGCAGAGCTCAGAGTGGCCCCAGCTTCTGCTCTGAGAAAGTCAGAGGAACTTCTGACTCCTGGTTTTCATGATCATAAAAATGAATGCTGCTCTGGAGAACTAAATAAGATGTGATCTGCCCAGTGGCTACAGAACTTCCCTGATAGACTTAGATAACAAAAGTGGGTACATGAAAAGGAGATCTGGGATTCACTGTGAAGAAGACCCCCCACCAGGGTTCCCTCCTAGACCCCAGATTAGGCGTAAACCACATCCAAACACCTGTTTCCACAGAGATCCTTTATTAAGTGGGGAAGAAAAGTTAAAGTGGCTGCTTCCTGACTCAGGCAGAAAACAGCAGCAAATTCTATTTGCAGGTGCAATTTTTTTTTTTTTTTTTTTTTTTTTTTGAGACAGGGTTTCTCTGTGTAGTCTTGGCTGTCCTGGAACTTGCTCTGTAGACCAGGCTGGTCTTGAACTCACAAAGATCCACCTGCCTCTGCCTCCTGCATGCTGGGATTAAAGGTGTGTGTCACCACTGTCTGGCGCAGGTGTGATGTTTAAGAAGGGAAATCTTAAGAGGAAATCTGTGTTAGAATGGTCTAGGATGAGGTGGTATATCTCGATTGGACATGTTAATTAGGTGAACTAAAGGGGGCTTCTGATTGCTGGACTTCAGTACTTTGGTAGCTGGACCTTGGTAGTCAGCCTCAGGAGGAGGAAGTGGCCAAATGAGGGAATGGACCTTGGTGAGTAGCTTTAGGGATGCGATCTAACGGTTTAGCAAGGCAGAGGGGGTGGGGGAGAAGGGCAAGGCCTGCCAGAGCCATGCTTGCCACACTGCGTAGAGTCCCTTCACACTGAACTATCGAGAAGCAGAAAGGACCAGATTTGGAAGATGGGCAAGACAGTGGTTCCAAGGAGGATGAACAGAAACCCAGCATAAGCAGTCAGTGTTAAGGTTTAGTGACGGAAGAGTACTTGCTGGAGCAGGGCCGAGGAATGCTGCAGAGATCACACCAGGCAACAGATTTCACGCAAGAGATTTATTGGGGGGAGGGGAGCAAAAGGTCACCCCTGAGTGGAGATAAGAGAGAGACAGAGACAGAGAGACAGAGAGCGGGCCATGATGGCAGGGGCATTTTAAAGTGTACACAACTTGTGGCCACAGTGGAAATGTGTCGCAGCTGCTGGTTGGTGATGACGTGACTGCTGACCCTAAGTCTCTGAAGGCAGGTGTGTGTGTGTGTGTGTGTGTGTGTGTGTGTGTGTGTGTGTGTATGAGTGTGTGTGTGTATGTGTGTGTGTATGTGTGTGTGTATGTGTGTGTATGTGTGTGTGTATGTGTGTGTATGTGTGTGTGTATGTGTGTGTGTATGTGTATGTGTGTATGTGTGTGTATGTGTGTGTGTATGTGTGTATGTGTGTGTATGTGTGTGTGTATGTGTGTATGTGTGTGTGTGTGTGTGTGTTTGGTTCCACAATATCCTTGTAGCACTCTGTAAAAAATCAGTCTCACAACATAGTACATAGCAGAATAAGCAGTTATCTATCAGACACTGGCTAAGACAAACAGAAGTATGTAGTGTGTGAGGCTTCTTTCAGGACTAGAGTTGGCCCCTTAGTATAACGGTGCTGCTCTAACACAGTGCTACAAAGTAAGGAGCTTAGAAACATCAAAACTATGTTCGGCATCCGGAGCCTGGGAAGATGAAGATCAAAATGTCATTAGACCCAGTGTCTAGTGAGGACCTGCTTCCTGGTTCATAACTGATACTTCTCACTGTGTCCTTGACAGGCCAGTTGGGATGTCATCTCTCTCAAGAAGCACTCATCCTGTTCATGAGGACAATGCCCCTTTGACTGAACCGGCTCTCAAGACACAATGTGTTCTGGCCTCCTTGAGGGTGGAGATTACAGCAAATGAGTTCCAGGGTGTGGGATGCAGTCAATTCAACCAGCACTCGGGCTTAATGACCAAAAAGATTCGTTAAGACCAAAGACTTCTTCCATGGCAGAGAGGTGATGTTGGAACCCCACAGCAAGAGAAGACAAAGTACTCTGAACTGTGTATTTCATCCACAGAGAACAAGGAAGGACGGTATGCTGGTTTGTCAACTTGATACAAATTAGAGTCTCCAAAAGAGAGGGAATATCAGTTGAGAAACTGCCTCCATCTCACTGGTCTGTGGGCACGTCTGTGTGATGTTTTCTTGATAACTGATTGAAGTAGGAGGGCCCAACCCACTGTGGGTGACGCCACTCCTGAGAGGTGGGCCTGGTTGGTTAAAACAAAAACAAACAAACAAACAAAACAACAAAGCAGGCTTTGCAAGCCAGGAAAGCAAGCCAGTAGACAACATTTCTCCATTCTCTCTGCTTTAGCTCCTGCCTCCAGGTTCCTGCCTTGAGCTCCCGCCCTGCTTTCCCTTGATGATAGACTGTAACAGTGAGCTAAACAAATGCTTTCCTCCTGTGTTTACCACATCGCCAGCCAACAAACTAGGATAGAAGAGCATCTATCGGGTAGACCGGGACCTGAGAAATGAAGAGGGAGGAAAGTTCAGAACCAAGGAGGAAGTGGGAACCTGTAAGCTTCAATCAGACTACAGTGCAAGACAGAGGCTACTGAAAGGCAGGACAGAGAGCTTGGCCCCAAATCACAGAGGGTCTTTTAAATGCCGTAGTGACATATCTAGACCATATGCTTGGATAAGCATGGCCAGGACCTTTTTTTTTTCCCCTTCTAATTTCTCCCCGTGCCTGCACCGTGCTGGCTGCACAGAATGACAGCAGTGAGAACTTCCGAAGATGCTCTGGGGGTGGGGGTGGGGCGGGGAGAATGTGGCGTCAGTCGGTGGGGGACAGTCATCCCTGAGAGATCGGAGTCCGCACAGCGCTGGAGTTGGACAGCCCTGCAGGATCAGGGTCTGGAACTCAGAGCAGGGATGAGACTGGTGAGATGGTCATCATGGGCAGGAAGAGCTAGGTTGTTTTGTTTGTCGTTGGATTAAGGAACTCCTCACTAACATTCAGGGAGACTGAATGACTGGCCAGGTCTCCTGGGGATCCAATCTGGGACCGTATTTTAATGCCCACTGTCCATTTCTGCTGTGGCAACAGCCTGCCACTGTTTTTTTTATTTTGAAGCCCACTCATGGACCCATGGACTGTAGGTCTGTGAATTTTGACAAAGGAGGGCCTGTGGTATGGCTTCCGGGGAAGAAGGTGGTGACATGCAGTAGAGCATCCTGCCCCCTGCCCCACAGTGGTCAGATCTGATGGCAGTCCATCGGGTCTCGCTCCCTCCTCCGTCGTGACCGTGGCTCACTCTTGGCTTCCGCGGGGTCTGATCTACCACGCACATGCTTCTCCTTCCTTGGTTCCTGTGGTTGAAAGTCTCCAGCCTAAGAGCCTCTCATCTCCCGCTATCAGTTCCCAGCGTCACTTCTTTCCTGGTAGGCCCAGAGAGAAGGGGCTGAGGCTGGTCTGGGACACCAGAGCCAACAGCAGAGTGGTTCCATTCAGCCTCACTCCCACCTGCTTAGAGACGCTCGCTGTGTCTCTTGGCTGGAGGGTTCGAATGTCTGATCACTGCTTTTTTTTTTTATTTCTCATAACATGGGGATGGATTTTAATAGGTTAGCTTTCTCTGTCATGTTGTCTTAATGAACACAGAGAACTCAATTTTACCTTGGAGAACAAATTTAAAATAGTGGGAATTGAGGCCGCACTGGGGATGATATTTAGGGGAATGAGGTCACTTTCCCAATGCCTCTCAGTTCACTGCACTGAGAAAGCCACCTTTTTAATTGTCGTTCAGATCAGGGGCTACAGATGGTGGCCTGTGGACCGTAGCTGACGTGCTGATGTGTTCTTCAGCTTGTGGATACCGTCACATTTTAGTTTACTTTAGTTTAAAACTGAAGGTACTTCACCTTAGTCATCTTGAATCAAACAGCAACGTCTGTTCACACCATGGAGTTCCGCTTCTTACTAGCAATCCGGTTGGACTTGAGGGGCGGCTGCCACAATGGCATCGGTCCAGGTACCACAGTTTGTCCCAGTTTCTATACAGTTGCTTTATTTCATTTAGCGTACGGCTCACTGGAAATATCTTCACTTTCCCAGACGGATTTGGCTGAACACCTGTTAGGACTTATGTACTACTATCAGGATAAAACAGTCCTCTGGGGTCTATGAACAGATAACTTAAAAGCCCCGGGGCTCACTGGGAGAAAAATCAAGGGCATGGGAGGAAGAACCAGATGTTGGGTCTTGTCTGACTTTAGTAGATCCCATCCTACACCAAAAGAACGCAGGCTCCTGTCACCAGAGTACCTGGATTTCTAACCCACCTTGGACAGTCACTTCCATTATATTCTCTGTTAAATTCGCAGATTTACCATGCCTCAGTCTTCCCATCTGTATAAAGAACTATTACAATCCAATAAATTCTTGTCTTGTAGGGTTATTGTGGAATGTAATGAATTAATACACTTAAAATCACGTCTGGTCCACACTAAGCATTCGATAAATGTTAAACTGCATGCATTACAATGCTGATATATTTATGTACCAATCACATGTAAATTTGTCAGGCCATCATAGGTATACAAATACTTACCAGGCAGAATTGATACATTCCATGTGTTTGTATGAAGGACATTCCCATAAAGCAGAACCTGGTTTTAAGTAAGTTTTCACACAAAAACTGAAGTGTCTCTCTTTAGAGGGTAAATAATCTGCTAAAAAAACATTTGCATAGGAAGCAATTAGACGGTGACAAACCTCCGGAGGTCCTGATCACGGCTGTCCTCTGTCCCTGTGTTCCCCTTTACTGACCCTGACTCCCACAAACACAAATTTCTGGTGAAAGTGTAAATTGCCGTGAGCTTTTTAAAACCGTAGACTAGGTAAGATGTGTTGGCTCATGCCTATAATCCCAGCACTTGGGGTCCTGAGGCAAGAGTACTCTCATGAGTTTGAGACCCAACCTGGGCTGCATAGTGAGTTCAAAGCCAACTGGGGTAACAAAGGTAGGAGCCTGTCTCAAATAAAAGCCGGGGAAGGACCCGGAAGATGGTTCAGTTGGTAGAAGGTTGCTTGCCACGGAAGAATGAGGGCCTAAATTTGGATCCCTAGAACACACATTGAACAAAAGTACATGGGCAGAAACAGGCAGGTCCTGGGAACTCTCTGGCCAGCCAGCCTAACCGAACTGGAATCCGTGAGTCCCAGGTTCAGTAAGAGACCCTGTCTCAAAAAAAAAAAAAAATGCAGAGAGTAGCTGAAGGAGACACTGACCTCTGCACACCCACACATACATATGCATGTGTACCCCATCTCAGATATACACATACACACACAGATACAGACGCAGACACACACACACACACACACACACACACACACACACACACACAATTGTAAAAAAAAAATTAAAGATTGAAATAAGGGGTCGATGAGATGGGTCCATGATTAAGAACGTATACTGTTCTTACAGAGGATCTGAGTTCGTTTCCCAGCATCCACTCTGGGCAGTTCACAACCACCTGTACTTCCAGTTCCAGGGGAATCGGATGCCTCTGGTCTCTGGAGGCTCCTGCACCCATGTGCATGTACCCTTCTCATGTGCATAGAATTAAAAATAAATCTTCTTTTTAAGATGATGAAGATAAGATTGAGTATTGTCCGGGGTCAAGCAGTAACTGGCTGTGTTCACATACGACTTGTGTCTCTGTGATTCTCTCTGCAGTGTTTCCTATGCTGTGACAAGCCTGAAGGAAGCTTGCTTTTGCTGCTCCGACTATTTACTGCCTGGCTCTCGTCTTTCTTTGTCCTTGTGACCATATCTATCTTATACGACCTGCCCTCTTTTCTGAATGACAGAAATCTCTCCCATGCCTGGGAGACCCTAACATGACATAACCCCGTCTCTCTATTTTCTTCATGCCAGTAACCATGTACTCAGTTACTACAAGACACCATTAAAGACATCTATTTCATATGTGATGTTTGGGGTTTGGGAAAGATGAAATTTCAGATATTTTTTTAAAAGGTTTTCTTCCTGAAAAATTAGTATGCAAACTTCTGTGCTGGACCTTGTGTTCTGTAGGTAGCAGATGTCCAGACTTCTATGAGAGGTGCTTTGGCATTGAAATCTATGGAAGAGTAGAAAGCAGAATTGGGCCAAAGAAGTTGGGCTGTGATACTCACAAGGTAGCCTTGGCCCATCAAGGAGACTTGGGAGCAAGAGTGAGCATATACATGGGAATTGCCCTCAGTTGAGGAAAAGAAGCTGGGTCTCTAGAGTCCTACATCAGCCAATCACAGAGAGGGAGCATGCTGCTGATACTAAAGCCTCTCTAGGGCTGGGGAGACGGCTCAGTTGGTGAAGTACTTGCCTCATAAGCATGAGGACCTGGGTTTGACTCCAAGTCTCCACCTAAAAAGCAGAAAGTATAGGAGTGGCCATTGGTGTTTGTAATTTCAGTGCTGGGGAGGATGAGACAGATGGATCCCTGGGACTCAAGGTCAGCCAACCTAGCCTAATTGCTGAGCTCCAGGTCCCAGTGAGAAACCCTGTTCCCCCAAACAAGGTAAACAGCTCCTAAAGAATAATATTCAAAGCTGACCTCTGGCCTCCACAGGCATGCCCAAGTGGACCTGATTTGTGGCAGTGGGGTTAGAGAGGCATGCCAAAGAGAAACCAGAGAGAGACAGTCGAAACAGCAGAGACTTTCTTCAAGCCCATCCCAGTAGAGGTGCTGTGGGATGTTCTGTATGCTATGAATGTGTTGCTCTGATTGGTTGATAAATAAAATGCTGATTGGCCAGTAGCCAGGCAGGAAGTATAGGTGGGGTAAGTAGACAAGGAGAATTCTGGGAAGAGGAAGGCTGAGTCAGGAGATGCCAGCCCACCGTCCAGGGAGCAGCATGTAATGGCACACAGGTAAAGCTACGGAAAATGTGGTGACGTATAGACTAACAGAAATGAGCTGAGTTTAAATGTAAGTGCTAGTCAGTAGGAAGCCTGAGCTAATGGCCAAGCTGTTTTAATTAATATAAGCCTCTGTGTGTTTATTTGGGTCTGAGCGGCTCCAGGATCGCAAGGACGTGGGAGCTGGGTGGGCACAGAAAAACTTCAGCTACATAGAGGAGAAGTGATCTTTGGACAGAACTGTTCTCAGCTTCAAACACAACATAGGCAAGCAAGAGTAGGCTGATAGTCCAGTGAATGAACAGTTTAGTGAATGAGGATTCTGACCATCCTGGCCTAACAGGATTCTTGCTGAAGACAGGCTGGGTGTCTTAGTCAGGGTTTCTAGTGCTGTGAAGAGACACCATGACCATGGCAACTGTTATAAAATAAAAACATTTAATTGGGGTGGCTCACTTACAGTTCAGAGGTTTAGTCCATTATCATCATGGTGGGACATGGTGGCATGTGGACAGACATGGTGCTGGAGAAATAGCTAAGAGTCCTATATCTTGCAGGTAACAGGAAATAGCCTGTCTCACTGAGTGTGGCTTGAGCATATATGAGACCTCTAATCCCGCCTCCACAGTGACAGACTTCCTCCAACAAGACCACACCTATTCCAACAAGGCCATACCTACTCCAACAAAGCCACACCACTCGATAGTGCCACTCCTTTTGGGGGCCATTTTCTTTCAAACTACTACATTGGATGATTAGACCACCTGGGGATGATCTGAGGGGATACCAGAGTGATTCCATATTGGGAGTGATCAGATATTGAGGTCAGTGATTCTTGCCAAACTGACTGAACAGGGCTTTTGCTAAAACTGGATTTTACAAGGAAGCACAGATGGATCTAAAGGGCCTGACTAATGTTTGGTCAAGTAGAGAGTCTTTGTCAGTGAGGAGACCATTGGCTCTCTTGGTTATCAAATCTTACAGTGGCTGGCAGGGATGATCAGTCCTGAAGGGGAGACCTGCAGAGTGTGGCTTGGGCTCCACTGTGACCCACCCTTGTGCTAAAGCAAAAGCCAATGGAATGAGTTCAACCCTGCCACTGCAGCAATTCCAACACAGCAATTACTCCTTGTGGCTTCCTTGCTCTGCTATCCAGCCTAGATTTTTTTGTCTCTCCATTGCCGCTGATAAGATCTTGCTTACCTGCTGCTGTGGCAGGACCCTCCTGAGTTGTCTGAGCCTCTGGGGAACCACCCTTCTGGGGCTTTCCCTTCAAAACTTGGCAGACTTCACTGTGGGATCCTGAGTCTTCAGTATTATCTCCTGCCCTCTTGAGCATCTGCGTCTTAACCAATCCCTACCATCCATTTGCCACTTCTGGTCATTTAGTCTAATTAGCACAATGTCACCAATATACTGAATCTATATGATGTATCTAGATACTCTAAGTTACTTTGGCTTAGATTAGTTGGGTCTTGATGGTCACCTAGCTTAGATTTCACACCTCCATATGGGAGAAGACTGAAGATGTACACCAGTGGTCCATGTCAAATGAATGCAAATTTTCCTTTCCTTTCTAACAGGGATCATGAAAAATCACTCATAAAACAACTGGTGGCCTACCATGTACCTGAAGCTGAGACAGCCTGCCACAATGAAGGTCCTATTTCTGACCCTGTGGTAACAACCACTGCATCTAGGATGCTTCTGGCCTTTGGAGGTCCAGACAAGGGTCTTAAATGGAGGCAAGGCCCAAACGATCTTCAAAGCTGACCCAAGTCTCTGCTGGCCACACAGAGGTAGGATATTATTTTTTGATCATTCTTCCCCCCTTTTATTGAAAATAGATTCTTTTCTCATATATAGATTATATTATCTCATGTAATATATCCTGATTACAGTTTCCCCTCCCTCTACTCCTCTCAGTCTCTCCCTCCCTCCCCTCCCACCCATATCCACCCCCTTTCTGTCTCTCCTTAGAAAAGAACAGGATTCTAAGAGATAATAATAAAATATAACAAAATAAAATAGAATAAGATAAAACAAAGCATCACATTGAGGTTGGACAAGGCAACCTAACAGAAGGAAAAGAGCCTGAGAGAAGGCACAAGAATAAGAAACCCACTTTTTCACACACTCAGGAGTCCCATGAAAACACTAGACCGGAAGCCATAACACATACACGGAGGACCTGGTGCCGACCCACGCAGGCCCTGTGCATGCTGCTTCAGTCTCTGTTAGCTCATCCGAACTTTGCTCTGTTGCTTTAGATTCATTGCTCTCCTGGTGTCCTCCCTCCCTTGTTTTGATCATTCTTGTTGGCTGCGGGAAGCAGACTTTTCAGAAGATCGTACCGTACATTTCTTACTGCACCAATACAAAATCAGGAAGCAATGTAGGTGCTCCATGAGCAACCAAGTGTATGCTGTCCAGACAAGACATTTGGATGCTAAGATGGTGGCCTGTAAGTTTGCCTGTGCACTCAGTGGACCCACAGTGAGCCAGACAGTTTATTGCCCGTTCTCATGAGGCCCAGCCTACTGGAGAGCTGTGCTGCGCTTCAGATTTCAGACATCAATGATAATTAGGCACCACAGCAAGTCCTTGGACGTTCATTTACCTGATTAAGTGGCTTCATGTGTCCCCAGGAAAGGAGTTTATACTTCTTGGAAGATGCTTTACTCCTGGGAGTTAAATATTGACCCTTATTCTCAGATCTGGTTGCAAAACTAACTCCCTCCCTCCCTCCCTCCCTCCTTCCCTCCTTTCTTTCCATACTCATTTCCTTCCTTCTTCATTTCCTTCTCTCCTTCCTCTTTCTTTTCCTCCCTTTCCTTCTCTCCCCCTTCTCTTTCTCTTTAAAACTTTATGGACACACAATAATCGTATATATTTGTAGAGTAAGTTTTTTACCTGTTGGCAAGAGACCCCCTGGCTTTTGTATTTCGCCCTTAATTGCCACTGAACACCTTTCCCTCCCTTTCTAAAGCACCCATTTTCTCCAGCAACAGTCACATCTATTGTCTCTTCATTATTTTCTTCTACACAACTCTCAGCCTGATCCATGACTCCCACCTGGGGTACCATCCCAATTTACCTCTGAAGATAGTTTTAATCATTGCTTTGGTGCATACATTCCAGTGACTGTGGTTGTTGGAGTAATAATACACTTCTCCGCGTTGCTCCTGGCACCAACTGCCACAAGATGGACTCCAAAAAGAATCATCTAAGATGGAGACTCACTGGGGATGGACTCTCAGGATTAACGAGTTCAGAGGGAAGGAAAGAAAGCAGGTTGGTGCAAAGGAAAAGTAGGCCTGTGTTGTCCTCCCTGGGCCTTCATCCAGTCTCAGGATGGGGCTATCTCTAGAATGCTTTAAGTGGCACCCAGCAGTCTTAGCGTCTCAGTCCCTAAGGTGAATATGCATTCCACCATCTTGTTTGTGGAATGTGCTGATGTGAGATTATGATATTGAGGAAACCCATCCCTCAGATCTGGAAGTAGCCTCGAGTTTCATTCACACCAGACTCGAGGATGAATCATGACTGGATATGGAGCATGGAATGGGTTGATGACTGGTGTAAGCTGGGATGTCCACCATTCCTAACCCTTGGGCTAACACCTTCATCTCCACCCCGCTTTATTCCTGTTTATTTGCTTTGAAATTGTTCAAAGTTGCCTTTGCTCCTGCAAGCAGAGGAAGTAATTAAAACAAGAATGTAGAAGACTCTTCATCACAATTGAGGAAGGCCTTGATTTTCTCTTTGAGTTGTCATCGTTTGTTCAACTTTGATTCCCCATTAAACCTATTTGAAGTGCATATGTGTGTGTGTTGTTGTGCATGTGTGTGTTTTGTGTAGTGTGTATGCTTGTGTATGTATATGTGTGGAGGCTAGAGTCAACATGAGTGTCTCATCTATTATTCTCCATCTTACTTTTTGAGACAGGGTCTCTCACCAAACCTGGAACTTTCTGGACTGCCTGGCCAGCAAGCCCCAGGGTTCTTCCTGTCTTCACTTCCCCAGTGCTGGGATTACAGGCATACAGTGCTGTGCATTGCTATGTACACAGGGCCTTTTGCATGGATGCTGTGGATCCAAATTCAGTTCCTCATGCTTGCACAGCAAGCACTTTCCTGAGACATTGTAGGAAGACTTTTCTGTCCCACCAGCTCCCAAATAACCACACAGAGATTTACTATTAATTATAAATGCTTGGCCGATAGCTTAGGCTTGTTTTTAGCTAGCTTTTATAACTTAAATTTACCCATTTCTATTAATCTATGTGCTGCCCCGAGGCTTGTTTACCTCATCTACATACTTCCTATCCGGCTCACTCTGCAACTCATGACTTCTCATGATTCCACCTTTCTTCTTCCCAGCATTCCTCTGCCCTGAAAATACTGCCTAGCTATTAGCAAGTAAGCTCTTTATTAACCAAATGAGAGCAATACTTATTTACAGTGTACAAAAAGATTACTCTGTAGTACTTCCTCCTTTTTGTCTTATTAAAAAGGAAGATTTTAACTTTAACATAGTAAAATTATATACAACAAAAACAGTTATCAAGTAAGAATTACAGTTACAATATCCAGTCGATTTGTATTTAACAAATTTAGAGGAAATATTCTGTCATTTATCTTATCTTTGTTACTCTTAAAATTTTGTACCTAATTTACTTTCTATCCTAACTTGTATCACCAACCCAAAACAATCCTTTTATGTCTCTCAACCATATACATTTAGCACCTCTTTTGTGAATTTCTTTTCTGAATTTGATAACAAGGAAAACTATAACTATCTGGTCTTCAACTCCAAGCCCCTAAGGTTATTTTCCATCATTTCCTCAAAGCCAAATAATTCCAATGACCTGGTGGATTAAGGAGATAGACCTGTTGACTTTCAAAGATGGTTCATTTTGAATGCTTAGAGTGTGATTCTTCCTAAGATGGTGCTAGAAGGCAATCTCTTTGGAGGAACCAGTCAGAAGCCTCTCTGCTTCCCCCTGGCTAGCTAGCACTGCCAGAAGCAGGTTCCTTCTTGGCAATCATAGATGCCATCTTGGAGGTGAGGTCATGAAACAGCGGGGGTGTGAGAGCCCTAGATGCTGTGGGCAAAACGACAGCTTCAGGGAATTTTCTAGATTGACGTAGCAGGGTCAAAAAAACACCCTCAAGCAAATGCGGTTTCCTACATGTGCTGGCAGCATCCTGGAACCACGCGTTGGGGTGGTCGGGTTGAGTTTTCCCTGGCAAAGCAGAGGGCTGATGTGATAACAGGTCACACCAGCCTGATGCTGTTGTCTGGTGTGACTCATCCCCTCAGCTAAGCTAACAAACTAAGGCAAACACCCCAGCTGGTTGCTCCATTATTATCTGTAAGTTGCTAGCTTAGGAACTGGGCTCCCCTCTTGACATGGCTGAGCTTTACAGAAACCATCACGTCCACTCTGAGGAGCCGAAAGCTCCTGGACCTTAATACCATTGTTTCTCTTTCAAGATGCTTGTTTTCCTCCCTTTCTCAGTCAACATGCCTGAAACCCCAGCTTGATCATTCCCCCTTCTTCCCCTCCCCCAACATTTCCTACCCTTCTGCAAAGATCTCATATAAGAATCTGAGAATAAATGCTTCCATTTTACATGTTTTCTAAAATTATGATTTGCCTATGATTCAGATTTTATAAATTATATATACTGCATGTATCTAAGACACTACAGATTTTAGTTATCTTTTACAAGTACACATGCTAGAAACTATGTTTTATGGACTACAGTATAAATACGTTCTATGTAAATATTCATTGTACACAGGTATATTATTTATTAAACTGGGATCAAATGTCAACTCTCCTACCCAACATGTCATCTCCTCCTTCATGAAGATGCCCCAGCCTCTGCAGACTGTGGTGTATGCATTTTCATCCAGTGCTTACGTGGTCTGAACTATTTCCCCACGTGTCTGTCTTCTCCACTGAACTGAACACTCTCTGAATACACGGATCCTATTAACCAGAACCTCAGTGGAACCCTATGTCGCCTGAGCACTCTCTACGACTCAGAATGTTTGTGGAGTGAGCGGAATCTGAACACTGTCTGGCTGTGGAAATTGTAATGCCTGAAATCAACAAACCAGCAGACGATTGTATCTGGGACACAAAGTAGATAAGCTCCTCCCAGACATTTGTCCATTAACCATATATCTAAACAACCAAAGCTATAAAACAAGTCCCTAGCAAACGGTCCTCACTGTGCCTTGACAAGGCTTCAACAGAACAACAGAACAATGAAGGAGGCTCAGTAAGTCATGGGTTTTTACGTAGACAAAGTAGGATGTCTAGGTCTAATCGATGTTGCAAATGATCGGATATTCTCCTGACAGATCACTGATGTTGCCATCAATAATAAAGACAAATGCATAATTCATGAATTATTTAGTCCATATCGTTTCTTTTTATTGGCTCCATTTCATCAAAGACCCTGTTCGGGAGTTATTGTAATCAACTTTTTCACACCATTTATATTCTGTTGACAGCAATGCCGGATTACATAACCTCTCTTGGATCACTAATGTTGTTACATCTTTGTATAGGAAATTAATTTCAAACTGAAGAAGCACAGATACACCGGTTAACACATATATTTAAGTGTTGTGACTTTGTGCCATTAGTGACTGTAGTGACAAAAATAGTCAAAAGTGGCCCCATGCTGTGACAGTGGGGGGCTAAAGTTTGGCATGGCTGCATTATGCTGTGTAGTTACTTGAAGGAATTAGCAGGAGCCACAGGGGTTGGCATGGAAAATTTCTGTGAGGTATTCTTGAGGAAAGCTGTCTGTAAAGAGCCTGAATGATACATCTCATTTCTGTAAAACAGATGAAAACAAACATGAATACATCCTTACATATTTCTACATGACTTATCTGGATGTGGGAAAAGTGGAAGGGATGTGTGGATTATTAACTTGGGGCTTCTGTGAGCAGGGGAAAGGGGTGGCGTGAGAGGGCCCTAAGGGAAAACAGAAGCACCCATGGGAAGACACAGTAAAACCCAGCCAAACAATATGCTTTACTTGATCTCAACTGTTCAATAGTCTACATGCATTCTATGGACCATAGGAAAAAGGAGGGAATGCATTGACTAGACAGGCACAGCACTCTACAGTTCAGAAAACCATGGTGAGCTTTCGTTTCATTGGGAGCAAATGTGTGAACTAGAAAGCCTGTCCAGATGGGTCCCTGAGGTGTGCTGCCCAGCCAGCCTAGTCTAATCCATGAATTTCAGCCAGGGAAGAGGCCTCATCTCACAAAATAGAACACAGTGAAAATTGAAGTAGACATGATAGGAAGAACGGCATTAGAGACTGACCTCAGATCTCTATATGCACACACGTTTGCCCCCAGAGGTTGGGGGATGGCTGGGGCACAAAGGATGCCTTCTGAACAGGACAGTGTCCCCGCACTCACAAACTCACAGCAGTCTACGCAAGACCTGCACAAACTCTTAGCATCCTTAGCATAGATTGTAGAGGGGCCCAAGAGCCCCTAGCCCAGGGGAAGAGCTACTGATGGTCGATAGCTTCTGGGAGAAGAAGAGTCCATTTTCTCAAGGTTGTGCTCTCGGATATGTTAACCATGCTCCATGGACAGCACAACACCCATGAGTCTGTATGGGCACCCCAAATTGTAGAGGGAAGGAATTAAGGGGGATGAATGGAGGTGAATATGATATTAAAAATACTGCTACTTTAGCAGAGCAATACGTAAGAATGGAGGTGACTATGATATTAAAAATACTGCTACTTTAGCAGAGCAATACGTAAGAATGGAGGTGACTATGATATTAAAAATACTGATACTTTAGCAGAGCAATACGTAAGTGGAGAAACATGGCTACTTCACTATCTACTTATTTGTATTTTTTTCTCTTGATTTAAAATAGTAACTCACGTATACATTTAATCTTAAACAATAAAGTGAAAAAAAAACCAAGTTAACTTCATTTAAGATGTACGAGTAGGGGCTGGAGAGATGGCTCAGAGGTTAAGAGCACCGACTGCTCTTCCAGAGGTCCTGAGTTCAATTCCCAGCAACCACATGGTGGCTCACAACCATCTGTAATGAGATCTGGTGCCCTCTTCTGTATACATAATAAATAAATCAAAAAGAAGTAGCAACAAAAATAGTTTAAAAAAAAAAAAGATGTACGAGTATAGGCTTTCAGCAGACAGACAGACAAGGAAGAAGACTGGAAGGTGTCATGCCAGGCTCCAAACACTGGCTCTAAGAGGATGCAGGAGAAAGTTGCTGGTTTCTTCACACACTTCTGCTTTGACTTGTTGTGAAAAGCATGTAAGTGGCTTTAGAAATGACGCTTCTGACCACAGTGATGGGGTAAGGAAGCCACCGAGCCACTAGTGTGTGTAGAACTTGAGTTTGAAATTGGTGAGCCACGTTTGGTGCTTGTGACCGTGGATTTGAACACGCTGGATATTTCAATAATGGTTCACGAACAGTCCTGTCAATAAAAAGAGCCTCCACTGCTCCCTTTCAGAGGAGGCAGGAGACTCGTGCTGATGTCTTGAAAGCTCACAACATAGAAGACATTCCAACACTGCTTGCGTCTCAGAGTAACCACATTGTGGATTCAGGAAGCATCTCGTCATAGAAGTATTCCCAGTTATTAAAAAGAGAAGGAGTGATGAATGACAGTAGCCTATGCAATGATTCCCAGTGGCTATAGGCATTCGTGACTTGGAAATGATCAGCAATGCTTACACCACACAGAGAGAGCATCAGTCAGGTACTTCTGCTAGACAGACATACTACTGCCTTTGAAACAAACCTGAATCATAGCAAGCCGTAATTCTACCAATTCCGGCTGGGGAGATGGCCTCAAGCCTTACCGTCTGAGTTCAATCCGCGGGAACTCGGGTGGAAGAAGGAAAGTGACGGGTAAGTTGTCCTCTGACCTCTCTGTGTCTACTGTCACCCCCCCCCACACACACACACCCCACACACCATGAAACACACATAATAAGTGAATAACTTTTAAAATAAACAACAAATTTAACAATACATATGAACTAGGACAAGGGGACAACTTCAATAACGCCCTGGGGACCAAGCAGAAAATCAACATCCAGGAAACTGTTACCACCAGGGACCTACTCTCTTGGACAAAATTTGCAGGTGACTAACACACAGGAGGCAGGTGAAGCTGTAAATTTAAAGAAAATAACTACAAAAGATAAAATCGTGTCCATTAGTCTAAATGTAAATGAAGACTAGATATCTGATTCTAATATTGTGTTAATTGTTTAGATGAAATCATTTTGTGGTTTTTTTTAAAGCAACACTTATCTCTTGGAGATATATATTGAAATATTTAGTGATAATTTTTTTTGTGATGTTAGTATTTGCTTCAAAACAATCAGAGGTTGTTGGACTGTAGAAAAGAAATGAAGTTAGATTGGCTCGTGTATGATAATTGCCAAGACTGGTGGGTGTGTATGTGAGAACTATCCTATTATTATATTCTGGTATAAGTTTACAGGTTTATAATAAAATGTGTGTGTGTGTGTGTGTGTGTGTGTGTGTGTGTGTGTGTGTGTGTTTGTGTGGTCACTATCTATCCAGACCCCAAATTGGAAACAATTCCACACAGTTAATACCTTTCAATAGCTTCACACAATAGGATCCAATTCAGCAACTGTATAATTAAATGAAGCCATACCCCTGAATCTCACAAACACAACTGGAATGAAATCATCCAGACCCAGGAATACATACCGTGTCCACAGAGGCTGCAGCATCTTCTATCCCCACTACAAGGCACATGGGGTCCAGCTTCTCCTCTCTCTCTCTCTCAATGTCATTTACTTTTGTTTTTAACAGGAGACTTCCTAGTGGGTGAGACGTGGTATCTCCTTGGGTTTTGTTCCCGCCTCTTTAACGGCCAGGAGTGTTGGACATCTTTGCATGCATCGCTCATCTTAGAGAACCAGCCTTTCATGACCTTATCTAACTGGCCTGTTTTACTGGCTTTCTTTCAAGCCTTCTCTGTATTCTAGTGTCAGATATGTGACTTTTGTCAGTGCGTTCTGCTCAACGTCACTACTGATGGCATCTTTTGATGCACAGGGCTTTTTACCTTCCATGAAGTCCACTTTGGTTCTCTCTCACTGCTGGATGTTTTGTCCCTGTCCAATCCAACAGCATGAGCTTTTGTTCCACACTTCCTTCTCAACACTGGGTGTTTTTATTAAGTCCTGGATTCTCTCGAGTCAATGTTGGGGGCTAGGTGAAGATTCTACTTTCCCCCCTTTTGAGTGTTTCTCATCCTCATCTGTTCAAAAGACATCTCCTTTCCCTCCTGACTAGTTTTGGTACCACCACCCAAAATCAGTTGACCATACTGAAGGGCTCTCTAACAGGCCCAACCACGGCAAACATGGCACCAGCAGGCCTTGCCCTTCCCCTTCCCTCTCCCTTGCTAACCCATTTAGATTACATTCCTAAAGCTAGCCACCAAGGTCTAGTCCCTTGTTTGGCCATTTCCTTATGCCTGACTAAAACTCCAAGGTCAAGACATCAAAAATGCATTATTTGGGTACACTGGCCAACACATTCAATCAGGAATTACCAACTCATTCTAACACAGACTTCCCCTTTTTTCTCCTGAAAAACCACTTCTGCAGACACACTGGCTGCTGTTTTTGCCTGATACAAAGGCAGCCCCCCACCCTACCCCTATTGTCCCTCCCGGGGGAATTAATCTCCTTTGTACCAAGAATTCGGTTGTGTGTGTTTTGTGCCAATTCCAACCCCCCCCCCCCCCCCGTCACATATATGTGAGGGTTTGGTTTTTTAAAATTTACAAACAGAATTGCTATATGATGCAGCAATTCTATTTTGGGGGTATTTAGCAAGAAGAATTGAAAGCAGAGTATTGAAGAGCTATTTGTACATCTACATTGGTATATTATTCACAACAGTTAAGGCACAAAGCATCCCAAGTATGCACTAACAGATGTATAAATAAAATGTGTGATAACTACACAGAGGAATATTAGTTAGCCTTGAAAAGGAAATTCTTATATATGCTTCAACCTTGAGTGAAATAAGGAGGCCATCAAAAGACAAAGGTATGATTCTGCATCTACAGTGTAGTTAAAATATCCCCAAATCATAGAAAGTCGAAGGGCACTCATAAGAGGCTCAAAGGAGAGGGACCGGAGAGGTATTGCTTGACAGGTTTGGAAGTTTCTGGTTTGGTGTGAGTACACAAATACCATCCAGTTACATGCTCAAAATAGAGAAAGGGTGAATTTTTATGTCAAATGTATTTGTCACAGTGTTTTTAAAATTTTAAAATCATATATACTGAGTATTTCCATTTGTATATAACTCAGAAACAGCTGAAAATTAACCAATTGTTCTAGAAAGGATGATAGGGGTTACTTTTGGGAGAGGAGTCTGGGAACTTACAAGGAATCACCGGCTGGACATGTGTTCAGAAGTCTATGTCCCTGCAGTGGCTAACAACTGCCAAACATTTCTGATTTATGCACTTCCTGTGAGCGTATTATACTTTATTTCTTGAGACAGGGTCTTTTTATATAGCCCAAGCTGGACTTGAACTTGCAATCCCCTTGTCTCTCAGCCTCCGGAGTGCTGAGATGACAGACATATGCCTGCCATGTCAAAAATAAACGCTAAAAAAAATACTCAAAAAGAGTCTACAACCTTTCTTTTGCCAGTGCCCCGTGCTACCTTTGAAGAGCTGAACCGGGTTCCATGCAGAGGGAAGATGGGAGAGCTCCCTGTGAGAACAGAGGCTGGGGGTGGGCTAGAGGCGGGGGCCTTCTCAACACCAGGAAATGCTTTTTCAAACAAGAGCTGAAGGAACATCCAAGTCAGAGGTTGTCAGGCAAGAAGGGCAAGGCCACCACCAGTGTGTTGCACACGGTGTGTTGAGGAAGCTCAGGCAGAAGAGAGTTCCAGGCTGGAGCCTCGAGGACCAGAGCTGAACCAGCAAGCTGCACCTAAGGCAGCCAGTGGGGTGTGTTCAGCCCCAAGTGAGCGTTTCTCTGTGAGTGAGCAAATGGTAGTGGGAATGGGGCCTATTTCCAAAGGGGCGGGGAGAAGAGCTGAAATGGTACAAAAACAAAGAGCAGAACCTCTGGCCTGAACCAAGAGGCGGCAAGGAATCAGTAGAAAAACTAAAGACATGGAAGAATCTGGCCAGCACTGCCAAAGTTCACAGTTCACCCATGTTGGTTGCTCAACAACAGGAATCGGAAGATTTAGTGTCCAGCTTTTGTAAATTATAGGGCCATATTGGCAACCTGGGTCAGGCTGACTGTAGTTGTGTGCTGTTCACTGGTGAGGTGTAAAATGCAGAGACCCCCCCCAAACCCAACCACCAAGGCATTAAGGAGGCTCAGGTTCAGAGTCACAAGGATCTGAGTTCGAGTCCCTGCTCTATGACTTAATAGCTGGGTGACTTTGGACAAGTTGTTCCTGGGGCTTTGTTTCCTCATCTGTAAAATGAACATAATAATGCTGTGCAGAATGGCCATAATAAATTTGGGTGAGTGTGCTCATAACTTTGCATGAATGATATTTCATGCTAGGATATTCATCTCTCTCGGCGCTCAGCGCTATCGTTTCTCAGTCTTGTGGTTAAGATCCAGTGTAGACCTGAAGTGCACAGCACATGACTGTACACGTGACAAAAGGACAACCAACCAGAGCCACCCAGAGGGCCTCAAATGCAGGCTGCAAAAGAGCCAGAAAAAGAAACCGAGACTCTGAGTCCACACTGTCTTGGGTTGTGACCTAGAGTAAGGCATTTACCTTCATCATCCCCACACTTCCCCTTTGCAACTCCTTAATGAGACGGAGTAGCTGGGAGAACCACATGGTCATACTTCATAAGGCTTGTAAAAAAAAAAAAATTAGGCCCGTTTCTTCAATGCCAACAAAATATTTTTGTTGCTTTTTAAAAAGCAGAATGCCTTATATTAGAAGTTAAGTAGAGTGTTCTGGTTTCTTTCTTACAGAAGTGAGCATAGTGTGCATTATGATCAATACTACATATGAAAAGAGACACAATGTCCATCTTTTTTCTCTTGCTATGAACTGAAATACAACAGAGCAAATACTAACATCCAGGGGTTCTTGCCACTCATCACCTCAAGATTTATGTGTGCCTGAAGCTGGCCTGGGCATCATGGCCCAAAGACCTAGAAACCTGAAACTATGATGTCAAGCCAGGCTGGCTTACACCTGAGAACTGGGGACCTCTTCCAAGCTCATTCAATTGTTAGCAGAATTCAGTTCCTTGCAGTCATAGGGCTGAGGGCCTCAGCATCCAGAGGTCACCTGTTCCTTGACATGGGACCTTCTACACTTTAGGACAGTTCACCTTGACTCATTCCTGTCTCTCCTATGAAGGGTTCCCCTGACTGGCCCAGGCTCAGTCAGGTCAATCTCCCTTTGCACGACCTCACAATCTTTTTGTATAGGCCTTACACACAATTCCTCAGCCTTGCCTCACACACAAGAACAGAGATCTGGAAGTCATCTTAGAATTCTGAATTTAAGGTGGCTTCTAATTTCCTGTCATGGCCTCCTTCACTTGAGGGCTGCATCCCAAGTGACTCTCTAGATGGTCCTAGTGGAAAACTTATTCCTTTTGTAGCCTTGCCCCCGTTTCCCTGGAGAGTTCATCCCAGAGCATAAGAACCCCATGCTCAGCAAATTTGCTATGGCAGATAGCCATCGCCTAGTGTATTATTTACCACTCTGCCTCATCTTCTAGTGTGAGTAGAATGATCAAACAAAACCATCCCCTGGACTATAGCTGGAGGCACCCTGGTGATCTGTGGGTAAAATAAACACCACAGTCCCATAAAAACCCTACTTTGTCTTTAGTGGGCCTTTTTGCTGTGGGATGTTCTGTATGGCAAATGTGTTGCTGATTAGTCAATAAATAAAACACTGATTGGCCATTGGCTAGGCAAGAAGTGTAGGCGGGACAAGGAGGAGAATAAAGCTGGGAAGTGGAAGGCTGAGTCAGAGAGACACTGCCAGCCGCCACGATGACAAACAGCATGTGAAGATGCCGGTAAGCCACGAGCCATGTGGCAAGGTACAGACTAATAGAAATGGATTAATTTAAGCTGTAAGAACAGTTAGCAAGAAGCCTGCCATGGCCATACAATTTGTAACCAATATAAGTCTCTGTGTTTACTTGGTCGGGTTTGAGCGGCTATGGGACTGGTGGGTGAGAGAGATTTGTCCTGACTGTAGGTCAGGCAGGAAAACTCTAGCTACACCTTTTCATAGAACCTCATGGCAGTCTTCATCAAGTCAACAGCAAGCTCACCTTCATTACCTTTGGCTTAACCTGTGAGGTATTTTTCACCAGGAGACGTGAATCCTGGTGAATCCTGTTGACACCAACTTCTCCTGTAAACTCCTGGCCTATGGGTTTGTGTGTGTGTGCATGGCCTACTAGACTGTGAGTTCCTCAAGGGAAAGGACAGTAGCTTGTTCCCAGTCTGCTTCCTATTGCCCGGGATGCAGCTCTATTTGTAGCAACCTCTTAACAGGATGGGTAAATGAAAAGTCATTCAACTTGGCCAGACTTCTTCCATGTACTAAGAATTAAATAGCTTTCATTTGTTTGGCCAGTCAGCTGAGTGGTCGATTCATCAGTGGGCTAATAAAGTCCCAAACTGCCACCTCTCTCCATTGCCACCCCTCTTCACCTTTGTAAGACCATCTGGTGTGACGGAAAGGTAAGGAAAACTTGAAGAAGTTAAGTAAATGACGTCAGGTCTAAGCGGAAGCAGATACGCTAGGGACTATTCTTGTCAACTCATAACAGGAGAGACATAAATACACATTAGGGAAGAGGAAATTCAAAACAGGCCAGGGAGAGCAGGTCCGAGGCTTTGAAAAACAGTAAACTCAGAACTTGCTACTCAGAGGCCATCGGGCCCTGACCCCAGGCAAATCGTGTTTCATTGGCTGTTATTGTTTGAATAAGAAGAGCTGTCAGAAGCCCACGAGTCCCGCCCCTTCGTGGCAGCACAAATGATTTTTTGAGGGGTGAGGCGTAGGTATCCCTAGTGGATACCTTCTTTCCCCTTTATTGCCAGCTCAAGCTCTTGGGGGAGTCGCCTTTCTTCTAAATGACCTTACCTCTACTCCGTCACCTTTTCTGCTAAATGTTAATTTTTCAAGGCACTTAAGAAACATAAAAATCTCTGATTTTGGCTTGTTGCTAGGACTGTCCCAGGCCACTTAAATTGGCCAAAAATGTATGGCTTTCGTCTTAAAGACCAAGTTAACCCGCAGATGGTTATTTTGAGTTCAGAAAAGTGACTTCCCTTGCTCATGGCAAATTGTAACCTCAAAGTCCCTTTAACTGAAGACAAGGCAGAGTTCTGAGGCTAGCCAGCATTTTTACGGGAAAATTTACAAACGTTTCCTGGGATTTCTGACAGTGGTTAGCTAACGACAGAGCAGAGAGAAGAGTATAGACCGAAGGCAAAGGTCAAGTGCTTGGTTACCACACAGCTCCCAAGAAGATAAAATAAAAACCCACTAAAAGGGATTCTCTGACATCAGGACCAATGTTCACACCGTGCTTTCTTCCTTTTTCTCCACGTTTCTGAGGTAGGGTCTCATTTATCTCAGGCTGGCCTCGAACTCCCAATCCTCCTACCTCCACCTTCCAAGTGCTGGGATTACAAGCAAGCACCACCACACCCTAGTCCTGCACAATTTCTGTAATGTTGTGCAGCTGCCTGGCACCTCAATGTGTACTCCAGCTGCTTTGTGCTGCGCCCCCATCTGGGAAGCACCAATCACGGCCTGCTCTTAATCAACTCCCCAGGAAGAGGGGGCCAGTTATGTTTTTTCTTACTGAGATCGCACTGGGCGTGTGGCCGCTAATTCATGAACAAGGCCTTTGCCTCCATGTGCCATGCCTCTCAACAGGAGAAAGGTTTGTATGTTTTAGACTTTTTGGAAGTCTACTACACTACACGAGTTCTTGGGCCCCATTTCTCTGAAATTTTTGGCCCTGTCGTCACAATAAGGGACCAGTGATGAACCGGGCGGCGGGGAAGGGGGTGGCTTGTCGAGAAAGTGTCCTCAGCTGGCTTCTGGTGCTAAAGAAAGGTTTTTCTAGGATAAAGTCCCCATTACCACTCCAATGCTAGTACTTTGCAGGAAATGATTGAAAGAATAAGCAGGAACATCATGATAAATGGTATAATGTGTGGCCCCTGCCTGAAGGTATCACTGTCTTAGATCATTGAGTAGCTAAACCCAACCTTGCTGGGCACTGTCTTTGGCTGCTAGGCCAAAGGTTTGCAATACCCTGTCTAAGTGACTCTCTGAATAGGTCCACTGTGCCCTTTCCCTCCGTGTGACCTTAAATCGTGCTTAGATCTAGCTCTCAAGCCCAGCTTTGTTCACTTGGTGACTTTGGACTATTATTTTGGCCCCTCCAAGATGCAGAGCCTTCATTTGTAAAATGGAGATAATGCCCATATAAGGAACTCATCGTGTGAGGTTTAGGGTATTTGCTTCTGTATCTGGTACACATGAAAAAATGGAAGCAAACCCCTAAGCTACCTGTGTGATCAAGCCTACAACGAGAGTAGCTCTGGGCACCTAACCAAGTCGTGTCTGAAAGCTCAGGGCATCAGTTTGCACATGTATTTGCCTCTCCTTTTCTAGTCTACTCCTGGGTTTCTCTCCTGTCCTGAATCCAGTACTTGCAGATCCAGCTTCTCGGGCTTAGAAAAAGATTCTCAGCTCTAGATTCTCTCTAGAGCACCTGACCCACTTCTCTCAAGAGGCATCTGGACTTCACTTACTACCCCATACCTGGGTTTCCTGTGACCTGGGGTACCACACCCATTGGTGGAAAAGAGGACTTGTGAACATAAGGCCCACTAGATTCTTGGGGGGTGGTGTGGGGGGGGAGCTCTGCCCCAGCTAAGTCTTAATCCACTCAAGCTGGAAGTCAATGAAGGCAATTAGATTTGATTCTTTTTCACACCATCTAACTAGCTGAAGAAACTTGAGTCTCAGTCTTATCTGTAAATTGGGGTGAGCTGTGTTCATGAATACAAATGCTAGGTACAGTTCCCTACACATATCAAGGACTCAAAAACCATGGCCCTTCTGATGTCGGTTCCCTCCCATGCCAGGCTGTTATCCACCACTGTCTGTTGGGAGAAGGACATGTGAATCGGGTTATCTTAAAAGATAAACAGTTTCTAAAGGACAGTTGTCACCTGCTGGGCCTTTCCCAATGCCCCGTTCTTGGTGGCATCTTCTGTCTACCACCTTTCCCCAATCTTCCTGGACTGGACAGGCTGTGTGATCACGGCCCATCTTCGGAGGCCCAATGTAAATGTCTTCTCTTTTCTGAGACGTTTCTGACCCTCTGCCCAAGAAGGCTGGAAGAAAGAGTCCCTTCCTTTCTGCTCCCCCTGCTTCCTGCTCCTCTTTCTGCCGCAGCTTGTCCAGGGGCCAAGGAGGAGGCCGAGCAGCCCTGCTCCTCTGTATCGGTGGCATGTGTGGCACAAGTTTTCGTTATATTCCCAAAGAACCCAGGCATCTGCGTTGGTAATTGAAGTGAGACTGATCTTGAGGTAACTGCTGACCTTGGGTCTCATCTTAATTTCGTTGTCCTCTCAGCTGGCCTCCCTTCTAAAACAGGAGGACCCGTGCAGAATCATAGTCTATACCTTCATACGTATTCTGACCCTTTGTGCCTACCATCTCTTGCACGCTTGTTATCTCTCTCATCCTTCTGTCTAGCCCAGGAGGGTTGGGACAATGTAGTCAATACCCAGAGGATCTCCTCGGGCTGCAGTCAGTTATTTTGGGGCCAGACCTGGGGATGCATTCTTGAGTTTCTCATTCTTTCCCTACCCTCAGTGTTCTGGTAAACGTGCTAGGAATTGCATGGACGTTGCAAATGATGTAAATGATGCAGATGGCTTTAAGGAATGGGTAGTGCAGGTCCATAGCATACTCACTGCCTTGAATGTGAACTCTACCACAACTGTCCCGTCTGCTGCCCCTGTCCAGCACAAACTATCAGACTCCACACCAAGAGGTCAAGTGCCCAGAGGCACCCTTCCTCATGGCAGTCTGACGTACAAATAGACCTTTCCTAGTGTCGTTCCTGTTGGTAAAGCCATATTTATTTCTTCCATCTAATTACTCTGTTGTTTGGTGGTTCTAATGTGGCAGCCGCTGTCTCTCCTGGGGGCTGACGGAGACCCGGTCTCCAGGGAGAGGACAAGCTTTCTCATTTTGTATTTCATGGAGCCCACAGAATTAGAGGGCCTCTTACTGAGAGGGCCTTTTATCTAAACGTATGGCTGATACTTAAGCCAAGCTAAAAAAAAAAATTGCATTGTGAAATTTGAAACCAAATTATGATAATGTTCATGTTAAGTCATACATTGTCCCAACTTAAACCTTAATCCGTGCTGACTGAACTACCAGGGTCTTGGTAGTTTAGTTTACTGAACTTCTTTAAGCATAATCCCATATCTTCATGCAATGGTTTCTCAGAAAGCCACACTTATTATAACACCACCTCTGAGAAGAATCAGAAACATCTTTAAGCATTGGAGAGCTGTGAGGTACATAGTGGCAAATGAAATTTTTCTCAAAATTCGAATTTTTCATCCACAGCTCAGATATCATTGGCAACTGACCCTCTCAGTTGCTCTCCTGGATGTCACATGCTCACTTTGTTTCTTTCTCATCTATACTTTGGAGCCATTAGTTAAAATTTTAGTGCAACCAGAGGATTAAGAAAGTTTTAGTATCATTAGAGAAAGAACGTAGTCCTTGGAAATCCCCTAGGCACAGTGGCAATTGGTGATGGGAATTCTGGGTGAACTAATGGGAAAGACCAGTCATGATCAACAGGAGAGGAGATTTGTTTTTAGCCCTAGCCATTCCCTGGGCCTCAGTTGTGTCTTCTGTAAAAAGGGATAATAATGTCTACCATACAGAGCTACGGAGACAAAAACAAGGTGCTTTCATGTGTAAGTCTCTGAGTAAAGGAAAAGACCTTGACAATTCTTTCCAGGTTTGAGGGTATCCCTGGAGGAAGAGAAAAGCTTAAGTGTCCAATCATATTGCCCATATGACCATCGCTCTGGCCACAAAACTCAATCTAGAAGAGGTTTTATCTCACAGCACCCCCCCAGCCACCTTTCCCTTTCTTTGCTCTGTCACCCCCATAGAGCTCCAAGGAGCCTCTGTTCTGTCCAGCCGCACCCACTGCTTTAGCCAATGCAATCCTCCTCCAGTCTCCAAGACAGCTACAGATCAGGTGTCATCCCGGGGCTAGGCGAAGGGCTTCTGATACTGAGATCCCACTTCGCAAAAGGAAAATGTGATGAATTGGGTCTCAACGAAATGAAGCGTTTGCTCAATGAAAGGTCCTGTGAGGATCCTGTAGACCAGGAGAAAATTATATTTGAAGGTCACATAATTGACTGAGGATTCTTATCTAGAATGTCTGAAGACTCCTTACAAGTGATGGATGAGAAGCTCTGGGAAACGCAACACAGAAAGCTAGTAAAGACTTGAGGGACATAGGATGCATCTGTATTGTTTCTTGTGTGTGAGTCTGTATCTGGAAATTAAAAGCACATCTTAAATATGTCAGTGTATTGACAATATCATAACCCTGACCCCTGACTCTAACTTCCAAGATATTTTCTTTACACCAAGAATAAATCCAAATGACTGGTTACGTCTTTCAAATCCTGCAGACTCCTGTTTTGAATTTCATTTCTTACCACTCTCTTTTCCACTTCTTTCTTGGAACTTTCTTTGGGACTCTTTGAATAAGCCAGCCTTTTCCTACCACCAGAGCCTTTGGACTTGAATTCTCCCCAGGGGAACCTTTCCCACACCTTTGTACCATCTCCCTGTCCTTTGTAGCCTTCCTTACATCCCTCACAGAGCAGATCTGTACAGGTGTGGAAGGAAAGATTTGGGCTTGATTTCTCTTCCTGATAGGATTCTGGCTCCTATGAATTTGAGCAATCCCCCTTTTTAAGGCTCGGTTCACTCATCTGAAATAATCAGTGCCCTAAGGAGCCTGGAAAGATTAAGATATTAATATCTCTGTTAAATCTGCTTCTCATCTCAGTCCACGTGACCACCATCCACCCACACACTCAAGTCGGGAACCCGGATGAATCAGCCCCAGGACCTTTCTTTTCTAACTGTCCCCATACCCAAGCAGTTGCCAAGTCTTGACTAATGGACTATGTAAATCCCCCCACAGATCTTGGCCTCTAGTTCTCTTCCCTATGTGTTGTATTCTGCTCAACTATTGAAATGCCCTCTTTAATTGGCTTTTGCCAAATATCATCCCTATTCCCGGTGTAGTATTTCTGCTACACAAATCTGATTATACCAGTTCCTGTCTTGAAATTTTTAAATGATCCCCACCACATTTTCCAGATGGAGACCAAATTCCTCCACTTGGTCCTAGCCCATCTCTTACCCGGTCGCTTGCCCCTCCCTGGCATGTCTCAGAAGCTCCAGCCATTATGCTAAAGCAAGGCATTCTTAGCCACACCCTGTGACTTTGCACATGTTGGCCCATCTGTCTGGATGTCCTTTTCAGCTGCCTGGCATCTTTCAGGGTTCATCTTAGCATCATTACCAGGAGAACATCCCTGACTTCCAATCTGTTTAGTGCCTCCTCTCTGGACTTCAACAATCATTCATGTCAAGTGTATCAATGCTCAGGATTTAGCACATAGTAGTCACTTAAATACTTAGCAAGTGAATGAGGTGGGTTGGACATTAATAAGCATGTTAACCTACACAGCCCTCTGGAAACTGTGATGGGCTGTGGGAGGGATAGTGTTATTTCTCTTGTCTTCTCTCTAGCTCTAATTTAAGATGTTTAGTTATTATCTTCTGGAGATAATCTGGCTTCAGTCCTGTCAGGGAAGATGGAAAGGCTAAAATGACCTTGGAAATCACCCATTTTCAAAGTTGTTCCAGCTCAGTGCATGATCTTGGCTGATGATGTGTTTCAATCCCAGCTCTGCTACACACCTGGTAATTCAATGACCTTGAACTTTGACCTCAATGGGAAAGGAATGGGACCTCCACAAAGGGTTGTTGTGAGGATTCCATAAAATCATGCAGGAGAAGACTTAGAATGGGGCCTGGCAAGTGGGAGGCACCCACAGTACTTGTATATCTCCATCTAGCACAAGAAAGGAGGGAAAATAGGAAAGAAATGAACAGGATGGGGCAAGAGATACTGGGCAAGCCAGGATGGATGGGGAGGGGAGGCCAGAGGAGTTTGATTGAAAATCCCGTCACTCCTCCTGCATAGAGCATGGAGTAGACACAGAGTTGGGAGAGAAGTGGGCTGCAGAAAGCTTCATGCGGAGCCTGCTGCTTTAACCAAGCAGGCAGCTAAGGCCTCAGGACCCTGATATATAAATCCAGCCCATAGATGGAGCCGCAGCCACCCAGTTGTTTTCCTGGGTTAAGGAAGTGGAGAGCTAGGCCATCCTGAGAAGTTCCTGTTTGAAGGTTCTTTCTACCCTTTCCCTGTAGCATTGCATCACACACACCAGTCGATGCTAAGTGCAGGCTGTGAGGAAGGCTGAGTCTGAGGGAGAAGGCGAGATTGAAACCCCGGCAGGTCAATCTGCACATTGCAACGAGCTCTGGCTTCAGAGTCCATGTGGCTGGGTCCCACTCAGGCTGAGCTAACTCTGAACTGGATGATGCGGGCTGCATCACTTAACTTTTCTGGCCTTCAATTTTCTCATCTGTAAAATGGAGATAAACTACCAACTTCAAAAAGACTTCTGAGCAGTAATAAAATAAAACCAAGTGTAAAAATGTATAAACAAACCATCTAAACTTCAATTTCCTCTTTATACAATTGCTCAGTTTTCTTTTGTTCTTAGTACTTATGAAGTTATAATACTATAAATTTTTTTTATCCACTAAAAGATGAATCTCATGGAAGCAGGGGGGTCTGTCCAGCATCTTTCTAGCCACTATAATCTAAGCATCTATATATGACACTTGCTGGTGTCATATATAAGAATAAATCCTATTCATTTATTTCTTCATTACCATATAGAAAACCATCAGTTATCTCTTGCTGTGTAACAAATGACCCCAACACTTAGTGCCTTGCAACAGCAACTACCAAGCCTACTATATGCCGGAAGTGGAGGGAGTGGTTCAGTAGGGAAGTGCTGGTTAGAGTCTCTCATGAGGTTGTACCTCCTCCAATTCCAGTCTGTCAGGACTTGGCAGATGGTGCAGATTCCAAGGTGATTCACTCACATGACTGGCATTGCTGCCAAGGTAGGTTGTTTCTGTGAAGACCGTTGGTGAGACTGTCTTGACTCTTGTGATAAGGAATCTGACTTCCCTTGAAACAGGTAAGTCAGAAGGTCACGAGCAAACCTCTCTAATGCATTTATGATCTAGTCTTTAGTCACACAACAACAGAGTTTCCTGGCATCACATCTATATTCTATTAGTATCAGAGACCAATTCCAGCTCAGGAAGAAGGAAATTCTATAAGGGCATGAACAGAGGTATGTGAAGATCATTGGGAGCCATGTTACAGAGACCACGAGACTATGTGACACCAGGCATATGGTTAGCCTTCAAATACCAGGGACAGGTTGAATCATGCATGTATGTATTGGGCTCTGATTTCAAGAAGGTGCCATTCTACTGGAAAAGGTAAGACACACAGATGCATTGAGAGGGTTCTTTGGTAGAAGCTGGTCAAAAACAAAACAAAACAAAACAAAAACCCCAAAACCAGATCAGGGAACAGTTCCTGAAGTAGGTGACTTGGGAGCTAAGTTTCCAAGGATGAGTTGAAAGTGAGGTGGATGAGGGATATGAGGGATGCAGGGAAGGGGTTCCAGAAAGAGGGAGTGTGGAGAATTCCAGAGGAAGGCAGAGAAAGCTGAGCCAGGGCCGGATGAAAAGGAGGGAGTGGTCCTCAGTGGGGGTCTGTCTATTTCCGTTTTATGTGTGTCAGACCTCCATGAGTGTCTACAGCACGGAAAAAGTCAGCTGAGGCTAAAGGTGATAGCATGTGCTGGGATGATATGTTGCTGAGTTCTGTCATCTTCCCATGAGTTCCAGTCAGCATCTTCAGGGCTCCTGTGCTGGGGACAAGAGCACAGTCTTCCTTGGTGCTAAGGGACCCATCATAATACGAGTCAGTTCCTTAGCTGCCAAGGGCCCAAGGGGGTATGGCCCGGTCATGTATCCAACCACTCTGATGAGAACAAAAAGTAAAGTAAGGACCTTGAACAGGGCACAGAGCAATGGCCCTGAAGACCAAAGGAGGCCCTGTCACTGTAGAGAGAGCATCTATACACAGTTAAGCTTAAGAAATGGAAGATAACAGTACGATCCATTGTTCACAAAAAACCCAAATCTTTGTAAAAAACTGACTCAGGGTCTCTTCTCAACTCCCTTCCTGAATCCCTTATGGAGTTCAGGGAGGCCAGTGCTACCCTGTCCAGCTGGGATGTCCAGTCAGACAGTGGTAATCCATGTCCAGGTGGTAAGAGACTGTGGTAAGAGTCCTTATTTGGGATCTGGAGGCCCCTCCAGCTTACCTCCTGAAGCAGTGACAGGCTTTAGGCCATCTCTGAGCCACAGGCTAGCCAAGGACAAGAGTGAAAATACAGCTCACACAGTGTGCTGGGGACATCAGGGGCTGACATTGTTACTCAATAGGAGTGCTCTTCCTGGGGCATCCCCCCCGGATCCTTATTTCTGAGGAAATGAACATACGTCTCTCATATTCTTCCCTGGTACCTAGTGCCCAGTGAGCTGAGTGAAGCAGCCAGGAGTTGCCTCATTTTAACAGGAAGAACTGGGAAGCCAGAGGCAGTAGCAGACTTGTCCAAGCAATGAATTCAGGCCTTTCTCCCAGTAAAGGCAGGACAAAGAAAGGCCTCAGGATGGCCTGGGGCCCAGGCAGTGACTAGAGGGATGGAATCTTACTCAACAACCAAGGGCCAAGCTAAGGATTCAGAGCCTCTGTAGACAGCCTCTAGAATTGGGGCCAGCCAGTACTCCCCCGCTGCCTCATGTCCCCCAGTCAATCAACATAGAGCCCAAAGGACAGCAGCTAGCTCCTCTCCCAGCCTTTCCTGTGGGTTCTCTCTGCTGTCCCAGGCCCCAACGCTTTGCTACTCCAGAGTCATATCCAAAGGCGTTAGTCAGGCATACTTCCCCATTCCAATAAGGTAAGACTAATGCCCACTTATCATCACCTGCATCAACGAGGCAGTGAGAACACCCTCTCCAGGAAGGCAGCCTAATAAATCAGCTCACAACATTTGAAGAGAGCTAGGTACATGCAAAGGAATGAGGTCTGGTCCATGCCCTCCCCCAGGGTGACAAAGTAAAGGAACAAGATAAGGTCACATTAGAGCAAAGTCCAACGGAGGGAGAGGCCAGATCTCCAAGCAGCAGGTGGGAGGTGGTCCATAAAGACTTGGTAGGGGTTGTACTTTCAAGTGAGCCTTGGGGTTGTATCTGTCCAGTGGGATGAGCGGAGAAAGGCCCCTTAGGGAAAGAAACAACAACAAAGACCGAGCAGTGTGACCCCCAATGCTTCTGTGCGGACGACCTGCAGGTGGCTACACAAGGATCAAGGCCTACAGAGTGATGTGGAAGAGGAGGCCAATAAATCTGGGAGGAGAGGGCAAGCTCGCACCAGAAGAGGACCATGGTGAAGGTGTAAGCTGGCACCTTGCAAGTCAAAATTGAAGAGAGTCATTGAAAGAAGCCTAAACCAGATGACAATGTTGACACATCTCATAATGGCGGTGGGGTCCCAGGTAAGATACTTAACCTCTCTGTGCCTCTGCTTCCAAAGCTGTCATAGGGACAGTGAAAGCATCTTTCCCCACCCCATCCCCACCCCCACCCCCAGCCAGGGATCTTTTGAGCAAAGTACAGTGACTAACAGTGAATGCTATGTGAGCTAGGGTTGTGTTAACATGAAACTGTCGTCACAGGAACATTTTCGAAAGAACCATCTAGCTTCCAGGGTGGGAATAGACCCGAAGGAAACAAGGATAGACCAGAGGCACTACATAGGAGGTGCTGCCAGGGCCCAGCTGTCAGCTGATAGTGGCCTGTGGAGGCAATGGGAAGGAACTAAAGAGGATATGAATGGAGAGACCAGAGAGCCTTCAGCATAGGAAGTGCGGGCAGTCAGGGAGGAGGAGGAGGGATGTGAATCCGCCTTCTGGACACTGTGGTAGAAAGCATATCGTGAGAGAGCATCTAGAGATGACATAGGAGTCCCAGAAAATCGTCTATAAAGAAGTAGGGGTCGCACAGCTAGGGAAATGCACTAGGGGGCAGAAGCAGGCCAGGAGGGCCCTGGCTACGGAGACCAGAAGAGGAAAGAGTTCAGCTACTGCAGTAGTTGAGAAGATCTTGTTAAAAAAAAAAAAAATGTAGACGGGTTGAGTGGAGATCTCTCCTCACAACCAGAGTAGGAAATAGAGAACCCTCAAGTTCATGGCTGTAGCTGCCGTGACCAACAGCAGGCTTCCTAGAAATTAAGCTCTTTTTTCCACACCCTCAAAGCAGTTGAAAGCCAAAAGAAGAATAAGATCCCACCACCGAAGACAATTTTCTAACTAGCTTTGTGTTTTGAACAAGACCTCTTTCAATTGGAAATTGAAAACTATGTTGGTGCCTGCATCCCCAGGTTTTCAGCCTTCAGCATGGATGGCTCAACATCATCAGGGCAATATGACCTCCTTCAACTCTACTCCCTGACTTCCAGCCCTAACACCAACCCCCTCTGTTTTCTCTTCCTCACTCACACAGTCCTGGAACTTGCCAGTCATTCTGAATTATGTTCCAGAACAAGAGTGATGAGACATGATTCTGGCCTTTTGAGGGGCTCTTTTTTTTAGTGCTTCACCTGGACCATTCCCACCATCTATCAAAACACCATGGGGGACTTCCCAGAAGGCTGGAGAGAAGCAAGCATCACTGTACATAAGGAGCCAGTTTTTCCCATCCAAGTAACATCACTGTGCCGGGAAGACGGCAGTGGGAGAGCCCTGAACGGAGACTCTCTGCCTGCTGCTGGACACCCCAAGTCTCCACCCGAGGCCCTTATCTGTAGGCTCTTAAGGACAGCAGTCTGCCTTGGGCTGGGATGAGCTGCTCAAAGCAGCTGCTCCCTGTGGGCTTCACTGCTGACTTTCGAGGCATAGCTATCTGAAATCGTGTGGGAAGATCCACGGGGGGCTAAACTCTGACCTGTTATGACCCTTTTCTATGAAATAAATTCCTAGGGATGGTCCTCCTGATTAAAGGGAATGGTCCTCCGGTGATCTTGGTTGCATGAGCCTCTGACACAATTGCCTTGTCACTTCCTTTTGCCTTGCATGACCGTTCTCACGTCCCATTCTCTATGCTGTCACATGACTTCTTTGTACGGGCACGGGAGAGGGAGGCTGGCTGTCGAATGCATTGTAGGATGTGTGGCTGCGCCTTGGGTTCCCATCCACAAAATGCCAGTAGCACCCCTCTCCCATTTTGTTGTGACCACCCCAAATGTCTCTAAGCATTGCTAGATGTCTTCTGGAAGGGTGTGTGAGGAGGAGGAGGAGGAACTCTGGGGGTGGGACACCTGTCTAGTTCAGCTCTTTATTCTCTTCTAATGGTTTGCAAAATTCTTGGCATAGGGCCAGGTATCCCGTTAGGGACGGGGATAAGAATTCCCTTCTGTGTGGTGATGGGCATTGGGAGTTTCCTGAGGTCATTTCTGTATGGGGGTTCCCTCTATTACTTTCCTTTTCTCTGGATCCCATTCAAGTTGTAGAGCAAGCTCTTTCTGCCCCTCTACCTCTGGGGAGACTTTGTGACCCAACCCTTCTATCTCAAAATCCATTGAGGTCAATGAATTTGAGAACAAAAGAATTTTCTTCTAGATTAAGAAATGCTCTCCAGAGGCTTCAGTAAAAAAAAATAGGAGAACTATTAATAGGTCTTGGGGGATGTTTTGAGGACAGAAGCTCAACCATGACAGAGGGTCCCTTGCAAGGCAAGACCTTGGGTGGCATGGAAGTAGCAGAGACCTCCCAGGCTGAGACAGCAGACATCTAAGTGGACAGAGGACTCACGGCCAGCATGAGTCTGGAAACTTGGATATCGTCCAAGTTCTCAGATCCTTGGCACAAACTGGAGGTCGTGGGGGAAACAGAATCTTCAAGATGGACTGAGAAACTTTTAAGCTTGGAGTTTAGATCAAGTTGCTTTGTAGGTTTCTGGCATATCTGACTTCTGGCTTGAGATTCGTACCATGGCAAGTACAACATGAGAAATCAATAGTAGCTAATATTTATTGAGTGCTTATTATGTACTAGACACTGTTCTTTCAGGGTTTTTTTTTTTTTTTTGATGAATTGCCTTCTTTGATCTTTACAAGATTCCTATGAGTAGGCCCCATTATAATCTCTGAATTAAAAATAAGGAATTGAAGACATACTCTCAAGGTGAGTTGCTCAAGGGCTCACCATACATTTAAGTGGTAGATTCAAAATAATAAGAATATAAAACATACAGCACCCATTCTGAGGCAAGCACTGTTTTGTACTTTGCAGGCACTGATTTATTTAATTCTCACAACAACCTATTGAAGGAGGTACTATTACTATGCCAATTTTACAGAGAAACAAATAGAGAAACAGAGACCAATTAATTCACCCAAGTCCCCCAGCTCATAGTTGGCAGATTTGGACTTTGAACTTGGAAACCTTGGTTAGAAAGTCTGTGTCATCTAACCAGTAAACCAAACTTTTGAGACTCTAGGACCCATGCTCTCCTGCATAAGTAACATGGTAGCTGCGCATTAGCAGTAGAAGAGGATTTGGGCAGAACGTGAAGGGAGTGAGAACCAGAATGACTTGTTCACACCCAGAAAGAGAATCAGACAAAGCTATGAACTGTCGACTCAGCATTTTGTTTGCATCAAACACTGAGACCAAGAGCAGCTTGCCCATCTGTGAAATCATTAGCTCTCTGTCCAAGAGAAATGTCAGTGCTAAGCCAAGGACTGATAACTGAGGCTAGCCACTCTTGATGCCTTCAAGAAGCATCACCAGGCAGAGTGCAATAAGGGGAGAAAGAGAAGGAAGAGAGAGAACTGTGTCATAAGGGAATCATGGGGACAAACAGTTTTCAACTTGGCAAAGTCTGTGGTGTAATGCAGATAGATGTCTTTAGTAATCACGGAACTCTGAGGCTTAGACCAGGGAGGAGTTCATATCAACTGATGCCTCTTGCCCTTGTCAGTTGATCTCAGCCCCTCTGAGTGCATGGGTTCCCATTTCACTAGGTTCCTTTGGGTTTACCCTATGCAGTGAATAGATTTTCGATAGACCTTGATTTAAGCCAGTGGCAATTTTTAATTTTCAGATAATCATAGAACTCTAAATTTGGACAGCATATTATAAGGCAATAGCAAATTAATATTTTATAAGGATGACATTGACAAAAATGCTCTTCTAACCACTTAGCTAAAGATACATTTAAGAGTGAATCGACTTATGGAGAAGCTGCACCCAGGAAGTCTCATCAACATGGCTGCCTAAACAAGACCTGAACAAGGACAACACCAACAGACATGTTAACGTGAAAGAGGCAAATCTCACGAGGACTTAACCTTAGACAAAGAACTACAGGCAGCTAAGGAATGCTGAGAGGAGAGTGCACGGTCTTCCCTGGGAAGATCCCCCAAACTGATTAACCAATATCAGGTGGTCAGCCCTGAAATCATATACGTACAAGTAATAAGACTGACCAGGTTGTAACTATATATTTAGAAATAAAAGGCCACGTATTTGAGAGAGTGAGTAAGGAGAGGTTTGAGGGGGAAATATATTTTAATTTCAAAAGATAAAATAAATTAAGAGTGAATTGATTTATACAAAGATTTGTTTTAAAATGCTTAAGGAGAGATTAAAACAATTGTGACAAAATGTTGATGATTCTTGAATTCAGGTGATGACCTGCATTGTAATTTCCTGCTTTCATTTCTATTTGGTAAATTTCATAACAAAAATTATATTAATATACAGATTTTACCCATAGATATTTTGACAATACATGGCTAAATTTGGCTCTAAAGTTTCTGGACAGCCCATTGATAGAATGCCGGGTGGAACTCTAGGTGTCAACTCATTTCCTACACTTGCCTCCCTTGAAGCATCCTTTTTTTTCCTCTTGTCAGTATATTTTTTAGTCGACATGTAAAAGCATAAAACCACACATATTTATGGGGCATCATGACATGTTTCCATACATCATGCAATGTTCAAATCAAGATAAGTTTATCTGCCTCCTCACTTACCATTTCTCTATGGTAAAAGCATTAAAAAATTCCATTGTACTCTACTGTGCAATAACATGCAGGGCATCTCTCAAGCACATACCAGCTAGGCCAAGAGGCAGTCCCAAGGAACCTTCCTCCATCCCAAGCAAAAGTGCTTTACACCATGAGCATCCATGTCTAAAGTTATAGAAAGGGCTCCTAGCCACACTTATCCTTCGATTTAAGAGCTTCACCAGAGGGAAGATTTAGGGTGGCTGCCAACTGGTTGCATGGGGTAGAGTCAGATATAAGATTTTATTTTATTTTTATGTGTGCACATGCATGTGTGTGTGTGTGTGTGAGAGAGAGAGAGAGAGAGAGAGAGAGAGGAAAGAGAGAGAGAGAGAGAGAGAAAGAGAGAGAGAGAGAGAGAGAGAGAGAGAGAGAGAGAGAGAGAGAGAGAGAGATGTGTTCAGGAGGCACACAGAGACCAAAAAACAGTACTGGAATCTCCTGGAACTAGAGTTCCATATGCCACATAGGTGCTGGCAATCAAACCCAGGCTCTCTGGAAGAGTGCTCCTAACCACTGAGTCATCTCTCTAGTCCTGTGCTATAAATTTGAAAAAATCTGAAAACATGGCCTAGGCAATTTGGCCTTGATATTTGTATCGGTCCTGTCTCCCTGCAACTGAGGATGGACTCTCAGTGCCTCCTTCTGTCTTTGGCACATAGCAGCCACTCTGATATGTCAATCAACACAGAAATTCTCATATATACACAACTTGCATAAGAAGGGGAGGGATGTGATTAGTTCAAGACACATATAAACATGTGAAACTTCCAAAATGAACCCCCAAAGCTAATGAAATGGCTCTTATGAGAGAGGCAGAGCAGAGTGGGTAGATGAGACTGAACACAAGTTTGGTGGAGAAACAAGATCGTACTAAGAAAAAAGAAAAGCAAACACCCTGGTGGCATATTATGACATAAGAACAATGTAAATGTTTTCCATTAAGTCAGAAAATAAAAAGCCATCTCTAAAACTTGAAAACAGGGAGCAAATGAAACTATTAACCCATCAAGTTGCTGGTACAACATTAATGAATGTCAAAACACCCAAGACCCAGTGTGTTCACTGAGGAGTCAAAAAGCAGTGGTTTACAAACCGAGGCCCCTTTGTCACCCACAGATGATGTTCGGAAAGAACTGGAATATTTTTTGGTCACAACTGGAAAGTTTACTAGTGGCATCTAAGTGGGTATGAATGCATAGGCTGCAATGCACACCAACATCCCTACAATAATTAACCCAGCCCAAGATATGAGGGGCTGAGAAATCTTGTCCTATTAGAGTATGTGATAAAAGACAAAGTTAAAAGTTATCTTTTCAAGATCACAGTATCAGTATTGCAACTTAGGTATTCTTGAATGTTACACATTTATTATTAGTGTTTGATGCTTGTATTTACACATTTATGATAAAGCTAATAAAATGAAACAATCCTAAAAATTCCTGTACCTGGTGCCTGAGGCTGCCTATCCCCTCTCTCCACAGGCCATTTATTCTTCAATGCCCTCCTCCAGTGGGCTCCATGGGTCCCTCATAACATAGTGGTCTCCTATGCAGACAAGCATCTTTTGTAATGGCTTGCTTCCGAGAGGCAGAACGTGGAGAATGAAACCTACTGGTGGTATGTCACTCCCACTGGAATCCAAACAAAATGATCCCTGGCCTGCCAGACTCAATAGGGTGGTGAAACAGGACTACATCTTGATGTAGGGATGGCAAGGAGACAGAACAGAAGACTGAGGAGAGGAAGGTCTGGTAATGGCCCCAGTTGACCACAGTGAGGTATTTGGATGATGTGTGTTGGTGGCAGGGGATACAGCCTCCATACCGGTGGCTATAATGTATACTAAACAAGGCTTTTGAGTCTAGGGATATTAAAAGATGGGATCCCTAGCCATTTTGCACTGTAACTTAGCTTTCTAACACTTCTGGATTAATCTAGTCTTCCAGAACCCCTGAGTTACTGCTTATTTTCAGATTCAGTTCTACTTCTGTTTTCCCCAGGGGTTAGTGTGATTGAGTGGGAAAGTTGTTCTTTCCCACAAGAAGTAATTCCAGTTAGCCTGTGCACATCCCACCCCACCCCACCCACCCCCTACCCCCTACCCCCCTACTCCTGGGCATCCAGGACTTCAGAGACCCCGTCCTGAGAAGAGTACTGTGTGCAAGTTGTTGAGAAGGAAGCAGAAAGCCCATTTCTCAGAACCACTTTCCTCAGCCTTTCCATCACCCTGGCAACAAGAGAAGAAAACTCATGAGTTAAAACTCTAGAAACCCTAAGCAAAATCAGGTCTCAAGAAAACAGTGGGATTTAGAGGCTGCAGATGGAGGGGACATGACTTCAAAGGAACAAATGTCACAGAAGTCAGTTAAGGGAGATCATATTGGGATCATGGAGCAAAGAGCTCTTAAACCTTTCAGTACAACTTTCTAATGAAATCTTAAGCCTGAACTCCATGCATGTGAAACCACTGGAGATGTCTACAATATTCTTTACTCCGATTTGAGATCACATAAAATCAATCCTAGACCCTTCAAAAATTATAGCATGGGAAATGATAGGGGGAATAATACTCTTAATAATTCTGTTGTTTATCTGTTGTTTAAGTGTTTCCTACAGCATGTTTCCTGGTAGTGCTGTGTCAACAAAATGACCCTGCAACTGCTAATGGCTCTGGAACGCCCTGATCATCACCCCCCTAAGGAAGTAATAAGATCCTGGCTCACGAAAATTCGTGATGCCTCTGTCTGATGCCCGTCTAATGCTCCCGCACCCTAGCGCTTTCCAGGGGAACCATCCTTCGAGGGCTGGTAGCCAGAGACAGGTAAGAGAGCCTGTTAGGCAGGACAACCTAAGACAGTCACATTTGCCATGTTGGGGGTCCCCTGAGGTGGGGACAACAAGATTAAAGAACTCTAACTCCTACTAGCAGCCACAAAATAAAATAAAATAAAAAGGATGATATGAGGTGGACAAAGCCAAAAGCACTGGGCCACGCCTTAAGCAAACAAAGAGCTGTGACATGCGCAGTAGCATCCTGACCCAGAGGAGCCTGGAACCAGACCCCCAAGATGACAACTGCCGATGTAAGACCCAGGGCCAAACCAAAAAAATGCCACAGCAGCTGGAAGCAAAGCCCGCCAAACAGCACACACATAAATACCTCAGCCCTTTGTTTAATAAACAAGATTGCTTGCATACCTCCCAGAATATGTGCTGTTGATTCTGCATCTGTCCACGCTCCCCGCCCCCCAGCCCCCAGGATCAGAGACAGTGGGACCCCAGCTGCAGAGCCAGCAACAACCTGAGCATCATCCCCATTAGACAGCTTTTCAAACTTCGGGAGACACGCAGTTGTGTAGATGGAGGGTGGCTCATACTCAGAAAGTTCTAGGGATGAGTATATTGCAATTTTAAGAGTGAAATCATGGGGGCCCCTGTGATGGAGTTGCCTCCCTGAGCACGGCAGTCCTGCTCTCTGGTGAGATTTCTTTGGTAGCTCTGTTTCTGGGAGCCTCATTGGGCCCAGCACCCTATCTAAGGTGGAGAAGTGAGGGAAGGCTGGTTAACCTCCTCTCCCCCATGCTGATTTGTCTGATCCTGTGGAGGCTGTTGGCCTCCACCCTCTCTGGTTTCCCACTAGGAAGACGGGCATTTTCACTGTACTTTAACTCCTTTCCTGCCAGGCACAGTGCCTCTAATCCACATTCAGGATGGGATGGGGGCTCACTACTCAGATCTGAGGGAAGAGACCAGTAGGAGGAGAACTTGTTTAGTATAGAGAAAGGTAATTTATTCTGTTGGCTGGAGGCAGGAGGACTCCAGCTCAGCCAAGCTCAGGACCAGCATCAAATCCGAGTTGGAGCATGAATGCTTCTTGGGCACCCGGTGAGTCCCACCCCAGTCTACTCTGAGTTGAGTGAACTTTTGGCTCAAGGCACTTGGCAGGAAATGGCCTGGAGCTGAGCAAATCTTACTGGGTGTAACAAAAAAAGTATTCCTTGGTATTTCTGCCCCCAGGTTTTCCTAGGTCTTCTAGGCTCCAGTGCATACTTCTGCCACCTCCCAGTGGCCACGTGCCCACAGGATCATGTTGCTTTCCTTCTTGTCAGATAACACATACTTCAATTTCTTTGGGGAATTTTTTGCACTTCATGTTCATGTGATCCTGGCTAACTTTCCTATCATGATTCTCTAAATGATGGTGGACTGATATCCAGGCTAGTCAAAGAGTGCCATACCCTGGACAGAATCACTCACTCAGGGGTGAACTGAATTGATGACGTGAACTGGGCCAATCAGAAACTTCCCAAAGACTTTATGTATGGCTGCTGACGGAGCTAGTATGTCTTCTGCAGGAGTCAGGAAAGGGTTCCCTAGAGGGAGGGGATGTTGGCGGCACCTGCCTGAATTTTGAGGATGAGCTCAAGAAGTAGCACAGCCAAGAGAGAGAAAGTCTTGACACCGTGGTTCAAGTCCTTCCAAGAGGTTCTAAATAAGCAGTTTTAGTAAAAACCCTCTTTGTCCTCCAGTGCTGCCCAGGTGCTGTTGTCGCCCAGAATCTTTTGCAAGACTAGTAGCAACAAGGGGGACCAAGTCAAGGGTATTCCTTTCCCACCTCAAGCCTCAAAGGACTGAAGATAGTCGTGTTTTCAACTGAGATGTGGGGACCAAGCAGAGTGGGGAGGTGGCTTAGGCACAAACCATGCTAAACCAGATCTTGTCCATAGGTATTTGCACGTGAAATGGACCCGAAGTGAGTATTTTCAAAGCCTCCTAGGGGGTTCTATTGTCCAGGAAACCAACTGTGAGTCTGACCTGACCAAGTCCTTGAGAGCTGCCTGTGCCCCAGCCCTATACTGGAAGGAAGAGAGAGGCTTTAAAAAACAGTAATAGCCACCAAGAAGGACATCACCTTCACTGTATCCTTGCGTCCTAAGGGACAGCCAAGGGAGGCTCCCCAAAAAGCACAGCCAAAATTGCCATGTGAGTTGACCAAGAGATTTTCACCTGCTGACAGAGGGGGAAAATGTTTCTAGTTCTTACCCAGCAGAACTTAAAACTTGCTATGGACCAGTGATGTATGGGCATTTCCTTCACCTCTTCTCTGAGCGGGAATTTTTATTTTTTATTTTTTATTCTTGCTTTCCAGTTCCTCTACTGCTAGCATGCCCTGGGTGTAACAGAGCTTGAAGGCAGCCTTGTGTTAGGAGTATAAGCTTTTTCATGCCTGCCTTGGCCCTGGCCCTGGCCCAATGGCTTGATGAGCCCACTTGGCTGAATCAGGTTTGGGACTTGACTCCCTTGCAGAGAGAATATGTGTATCTGTGAGATTAGGTGGGCCCACAGCTCTGTGTGGCCCAAGGAATGAACAGTGGCAGACACTGTTAGATATCTTCAATGTTGCTTGCTCTTTTAGAATAAGAAAACACCTGATTTTTGTCTGGGCATGGGGCAGCCTTATACCAGCTCCCTTTGCTTTTAGGGGTGGCCAGGTTCTCAAATAAAAATGAGATGTGATTGGAGCAACCCCAAGGTGGCTTCACAAGAGAAAACACCTTTCGTGGGGTTGAGGTGTGCTTGTCCGCCATGTTGGGTAGTGCAAAGGTCATATCCTAAAATAATCCAGCCATCTGGTCAGTTTCAAGGCTTCTGAACCTATAAACTCAGCAGTCCTGATTCCATATGCGTGTGTATTTGCTTCTCTGAGAGGCTTTTGTTAATTCAGAAACTCTACTTGGGAGACCATAGAAAGCATTGCCTATAAAAATGACTGCAATCTAGGGAAGCAAAAACCTATTAAAGAAAAGGGCAAAAACTTGAAGAGCACAAAGACATGGAAATCTCTATTTTAAAATACTGTTAGCAAAGGGTCACACAGCTTTCCAGGAGAGCTGCAGCATGGGCAGAGATCTAGACACGTCTTGTTTCGTCTTCCTCTCCCTCTCTCTGTAAAGTTCTTGATAGAATTGGCATTGATAAATGTTATCAGAAACATGGGATGATGGCTAAACACATCCACACATCCACAGTGTGACCTTCACACATTCACAGTGTGACCTTCAGCCCTGCCTCATTCCTCTTAAAATACGTGCCTCTCTGAAAATGCTATTTTCAGGGCTGAGGCTGTTACATCCATAGATAGACGACATTCGTACTGTGCCACCATCTGGCTTGGCCTTGACACCATCAACATTCCAGGAGGCTGTATGCCAATGACCCACACATTAGTCTTAAAAATATTGCTTATAGACACCCGCCCCCAGTAAATCCCTCATGACACAGGAAGTGGGGGGGGGGGACGACAGACCAATGTCCTGTCCTAAATCCTTGCATTCAGGAACCTTATCTTCCCTTTGGCCTGTGGAAACATTTGTTCACAAACGTTTCGTAATCAAGGTGGCAATCTGTGCATGTGTTGTCTGCCACTTGAGGTGTTTAGAATCTAGAAAACATGTGTTATTAGTGGTGTGATGTTAATTATCTGTTTATCCGAGAGCTTGATTACAAATCTGTAATGAATGTTTAAATGTCTGGGAAAATTGAATGTTATGGTTTTATGTTTTGGTGGATTCTGGGTAAATAGTAAATAGAAATGTTCGGTGTCGAACAGTAAACGAAATTTTCAAGGGATTATGGGGCATGGGTTTGCCACGTTAAAGGTGGGTGAAGGTGAAGTCTGCAGCCTGATCAAGCCTCTTAGATGTTAATGCCTCTCCTTGCAAAGTGGCATAAAGACAGCTGATTGGCTCCTGTGGGTCTTAGTTTCCTTGACCATAAAAGAGAAGAGGCTGGATTTAACCTTTGCTAAGGGCTCATCCATCTTGAAGATACTGGATTAACATGAACTTTCAGGAAACCGGTGTTCACGTTACATCCCATTTTTAGCACTCTAGAAGAACCAGCCACCCGGATAACTGGAAGTCCTGCCTTCCAAAACCACTCAGACCTCCGGCATGCCTTTCATTCTTACAGCAGATGCCTCTGTATAAACAAACAGTCACCTTTATTTCAAGGCACATGTCTGACTGATAAGTCTTTCACTTACATACAATCAAAACTCAGCCTTGTGAAATTTTGTTTCTCAAGCCCAGCCTGCATAGCCTCTTGAACCAAGTAGAGGAACCTAGCTTCCCAGGTACACTTCTAGGGAGCTTCAATTCAGGAGCCAGCCCACCCCCACAGCTCCTGGGATTTTTTTTTTTTTCTCCAGGAGTTCAGCCTGCATAACCCCCCTACACCAAGTATGTCTTCCCCTGCTTAGGCCAGACTGCCCTGTGTAGGGGAGCCTCCTGGTCCAGATTTGTGCTGCTCCCAACCTTGGCCAGAGAAGCGTCTATCATCGTGAGTAGGTAGAGGTTAACACAGAGACTTAATACTATTCAAAGTGCGGAGAACAAGCAACTGTGAGTGTTCAGCCGTCGATGGGATGCCTATGTTACAACCCCGTTCCCAGGCTCAGGGGATGTCTCAGAAGGGGGGATGGGAGGAATGTAAGAGCCAGAGGGGAAGCAAGCTTTGTGAAGGGCTGTGCTGTAGACGACATGGCTGTTGCAAACCTGGACTTACAGCAGCCATGGTTAACTTGTGCACAGGACTTGCATAAGATCAAGCCAGTGAAAAATCCCAGGGTGGAGAAGGGAGCTCCGGAAATGCCACCCAAGGAGCTGTTGGCAGTTGCTGGCTGCCAGAGAAAGGAGAGTCTTGTCTTCAGGGGCAAGGCCACTGGAAGGTTTCTTATGCCTCTGTGGATGAGTGATTCAACCACCAGGCACATATGGACAGCACTAATTGGATGCAATAGGTTAAAAAAAATTTTTTTTAAAGGAGGACATGAAGTTGGGTGGGAGATGTGATGGGGGTGGTCCTGGCTTGAGGGGGAGAGTGGGGAGGGGGAGTAAAGATGATAAAAATGTATCTTATACATGTATGAAATTCTCAAAGAATTTAAAAAATTTTCTAAAACGTCTTTTAGATCTTTGTCCACTTTGGACCTGATATCCACTGCCAATAAACTTTCTGTGTTTACACCTCTATGCCAGCAGAAGGACCGTCAGACACCTCAGTCGGTGAGAAGGACATTTTCTATCAAATGATCGTGAAGACTGGACATCTGAAGCCCCCACCTACAGAACGCTTCCTCACAACTACCCTTGTTTTACCAGCGAAGGAATTAAAATTCAGAGAGGGCAAAATGACCCCTCAGCATTACACAGCTGAGCCTGAGAAGGCCTCAGACCTGGGCTACCAGACTTCAAATCCTTGTAGACGAAGAGCCCCTGTAGTGGCACCTATACAGTCGCAAGGTTTAATACCAAAGCTTTTTCCCAGTCCATCACAATCTTAATGTTCTTCTCCAGGTAAGAAACCCTAAGACTGGTCCGAATTGCTTCTCTCTGCTATATTAGCTTAGAAGAGCTTATCTCTACAAGCGAGACAGGAAGAAAAAAAAGGGGGGTTCAATTAAAATGACTTAGTAAAATGAGCCAAAAGAGACTCTGGGGTGCTCCTGCCTTTCTGTCCCTCTGCCTGTGCCTAAGGTCTGGTCCTTAGGTCTGCTGCACCGTGAGAGGGCGCCAACCAGTAACTGCCAACTGTTGACTGTTAACTGCCCGGGGACTGCTGAGCTGATGGCAAGCCTGATCATGTGACTTGTTTTGGCCAATGAGATGTGAGCCAGCCAGCATCTGGTTCTTTCTTCTTTCCTCTCTCTCTCTCTCTCTCTCTCTCTCTCTCTCTCTCTCTCTCTCTCTCTCTCTCTCTCCTCTCTCTCTCTCTCTCTCTCTCTCTCTCTCTCTCTCTCTCTCTCTCTCTCTCTCTCTCTCTGCCATGAGATCTTTTAGAGACTGTTTGCCTCAACAGGTCCCACAACAACAACAACAAAAATGGCAAGCCAAGCTGAGGCCAACTTCAAGGAATGTGTCTGATAAAAAAAAGTGATGGTGTGAGGTTGCAGGTTCACTTGTTATTACGGCAGAATTTAACCTGCACCAACACAACCCAACACTCATTTCTTTGTATTAAAACTATTTTTTCAGTCCCATAGGACACCAGGCTCCTTGAGAACAGATACTGTGTCTTCCAAAGCTAGATCATAGCTGAGTGCCAGGCAAACGATCCCGAGTGAATTTTTGATGAAGGGTTTTAGAAGAATTACTATAAATTAAACATGGAGTCCAGACTCATCGGATGGAGCCATACATTAATAGAATTTGTGTGGGTGTCACTGTTCCCCAATTTCTTCAGTCCCACTGCTATCCAAGTAATAGTGTAGGACATGGTCGCATTTAGCATTTCCAGGGGCTGAGTGGTTCTGGGGGCCAAAAATACTATCTTAATGTTTTATCTCCTAACATCCAAAATGTATACTTCCTGAAATATCATCTCTGAATCTTGCTGTTTGTGTCTTTGAGTCAACAACTTACACTGAAACTCAGTATGAGGGACCAGTGACATGGTTCAGGAGGTAAGTACTTGCTGCCAAGCCTGATAACCTTAGTTCTATCCCAGGCCCCACGTGGTGGAAAGAGAGGATAGACTATTTATTACAAGTTGTCTTCTGACCTGCACATATACGGTGTCTCCTCTCTCTCTCTCTCTCTCTCTCTCTCTCACACACACACACACACACACACACACACACTAAATAAATAAATAAATGCAATAAAAATACTTTTAAAAAAGGAGGAAAGAAAGAAAGAAAGAAAGAAAGAAAGAAAGAAAGAAAGAAAGAAAGAGAAACCCTGGACTGAAGAGATGGCTCCAGGGTTATAAAAGCACATACCTGAAGACTCATATTCAGTCCCCAGCACCCATACCAGGGGGCTCAGAACTGCCTGTGACTCCAGTTCCAGGGCATCTGATACTCTCTTCTGTTGTCTGCTGACACCATGTATGCACACAAACGCACGTAAATAAAAATCAAAAGAAGTACAATGTAAGAGGGAGAGAGGGAGAGATGGAGGGGGAGAAGAGAAAGGGAGAGGAAGAACGTGAGGGAGGGGGGAGAGAGAGGGAGAGAGAGAGAGAGAGAGAGAGAGAGAGAGAGAGAGAGAGAGTAGAGCCCCATCTGGACATCTGGATGCCTTAAATATGTCGATCTTCCTAGGCACCATGCCCTGTGAGTGAAAGGAAAAAAGCCACAGGGAGCTCTTGGCCCAGGTAGTCACCAAGAAGCCTCAGATGTTTCTTCTGTCATGTGCTGTGGTCCATGGATGTGGTCGCAGGCCAGCAGAATAGCAGAGTAGCCATGAGTACAGGAACGCTGAGAAGACCTCGACCATGTCTCCCTTACACTGTTCACCTGGCTCTGACACCCTTTGGGATTGTCCCTCATACAGATGATGTGAAGAGGTGGTCCTGACCTCGTGACAGTCGGGAAATACAGGGCTGATGCAGAAGGGCCCACTCTCCCCTCGGTCCCTGCTTACAGCACGCATGTCAGCAAGTGGCCTGGTTGCCGTGGTTGAGCTCAGGGAACTGCCGGGCCCCAGAGCAGCTCCAATGAGACCCTTCTTCAGCGCTGACAATAAACTTCGATGGCTCCAGATGTGCTATGGAAAACACTGCCATGACATGTCACATGGTATATCCCTAAAGTGCTCCAGAATCACTGCCAACCTTCAGTCCATGGCTGGTGTACCCCACATCACAACCAGGGCATCTCTGTCTGCTGCCCTCAGAGGATGCAGAAGTGGGTATCCAACCCATCTCTTTCCTTCCACCCTCAAATGACCAACTTCCAGCACCTTCCTTCTCCAGATCTTCATTCCAAGTTCACAGGTTCAACCGGTTCCCTCCAGCCAGGGGTGCTGTTGACAGACAGGAAACAATGTGCATAGACCTGCAGTACCAACTGCGCTCCACCGGTAGACACCGTGGCTTAAAACTCACGTTATGATCCTCAGGCTTGGGCGGGTGACATGGCTCAGTGGTAAAGGCGGTTACTGTCAACCTTGACAACCTGAGTCAGATTAGATTCCCAGGACATACATGGTGGAAGGAGAGAACCACTTCCCACAAGTTGTCCTCTGACCTCCACATGTGCGCTGTTACACACATACATACATACACACACACATACACACACACACACACACACACCACAAATAGTTGCAATAATTACAAAAATCCCTCAGATTCTGTTTCTTGTGAAACAGGGTGAGGCTGCGGGTGAGACTTCTATTTACCTCTTCTTTTGTTTGTTTGTTTGTTTTGTTTTGTTTTGTTTTGTTTTCCAAGACAGGGTTTCTCTGTGTAGTTTTGGTGCCTATCCTGGATCTCGCTCTGTAGACCAGGCTGGCCTCGAACTCACAGATTCTGTTTCTTGAGGTGGTTCCATTAGTTGTCATATACGAGGACTGTCTTCTCTCAAGTTCCTCTCCCAGGCTATCACCCTCCTGAGCCTGTTTATTGAACACTCTGGACTCCGTCCCTCGGGCCACGTTTGGATGCTGTCCACAGGTCAGTAGCTGGGTAAGGTGTCCTTGTCCCGTGGGAAGCATCTCTGCTCCAAGAAGCTGACTGGGCAGCTGAGGGATGGGATGTCACACATGCCACGAAAGATGGCAAAAGGTGCAGCAGGTGGCCTAATCCAAGTCTGTTCTCGTACAGCTCGTCCAACTTCGATTTCCAGTGACTTCGTTGGAAATTTTAATTCGTGGGATTTCTCCCCCCCACCCCCTTAGCAGACAAATACAAACAGGCAGATCTAACAAAGGGAATGGTGTGGCTTGTGTCTACCTGAACATTCACAAAGGATATTGTCCTCAGAAAAATGGGAGAGGCCCGGACATGTATGTTAAATGTGTCCAGCTTTCGGGAGACAAGAAGGAAATGCGAGACTCGGCATTTCCAACACACTAGTCCCTTCACCCGCCTGTCAGCCCCTGAGACACTCCCATCAAAGTCACCCCCAGGTTGGCCATGAGGAAACTGAGGGACAGGTGTCATCCCACGGCTTGTCCAGGTGGCAAGCTTGCCAGGCAGTTGCAAGGTGGGAAAAGCATGAGTCATCCACTGTCACTATGACATTGTGTTCAATAAAAGAATTATGTAGCTCCATGATCCTCTGATTGAACTCAAAAACAGCTAAACAAGACAAAACAAAACCCAGGGAAGTATTGTGTCCTAGTTTACAGATGAGGAAAATGTGACTGTTTAATAAGTGACTTACCAAAGGTCACAGAGCTGTGAATTGGGGTGAGGCTGCAGGTAAGACTTCCATCTACCTCTTTTGTTTGTTTTTGTTTTTGTTTGTTTTTCGAGACAGGGTTTCTCTGTGTAGTTTTGGTGCCTGTCCTGGATCACGTTCTGTAGACCAGGCTGGCCTTGAACTCACAGAATTCCTCCTACCTCTGCCTCCCAAGTGCTGGGATTAAAGGCTTACGCCACCACCGCTCAACCCCATCTACCTCTTAAGGTAGCTACCTATTGGAGAGAAGAGCAGAGCCTTGTCTAGACACCTGGATACCTTAAATGTACCTTAGTATGACAACCCTGTTAGCCACCATGCCCTGTGAGTGGAAGGAAAAAGCCTCAGGGAGTTCTTGGCCCAGGTAACCAACACAAAGACTCAGAAAAAAAAATGTTACAGGGGAAAACTGTCATATTGCCGGCCCATCACAGGGAGTAGAATAGATCTGCACAGTGAGGACAGTCACTGCCCTGTGTCCTCACAGATGGCTGCCTTCTGGCTCCAGAACTCTGGCCAGCAGCCCTCTACTACAGCCATGACCTACTTTTGCTTACCCGGTTAGCCGTGTGGCCTATTTCTTTCCTGCAGAATTACTTCCTAACACTGGCTGGGTATCGCATGCTGAGCACAGCATTTATAAACTTGAACATGAAAAAGAAAAAAAAAAAAACCCTTTAAATGTGCAGAACAGTATTGGAGAACCAGGAAAAATTAAGATCAGAGTCTCAGATGGCCCTCAGCTTGCATTTACATTGGTTTTTCTTTCTACAACTGCCCTAAATCATGGGTGTGTGTGTGTGTGTGTGTGTGTGTGTGTGTGTGTGTGTGTGTGTGTATGTTGGGGGGCTGTGGATTGCTGTACCAATTCCTTTCCAACTCCCTTTTAGAATAAAGCCTTTCCCAAGCCTGCTTTTCATCGTGGTATCTTAAGTACCTTAAGTTGCTAATAAAACCCACTGTCCGCAGAGGGCCCTACCGCTGGAGTCAAGGAAAGAGTGAGTCGAATGTGGGTAAGTGATGTCGAGGTAGTAATTAGGCAAGGTAATTAGACCCTGTTGAAAGAGCTGAGCGGCAAAGTGCAGCATGATAAAGGGGCTGCCTAGACAACTAAACGGTGTAATTAGATACAAAAGCGCCTTTCTCTCTCCCTTTCTGCTTCTCCGGCTTTTCTGATTCTCAAGTCCAAACCTGCTGGTCTTCACATTTCTTTTTTAAAATTTTTCCCACAGCCCCGGAGATCTGGGGAGCATTCTGTCCCTCAACCAGCCACCTCCTCCTACTCTGTACCTTAGAGTTCCTTATCTTTGTCTCTGCCTTATTGCCACATTCTCCCAAAACAAAGCCACAAACTCTAAGGATTTTCAGAGCATGGGGTTGCAAAAACAGCCAGCTGGGAAGTTAGAAAACCTATCAACTCCTCACAGCCACGAGCTCATGTTTTAGTGCCCGACTCTCCTCCAAATTGATTGGGTGCTCCATTGGCTCTGGAAATGGGGCTCACCCAGTGTGGGCTTTGCCTCCTTCCCCAGGTGATCTTTTGACACACAAATTGCTCAAAGCCCTCCCTAGCTTCCCAGTGTGCTCAGAGTGACCTCTAGGCTCCGTCCCTGGCTTCTGCGTCCTATGTGCTCTGGCCTCTTTAGCCACATCGGTCTCCCTCTCCTCTCCACAATGTTGTGTGTCTGCTCGGTCCGAATCTCTCGTTATGCTCTGGGCCTCTCCAAGCCTCCCCACCTCAGGACGTTTGCAGTGTCCAGTCTTTATCTCGTCATGCGGGTCTCAGCTGGAATGTCACCTCCCCCAAAGAGGTCCTCCTGGTCTACCTTTGCCCCTGCTGTTCTCTGTCTTATTTGTTCTTTCGTTGTCTTCAAAGCACTCAACCACAAATCAGAGATGCCTTACTGTTTGTCTCTTGTGGTTCCCCGTCCCGTCACCAGGCTGTGGGCTCCCCTTGAAAGTAAACATTCCTTTTTTTACTGTTTTCTCCCTAGAAGCAAAGGGGTGCATCTGGAGTCCCTCCAACATCGGCGAGCTGAAAGAACATAGTATTTCCCCTGTCCCAATCGGGACAGCCACATTCGCTTTTCACCACCTGTCTGTGTACCTCCAGGTCCAGTAAGCCCTCCCGACCCTGACCTTTCCACTGCTTGCCTGGGTTACCCGCCACTGTGCTTTCTGTCTTATGTAAACGCCGTGACCAAAGGCAACTTAGGGAGGGAAGGGTTAATATCACCTTATAGGTTACAGTCCAGCACGAAGGGAATTCAGAGCAGGAGCTCAAGGGAAACCTGGAGGCAGGAGCTGAAGCCCAGACCATGGAGGAGTGCTGCTTACTGGCTTGCTCCCGGTGGCTTGCTCAACCTGCTTTTTTCTGTTTGTTTGTTTTGTCTTGTTTTTTCGAGACAGGGCTTCTCTGTGTAGTTTTAGTCCTGGATCTCGCTCTGTAACCAGGCTGGTCTCGAACTCACAGAGATCCTCCTGGCTCTGCCTGCTTTCTTATGCCACCCAGGACCACCAGCCCAGGATGCCACCACATGCCGTGGCTGGGCCCTCCCACATCCACCATCAACAAAGTGTTCCATCAACTTGCCCACGGGGCAATCTGATGGAGGGATTCCTCAACCGAGTGAGGTTACTTCTTCCCACATGACTCCCGCTTCTGTCAAATTGGGAAAATAATAATAAAATAAAAAAAAATAAAGAAAACCCAACATACATGGACTTCAGTTATTCACTAAGTATCTATGAGGAGTCCATAAGCCCAGTTCGGAAGCAACACTTTCACCAAGTCCAACAAGTTTCTAATTTAACAGGAAAGTGGGCCAATAGCTCAGGGAAGTGGTCCTTGACAGGGTGCCACAGTAGAGGATACCTTATTCCCAGTGAGTGGAGAAAGGAACGGAGAGGGTGGAGGTGGTGGAGATAGGAATGGATAGTTTAGGGATAGGGAGGGTGTGGATGGAGAGAATAGGGATGGAGATAGAGAGGGTAGAGGTGGATAGTTTAGGGGTGGGGAGGGTATGGGTGGAGTGTAGGGATGGAGAAAGTAGGGGTGGTAAGGGTAGGGATAGAGAAGGTAAGCATGGAGAGTGTAGGCACAGGGAGGGTAGGAGTGGAGAGTGTGGACACAGGGAGGGTAGGAATGGAGAGTGTAGGCACAGGGAGGGTAGGAATGGAGAGTGTAGACACAGGGAGGGTAGGAATGGAGAGGGTTGGGATGGAGAAGACAGGTTAGGGGCGGAGCGCATGTTTTGGAGAGGTTAGGCATCTCCATGCCACGGGAAGTTTCTGGCCCTGGCCAAGCTTCCAATAAATGACTCTGGAGCCACTGTCTTCAGGCTCCTCCAAAAAGATAGGCAGCATCTGGGGGGAGTCTAGGATGGATGAGGTCTTTTAGATCTGAGAGCTAGAGAGCTGTGTTGTGAGTGCCATGCGCACTGAGATACAAGATGTGGGGCTGGGGGCATTTCAAGCACGCATTTGTGGGAACCGAATTCCTGCCTTATTTATCTCTAAGGAGCTATGTGACCTTGAGTTTCACATTCTCTGGCTGCCTGGTATTTAACAAAACCCAAAGTCTCCATACTGTGCACTTATTCCATGAGCATCCAATTCTTCTTCATGCTGTCCCCATAGCACCGATGGACTGGGTGTACATGCTATCTAGCAAAGCACCAAGTTTCTGGAAAAAAATGCTATTAATGGGAAATGTGATCTTTGCTCTGATACAGTCACAATTTTGAAGGAGGAAACAAGGCTATAAATTTAGGAAAACACAGCGGGTTAGCACCGTGTCTTATATTACTAATCATTATACCCACATTAGACTAATCACCCCAAGCTGATGTTACCTTAAGGTCAGAGACCCTTTGCTCCATTTTCTTTTCTGAATAGTCTCTACCACCTTCCAACTGTAAGACACCCTTTTACAGCATGGCAGGCGTTCTGCGTGTGGCAGAATGGCACACAGACAGATGCCTTCTATAGTTACTGACATCCACACCAACTTACACAGAGGACCTGGGATGCATCATGAGAGAGGTGAGGCATAAACAGATTCAAGAGTGCTACATGAGGGGCCAGGGGGATGCTGAGTCAGTAAAGTACTTGCCACATGCACCCATGAGCCCTGAGTTTGGATCCTCAGCACCTACAAAATCCAGGCCCAGGGGTGCACATCTGTAATCCCAGTGCTTGGGAAGTAGAGTCAGAGGATCGTGGAGCTCACTGGCCAGCCAGCCTAGCCAATCAGTGAGCTCCAGGGTCAGCAAGAGACCCTATTTCAAAAAATAAGATGGAGAGCCAGTTGAGGAAGACACCTGACACTGACCTCTGACCTCCACATGCACACACCCACATGTGCACACACCCACACAAACATATACATCACACATACCCACACAAACACACAGGCACACAAACACACACATTTGCACAGAACCACATGCCCACACACTCACACAAACACATACATCACACCCACACAAACACAGATATCCAAACACACCCATATTTGCACACACATGTGCACATACCTACTTAAACACATACATCACACACACACTCATGCACATACATGCTACATAAAGGGTGCTTAGTGGACACAGTTCTGGAGGAGCTCTGAGTGAATCTTTTCAGAAAGTGAACTAACTGGGTAGTTGGTAAGGAATGGGTAGAAGAAATGAATGTAGAAGGCTCCTACCATGGCTCGGGTGGGAGCTAGGGTTGGGACTGGATCAGAACTCTAGAAGAAGAATCAACACAAAGGTATAGAAAATGCAAAGAGTCTCCTTTAGCTGGGCAAAGCTGTCCGCATTTATAATCCCTCCTAGATACCCGATGTAGAGGGTTAACAACAGTGTGTGCGGTTGAGAGGTCCTTAGCTGCTCGCTTCCACCTGCACGCATGGGCAAAGGTGTGGCTTGGGTGCAACAAGCTGAGAACGCAGCTACCCTGACAGGCTTATAAAGAGCCTAGCTTCTACCCCAGGACAGGGAAGATGCTAAGCACTGAAGTGGCGTTTCCCTAGCTCTCTGCTCCTGAAGCAGGAGTGACAGATGCAGGCTGTTGCCCTGGCCTGGCCCTGAACTTTATTCAGAGATATTTTATTGAGTTGGAATTAGTCTATCCAATAGAAGATCCTAGAACTGACTTCTCCGAGATTGATGCAGGAAGGGCCAGTCTGAGGGCCTCTCGGAAACCTTGGAGGTTTGGGTGGAAAACAGTTAGGAGGAGGTCAGTGCTTCCTGGGAGACAGAGGCAAACCCAGACCAGCAGGTCTACCAGGGAGAGTCACTAAACAGAACCTAAGTGGGTGACACCCACACAGGATTGTCTCCTGTGCTGCCTTTTGTAACTACCTCTTCGTGAACATCTGGCCACTGACCCTCTCTCTTTGTGCATGTCTAGGGGAGGATGGCTCAGCAAGTATGGTTGTGCAAGCCTGATGACCTCAGAACTCAGGCAAGGGTGGGAGGAGAAAACTGATGCATGTCGGGACGTGCACGTGTACACACATTCGAGCACACATGTGTTGTTTTGTTTTTTCGAGACATGGTTCCTGGCTGTCCTGGAACTCACTCTGTAGACTAGGCTGGATTCAAACTCACAGAGATCCACCTGACTCTGCCTCCCAAGTGCTGGGATTAAAGCCAACTGGTCCACCTCTCCACCTCACCACTGGAGAAGTGGACCAGTTGCTAAGAAACCATATTGTTTTCGAAGAGGACCTGAGTTTGGTTCTCAGCACCCTACATGGATCATAACCACTTTGTAGCTCTAGCCCCAGGGGATTTGGTGCCATCCTCTGGCTTCCTCGGGCCCCAGCACTCACATGCACGTACCCACACAGAGAGACACATACACACGTATTTTTAAAAATGAAATTATAAACCAACCTTTTTTTTTTTTTTTTTTTTTTTTTTTTTTTTTTTTAAAGATTTATTTATTCATTATGTATACAGAAGAGGGCGCCAGATCTCATTACAGATGATTGTGAGCCACCATGTGGTTGCTGGGAATTGAACTCAGGACCCCTGGAAGAACAGTCAGTGCTCTTAACCTCTGAGCTATCTCTCCAGCCCTAAACCAACCTTTTTTAATGACCAAACCTTGATTAAAATACAAAAAACTCAGTTTATGGAAAAACAACACCCACGAGTAAGAGTAATTTGAGGAACTAAGGAAAATATTAAGGAATCAAAAAACGTGAATAATCTGTGTTTCACAGATCAAAAGAGAATAAATATAACCAACCTGGTATTTAAAAAAAATTGTAAACAAGATCCCAATGACTATGCTTTCTTAACATGATAAACTAGACTTATTCTAAATGAGCGTTTATGGAATCTTCACATATTGCAAATTCAGTCACAGGTCTGAAGACACTAAAATGTAGAACACTACTCAGAAAACACTGCCAATCTCCATTTCTGTGGTGGATGCACAGTGCTCCAGAATATCACAATCGGGAATTAATTCAAAGGAAATGGCTCAAATTAGGAAATTTGCATACTGTACATTGCAATGCTATTTTCAGTAGCAAAATATCTCAACTTTAATGCCCAGCAATAGAGGGGATAGGTAAATCATTTCCCGTCAGCTCCATACAGTATTACACACTTGTCACTGTGGTTTGCGCCTGCCAAAATTCAGTTAAAGTTTGTTTACCACAGGCTTCCAGTGGTGAGAGTGGGACATCAACCCAGCCAGAAGTTGTGCTGCCTGAAAACCTTGTGGGAGTGGCCAACCAATGACTGGTCCAACTTGAGGCCCACACCACAAGAGGGAGTCCATGCCTGACACTTCCTGAATGGGCAGAGGCTGGACAACCCAGAGACATCGGACAGAACCAAACACGACCACTCAAAGGAAAAAAAAAAAAAAAGAGAAAAGAAAGTCAATGAAATGATTCCTAATGCTATTCTGCTATACCCATAGGCTGGAGCCTAGCATAATCATCATCAGAGAGGCTTCATCCAGCAACTGATGAGAGCAGATGCAGAGAACCACAGCCAAACATTAGGTGGAGCTCGGGGAATCCCAAGGAAGAGAAGGAGGAAGGATTGTAGGAACCAGAAGTGTGGAGAACGCCATAAGAACATACCCACAGAATCAACTAACATGGGCTCATAGGGACTCACAGAGACTGAAGCAACCATCAGGGAGCCTGTATGAGTCTGAGCTAGGTCCTTTGCATATATGTTATGGTTGTTTGGCTTGGTGTTCTTGTGGGACTCCTAACAGTGGGAATGGGGGTGTCTCTGATTCCTTCACCTGCTTTTGGGACTCTTTTCCTTCCACTAGGTTGCCTTGTCCAGCCTTGATATGAGGGGAGGTGCCTGGTCTTATGTAACTTGTTATGTCATGTTTGGTTGATATCCCTGGGAGGATTGTTATTTTCTGAAGGGAAATGGAAGAGGAGTGGATCTAGGGGAGAGAGGAGGTAGTGGTGGTGGTGGGGAACTGGGAGGAATGGAGGGAGGGGAAACTGAGGTCAGAATGTAATATATGAGAGAGTAATAATAATAATAATAATAATAATAATAATAATAATAATGGTTGCCACTGTAGCTATGTTGGGAGACTGGATTAATTCTCCCAGGAACTAATTTTTCTGAAACTGGACTGTTAAAAAGTATATGACTCAGGCTGGCTGGTGGTGGCCGTGGTGGCCCATGCTTTTAATCCCAGCACTCAGGAGGCACAGGCAGGTGGATCTCTGAGTTGGAGGTCAGCCTGGTCTACAGAGCGAGTTCCAGGACAGCCAGAGGTGCACAGGGAAACCCTGTCTCAAAGGAAGAAAAGAAAAGAAAAAACTTCCAAGTCTCAAGTGTTCTGTGATAGCAAAAGAAAATGACAGTACATTTTTATGCGGTACTCACAATGGACAACCACATATATAGATTAAATTGGTTCAAAGACCACATGATTACATCGAACACTAGAATGAAGTAAAAAAAAAAAAAAAAAAAAAAAAACTGTTGTAAAAAGTACAGCACAAGCCGGGCGGTGGTGGCGCACACCTGTAATCCCAACACTCGGGAGGCAGAGGCAGGCGGATCTCTGTGAGTTCAAGGCTAGCCTGGTCTACCAAAAAAAAAAAAAAAAAAAAAAGTACAGCACCAAAGCTATGCTGGGGATGCAGCGCGGAGCTTGATTCGCAGAGCACCCCTGACCCCAGGCTTCCGCCGGGAGAGCTGTCAGACATGAACCAACGGGTGGATTATTTAGTCACGGAGGAAGAGATCAACCTGACGAGAGGACCCTCGGGGCTGGGCTTCAACAGTAAGTCTCCAACAACAGTGCCATCTACGTCAGCCGCATCAAAGAGGACGGTGCTCCGGCCCGGGATGGGCAGGAGGGTGATAAGATCCTCTCGGTAAATGGCCGAGACCTAAAGAACCTGCTACACCAGGATGCTGTAGACCTCTTTCGTAATGCGGGATCTGCTGTGTCCCTGCGAGTACAGCATAGGCTGCCAGTGCAGAATGGACCTATAGTATATCGAGCTGAAGGAGAACCAAGTGGTATTCCTGTAGCTATGGTGCTGCTACCAGTGCTTGCCCTCACCAGGGTCGCAGTTTGGGCCTTCGTGAGATACCGAAAACAGCTTTGAAATGCTTGCGGTCTTCCGGTGTGTCCAATGAACTATTTCTCTCACTCACCTCCCCTGCCAGTCTCCCTTATCCTTTCTCCTCTACATAGCCAACACGTGATTTAAAGTGACTGATTACCACTCAAAACCTTGCTGTTCAAACTCGCCAAGACTTCGAATTCGAATGGGAGGGTAAAGGTATTATTTGAAGAAAAGCTGGCGGGGGAGGGAGAAGCCTTGCTAAGAACTAATGGGAAGTTACATATTTTACTAGACTCTGGCTTTTTTTTTTTTTTTTTTTTTTTTTTTTTTTTTTTTTTTTTTTTTTTTCCCCGAGACAGGGTTTCTCTGTGTAGCTTTGCTCCTGGAATTCACTCTGTAGGCTGGGCTGGCCTCGAACTCAGAGAGATCCACCTGTCTCTGCCTCCCTGTGTGCTGGGTTTAAAGGCGTGCGCCACCACTGCCCGACATATTTTACTAGAACTGCCAATAAAAATTCCGGCCGGGTGGTGGTGGCGCACGCCTTTAATCCCAGCACTCGGGAGGCAGAGGCAGGCGGATCTCTGTGAGTTCGAGGCCAGCCTGGTCTACAGCGCGAGATCCAGGAAAGGCACAAAGCTACACAGAGAAACCCTGTCTCGAAAAAAAAAAAAATTCCGCTATCACCCGAAGAGGAAAAGCTCAGTCTTCCTGTCACGATGGACGACACCTTTTTCTTAGCTGGCATGTTTGAAGGCTAGCTGTGCTACATGGAAGGAGGAGCTGATCTTTGCTTTTTTTGTTTTCCTTTTAATGCTTTTCCTTGCGAAGTGTTTGTGGCCTTTAATTTGTAACTCTATACCTAGATGCCTATATTGGACACAGGCAAATGAAGTTGTTTTTTAACTTTCTTCAAAAAGAAAATACATATATACAGTAATACACATATGCATATATGATAACATAGCACTGATGCCTTATAAGAGGTGAGAAAACCATACTAGTTCTTGGGTTTCTAATGAAACATTTTTTTGGATTAGGGGATCATCATATTCCTTCATATATAATCAAGACTCGGGGTTGAGGATTTAGCTCAATGGTAGAGCGCTTGCCTAGCAAGCGCAAGGCCCTGGGTTCGATCCCCAGCTCCAAAAAAAAAAAAAAAAAAAAAAAAGAAAGAAAGAAAGACTCATATTAACAATGAGTTCTGGGTTGTAAAGAGAACCTCCTTGCACACTCGTCTGTAAGTCATTGTCCACAAATTGAAAACATACACAGTGCTAAGGGATGACTGTCACTGAAGCATATCAGGAGCTCTTTGCAGAGCGTGTATAGTGGAGATGGGAAAATGATCTTTAAAAGAGAACACTCAATCATTAGGGAAATAATAACAGAAAGAACGGATTGGAAAATGTAGAACAAGTGTCACACGGTAGCTACGGTGATGTGGTGAATTGTAATAAAACGGCTCTGCTCAAGTCAATCTGTCTGAAAGACTTTGAGGTATAAAGACAAGTCCTACCAATCTCTGAACCAGCCTAGCTGGTATTTAACAGTGCTGTTAAAGGGTCAACTGGGACAGATGTGGGCAGCAGTAGGGCCCAATGAACCAGAAGGGCCAAAAGTTGTCTTGATAGACAACTGAAAAAAAGATCATGCCTCAAAATGACCCTTGAACCCCCAAGGCTAAACAGTTTTCAGTTTCTAGTATCAGGCAAAACCTTAGGAACTGCCTTTCTGGTAGGACTGACCTAAAATCAGCCTGCTTCTGATTAAGATAAGAAGGCCTGAATTGATGTGGTTTTGAATTTTGTTTATTCCCCAACCCCAAAAGCTCTAAACACTAGCTTTGATTTTAATAAGTTAATGGACCATTTTTCAGAGAAGGGGAAGGAACAAGGTTTGTTTGTTTGATAAAGGGGTCAAGGAAATTTGGTGATTGTTTCCAAGGAAAGCCTGAGAATAGAGTGTGGATGACTAGAAGGCAGAGAACAGCAGGGACATTGGTGAGGTGGGAGCCATCCTGTTCATGTAGTGTCTGAGTTGATTTTAGAGTGCTGAGGATAGTTGAACCAAGCCTAGTTTGTTTGTTTTTTTTAAACAAAGTAATTTTTATCTTCTAAATATATTGGCCAGACTGTTATTTTGACAGAAGATTATGAGTTTTCCTGACAATCTGGTAATTACATAACAAGTGTTGGTTGCTCATTAGTTTTGTCAAGACACTTGTACAAAGAAGGGCAATAAGTGCACAGACTTCATCTGAAAGGACATTGTGATTACAGTTAGGAAGAGAACAGTTAAAATGGAATTAGCCACGTAAGTGTAAGTTGTTGTTTATATTATAGACAAGAATAGAAAATAGCTCCTGAGAATTCGAGCGTTCCAAAGAGGAAGGGACAGGTTAAGCACCTTAGGTGCTACCCATCTAGTAAGAGCATTCATAAATAGGTGAAAAGGTCTATCAGGTTGAATAATAAATGAAACTAGAATGAAAAGAAATGTTGCCATGCAAGAGAGAGTACAGTGTGGCTACAAAGATGACCTTATGAGGCTTATGAGGGCCACTTTTATTTAAATGACTATACTGTGATAACTGAAAGGTTGGAGGTGTAGCTCATTTTCCTTATGTTTTCCAATATCTTATCAGTAAAAGCAGCTCAATTTGAAAATAAACTTTTTTAGTCAGAACAGTTTATCTTTTAAGAGATACCAACAGTGTTGGCTGGCAGCATCAGCTCCATCAGACAGGCTGATGGTCATAAGTCCCTTTGTCCCTCTTGATTTCTAACACTCCATGGCCCTGGCTCACTGCATTTGTCCCTACATGGTGTGTCAAATCACCAACTCTACTTACAGTGGTCCCCACAGGACGCCCTAGCCACTTCTGATACTCCTTTAATACCAGCAAAGTTTAGTTCAGGCCCAGAATCCAGACCTTTTCAGGAAAGTCCACAGCAGGAGGTTAGCAGCCTCTCTGAGCCATCAGAATCCAACATAAGCACACACCACTCCGGTTTCCACATCTGAGGCTCACCGTGGGGGAACCCACAGTGAGCTTTCATTGATTTTGGCCAACTGTCTACATGTACCTGGGAAACAACTTCACTTTCAGTGTTGGAAGCTGATTGGCAATGCCCTATTGGACTGAGAAAGGACAATTCCTTTCTAGTCCACGGATGCATAAACTGATGTGCTTTTAAATATCCCCCCCGAAAAAAGAAATTACATTCCAACAAGGGCCTTTGGGTCCCTTGGTACCTTTGCAAACACAGCTATGGATTGAGTGCCTTGGGGCTAAGGAGACAGCTCAGTCAGTAAAGTATTTGCCATGAAAGCATGAGGACCTGGATTGGATCCCCAGGACCCACGTGAAAAGCCAGGCATGGTAGCATGCAGCTGTGATCCTAGCACTTCAGAGGTAGAGACAGAGACAGGAGAATCGCCATCCAGTTAGTCTTGCTAAACTGGTGGGCTCCAGGTTCAGTGAAAGACCTTATCTCAAAGGGGAGGGGTGTGCACTTGTGATGGTTTAAGTGAGAAATGTCCCATAGTCCTCTGCACTTGAATACTTGGTACCCAATTGATGACACTGTATGGGAGGCTTAGGAGGTGTGGACTTGTTGGAAGTATGTTGTTGTTGGTTGGTTTTGCTCTTTTGAAAGGCCCGCCACCCAGATCCCAAATAAATCACACATGGAAGCTTATTCTCAATCATAAATGCCTGGTCTTAGCTTGGCTTATTTCTAGACAGCTTTCCTTAAATTATCCGGTCTATCTTTTGTCTCTGGGCTTTTATCTTTCTCTATTCCTGTGTACCTTTCTTTGTTTCTTACTCTGTGGCTTGCCGTGTAGCTGGGTGGCTGGCCCCTGAGGTCCTCCTCCTTCTCTGGCTACTTCACCCTTTCCTCCCAGATTTCTCCTTCTATTTCTTCTCTCTGCTTGCCAGCCCCGCCTATCCTTTCTCCTGCCTTGCTATTGGCTGTTCAGCTCTTTATTAGACCATCAGGTGTTTTAGACAGGCACAGTAACCCAGCTTCACAGAGTTAAACAAATGCAACATAAACAAAAGTAACACACCTTAAAATAATATTCCCCAACATTTCCCCCTTTTTGTCTAAACAAAAGATGAAAGGATTTAACTTTAACATAATAAGACTGTACACAATAAGAACAATTATCAAGTAAAGATTACATTCACAATGTAGTGAATTCCAGTTCATTTGTGTCTGGCAAATTAAAAGAAAACACTCCATTATCTATCCTATCTTAGTGAATCTAAGGTTTTATACCTAATTTATTCTCTATTATAACTAAGGGTAATTGCAACTATAATTACCTAATCCTCAACTTCATCAAAGGCCCCAGAAGGATATAATATTATTTAAGTAAACAAAAAGTGCATTCCAAAAACTCTAGAAATGACAAAGACATTTGACTGCCTGGACAGTCACCCAAAGTTTCTCTGCAATGTTGGGGACATCCATCTCCAGCCTACAGGTCCATAGTATCTGGCAGACTTTTCAATGAAGCAGGAAATGACTGTCCTACCTATATTGGAAAACTTTGTCAGTCACTTTCCTCTGTGTCCTGCAGAATGTCTGTCAGCTTCTTCTGTGAAGCAGGAACCCTGAAAGACCATCCCACATTGTTTTTAGCAAAGTTCAGTGGTCAGTTTCTTGTGGGTCCTGCATGTCCAGTTTATACAACATACTATCAAGCAGTCCAGGCAAGAGCAGCTTCTTGCCCAAATGGCTAGCCTTGCCACACTGAAAGCAAACTCCATAATGAGTTTCTTTGATGCCCATCATTTCTGAAGTCATTTGGTGCTGCCAAAAAGAGATGTGCCTCATTCTTATGAAAATCCCTAAGTTAACAAAACATTTTAAATGCCATATTCTGTAGATCTTTGAAAAGTTTGAAGGCCATCTATCTATCTAAAATATATCTCTATAGGATCTGGAAAGCATACCTAACATATCTACAATTTTGATCGTTACAAATGACTAACCACTAACCTATGTTTCTTATTATCCTATATAGTTTATAATAATAGCTTTCAAAATTTAGAGCATCATCCTGCATTTCCAAATGAACTGCATAGGCACAATACCTCAAACAAAAATAGAAACATACATACAATATGTTGTAACAAAAATAAGCTTAAATTTTTATCAATATATAAAAATCCTTTAAACAATTAAAGCAGAAAAATATACACAGTGTAACAAAAATAAGTTTAAATTTGTATCAATATTCTATATTCCCCTAAATGATAGCAAACAACCATGACCCACCAAATAACCAAACACCACTCACACATCCCCAACTCTTGGGAATGTGGGTGTAGTTTTCTCCATACTGCTTCCTGCTGTCTATGGATGAAGCATCTTTAGGGTCCCAGAGAAAAAATTTAAGTTAATGGCCAAGTCCTGGGAAGATCAGCTATAACCTTTGTGGATAGATATCACTTGTCAAGATTCAGGAGGTCTCCCTTCATCACACCTGATCCATATTATTCCTGAAGGAATCCACAACCTCTTGTCTTCTGTGGGAACAAAATTCAAAAGCATTTTTGATTTCCATTTGACAAATACATTTTTTTTACATCTTTTTTAAAGTTAAGGCATTCCTAAAATATCTAGATTGGTGCAATTTAGCAGTCCAGTTCACAACCCCGTGTCTCTTAGCAGCTTTTATTTGCTTGTCAGCATTTAAAACATTCAAAGTCAACACAGTAGCATACAAGATTCAGATTCCCTGTGTATTTCCCATTGCACATGACTTTTTTCTTTTACTGTCTCTTTAAAGACTTTGCTTTATTATTTTTAATCTATTATTTCTTTTTATGACTGTCTATACCCATTTTCTTTTCTTTCTTAAGCCTACACACATTGTTAAACACACTAGAACCTGTTTAGAGATTTTCTTCGTCTGGACCTCTTTTATTGTGTGTCTCTAGTCTTGTTTGACCTTGTGAGCAAACTTTAAACTGCTAAACCCCACAGGCTAGGACTTCTGACTCAGCTTTGGCAGCTGGCTCCGCCCACTTCTAAGGCTGTGAAAACCAAGCCTAAATCTCTCGGGTTGGAGGTATGTGCCTGAAAACTGAGTTCCAATTTCCTAGAGCTCTAGAATACTGATGCTAGCACTGTGGCAGGCATTTTTACTTCGTTTTTTTGTTTCTACTTAAGGCACTAGCTGCTCAAGGACTCACTTGCCTGGCAGAAACTCTTAAAGGAGCTGTATCCCTTTTCTTTTTTCTAAGCTTTCTCAGGTACTATGGAAATTCAAGCACCATGTTGGTACACCAAAATGTTGTTTGTGTTTCTCTTTTGAGGAGCCTGCCACCCAGCTCCCAAATAAATCACACACGGAGGTTTATTCTTGATGATAAATGCCTGTCCTTTGCTTGGCTTGTTTCTAGCCAACTTTTCTTAACTTAAAATTATCCCATCTATTTTTGGCCTTGGGGCTTTTATCTTTCTCTATTCCTGTATACCTTTCTTTCCTTTGTACTCTGTGGCTTGCTATGTAGCTAGGTGGCTGAGTGGCTGGCCCCTGAAGTCCTCCTCCTTCCTCTCTCATTCCTTCTCCTTTTTCCTCCCAGATTTTTCCTTCTATTAATTCTCTCTACCTGCCAGCCCCATCTATCCTTTCTCCTGCCTTGCTATTGGCTGTACAGGTCTTTATTAGACCATCGGGTGTTTTAGATAGGCACAGTAATCCAGCTTCACAGAGTTTAACAAATGCAACATAAACAGAAGTAACACCTTAAAATAACATTCTACCACAGTGTGTCACTGATGGTGCCTTTGGGAGTTCAAAGAATGAAGCCATTTCGGGGTTTACTCTCTCTGCTTCCTTCTGGTGGTTCAAGATGTGAGCCCTCAGCTTTCTGCTCCTGCAACCATGTCTGCCTGCTGCCATGACTCCCAGCCACAATGGGTTTTTATTCTTCTGGAACTGTAAGCCCAAATAAACCTTTCTCTGAGTGCCCTCAGTCATGGTGTTTTATCTCAATACTAAAGAAGTAATGCAACACATGGCATTGGTCTCTGGCCTCCATACGTAAGCACACACACATACACATGCAAAAGAGAGAGCAGGATCCCACCTATGATGGGGTGTCACTGTACTGCGCCAGTAATGGTGACAAGCCTGACAAGCCAGGACTCTGCACATTGAGACACTCACTTTGTAGCCTGAGGACACTGATGAGCTTTGGAGGGCAGGCAAACACGTCAGAATTCCAAGAATCAGAGTTCCCGGAGAGCCAGTCGCCTTGTGATACAGACCAGGAGGGAGTCTGTGTTCGTGCCTTGAAATGAGGGGATCATAGAATCCAAACTCTTGTTTTCAGCAGAACCCGTAGAATCCAGACCCGGGCTGGGCTGCTGGAAGAGACTGACTAATTGTGGGATAAACTTTTCCATGTGGTCACACCTGTTTGAACAAACTGCTTCTGTAGGGTGTGTGTGAGAATCGAATGAAATAGTGGCAGGAAATCCACAGTGCTTACTGTCTCAGTTGGGTAACTGTTTTAAGCATTTTCAGATAAGTGAATTTATAACAAGAGTAAAAACATCAGACATAGTAAAGCACCCAGCAAAGGAAAGATGCTAGACTAGACTCAGTGTCCCCAACTGTGTGACCTGACAATTCTGCATCTGCCATTGTAGGCAGAAGCAAGTTCTCTGCATGACAGATATTGCAGTCACCCCGGAGATAGTAATGGTGACCAGGAAATATGATCTAGCAAGCCAGCCAGGAACAATTAATGCCTCACTTCATGGCCTTCTTAACTGACACTATCTGCATTTCCCAGCAGAGGCCCCAGACACTGGCAGTTGACACCACGAAAACCATATGCTGTCCAGCAGTCAGCCCCAAGCCGCCAGGTTGGCTGCTCTGACTCTTTCTTAGGCCTCTTCCTGTCTGTTCCACAGCAGCCAGATCAGCTCTGTGTGGTCTGGGCTGTGTCCTCCAAACACAGCTTTATTGCCCAAGCTTTGCAGAGCTACACTGTCAAACACAAGAGCTAGAAACAAAGGTGTAGGCCACTACCAAGCCTGCCCTGAACTGTTGAACTGTGTGCTGCACAGGACCAAAAAGGTTGCTGAAGAGGAGGAAGAGGAAAAGGAGGAGGGAGAGGAGGAGGGGGGACAGGAGGAAGAGGAAGAGGAGGAGGAAGAACAGGATGAGGAAGAGGAGGAGGGAGAACAGGAGGAGGAGGAAGAGGAGGAGGGGGACAGGAGGAAGAGGAAGAGGAGGAGGGGGGACAGGAGGAGGAAGAGGAGGAGGGGGGATAGAAGGAGGAAGAGGAGGAGGAGAACAGGAGGAGGAGGAAGAGGAGGAGGGGAACAGGAGGAGGAGGAAGAAGAAGAGAAAAGGTCAGAAAGATCAAGTTTGAAATGGTGGCTTATACCTGTAATCTCCACATGGGAGTCAGAGGCTGGACGACTGGCACAAGAATGAGGCAAGAGTGAGCTATGGAGTGAGTGAGACCCTTTCCTAAAGCACACACACACACACACACACACACACATGCACACACACACTCATGCATGCATACACAACACACACACACATTCTCCAAAAACAATTATAAAATGGAACATTGGGTAGCAGGTGATTGGAGTCCAATTTTTAGGCAAGATGACAAGGGATGGAAAAGGGGCCAGCAGCTCCTCCCTCCTAGTGTTATGCTTAAAAAACATAAAGTTCTTCACCTTTAACCGAAGCACTGCCCACCCAGACCCACTCCCTACGTCTTCTCCCCATTTGACTGAGTCTAAGCCCTCAATATGTCAAATGACTTTAGACAGTCCCCTTTCCAAGGACGCCTTTAGTGCCACGCAGCAAAATCTGGCTTTTGAACATCAGAAACTAAATAGTACCCCAGTCTGTCTCTCTGTGGTCACCTCTTTGTGATGTCACACATGTTTCAGGTGAAGTGAGGCCAAATGTGAAATATGGAAGCACATGGATAATTGAACAGACATCAGAACCTAACTGTTCATAAGCCTGCACTATGTCTAGGTGCTCTAGTAGTAGCCAGAAAACAAAGATCTGTGGAATAGAGTGGGTGTCCTTAAAGACTAGTGCAGTTTGAGCAATGAGGAATTGGGGTCAGATGAGAGACCTCTCAATGTTACTGGTGCATCTTTTTTTTTTTTTTTTTTTTTTGTTTGTTTGTTTGTTTGAGACAGGGTTTCTCTTTGTGCCTTTCCTGGAACTCACTTGGTAGCCCAGGCTGGCCTCAAACTCACAGAGATCCACCTGGCTCTGCCTCCAGGGATTAAAGGTGCATCATTTTTTTTTAACTGTGCAAAAACTATCATATTTTACTTTTGCGGTTTTCTATTTCTGTTCCTTCTTTGTTAGTGCTACTGTTAGAAAACACCACGCTGGGTGGTTTAAATAACAGAAATTTATTTCTAGGGTTCTGAAGGATGGAAATCCAAGATCAAGGTATGGGCAAGGCTGATTTCTCCTCAGGCCTCTCTGGCTCACAGGAGCCCACTTTCTGACTGTCTTCACATGGTCTTTGCTCTGAGCATGTGCATTCCCTCTGTCAATTTTGTGTGTCCATACATCATCATCCTATAAGGATTAAGGCGCACGCACATGACCCCATTTAAACTTTATCACCTCTCTAAGGGTTCTATCTCCAAATACAGTCTCACTGGAGGAAGAAGGACTTCAACATATGATTTTTAGAGAGTTCAGTCTACAGCTGCCCCCTAACAGCTGGTTTAGCACCAAGGCTAAACCAACACACTCCTCAACCTTCCCTGGTGCCTTCCAGCCTACAGCACTGAGGAGTTCCATCTACTTTCATTAGTTACAACCATCCATCCATTCACTTGCCATTTTTGGTCTTTTTTTTTTTTTTCTTCCTGGCAATAGGTGAGGCAGTTCTTTGAGAAAAAATGCTTTTTAAAACCAACTCTTGGAAATCCAGCACATCATTAGACAAGGCATCTTTCCTTTCAGAGCCCGAAAGCAAGGCATTATTGAGTACGAGAGATTAACCTATAGACACAGTTTATTCCCGCCTCCCCAAGGTGAATACCTTTTTAGACAAACGAATACCATTGAAATCGATAACACTGTCTTCTCAGATCTAAAGGGAAGGGATTTAGTGAGGAATCTAGAAGGAGGAAGAGTTGCCGGGGAATTAAAGATGACTTCTAACAAGCGGATGACAAAGAAGGTTCCTGCAACCGGGCTGCAGCTGACTCTCACACACTAGCAGAGATGTTGTTCGCGCTCTATTTCCACACAAATACTAACTCCCCTGTCCAGTCATTACCACGCCCGGCACAGGGGTATGAACTTTCCCTGTGTGCTACCATTTGATTTAATACTGAGGAAGAGCAATTAAAATATAAAAATATGCTCTCCCCTTCCACACATCCCTCCTCGCCACACAACCTGGGTGTGAAATGAGGGTGGGCTGACCAAGACAAGTGGCAGTGGGGTTCCACGTAGTGGTCGTGCCTAACAGTGACTCCTAGGAGGTGAGGGCCAGTGAATTTGGTGAGTTGTTGGTTATGAGATAAGGGGAAAGGACAGTCATAGTGTAAAGAAACCAGATATGGCTCCAAGAATTAGACTTTTTCTGTACAGCAGCAGAACCGCCCAGTCTTGGTCCTTTGATGGCTTGGCATGTAGTGGGGTGGGTACCAGGTTGAGGACATTTGAGACTAACAAACTGTGGAGAAATCTGTGGTCAAAGGGCACCTAGAAAAATTAACTTCTCTCTCTCCCACCTTGTGCGCTCTCTCTCTCTCTCTCTCTCTCTCTCTCTCTCTCTCTCTCTCTCTCTCTCTCTCTTTCTCTCTCTCTCTCTCATACACACACACACACACACACACACACACATATAAACATACACACTTCACATAATAACAAGTGACTCACATTAAAGAGTATCTGTAGTCCTAATCCTCTATGAAGTCCAGATTTATCTGAGTTAAATAGAATTTACACAGTATTGCTGGTTTTTTCATGTTTGCAGACGGAGAGATTTTGCAGCCAGCTTGCTCTGCCACAGCACATTCATTTTGTGGCAGGCTTTCCAAACAGCTGTCTCTGGAGCCCCCTGCTGACAGTGGAGAACCCTGGGCGTCAGGGATCGCTAAGGCAAGCGCCTCTCCAAGCTAAGGGGAGAATCGCGCGACTACACTCTGCTCCATGAATTCCCCACTGCGTAAGAGTCAAATCACCCTAAATGTTCCTCTGAGCTTACGGATACTTTGATTCAGGAAATGAGGCAACCACGTGAGGTCCTCTAAAACTCAGGGCCCTTTGCTTGAATCTACTGTTGACATGGTTTTGAAAACTGGGGAGAAATATGGATCATTAGCTATCCACCATCTGCCGTATCTTATCCTCAACATGTAAATGCTAGTGTTTATTCCATGCCCAACAAATAAAGAATATAGATTCTGAACCTGCCTCATTTCTCCCGTAATAGAATACTAGCAATACATCACAGTTGCCGTATTCCCCCCACCCCCTTAAGTGATGTATTTTGAGAACTTTCCACTTGGGGGCAGAACTTTCTCACATATATATCTGAAGAGTTTTCCACAGAAGTTGAATTGCTATGGCAAAAAGAAAACAAAGTTGTTATTTTGATAGGGAAAAAAAAATGTGTTCCGTCCCTTCCCACTCAGCACTGTGAGTCTTTTTCCCAGTCTGCCAACACTGCACTGGATGTGCTTTTTAAAATCTTTGTTTATCTGAGGATTGAAAATGGTCCCATAGCTGAGCAGTGGTGGCACATACCTTTAATTCCAGCACCCGAGAGGAAGAGGCAGGCAGATCTCTGGGAGTTCAAAGCCAGCCTGGTCTACAGAGTGAATTCCAGGACAGCCAGCACTACACAGAAAAACCTAACTTGAAAAACAATAACAACAACAAAAAGAAAATAAAATGGTTCCACAACTTCAGGGTTATCTTGTAGCTAGAGTTTTCCTGCCTGGCCCACAGTCAGGACAAATCTCTCTCACCTGCCAGTCCCACAGCCGCTCAGACCCGATCAAGTAAACACAGAGACTTATATTGGTTATAAACTGTATGGCCGTGGCAGGCTTCTTGCTAACTGTTCTTACAACTTAAATTAATTCATTTCTATAAATCTATACCTTGCTCAGCCTGCTTTCTTATAGAACCCAGGACCACCAGCCTAGGGATGTCCTCACCCACAATAGGCTGGGTTCTCCTCCATTTATCATTAATTAAGAAAATGCCCTACAGGCTTGCCTGCTTATAGCCCTGTCTTCTAGAAGCATTTCTCAGTTGAGTTTCCCTCCTCTCAGATGGCTATCGCTTGTGTCAAGATGACATAGAACTAGCCAGCCCAGAAACCTCTGTTGGGAATTTCTGAAATTGTGTTCCTTTATAATGGGAGATTTATAAGTGGAAATTAAGCCTCTTGTCCCTCTTACATTCCTGTTATATGGGCTATGGTGCTAAGATGTGATAGGAGGAATTTCTGCCGCCATATTGTAGTCATGGAATGAAAAGTTCTCAAAATGCTAAAGATGGTGTATGAATGGAGGTAGAGCTTTTCTGTCTAGACCGCCTGGTCTCAAATAAACACACAAAAGCTTATATTAATTACAAAATGTCCGTTCACTAGCTTAGGCTTATTATTAACTAGCTTTTACATTGAAACTAACCCACTTCTATTCATCTATGTATTGCCACTTGGCCATGGCTTTCTAGCATCTTGCTTCTTGGGTAGTTCACTGGTGTCTCTCTCAACTCCCCCTTCTTCATCCGAGTCTTCAGTTTGATTGCTCCACCTAACCTATTCTGCCTTGCTATTGGCCAAACAGCTTTATTATTAACCAATGGGAGGAATACATATTCACACAGAATATGTACAGAAGGGTCATCCCACAGCAATGGTGGATGGGAGCAAAGGAAATGTGATAATCTCTTGAAGACACCACAGAGCAGCAAGTACACTCCATTCTGGAATTGCCTGCCACACACACATACAAGTAAATAATGAAGTTATTATAGTTTAAATTCGTGTACGTCAGATAGTCTGTAACCCAAAGCTGAAGGCAAATCTCAGAGGACCTGGGTTAGCAATTTCAGCCATCCCCTTCACTGACATGTAAGCCCAGGAATAAGAAGAGCTCACTCTCTTGGTGCTCTGTGTCAGCCAGCCGGAAACCAGGACAGTACACATGAGTACCTGTTTAGTGCAGGGATGAACACAAGTAACAGGAAATACTCACTGAATACGTGAATTGAGGGACAAAGGAAATGGAAGAAGATACAAAGGGACTTGATCCATGCTCCACAGTAGGATGTGTGCTTAATGTCTGAAAAACACTGTGCCCAAGAGTTTGTTGATCAATTTCTTGTCTATGGTTAGAAGGTAAGAGTAGGAGAGTCCCGTGTTCAGCCTGCTCTATGGCCAACCTAACTTTGGTGGTTTGAATGAAAATGGCCCCCATAGGTCCACAGGGAGCGGTACTACTAGGAGATACAGCCTTGTTGGAGTCGGTGTGCCCTTATTGGAGGAAGTATGTCACTGGGGTGGGCTTTGAGGTTTCAGATGCTCAAGCCAGGCCCGGTGGCACCCTCTCTTCCTGCTGCCTGCAGATCTGGATGTAGAGCTCTCAGGGACTTCTCCAGCAACATATCTGCCTGTGTGCTGCCATGCTCCCCATCATGATGGTAATGGGCTAAACCTCTGAACCTGTAAGCCAGCCCCAGTGAAATGTTTTCCTTTATAAGAGTCGCTACGGTCATGGCGTCTCTTCACAGCGATAGAAACCCTCACTAAGACACTGGGTAACTGGTCTCAGGAAGACTACAGATACACAGGAAAGCCTTCATTTCTTGTTTCTTAACTCCCGCAGCCTGTTCTCCAAATTCAAGTGTTTGTTAAGGTTCTAGCAGTGACAACATTTAGAAGCCCCAGGAACCTCCTGAGATAAGATTTGTAAGGCCTCTCTCCAAGGTGATACAAGCAGTAGGAGACTCCTGACTGGCCAATCAGCGAGCTGCCTGCATGTTGCACAGGGAACCCCAGGGAAAAGCAGCTTTTGTGAGTCATCGTCTGCTGGGGACATCCCTTGGGTGCTGTAGTTTGAGTCATCTATGCTTCTGAAAGTGGCCCTGCACCCGTACTCTGTAAGGAAGCCCCATAAACACACTGGTTTTTCACCCAACTGGACTCTGGTGAAATTATTACAGCGACCCCTCACTGGTGCCTGTTCTGGAGTGAATACATCTGTTCAACATCTCTCCCAAGGAAAAAGTCACACAACACTCAGAAAAGACTAATGATTTCCTGGAAATAATGAGAGGTATCTTTTGCCTTTCATTACACCCCCAGCATCCTTATCCCTGACTCGTGGAAGGGATCAGAAGGTGCAGTATATCTGAAAACTGAGCTGGGCAGAAATGATGGATGGTGAGTGTGAGCCAGCCTATCCCTCTTTCTCCACATTCTTCCCTCTCATCGAACATTTATTTGCGCCTTGGCCGGTAAGGTCTGCAGACTCATTGGGGGTAAGGTTTTCTTCCACGTAAATGTCATAGCAAGCAGTCTAGCATGTGGTGTGGTGAAGGAAGTGCTGGGAGCCAGGCCCTCTTTCTAATCTGGCTTTATGTGAGCTGGTAATTTTGATTCCTATTTTATACCTCTACCAGAGATGCTCAGCCAGCTTCTCAACTCGTTTCTCAACAAATTTTAGAAAGGTGTTTTTTTTTTTTTTTTTTGGGCACACGTTAATTATACATAAAACGAAGTTTCACTGTGACATTTTCATACATGTCTAATGTACTTTGATCTCTGCCCTTTTCCGCTCTCCTCAATCCCCTTTTAACAAGTTTTAAAATACGTTCAGAACCTACAGGCACAAAATATACAAAATGATCCAGAACTGGGGAGATGGCTCCATGGATAAAGGCTCTTCCTGTTACCAAGTCCGAAGACCTGAGTTTTGTCTGATTTTGTTTGTTTGTTTTTTTCGAGACAGGGTTTCTCTGTGTAGCTTTGCACCTTTCCTGGATCTCCCTCTGTAGACCAGGCTGGCCTTGAACTCACAAAGATCCGCCTGCCTCTGCCTCTGCTGGGATTAAAGGCGTGCGCCACTACCGCCCGGCCTGAGTTTTGTCTGAAGGACTGACATAGTGGACCCTAGGTTGTTGGGGCTAAAGGGTTGGACTTCCTTCCGCAAGACAGCTGGGACAACTTGGGGTGCAGGGAACCATTGTGCAGCGACTTCAACAGTGAGCTCCTTCCAGGGAAAGGGTGGGGGGAGCTCTGCAGTGGGGACAGGGCTCTGCAGGGCGCAGGCGCAGCACCTCCGGACTGGCCAGACCGGTTCCCTGGGCGGAACCAGCCGCTTCCCGTAACCTTGCTGAGCACTACCGCCCAGATGCCCGAAAGCTCTCAGATGAGCACAGCACACCATCTTCACCTGTTCGCCCCATAACCGTCCAAGCTGCCCATCTCTGTGCAGGGACACCTGAAGGGCCGCCATTCACTGCCGTGCATGGCCTGGATGTGCCTGCCTGTGTTCCCGCGACTCCTTTACTAACGAGTTTAATAATATCTTAGAGAAAGTGGTGAAATATGAATCTGTCTCACGGACTTGCTGCTTGTAAATACTTAAATAGAAATGCGTAACTGAGTAGAGCGTTTTTAGCAACTGTCCGTTTTCTGTGATGGGTTTTGAAAGAACTGTTTTATGTGTATGACCGTTTTGCCTGCATATATGATATGTGCACCATGTGCGTGCATGACTGGTGCCCATGGGGGCCAGAAGAGGGCGTGGGACTGGAACTGGAGTTACAATGGCTGCATGCCACTATGTGGGTGGGTGCTGGGAATCAAATCCGAGTCCCCTGGAAGAGCAGCCAGTGCTCTTAAATGCTGAGCCACTTCTCCAGCCCTCTTTTTGTTTGCATCCAGGTGTTTTTTGTTTTGTTTTGTTTTGTTTTGTTTTTGTTGTTCTTGTCCAACTCTGGGGATGTAATTTCAACCTCTTTCACCTTTATAACGAACCAGTTCCTAATTGCTCTGTGGTCTTGTTGGCTCACTGGGTCTTAAGGTTTGGAAATGCATTTAAAAGAAAGGAGCTGATGAAGGTACTCTTTGAGGATCATTTGTGCTTGGGAATCAATGTCCTGCTCTGCTTCCTGCTTTAGTTCGCTGGAATACCTGGTGTGAAAGACAGTGTCCCATCAGCTTGGGACTCAGGCCTGCTCTACCACGTTCTGGTTGTGTGACCTTGGGAAAGTTTTAATACCTTGGACACACCTGGAAAACCACTCATGAGATGGTGTAGATAAAAATCTAAAATAATCCATTCACCTTAGGCTGATAAGAGAATAAGAAACAGTGATTTATTTTATTGCTCGGTGTGTACAAGCAACAGTAGGAGAAGAATTAAAACATTGTCTATGAACGCCTTTGTCTATCCTTTCAGGCTTCTATTTCCTCCCAAATCATGCTTGCTGTTCGTTATATACTGAAATGGATGCTGTGTCCATGAGACACTAGCTGATCACATTTCCTAATCCTTTAAATAGTTGTTAGCCTCAGAAGATAGCTTAGCTGACAAGTATATTGGAGAATCTAGGAGCAGAAAGGTGGAGGGAGGAATGGCCTCTTTTGTATTTAGGATTAGTGGGTGTAATTACTCTAGCCCTGTTTCCAACTGGTTTCTTGCTGTGCGTTATATAAGTGTTCTTTCTGAAATGGACTCCAAAGGCTGCTTGTTTTTGGTCAACAACCAACGTATCATTTTGACAGTAAACGAGGTCCTTTCTCTTCCTTGCTTCTTGCACCTGCATATGGACTCCTGATGTCCTTGTTTTATTACTCATGCTCTCGCCAAAAAGCACATTGTCCTCTTCAATTAAAAGGGTTTCTAAGCCACAAGTGGACATTATTAGTATTCGTTCTCTCTTTGAAACTTGATCATCAGGCTTTAATGAAAAGATAGTTAAACTAAATAGTAATAAGTTAACATTATAAATACTTATTTTTTTTTTTTAAATCGTGAACTGGAGAGATGGATTAGCAGTTAAGAGCACTGGCTACTCTTCTAGAGGACCCGGGTTTAGTTCCCAGCACCCACAAAGTGACTTACTACATTGGGGTAAGTCATAAGGGGATCTGATACCCTCTTCTGGCCTCCATGGCACTTCACAGACATACAGGTAGACAAAATGCCCACACATAAAATAAAGAGAAATCTTTTTTTTCATTTTTCTTTATTATGAAATTTTCTACTCACTCCACATACTATCCACAGATCCCCCTCCCCCCTCCTCCCACCCCCAGCCCTCTTTCCCAAGCCACCCCGCAACCCCACATCCCCCAAATCGAGGTCTCCCAAGGGGAGTCAGCAGAGTCCAGCACACTGAGCCTAGGCAGGTCCAAGCCCCTTTCCACTGCACCAAGGCTGTGCAAGGTGTCACACCACAGGCACCAGATTCCAGAAGCCTGCCCATAGACCAGGGACAGATCCTGATGCCCCTGCCTGGGTGCCCCCCAAACAGTTTGAGCCAAACAATCGTAAAGACAAATCTTAAAAAAAAATTTTAGTTGTAAGAGGAATAAGAGACTAACTCTTAATTTTGAACACTAGTATCTAGGACAAGACTTCCTGAAAGGACTTCTAAAGGCCATGCTTCTCATTTTCATTATTTTGTTGTGATGGTTGGGAAGGGAGGTAGAGAATATACTTAACAAGCACCTCTAACTCTGACTGTTTTTTCCCCCCTCAGGGCTGCCCATCCTTAGCCTGGGGTGGTCATGGTGATGGAGCAGGGAACCCAGCTGTTGGTTTTGGATTCGAATTTCACCAAATGGGAGAGTTTAAAAAGTTATGTTTACAAGTGAGGGGTCAAGATGATCTGAAGCCTTAGGAAACTTGTTACACAATGTGCTAGACACTGTGTGGAAAGGTCGGTGTTCAACCCGGCAAACTTTATTTGAATGTGTGCTGTGTCACGTACAAGTCAGTCATGCAGCCTCAGTTTTCTCCCTGTAAATACCTACCTGGTACATGTTTAGGATTCGTTACATACATACAAAGCTACTGCTCTTGATAGTGCCCATTCTTATTCTATGTTTGCACGTGTTTTAACTGATCCATTGTCTTGTTTTCATTCCATACAACATTCTACTTAGGTCCCCTTTCCCCTTTTAAACCTCCAATAAAGCTTAGCACATTTGTTTTTAGGTTGATATTACCCTTGGGATTTGCACATACTAGTTCAGACACTTTGTATAGTGGGTAAGAACAAATCCACGGGCTACTAGTGAATACACAGAATATTTCTATAAGGGCCTGAGAGATGGCTCCGTGGCTAAGAGCATCTTGTACATTACAACTAAATTTTTTTTTAAAAGATTTATCTTTATTTTTTGTGTGGGTGTGTCTGCCTGTATGTCTGTGCAGTGCCACGGAGGCCAGAAGAGGGTATCAGATGTCCTTCTAGAGGACCTGAGTTAAGATCCCAGTAACAACATCAGCATCTCACAACTGCCTGTAAATCTGGCTCCAAAGGCTCAGGTGGCAGTTGCTCTCCACAGGCCCCTGCACTCATATGCACATGCCCTCATCCTGGTTAGTTTATATGAGTCAATTTGACAGAAGCTAGAGTTACTTGAGAAGAGGGACCGTCAGTTGAGAAAATGCCTCCACTGAATTGGTGTGATTTATGTGGGAGGGCCCAGCCTGTTGTGGGCCGGAATGGTATAAAAAAGCAGGTTAAGCAAGCTACGGAGAGCAAGCCAGTGAATAGCACTCCTCCATGGCTTCTGTCTCAGTTCCTGCCCTGACTTCCTTCAGTAAGTATGAGATGAAATAAACTTTCCTCCCCAAGTTGCTTTTAGTCATGGAGTTTTATCATAGCAATAGAAACCCAAAGCAACACCGGTTTGTGGTGATATACATGTTTAACCCCTGACTTGGGAAGCAGAGGCAGGCAGACCTCTGTGGGATCGAGACCAGCCTGGTCTACAGAGGGAGTTCCAGGAGATCCAGAACTGTCACACAGAGAAACTTTGTCAACTTTGTCTCCAAAAACCAAAAAAAAAAAAAAAAAAAAAAAAAAAAAAAAAAAAAAAAGAAAAGAAAGGAAAGAAACCCAAGGTAAGACATCTCCCAGCACACCACACATACACAAACTTTAAAGATACTTTAGGAGGTTTTTCATTGTTATTCTCTTATTCTCTCTTGCTTCAGTTCAGAATTTCCCTGTCAGGCAAGATAAGGGACTATACTTATCTATTAATTTTTTTTTTAATTCTTGCAGGAGATGAAGATACAGATAATTTAGGCACTGTTCAAATCAATACACCCAAGGCAGATAAACTTAAAGAGAAAGCTCCACAGTGGTCTAAAAGATGTGGGCTACAGAATTCTAAGAAGAAGAATACAGAAGAAATGCTGACATTATCTCATGGGGATGAGATTTGGTGTCATGATTCTTATGAGAATGATGTCAAGTCAGAGAAATGGGAAGATTCTACAGGAAAAGAAGGGGAAAACCTTACCATGGAGGATGGGTTCAGGAGAACATGTCAACACCTCTGTCCATTCATCCTTCGGAGAGAAGCCCTACACATGTTCTAAATGCTAGAAAAAAATGTTCAGCAATAATTCTCACCTGTGGACCCACCAGAGAACACACTTGGGAGAAAAACCATATACATGTTTTGAATGTGGGAAATGCTTTTGTAACAGTTCCCACCTGATTCAGCATTTGAGGACACACACACGGGAGAAGCCCTTCCTGTGTAACGAGTGTGGGAAAAGCTTCAGCTATACTTCCCATCTTATTATCCATGAGAACCCACACAGGAGAGACACCTTACAAGTGTCCAGCCTGTGGAAAGGGTTTCAGTACCAGCTCTCACCTAATTCAGCATCACAGATCACAGACCGGTAAGAGGCCATAGGGATGCCCTGTGTGTGGAAAAGGCTTCAGTCACAGCTATGTTCTAATAGAACACAGGAGGACTCACATTGGAGAAAAACCCTATTGGTGCCCGGTTGTGGGAGGGGCTTCAGTCACAGCCCCAGCCTGATCAATGCACACTTATGAAAAGCCCTACCTGTGTCTTGGGTGTGGAGGAGGCTTTGGTTGTAATTTAACTCTAACAAAGCACCTGAGAATACACACAGGAGAAAAACCCTATCACTGTCCAGAATGTGGAAAGACTTTTAGTCAAGGTTCAAACACCCCAGAAAATGCACACAGGAAAGAAATTCTCTGGAAATACTGAATGTGAAGAAAGTGTGCATCAGAGCTACAGCGTGATGGAAGAGTGCAGAGTCCAGCTAGGAGAGAAACCATGTAAATGCTGTGGATATGGAAAGAGGTTTAGCCTTAGCTCCCGCTTTAGTAGACACCAGAGAACACACAGTGGAGAGAAGCCTTACTGGTGTTCTGAGTGCTGGAAGACTTTCAGTCAGAGCTCTACTCTAGTATTTCACCAAAGGACATACATGGGAGAGAAGCCTTAGTGGTGAGTCCTTCAGTCAGAGGTTCAATCTGATCAGGCACCAGAGAACCCAGAGAGGAGAGAAACCCTACAAATGTGCTGACTGTGAGAAACGCTTCAGCAGGAGTGCATACCTGGTCAGCACCACAAGACCCACAACCAAGTCTTTTCAACCCCCTCAGGTGGGGGATTTTCTTCATGAATGGACCCAAAGAAGCTGTTCAGGAGAAATGGTCCCAATCCTTCCATTTGCAGTCTCAAATTCTTCTTGAGTCCCAGGGCCTGGCGGGGTTTCTTTTTTCTCTCCTTATTAGACGATTAGAATTAAGGTGCTGTACTTATTGCCCTCTGACATTTCTTTGTTGTGTTTGCCAAAAGATCTGGAAAAAGTCAACCTTCCAGTTTAACCGATGTGAAGACCCCCATCAACAGGGTATGAGATCATCAGTGAGAGATACCTCTAAGGGTGAAGAAAAGGTAGACATGATTATCATAAAAAAAAAAAAAAATCAAAGCCAGGCAGTGATGGTGTGGGCCCTTAACCCCAACATTCAGGAGGCAGAGGCAGGCGGACCTCTGAATTGGAGGCCAACCTGATCTACAGAGAGAGTTCCAGGACAGCCAGGGCTACATAGAGAAACCTTGTCTCAAAACAAAGAAAGAAAGAAGGAAGGAAAGAAAAATAAAAAATTCAAGGTGAGATAGGAGTAGCTTCAAAAGAAAATATAAAGAGTATTCCTATGACTAAGCAAAAAGACAAGTGAAAGTTAGGATTGCAATTGAATTACTATAATTTTATCTTAACAAATGGAGATAGTTCATTACTTGCTCTGTGGGCTTACCCAGGGAAAGAGTAATTTTAAGCAAATAATTTCTTGAATGTTTTTGTGTCTAAAAAAGAAAAGATTCATTTTAGATTTTTGTTTGTTTGTTTGTTTGTTTTTCAAGACAAGGTTTCTCTGTGTAGCCCTGGCTGTCCTGGAACTCACTCTGTAGACCAGGCTGGCCTCAATCTCAGAGATCCATCTGCCTTTGCCTCCCGAGTGCTGGGATTAAAGGCGTGTACCACCACGGCCTGGCTCAAATTCCATTTCTAAATGTGGACATAGTCTTTTCCCTGAGCTAATTCTGTGTTTTACCTTTGGACACGACTCCTCAGCCTCAGGACTGGCAGTTTTATTTTGCCTCTTTGTATGCTTGGTTTATGGATCTGACAACCGAGAATTCATCCTATGTTCTGTGGAAATGATGCTTTGGAAAGCATTTGATACCTCTTATTTTCTCCTACTAGTGCCCAAAGATGATAGACATTTAGGAAGGCCAAGACTCCTTTAAATTGCCTAGAATTTCAGCTTACTGTTGGATTCAAGATATATTTCATGAAGAACATGGAGAGGTTATGCATTAGGAATGTGGAGCTAGGGCTAGAGAGATGGCTCAGCTGTTAAGAGCACTGACTGCTTTTCCAGGGGTCCCGAATTCAAGTCCTGGCACCCATATGGTGGCTATTACTGTAGTCCCATGGGATCCAATACCCTCTTCTGATGTGCAGACATACATGTAGACAGGACTCATAAATAAATAAATCTTAAAATATGTGGAGCTAGATAGGGTCAGTGTGGCTGCTGTAAGGGGCTGGTGGGTAACTAGTTAACAAGAGATTTATCTCTTCTTCCATTATGATACAGCATACAACTGTGCCTTAATTGGTTGCATAACTAAAAAAGATAGCAGAAACTAACAAAGATATTTGAGAAATATTTAAGGGTGAGTTTCTACGTTTAAAAGGGGGGCAAGCATTATTGAATTTTACACTGCTTCCACCCATGCATCTGTCTACCTTTGTGGTTCACAAAACATTGCCACAATTATAAATAGTAACATCTCAGGACAAGGTCTTACAGTATTAAGAAGAAAACATAGATAACTAAGAATTCAGTGGATGCTTGATGAAATGGTACTGTTGAGGCCGAAACTCGGTGGCAAGGCAGTAGCTGTGGGCGGTATAATGATCAGTCTCATGAACTATGACAGATAAACCGCTCACTTCCTTCACCTGTAAAGCAAAGGCAATACTTCTCTTGGAAGGTTGCTGCAAGGTTTGAATAAATATTTGCAAAGCTTCTGGCACAGTGCTTAAAACATAAAAGGATCTTATTAAACAGTTTCGGTGTTGCTGTCAGAACTTGTGCGTGTGCGTGTGTGTGTGCAGGGTCTCACTATGCAGCTTTGGCTGGCCTGGAACACACTATGCAGACCAAGTGGATCTCAAACTCAAGAGATCCTTCTGCCTCCCTAGCTCTGGGATTAAAGGCGTGCTCCACTTCCCTCCACCCGCCTCTCCCTTTAGCCTCCGTGCACGAACGACAGCAGGACCGCTGGTGTGTCACGTCCTTCACGCATTTTTAGCCCGTGCTCACACAGTCCTCCGGGCCGCCTCTTTAAGTTCGGTTACGGCCTGGGCTGGGCACGGTAACCAGGCATTGCTCCAGAGTTAGTTCCGCCCTCCGCAGGTGGGGACCGCAGGACCCCGCGGGAGCCCAGCCGAGCCGGCACCGCCCCATCCGCCCACCGGGCCGGCGCCCACCCCACGCACCCGCCCCGCACCACGCAACATCGCCCTAGAGCCTCTGCGACTGGCGCCGCGCGGAATGAGCCGCCTGCCATTGGCCAAACGCTCCATAGCGCCATCTCGGCCTACCGCGCGGTGCGCGCTCTCATTGGCCCGGAGCGGCGTGGGAGGCGGGGTCTGCCCGCGGGGCGGTGCCGGGCCCGGAGCCCCGCCCCCTGGTCCCTCGGCGGGGCCGAGCCCGCCCGGTGGTTGAAGCGCGTGGGACCGGGCTGCGAGCGGGGCGCGCGGTGGTTACTCTGGTTACTGTCCGCGAGGGGATGCTGGCGACCTGGCGGTCCGGCGTCGTCCTCGCCGAGCTCTGACGGACGCTCTCCGGAGACAGCCATTCACCCTCGAGGAAGGCAAGTGGCGGTCGGGCAGGTTCCGGGCCGTGACTTCGGGGGGCTTGCCGAGGAGGAGGTCTCCGGGGAGAGCTGCGCCGCCCCGCTCCAGCCCGGCTTCGGGACTCCGGGGCCCGGTGTTCTGTTGGTTGGAGAAGGCTGCCGGGCTGTGCCGCTTAGGGGCGGCTTTCCCAGCACCCTGATCCTTCTTCGCCAACTCCTTCCCACCGGGTCCCTGCGGCTGCTGACAAAAGACATCCAAGTGTACGCACAGCCACACTCGTACCCCTTCCTCAGCCCAATAGCTGTCAGCTGGCTGAATGGTCTAATCAGGAGCCGTAAGGCAGGCTTTAAATGCTGCTTTCTAAGTCTCGGACAACTTAAGATACATGTGTACTCTCAGTGGTTTCACGAATTGATCTCATCTGACTCGTTGATCCTGAAACTATTGACAGGAAGGAGTTGGGCCAGTGTCCCCGGGCCCCCTTTTGACAACTACATTTTGGAGAGAACGTCTTAATCACCAAAACCCTCCCGAGGAAAAAAAAAAAAAAGACCCCCTCCCAAAAAAAACAAAAACAAAAACACAAAAAACAAAAATCCTCAGCCTTGGCCACCAAAGACGCCTTTTGAACCATGTGGACTTTTCTTGGCATTGCCACGTTCACCTATTTTTACAAGAAATGCGGGGATGTCACCCTGGCCAACAAGGAGCTCCTGCTGTGCGTGGTGGTGTTCCTGTCTCTGGGCCTGGTGCTCTCCTACCGCTGTCGCCATCGAAACGCGGGCCTCCTCGGTCGCCAGCAAAGCGGCTCCCAGTTCGCTGCCTTCTCGGATATTCTCTCGGCTTTGCCTCTTATTGGCTTCTTCTGGGCCAAGTCACCCCCTGAGTCCGAAAAGAAAGAGGAGCTGGAGTCCAATAAGGTAGGCTGATTCCACAGTGGGCAAACGAGGGGCATCTTATTTTAAACTTCAGATCGGGGTCACTGAAGTTTACGGTTTCATTAAAAGGCAAGCAAGTGACGACGGATTAGAAGCGTCAATATTCGCATTTACTTGATTTTTTTTTTTTTTAGAGTTCCAGATTGTGCCACGATCCTTGATTTTTAGGAAAGATCAAGAGGGTTTGTTTCATTTAGTGTTGGCTGATCCTTAGATAAGGGGTTGGATATTGATTTGATAGGAAATGTTAGCATTTCATTTGGAGGGCAGAATCAGTGTGGCTTTTCTTTAAATCCTTGGATAAGGAAGACATTTGTACCTAAGAAGAAATTATTGTGTGGCAGGTAAGGCCACTTAGAAAACTGACAGCTGACTGGGGAAAGGGACAAGACAGTTTGAAAGGCAATAAAAATGCTCAGCACTTTAAAGGCTTGGGCAAAGAACCTTCCTCCTGCTAGTCTTTGAAGTAATGAATAAAACCAGTGCAGTCATGTCCTAAGTCAATAATAACTGAACGATGGTCCTGTGTCCAAGACTGGGTCTTTAAATACTCGTAATGTTATTACTGCCAGGGAAAGATGGAGGCCGATGGGGGCTAGAGAAGAGGGGGAACAGTAGAAGCCAGATCAAGTGGATATTTGAACTTTCCCCCCAAGAACACTGGAAAGACTTTAAGAGTGAGGATAACAATGCTTGATTTTTAAATAACAACAACAACAACAACATGGATATTGCTATGAGACTGTAGCAGGGTACCCAACTTGGCATAGAAGATAGGGCCAGATAGAATGAGTTACCCACAGAGCAACACAGGCTTCTGAGTCTGCTCTGTTGTGTCATGTCCACAGTACAGATTAGCAAAGTTGATAGAAGAAAGGGACTTGGCTCTGAGTTTTAGCTCTGCCACTTCTGGCAGGGACACTGAGAATGGGTTGATTTCTGTAAGAATCAGTTTCCTGTTCTGTGTGACTTCATATTTGCGGAGTGCCTGGTGCATCACCATCTAATAAGTAACTAGCTGTTCCCACTAGTCTAGAGTTGGTATGTCTGTTAGGAGCCTTTTGGGTGGCACTGCCTATTCGGTGGCATGGCGATTGGGGGTTGGAGGTGAGGCCTTATTTCTCAAGGTGAAAACTCTGATATTTGGCTGGAGTACTATGGCTGCCACTGTACTGTGTAGAGAATTTGTGGGGTAGGAAAACTGGCTTGTCAGCTGTCAAGCTGGTTTCGTTTCGTGACCACTTCAGGCTTTCTCCTTACCTGAAGACGAGGGAGCTGCTGGAGGATGTGAGTACTCACAGATGTATGCGTAACATGGCAAGTCAGAAGTTGTGAGAGACCCGCACCTGTAGATGCTCAATATGTGCTTGTAGAGTTGAGTGGTTAAGTGGTAGGATTTGTCCTAGGTTGTGGCTTTGAATCTCATTATAGACATTTATAGTATCAGGCCTGATGTGGATTTCTAAATATGCCCATATAACAATACTTTTTAATTACTGTGTCCAGAAAAGGAATATATGTTTAATTTTATTGGGATGTATACATTTCTATTTAGCCAGTATTTTGGTACTAATTTTTTATATATGGTCTGGATTTAAAAACATACCATTGATTTGGTTTAATAATGCTTGCGGTCTAGCTTTTGCTCAAGATATAGAAGTTCAGTAGTTTATGTGGTAGGGATATGATTTAAGTCAACAGATTTGAAAGCATAATATCTTTTTTTTTTAACAGTGCAGAAAAGAAATCAATGTTTCAGAAACAACATTAACAGGAGCAGCTACTTCAGTATCGACATCTTCTCTGAATGATCCAGAAGTTATCATCGTGGGGTCTGGTGTACTTGGATCTGCTTTGGCGACGGTTCTTTCCAGAGATGGAAGAAAGGTGACGGTAATCGAGAGAGATTTAAAAGAGCCTGACAGAATCGTGGGCGAACTCCTGCAGCCTGGTGGCTACCGTGTTCTTAAAGAACTGGGCCTCGGAGGTAGGTTTCTCCGGTTCTCAGGAGGTAGATGGTGTAAATAAGTGCCCTTCACCTTAGACTATTGTGCTTTCCTGCTTTCCTTATAAAATTTACATTTGCTAAAAGTGATGTGAAACAAGAGCAAAGGAGAAAGGAAACATTTGTAGTATGAGAAGAAGAGGCTACCTAGACATAATGAAGTGTCTAAAAAAAATGTAATGTCAAAAACGAAGCCATTAAATTCAGTACCCAGAACATCGTTTTTAGAGTGCATGTTCCTGGTGTGGTGTTGTTACCTCTGATCTTTTATTTAAGGATGATTCATTTACTCAGCCAGTGCTTTTTAAGAACTTCTTACATTCATCTGGGAAATGTTTGTTTACTGCTGTCTTTGAGTGAGGTGTTATAGTGAGTCCAACGTGTACTGATGATCAGACAGATAAAGTAGAGCACAAAAGACAACCAGCTGTGAGGTGAGTAGCCTCCTGCCTGGTAGGAATGGAAAGGTGACGCATTCCTCAAAAGCCTTGCTTCTAGAGCTAGACTGCCTGGGTTTGAGTATCAGCTATGGCTTTGCAAAGCTGTATGGCCTTGCCTGGTAACTAACTTTAAACCAAGTAACTTAGCCTTCTGTGTATGATTTGTCCCTTCATTTATAAGAAAGGCGTTCAAAGACTCTCTGCTTCACATATTATGAGAATTAAGTGAATTTGGACATGTAGACCATTCAAAACAGTCCTTGGCGCATTGTAGGCATTGTGTTCTTGTCTACTGTTTTGTGGAGGGAACTGGAAAGGAGGCAAATAGAGAAAGCGATGGGTGGGGGAGAGAGAAGGTGACTTGATCTGACGGTTGAAGAGGGGCAGAAGCTAGGTCACGGAGGGTGGGCTTCCTGAGCAGTGGAGCAGGAGTATGGCATGAACTCATTCGCATCTGAAACAGTGGCTTCAACTCCCCGGGGGCCGCTCACTTGACACAGCACAGTGTAACTCATGTCATATCGTGTCTTAGTGTAGCCATACATATTTCAGTCTGACTGAAATGGTTCCCCCTTTTTTTTGTGGTCCTAGGGCTCAAACTCAGGCCCGGCAAATGCTAAATACATATTCCACTACTGAGCTACATCTCTACTTCTGAAATTTCTTCTATTTTTGCTTTTTAAAATTCTTGTTATGTTGAAAGATCACAATTCAGAATTCACCTTATAGTTCTTTGGGTTACACATTGCCATCTATCTACAATGGTGTTTGGAAAAAAAACCATGGATACAGTATGAAGAATAGACTATAAGCTAGGAATGGTACCACACACGTTTAATCCCAACACTTGGGAGGCACAGGCAGGTGTATCTCTGAGTTCAAGGCCAGCCTGACCTACATAGAGAGTTCTAGGACAGCCAGGGTTACGTAGAGAGACCTTGTCTCAAAACAAAACAAAACAAACAAAACCAAACCCAAAAGAATAGACTATAAGGCCGGGTCATGGTGGCACACGCCTTTAATCCCAGCACTCAGGAGGCAGAGGCAGGTAGATCTTTGTGAGTTCGAGGCCAGCCTGGGCTACAGAGTGAGTTCCAGGAAAGGCGCAAAGCTACACAGAGAAACCCTGTCTTGAAAAACAAAAACAAAAACAAAAACAAAAAAGAATAGACTATAAGATTGTGATGGTGGGGTAGCAAGGGCAAGGGTCAAGTTAGGAGTCTGGGGGAACTCATTTGGAACCCAAATTAAAGATGGTGTTGGTTTTAACTGACATGCTGACTGGTAACAAATTATAGTGGACACATGATAAAATTAAGGGATACAGATTACACACACACACACACACACACACACACACACACACACACACACACACGCCCCTAGGTTTTTGCCTTAAGTGATAGGTTTGAAAGACATGGGTATATATGTACCAGGGAGGGAAGGACAGCTGTGCCATGTTTGCTGATCAACTGCTAGGTGAGATGAGTAAAGAACCATCACCATTGGACTTGGCAGTCAATGGGATTGACAAGAAAAGCTAAGCTGAAATGAGAGGAAGACTTAAACATTTAAAACTAGAAAACTGTTTTTTCCCTTCCTTTGATGTTGGGGATTGAACTGGAGACTTGGGCGTACAAAACAAACACCCTGAATCAGATCCTCACTCAACCCATAGAAAATTATTTTTTATGAGGTTTTAAAACTTAAGAAAAAATATTATTTTATGTTTGAGTGTTTTGCCTACATATATTCTGTGTATTACATGTGTGCCTGGTGCCCAAGGAGGCCAGAAGAGCTTGTTGGATCTTCTGGAGCTGGTGTTACTGATGGTTGTGAGTACTGAACTGTGGTCCTCTGGAAGAGTAGCCAGTGACCAGGCAGCTGAACCATTTCTTGAGAAACTAACTTAATGGCAGAAAACAGAACTAGAATAAAATTAGATAGGAATAGGAGGCCAATGCAGGTATATTTGATTGAGTACTTTTTATGGAAATGTATGCTAAAGTAGGGAAAGCTGATACTGTGGCTGAGATTGGCAAATAGAATTTTTAAGGTGATGAATATACTGAGTTCCATAATTTTATTGTCAAGGTACATGGATTCAACCATCACATTATACCTATAAACACAGAACGATTGTTATGTGTCAGTGACAAGTACAAAAATAAACATATAAGCTTTCTCCCTGAAATATCATCCCTGTTGTTATCGGCCAAGAGAAAGCCTGAAGGGGAGAGCTCAGGGCACAGTTGCCTGCAGCCACACTTGAATCAACACACAGGCTGCCTGAGAATGACCCCGTCCACAAATACTTTTCAAACACTGACAAGTAGGTTCTGTTCTACTTTCTGAGACTACATCTTAGTGGATGTTAGAGAGGGAGTGCTAAAGGATAATATATTTTTTTAAAAAAGTAGATAACGTATATGAAGATCAGAAGGACTAGAGAAAAATCAGAAAGAGCAGAATAGCAAGTTGGGGGGTGAGTATAATTTTTGATCGTGAGATTACCTTTGATTAAAATGAATGAGGAGAGTAAGCGTTGGAGATGTCAGGAGAATATGAATTCCAGGCCTAGCTTTTGCCTTCTGGGAAGAGCTGTCAAACCTGCTTGACTTGACCTTCATGTTGTGAGTGGAGGAAAGTCAACTGGAGAAGGCGGCAGGTAGTGTGAAGGGCTCGATCCTGTGGGCTTGTGTTGTCTGCTATAAAGGGCTGTCTGCTTTTTCTCCAAAGGGAAGCTTTTAAAAGTGTGTGTGTGATCAGGAATATCATCTAAAACTATATTCTGAGTAATATAAAGATATCAACAAAGTAATATAAAAAAGATCGTGGCGTGGTAAGGCAAGGAAGAAGGTTATCTGGAAGCTATTGCACAGTCAGTCAGGGCTGATGACATTAGGACACAATCACAATAGGAGAGGTGTGTGACCCATCCTGGGAATTTACTTTGCAGGAAGAGTGAGTAGAACCTCCTGATGAATCAGATGTTAGGTGTGAGAAAGGGGAGGGCTGTAGAACGTAGGTAAGGTGAACTGTTGCCGAGAAGTCCAGGACTGAGCTCTGGGATGTGCAAGTATAGAGATCAGTGAGGTGGTGGGGAGCCAAAGCAGGGCCTAGAAGAAGCAGCCCAGAGGAAAACAAGACTCCATGCTCTCGACCCAAACAGAAATATGGCTTTGCAAAGAAGGGAGCTTCCATGGCTATCCTTTTAGGTTCCTTAAGGGACCATCTTGCACTTCAAGCAAATGTGTCAATATCCAGAAGCAGGATTTTGTTAACTTTATATTTTCACTTCAGCCAATCAGAAATGATTTCAAACTAAAGACTAGACAGTATTTTATAGATCTTAGCCTCAAGAAACAGCTGCATGGTTGTGGTTACAAGTCCCAGTGGATTCTTTTTATTTTTTTAAGATTTATTTGTGTGTGTGTGTGTGTGTGTGTGTCTGTCTGTCTGTCTGTGCATGCATGTGAGTACAGGTGCCTGTGGAGGAGTTGTACCCCACACTCCTGGAGCTGGAGTTACAGGTGGTTGTGAGTCATCTGTTGTGGGGAATTGAGCTTGGGTCCTTTGGAAGAAGAGCAAAGCATACTCTTAACTATTGAGCCATCCCTTCAGCCCATCCAAGTTTGTACTGAGGACAGTCTTCCAAGTCTTTATCCAGTATATGTTTACTATCACCAATAAGAGTCCTTTAAACATTAACTATGTTTACTCCCCTTTAGGTTTGATGAGCTACGTATGATAGAATTACTTGGAATGGTTACATTGCTTTCTAACATAATATCAAGTGATCCATCCTGGATTGTGGACTGATTGCCATATAGATTGCACTTAATACCCATAAATCTTATAACTAATGCATTATAATTTAAGTTCTGTATGCCTATACCATGTCTCAGTATCTAGTATTCACTACCTTCAACTTTATTTTCTTTAGCATTATCTTGGGTTTTGTTAGACCCTCCACCCTTTTTAAAAATATAATTTAGAGTCAGATTTTTTAAGCTTTATAGAAAAACAACATACCCAAGATTATGATTTAAAAAAAATGGAATATAGAGTTCAATTTTGGGAAAATCGACATATTTCAGGATAGACTACTTCTTATCCATGCAAGTCCTGTGTTATGCGTATACTTAATTTTTTATGTATTTGAAACTTCCTGTGTCTCCTGTGGCTTTTGATAACGTTTATTTCTAGAACTCTAGTTTAACTTTTGACTTTCATTGTTTTGTTGTTGGCTTTCTTCAGCTTGAAGTTCAGAGCTTTGCATGAAGTCAGAACACAAAGCCGTGTTTGGATTTCTTTCTTTTGTTTTTTTTTTTTGTGGATAGGGGGTCAGGGTATGTGGCCATGGCTAGCCTGGAATTTACTATGTAGACCAGGCTGGCCTCAGAGAGATCTGCTTGCCTCTCTGGAATGAAAGGTGCTTTCCAGCATGCCAGGCCTGGATTTCTCATGTGTGACTATAGTGGATGGCTTACTTCCATACATAGGATAATTGTGTGCTGCTCTTGCAGAGGACCTGGGTTTGGTTCCCAGCACTCACATGATGTCTTAACAACCATCTGTAACTACACTTCCAGGGAATCTGATGCTCTCTGGACTCCACAGGCACCAGGCATGCATGTGGACACACATATGTGTAGGTAAAACAAAATAAAAATGAATGACATACTAAAACGTGAATTTGTTTTGATCCTGGGACAGACCTTTTCAAGTTTTGCCCCACTCCCAGTACTGAAGTTTCAGGCACATACCAACACTCCAGGCTTATTCCAGTTTGTTCACTGCCTCTATACTGCTTTGTATGAATCATTGATACACTTTTTGTTAGTTTTTGCATATTAATATTTTTAGTGAGTAAATTTTATGCACGAATAGTGATGCTTTCTTTTATTTGATATTTTTCCTAAAACACTTTTAATTGCCACTAATTTTTAAATTTTTCAAATTTTCAATTGGTTCTTTAAAAATGGTTTGTTTGTTGTTTTTTCATTGTTGTTATTTTTTGTTTTGTCTTAAATGTAAAAAAGCCAAGAATGTTTTGCTTTCTGGTTTAGATTTACTAAAATTACTCTGCAGTTTATCTTGAATCAATTTCAAATATAGTAGGAACCATCCACATTTAGGAACTATCTATTCTATTTGGTTGGGGAAATCTACTTTTCATATACTGAAACTTTATGTATAAATTGGGACCTTTCAAAATAGTTTTAATGCAATTTTATTTTCTCTTTCCCCTCTCTCCTCTCTCCCGACCCCCTTCCTGTGTTTCTGCATTGGGACGAATGTTAAGAAGGACCAGCTGTGTTCTGTAGCTTTGTGAAGAGAGCAGATTCACTCAGGGAGGATGGTGGCTTATTTCATTTCGTGTTGCTTTTCTTGATTGTCTCTGAGGTGAAGCAGTTACAGACCTGAATGACTGCCTTTAACTTGAAATGCAGGTGTGGATTTGTCTTCTGGAAACATTGAAGATTTTTGTAATAGTTGTATCAGTTGTTCAGTTCTCCAACTGGTCTTACAGCTTTGTAAGGTGGAGCTTTATTTTCAATATCTGTGTCTGTGTTTTGGTGCCTTTCTTGGTAACTCCAAGCATATTACTAAAATTCTTTGAACTGAACTTTTTTGCAGATACAGTAGAGGGTTTTAATGCCCATCTTATACACGGCTACATAGTGCATGACTATGAGAGCAGGTCTGAAGTTCAAATCCCGTACCCGGTGTCAGAGGACAACCAAGTGCAGAGTGGAGTTGCTTTCCACCATGGCAAATTCATCATGAGTCTCCGGAAAGCAGCTATGGCAGAGCCCAAGTAAGACCACAGCTTTAAACAGATCATGTGACGGAATCTAACCTGGGCCCTGGTGATGCTTAGCCAGAGAGTACTTTCTGTTCTTGCAGAGGACTGGAGTTTGGTTCCCGGTACCCAGATGGCTCACAACCACCTGTAGCTCCAGATTCAGAGGGTCTGATGCCCTCTCCTGCCTTCCTCAGGCATCTGCACACATGCTTATGTGTAATAAAATAAAATATGCCCTTTTCTACAAGCGAGATTTCATCAGTGTTCATGAAAATTTTTGGTATGGTCTAGATGGCATAGGTATAATAAAATAATCCATAATTAAAATATGTTCAATGCCTCTGTAAAGAATATTAAGAGAATTCTACTTTAAGTAAGAATTAGATGATTATTATTTGATTGGAATTTAGAGGCTGGGCTTAAGTGCTGTAGCGAGAGCATCTGCCCATGTGTGCTCATTTGAGTCTGTGTTTGTGGTTATAATACCTTTTCTAGAAAGAACAGAGGATGGCAAGAAGAAATCCCTGTTCTGCTTTCCCTGAGGACCCAGTCTGACAGGACTGGCTGCTTGTCTTGATTATTAACTTGTATTTGTCTGTCATCTTTTAGTGCTAGTTAAGGAAGTTCTAAATATGAGAGCACTCAGTGGTTGACACAGGCCTGTGTGTTGACAGAGTGAAGAAGTCAGTGGACTTTCCCTTAGGGCTAAAATGTTTGGCGTGCACAGAAGTAGAGTGTTCATTGTGTAAAAGTGGGAAAATGCCTCAAATAGAAAAGTTAGGATCTTTCTGGCAGATATGATTACTTTTTAAATTTGTCATATGCCATTTATATTTTAAAATATGTAATCAATTCTTTGAGAATTTCATACATGCACACAGTATATTTTGATCTTATTTACTCTGATTCCTCCCAGATCTACCCTGCCATGTCTTTATCACTCCCACCTTTGTGTCCTTTTTTATTTTATTTTTTAATGGCTCACTGAGTACACTTTGTCCTGCTTATATACTCATGGATACGAGGCTATCCATCAGAGCCTGGTCAGCCTATCTGATACCACAGCCCTAAAGAAAGCCAGTTTTCTCTCCCCGAGTAGCCATCAACTGCTCATTGCTTCTGTGGGCTGGGTGCTCCCGAGTCCCTCCTCTCTCCATGCTGGACGTAGAGCAGCTTATCTTGTGCAGGCAGCCCCAGCTGCTGTGGGTTCAGGAGTGCAGTGGTCCCACTGTGTCCTCCGAAGCCTCTGGCTCTTACATTATCTGCCCGCTCTGTGCAGTGACTCTGAGCCTAAGGGAGGGGCATGATATAGATGTCCCATTTGTGGCTGAGCATGCCATGGACACTTACTCTCTGCATATTTTGACCAGTTGTGAGTTTCTGTATTAATCCCTGTCCACTGCACCAAGAAATCTCTGATGAGCTTTTCAATTTCAATACTGTGTCCATTTAGCAAATATAATTACTTTTTTTTCCAAATATAATTACTTTTTTTCCAAATATAATTACTTTTTTAAAAATAATTCTTCCCTTTTATGTCTGACTGTGTTAGAGTATTAAGTTTCTCTGTATTCTTTTTTAAATAAATGATTAAAGATATGATACAACTTTAAAAATACTTTTAAGAATAATTGCATTTGTAATATGTTTGTTATACATTACAAAGGGAAAACCACACACAATTATACACATGCTGGTGGCTTTTTGCTGTGTACACGCATGCACATACATGTGTCCCGTTGCTATGAGTGCGAGAGGTAGAGAGTAAAGACTGTATCATAGTGAAGGGAAGTTGCTCAAGCGTGACACTCTAGCAACGTATTTCTGTTCCTCCTTTAGTGTCAAGTTTATAGAAGGTGTCGTGCTTCAGTTACTAGAGGAGGATGGCGCTGTGAGAGGAGTGCAGTACAAGGACAGGGAGACCGGGGACACCAAGGTGAGTGAGATCTGTAAACGTCATCCCTACCCTTACAATTCTGTAGTTGTGTGTGTGTGTGTGTGAGTGAGTGTGTGTGTGTGTGTGAGTGTGTGAAGACCACTTGTGCTGTTGGTTCTCTCCTTCCTTCCACTTTATGTGGGTCCCAGGGATGGAGCTGTGTGTACAGTATTGTTACTGTACATGTTGTTATAGTCAGAATTAGGAAAATGTTGAAAGCAAGTAACAGTCAAATAATTTCTAGTTTATGTTAATGTTGGTCTGTTAAAGAGAAAGAGGCGAAGAGCCCTTCTAGACTGTTCTACAGGGTCAAACTGAACTCTGATAGGGTTACCAGGTTTTCTTTGCTCACGATGTAGTAATATCAATACACATTGTCATGTGTTTAAAACTACATCTTCTGTCTAGCCGCTCATTAAACAGCACCACGTGAAAGTAGGTAATTTGATAATGAATCTGGGTAGTTGTTGAAGTTTGTGGTAAGTTTCAATCTTCCGTGGCCCATGTTTGCCTTGAAGTTCTTCCTCTTGTCCATTATGGTGGAGAGTTTTGATAGTTTGGGTGCAAAGGGAGATGACCTCCAGGGACCCAGGAAGTATCGCCTTCAGGGCTTCATTCTCTTAGATCCACAGGATGCTTTGGTGCCTTTTGTAAGAACATAATGTATTGAAGTATTTTCCTGTGCACTTTTTGTTTTAGAAGGACGGGCCCTTGGCATGCATCTAACCATTGGCTGGGTGCTCTTCCTCTGTGTTACAGGAGCTCCGGGCCCCCTTGACGGTTGTTGCAGACGGGCTTTTCTCCAAGTTCAGGAAGAACCTCATCTCCAACAAAGTTTCTGTTTCCTCTCATTTTGTTGGCTTCCTTATGAAGGTATGGAGGAGTTGTAACTGTAGAAAAATACAAGCCACCTGAAATTTGAAAATTATTACAATATTTTCTCTTACTTTATTTTTAGAATGCACCACAGTTTAAAGCCAATTTTGCGGAGCTTGTTCTGGTCAATCCAAGTCCAGTTCTTATCTACCAGATTTCAACCAATGAAACCCGAGTACTTGTTGACATTCGTGGAGAAATGCCAAGGAACTTAAGAGAATACATGGCTGAACAAATATACCCCCAAATACCTGGTAAGAAATAGGATGTTCCCTTCACTGTAATCTAGTGTGCAGCTAGGCTCACAAAGGCCTCTTCCCTGTTCCCTAAAGCAGTGTCTAAAGCTGCCCAGAGATAAGCACAGCTGTTTGTGAACAGGCAGTGTATTTCCTGTGGTATCAGAATATGGGGATGGTAAAAGCTAATATAGACAGCTGTCAGTTAACATGGTTGTTCCTGTCTCATCTCAGGTGAATTTGAGTCATTTCTTCCTCTAATCTCTGTTCTGTTGAGCTGTGTTTACATGTGTTTTCTTTTAGATTCCTTAGTCATTCCTTAACATGAATAATAAGGTACTTAATGGATAATTTTATTAATAAAGTAGGTAATTGGTGGCTGATTGCAAGGAACTGTGTAAAAGACACAACACATACACAGTTAAGTATTCTTTTATGCCTGATAAGAAGATGTGTGCTAATTTGACTGAAATGCGCAACACCACTTATTTGGTTGGATGGGATTGATTGCAGACCACCTGAAGGAGCCATTCCTGGAGGCCTCTCAGAACTCTCGTCTGCGGACCATGCCAGCAAGCTTCCTTCCTCCCTCCCCAATGAACAAACGAGGTACCTCTTAGCATTATTTTATAATGCTGCCATTACTTCAGATGACATGGGATTAGATTTGTGGTCGGGCAATCACATGAAACCGAGACTTAGTGACCTTGGAGTAGTTAAGTTCACACAGCCAAAAAGAACAGAAGAAGGAACATTCGGTACCTTAACGTGTTTCCAACATCAGGGTTTAATGATATAATTATATCATATAATATGATATAATTCCACTCTGGCTTTGTGGAAGACACCATGCAGTCATTCAGAGTACAACAAGGGATTTAAAAGTTACCTGTTGACCTGGAGAAGCCCACTTTTCTATAAGAGCATGAAGATGAGTTCACAGTGGTATTGATAATGGTTCCCATAAAACTCCATCACTGGTACCACAGATTCACTGTTTCGGGTTGGCCAAGGCTGGGAGGGAGGTTCTGAAGTAGAAGAGTGGTTAGGGCAGACATTGCTTGGCTATAAAGCTGCACTGGGTCTGGAAGGTGGACAGTGAGAGGAGGGACTAAGAGGTAATTGTAGCTAGAGTTTTCTTGCCTGGCCCACGGTCAGGGCAAATCTCTCTCACCTGCCAGTCCCACAGCCTCAGACCCAATCAAGTAAACATAGAGACTTATATTGGTTACAAACTGTATGGCCGTGGCAGGCTTCTTGCTAACTGTTCTTACAGCTTAAATTAATCCATTTCCTTTAATCTATACTTTGCCACATGGCTCGTGGCTTACCGGCATCTTCACATGCTGTTTGTCATCGTGGCGGCTGGCAGTGTCTCTCTGCCTCAGCCTTCCACTTCCCAGCTTTATTCTCCTCCTTGTCCCGCCTACACTTCCTGCCTAGCCAATGGCCAATCAGTGTTTTATTTATTGACTAATCAGCAACACATTTGCCATACAGAACATCCCACAGCAGGTAATGGGATCTGCAAAGCCTGCCCAAGGATGGCTGAGATATGGTGGCATTTCTAGGAACAGTAGTAGAGTCCTGTAACTGGCATTTGGGGCAGGTGTCATAGTGATTGATAGCTGGGGTATAGTTGTGTTTTCAATTTATATTTGAAAGGTTTATTATTTGCTTTTTGGAGGGTCTTACTCTGCACTCCTGCCTGGCCTGAAACTTGCTATGTAGACCAGTCTGACCTCAAACTCACAGATTTCCACCTGTCTCTGCCTCCTGAGTACTGGATTGAAGTTGTGCAAGACCATGCTTGGCTAAAGATTTATTTTTATTTTTACTTACATGTGTGCTTGCCATGTGTGTGCAGGGCTTCAGAGGCTAAAGAAGGTGTCAGGATCCTTAGAGCTGGAGCTACAGAGGAGCCCACGTGGGTGCTGGGCACCAAACAGGTCCTCTGCAAGAGTAGCAAACACTCTTACCTGCTAAGCCATCTCTCCAGTACCCACTCTCCCACTTTTTTTTCCCCTTCAAGAAAAGGTCTAATAAAACCCAGACTAAAACTATGTGGCTGAGGATGACCTTGAACTACACACCATATGCCTGGCAGGCTGTGTTTAATATTTAGTTTTATCCTTATAGACAACAAAACTTATTATATATATATTTTAATTTGGCCATAGCTTTGTTGAGATACAGGTTGTAAGTTGTTCAGACAGCAAATTTAATTACAATTCATTCTCGGGATATTTTAGCTCATGTCAATCATAAGTTCGATAGCACTAACTTTTTGGTCTCAAAGAGTTGTGCAGGGTTTCATGCTCTTGGTTCTCCTTCCTCAGGTGTTCTTCTTCTGGGAGATGCATATAACCTGAGGCATCCTCTTACTGGCGGAGGAATGACAGTTGCTTTAAAAGATGTAAAATTATGGAGAAAACTGTTAAAAGGCATTCCTGACCTTTATGATGATGATGCTGTTTTCCAGGTAAGAATCTAGAGTTTTTCTCCCTGCAAACAGCTCAAAATATATTTCTGTCTAGGGCTGAGATGCATGGGACCCTGGTGGGAACCTGTGCTTAGAAGCTTGTGTTTTATAATGGTTCTTGTTCAGGTTTAATGAGCCTGACGTCCAAACTGAGACTTTTTTTTTCTTGAATTTTTCTTTCTTTCTTTATTTTTTAATTAAGAAATTTTTTTCATTGATTTTATACACCAAAGATCCCCCTCTTCCCTCCTCTTGCCCCCCCCCCCAGCCTCCCCCTCCCAACCCACTCCCCTACTCCCCACCACAAGAAGGCAAGGCCTCCCATGGGGAGGCACATCAGTAGAAGCAAGTCCAAGCCCTTCCCCCTGCCTCAAGGCTGCACGAGGTGTCCCATCTTAGGTAGTGGGCTCCAAAAAGCCCCGCTCATGCACCAGGGATGGATTCTGATCCTACTGCCAGGGGGCCCCCAAGCAGATCAAGGTATACAATTGTCTCGCCATGCAGAGAGCCCAGTCCAGTCCTATGCAGGCTCCACAGCCTTTGATCCAACTTTTATGGCTTCCCACTACAAACTGGGACTTTAATTGGTAGGTTTTAGTATGTGTTACACCAGGTTCAGGCCACTCTGCTTGGACCTGTAAGCTTAGCTTCAGTATCCTAGGACCCATTGCTCTGAAAATGAGTTTGGCGATAGTGCCTGCAGGTCGGCCTTGGGACAGTTTGAGGAGACTCTAAACATTAGCTTATGGATTTTTTTCCCTTTTTAACTTTGTAATAAAGGATATTTTTCATTTTCAGGCCAAAAAATCATTCTATTGGTCAAGAAAAAGGACCCATTCCTTTGTTGTGAATGTGCTGGCTCAGGCTTTGTATGAATTGTTTTCTGCCACAGATGGTAAGTTTAGATGTTTTTAAGTGAACATTACTTATTTGTACAGAGTTTTAAGTTTCCTTAGGTAAGGGACTTAATTACAAAAGTTAGCAGTTAAAGTAGTTAGTCTGTAATCACAGTTTACCCAACTTTGCCAACTGCCAATTTGGTAGTTCTTTGTAGTGTCTGAGCATCATGTATCTATCACTTCATCTGGAGGCTGTTGGCTATCCTGAGAAAATATCCCTAGCGGTATCTCAGTAACACATTCAGTTTCTGTGGTCCAGACCAGAGCAGATAGATCCTTACATGTTAAAATGCTGATAGAAGGCCTTTCTGGCCAGGTATGGAAAAGCAGTATGGCTTTTTACTTCTTACACTGGTTTGAATTTCTTTTGAAGTATTATTTATGATATGAATAGGCACTTCAAACTGAGGTTGGGGCTTCTTTCCTGCTACAGTTCACAAGTGGCATTCATTAGAAATAGCCATGTGTTTTGTTTTGTTTTCTGTAGCATAGAAAGGTTGGCCACTCTGTCTATAAGTTGAACATCCTAGTAATGAAACTTTGAAATTCTGAGCTAGGCATCGTGATGCATGCTTGCCCTCCTAGTCCTCAGGAGGCTGAGGCAGGAGGACTGGGATATCAGCCTGAGCTACCTAAGATTGTATCTCAAATTGCCAACTGCCAATTTGGTAGTTCTTTGTAGTGTCTGAGCATCATGTATCTATCACTTCATCTGGAGGCTGTTGGCTTTCCTGAGAAAATATGTACCGCCTACCCCTGTATCACACTCAAAATACTAAATAAAAGTTTAAGACACAGACAAAACAGAGTAAACATCTAGATTTGAGGTGCTTCAGGCTCCTTGCTTGAGCTTCTTCGTGCCTATTAGAAGAGGAGATGGGACAGAAGTGCTTCCCATAGTTGATGGGACAGAAGTGCTTCCCATAGTCGATGGGACAGAAGTGCTTGGCATAAGTGAGAGCCATCCAGCACCCACCGCTCACCCATTGTGATTTGCAAGGCAGATCTGCTGAACTGGAGCGGAAGTTAAAGTGGCTGCTTGGGCAAATAAGGGGAAAAGAATTGAAGTTTTGAGTTTTCCTAAGCGCTTGGATTCTTACATAGCAAAGCTGCCAACAATATTACAGAGCTAATGACAGATCAGGGGAGGAAAAAACTGTATGGAACAAAGTTTACCATATTTCATCCTTAAAATAATCTTGTGAAGAAAACTCTAGCTGGGGTGGTGGTGCACACCTTTAATCTCAGAACTTGGGAGGCAGAGGCAGGCGGGTCTCTGTGAGTTCAAGGCCAGCCTGGGCTACAGAGTGAGTTCCAGGACAGCCAGGGCTACACAGAGAAACCCTGTCTGGGGGAAAAAATGTTATTTTTAGTTATTTATTATGTTTTTTTTTTTTTTTGTTTGTTTGTTTTTTCAAGACAGGATTTCTCTGTGTAGCTTTGCGCCTTTCCTGGAACTCACTTGGTAGCCCAGGCTGGCCTCGAACTCACAGAGATCCGCCTGCCTCTGCCTCCCGAGTGCTGGGATTAAAGGCGTGCGCCTCCACCGCCTGGCCTATTTATTATGTTTTGAAGGCTTCAAAATGTGTTAAAAAGTTATGTGGATGTAAGGCAGAGATTCATTTCTTGATAACTAATGCTAACTCAGCACTATGGGTTAGGCATCCCAGAACCTGGAAATTTTGTTGCTAGTATTGTGTTTTTATAGGAAGCACTTACAAACTATTTGGTGTCATTTAATTAATTTACAACAAAATCATACATAATTTAAAAGTATCTCATAAGACCAAATACTTAGGTATTAGTAGAATTAACAGAAAGATTATTCATACTCACATTACCACTTATAATAAGAATTTGAGAATGTAAAACAACTCCTGTTTGTTGAATTCTAGGACTTTTAATAAATTGTCATATTTGGCATTTTTATATCTTCATTATTTTTTTCTGACTTAACCACTAACATGCTAAGAAAAGTAAGTAATAATTTCTACATTTTATTTTAGATTCTTTGCATCAACTACGAAAAGCTTGCTTTCTTTATTTTAAACTTGGTGGAGAATGTGTGACGGGTCCTGTTGGGCTGCTTTCTGTGTAAGTTCTAACAACAGAAGGGAAACAGTTTATGTCAATCTTTACCCCATGGACATTTAGTTATTATATTCTGTTACCCATTAGTATCCTGGCCACAAGGAGCCCCAAGAGACCAGGGTGCTGTCTCAGTGGGTAAAGTGCCTGCTGCAAAAGCTTGGCATCCTTAGTTCTATCCCTAGAACCCGTGAGGAAGAATGGACTCTACAAAGTTGTCCTCTGACCTCCACATGTGTGCTATGGAGAGTGTGTGTGTGTGTGCATGTGTGCGTGCGCACGTTTAAAAAGTGGCATCAAGTAATGAACAAAGAGCAACAGTTAGCAGCACTGTGCTGTCCTCCGGGATGCAGACACTGATTAGAAATGGAACAAGGTGGCTAACCTACCTCTCCAAGTAAAAGTGAAACGTGGTTTTCACCTGTGGTGTCTTCACGTCTGATCTACAGGAGCCAAGGATAATGGAGAACTCTGGGTTCAGATATTCATCTCACTGGCTTGAAATTCAGTAGTAGTTTTGCTAGTGCAGATGTATCCTTGGGAAGTCTGAGAAGGGAAATTCTTCAAGGCACCTCTTACTGATCTGTAATCAGAGTATTCAGTACTGATGCTAGACCTAGACTGCAGCGGGCTATTTTGTACTTCGTTTTGGATCTCAAGATGAGTGAAAGAGAACAGTATGACTTAAGAGTGAGAGTGGCCACTGGCTTCTCAAAGAGGTTTTTAATTGTAAGTAGATTCTGATAATATTTTCTAAAAATTCATTCTTGCCATCAAGTGCAGATAAGTCCTCAAATGTAGATGCCTTAAGCTTTACTGAGGACACAGAATCAGGACCTCCGTGAGCAATCTGAACGCTGTATTCTTCTCTGTTACAGACTGTCTCCTCACCCTCTGGTGTTGATCCGACACTTCTTTGCCGTTGCCGTCTACGCCACATACTTCTGCTTTAAATCAGAGCCGTGGGCCACGAAACCCCGAGCCCTTTTCAGTAGTGGTGCTGTACTGTACAAAGCGTGCTCTATAATATTTCCTCTCATCTATTCCGAAATGAAGTATCTGATTCACTGAAGGGGAAACCACTTGGAAGTCAAGTCCATCGGAACTTGCCGAGGATGTATATAGCATAGAACTGTACGACTTCTACAGTGGAGACTCAAGGACCAAGCTTGTGTAGAAGCATGTAAATATATGCCTTAATTTACAATTGAAAATCAAGGGTCAAATAAGCTAGATGTTTAAAAGAATGATTGTTTCCACAAATTAGTGCTAACACTGAAGTTTTTCTTTTGATGTCAGTATTTGGGGTGATTCATTGGGACATGCAAATAAAATGAAAAGTGAACTCTTACGCCTGTTTCGTTTTTTGTTGTAGACTTCTTTATATAGCTTCATGGTCACAGAAAAGATAACCCAGGTGGGGCAGAGATTGAGTGCAGTTATTAAGCCTGTTCTATTTATTCACTTATTTATTGCGTGTGTGCATGTACGCAGGCACACGTGGGCATGGTGCACATGTGTGCATGTGGAGGCCGGAGGCCGACATCATGTGTCTTCTTAATCCCTCTTCACACTGTATATATTTGAGGCAGATCTCTTGCTCAACCTCGAGCTCTAGGCAGTGGGTACCACTAGCTACAGGTTCAGGCAGACTCCTACCATGTCTCATCCAAGTTATCCTGCTGGGATGGATGGCAGCTCCCTTTCAGAGGAATTTTCATGTAGAAACAAGTTAGGATTTTAAGTCTTAAAAGTTTGTCGCTAAACCTTAATACCCCCACCCAGCCCCCACCCCTACCTCCTTCCAAATAAGGAAAAAGAAAATCTTACGGACAGAAACCTGGTTGGCGGGCTCAGCCAGAGAGGCGGAAAGAGCAGCTGGCACAGGGCGTGCTCCAGGAGCTGCTGGGACCAGAAGACGGCAAAACCCCCCCCCCCCCAACACAGCCCAGAGGACGTGAATCGAGTCACCACTGGGCTGTCAATGTTCCTGACAGGCCTACCTAACCCCCCCCCCCCCCCCCAGCCATCTGTCACCTTCCAGGTAGGGTTTCACAGGGTGAGTGTCAATTTTTGAATCACAAGCAGGGCAACTCGGGACTGGCAATATTATTTTACTGAAGATCTGGAGTTGCACAAATAGTTCTTTAGAACATAAAACGAAATGGATTCATCCATCACAGTTACACTGAGTATTTAGAAGAGGCAAGTATAAAATAGTTCTGCTTCTACATGATACAAATTCCATATAATACCATGATTTAAACAATATATTAGAGCCGAGAGCCATCTTCCCTAGAAGGGCTGATGAGTCCCACAGTGTAGGGAAAAACTCAAGCTGCATGAGTAGTCAAGTTTCTTTTCATTCCCAAGTTCATTTTAGTTACGGGAAGATCATGAGGCTAGTCCTGCCCCGGACGCGGGAGAAGGAAGTCACAGGACCGTTCGGAACTCATCGAAAATGAAGTTAGGCACGTGTGCTTCGGCCGCCTGGAGGAGTAAGCAGAAGTTAAGTTAGTCCTGGAGTTACAGCTGAAAGACTTCCCAGTTTACATATGAAAAGTCAGGAAGTGCGAATACTGCTGGAATACGGTGAAGTGCTGGAGTGAGCTGCCTCACAGAGGTAAACTAGCAAACGGCCTTTTCACTGCTGGTGTCTCCGTGTCTCCTTACTGTGCACCACTAATACAATCCTCGAGGGAGGCCCACTGCCTGCGAACTGTAGGTTTGCCTCTTAAAGGCTCTTTGATCTAGGAATACACATCTGAGAGGCAATGAGGAGAAACCTGAGCCAGAGGGGAAGACTAGGAAGGCCTTGAAAGGCCTGAATTCCTTAACTGTTTTTAGTAGAAGCAAGGAGGCGGCTGGGCTGGGGTGGGGTGGGAGATGGAACAGGTGATCTCTCTGAGCCAGAGAGGAGTTTGAAAAACACTGCTGAATTCCTGTGTGTATGTGTGTGATCATGAAGATACCTACCTGCTAGGTAGAGGACATGCAACAAACGTGGATAGCATAAAAATCCTGAGAAACTAAAACTAATGATTAAATCTGTATTCTGGCTGTGGTGGTAGCCCTCGACTTTAATCCCAGTACTAGGGAGGCAGAGGCAGAAGAACCCTGTGAGTTCAAGGCCAGCCTGACCTACAAAGTATGTTCCAAGACAGCCAGAGCTGTTACACAAAGAAACCCTGTCTCAAAAAACAAAAACAAAACCAAACAAACAAAAATTGTATTCTTACAATCCACACTCACTCAAAATTGGGATCTTGTAACTTTTAAGCATAGAGATTTTATTAAAGGTATTTTAATAGAGGTTCAAGCATGAGGTTAGTCAAAAAAAGGGTGCTCAGAAGCAAGATATATCCAACTGTGGTTACAGATCATTATGGAAGGGTTGATGGATCCTGTAATCTCTTGTCACCCCTGAAAAATGTATGCACACCCTTGCACATAGATTGGGGGACATTTGCACACATATGTATTATGTATGTGATCTTTAGCAGGTAGACTCTGGGCAGCAGAATTTCTGGGGCTAGGGGAAATATATCATCACAGTTTAAAAAGAGAGAGAGAGCTGGATTCCCCTCAAAGGCTGGGGTTGCTATATTCCCATTCACACCATGGAGAATAAGCCCAAACACAGAGCCCAACATTTCCCTTGCCAACAATCCGGTTTGGTTTGCACCTTGGATAAGTAAGGTCGAGCCTTTTCCAAATGTTTACCCTAAAAAACTGCCTGTTAATATCCTTTACCCATCTCTCTACTCAACAGGTCATCTTTTTCTTGACTGAGTTGAAAGAGAACGTTATAAATCAAGAAAATGTCCACTTTTTTTGATTTATAGGTAACAATTCCTATTTTATCTCCTGTTTTTTTTAAAAGAGGCATTTGATGGAATTTAACCTGGCATTAATTAGAGATTGAATCTGAATCTTTACCTTTCCATTTTCTTTATGTGTTATGGCGAGGAAGTTGTGTTGGTACATAATTATCTAAATGTCTGCTAACTTACCTGCTTCATAATTCATACTGTCTGCCATTGGTTTTTAACAACACAGTGCCACTCTGAGCCCACACCATGAGTACCTGTTCCAGAGCCACCGTATGGCTATGGTCTGTCTCTCTCCTGATGTGAGGCGTCACTTTGTCCTTATACAGTTGTATGCACAGAATCTGTGCACTGGTCCTACTGGTCTCTTACCAGTACCACGCTGCTTTCACCTCTGTAGTTTTATGTGTTAATGTTAACAAGTGAGATGTAATAATGTTTTTCTAAAGAAAGTCCTTATAAAAAGTCATACTTTTTTAAAAAACAAGTTAAAGATTAATTGGGGCTTTGATTATAATTACATAAATCTATAAAGCAGGTGTCTCACTGATACGTATAATTCGAAAGTCCTCTCATTTGAAACACAGACTTTCAAAGCTTAAGATTTTGAGAAGCTTAAGCATGAGGTTAGTTGAAAAAAGGGGCTCAGAAGCAAGATACATCCAATTATTTCTTCTAGTGTCTATTATTTAAAAAATATTTTTATTATTATTTATTATGTGTATAGGTGTATGTTGTTGGAGGTCAGAGGCATGTCAGATACCTTGGAGCTGAAATTACAGGCAGTTTGAGCTGGCTGATGCAGGTGCTGGGAATCAACTCGGGTCCTCTGCAAGAACAGGATGTGCTCTAACCACTGAGCCACTGCTCCAATCTCTAGTAGCATTCTTAATTATTTCCTTAACTATTTTAACTGTTTCTTTCATACTTCTGTGATGGGACCTTTCTCTCATATTTTAAGTTATTTTGTCCATTTATTATTTAAGTAGGTTATTTATTGAACTTGTTTTTATTTTATTTATTTTTGAGACAATATCTCACTACATAGTCTTGGTTGGCCGGGAACTTGCTATATAGACTAGGCTGGTTTCGAACTCATAGAGACCTGCCTCTGCCTTGAAAGTGCTGGGATTAAAGGTGTGTGCCACCACCCCCAACTTTTACTCATCTTTTTATTTTTTCAGTCCTGGTGTTGAACCCAGGGCTTGCTCTACCTCTGAGTTACACCCTAACCACCTGAGCTCATTTAAAATTTCCCCATGATTCTACTGAGTTCTCATTACATTTTTAATAAGCAGCACACATTTTATTTTCTTCCCAAATCTGTCATATTTAGTTTCACTTATTATCTAACATCTATACAATGAAAGTAGGGAGCAACTGTCAGTAATATCACGTGACTTTTACAGTCCTGACACCAAGAACGCCAGTCATTTCGCTAAGTACTGCATGCTCATGGAGCTCTAAAAGATCATCTTTGGGTTTGGTTAGTAAAATGCCTTCAATTAAGAAAAGACTTTTTTTACATGTATTTTTTTACATGTATTTATTTATGCACACGGGCCACTGAATGCCTGTAGAGGTCAGAGGACATCTTGTGGGGGCCAGTTTTCTCCTTCTACCGTGTGGGTCTGGGGACTGAACTCAGATGGTCAGGTCTGGCAGCCAGTGCCTCTATCTGATGATCCATTTTGCTGGATCCCATTTCTAAGTATTAATTTTCAGCATTTGTTATAGTTCTTTACATTGCTTACATCAAGCCTTCCTTTGTGCTTAAAACTTCCCAAGGTTAATATTATTTAGGAGGACAAAGAAGGAACTTCCTAGAAGGTAAAAAGCAGTTTTTCACTTCTGGAAGGAGTGGCCATGTATAGCTTAGGCTGTGGCCTGGACCTCACATGCTGTGGGCCCTAGGCTGTCAGGAGAGGAAGAACAGGGCACCCATGGTCATTTCTTTCCCTGGCCAGTTAGAAATCCCTTCCTTGCTTGCTCCTCTCAGAGCTGGCCCTGAAAAGGGTGGAGAGTGAGGAGGGGACAGAAGCCCTGCACTGTGCAGGGAGGAGGCTCCATGGAGAGCCTGTACAGCAGTGGGAGGGGCTGAGGGGCATCAGCGGAAGATCTGCAGGACTTCACCTTGAGAACGAACACCCAGGCTGCTGTTTTGACACTTATGGACAGGTCATTACTGTCATCCTTTACTCTCTGTGGCCTACCTTGCGGGGGAGTTTTGTGTACCGAACATAGTCCTCCAGGAACAGAAGGGCACCCACAGCATCTCCAGGCATCTCAGGCATCTTCTGGCTGTAAAATAAGTCTGCATCAGTCAGCTGCTTTGTATGTTAATGGGCCCTGACTTGACTAATGATCAGCAGACCAAGTCTATCTCAGATCCACAGGGCACCCTCTTGAGTCCTATGAATAATTATCCTGCTCTTATTTAGGAACCAACCCTGCAGAAACAACCTAAGCACGGGCTGGTGCAACGGGTCAGTGGGCACCTGCCATCTAGCGTGATGTCCTGAGTTCCATCCCCAGAATCCACACGAGGCAGAAGAGAACTGGCCCCCTGAAGGTTGTCTTCTGACCTCCCATGCTTGCAGTGAGTGGTACATGCACAGGCATGCGAACATATGTAATTACAGAAAGCCTTGGTGTGACCACCATCAAGATATGGAGCCACACACTGAAAAGGAGTGCTTCCTCAGTGTCAAGGGAAAAGGCTAGTGTCATAAGTGTCAAAACAACCAAATGGCAATCTGTTAGTTACAATGTAAAAACAACCAAATGGTAATCTGTTAAGTTACAATGTAATGAGACAGAAATGCTTCAGCCTGGCTGACCCTTTCGGGCAGCAGAGTAGCTCAGGCTGCAGCATCCTAGGGCCATGGCTTTTGTTTTTTCCTATCCTAGAAAATCTACATTTGAAGAGAAGAGAGCAAAGAACTAGAAGAGATTGAAGGTTTCTAAGTTTTGTTATCAGATAGCCACTTGTGATTCTTGTTTGGTTATACACCATGAACTAGCCTTTCACATCGAGGAGAATGACTTCCCTTTGGTGATGGAGCCCTGTCTTAGTGGTGCTCACACTGAGGAGTGTGACTCCCCTTCTCTGAGAGGAGCCCTGTCTTAGTGGTAGTCACACTGAGGAGTGTGACTTCCCTTTAGTGATGGAGCCATGTCTTGGCGGTGGTCATATTGAGGAGTGTGATTCCACTTTTGTGAGTGGAGGCATGTCTTAGTGGTGTTTACACACACTGAGAAATGTGATTCCCCTTTGTTGAGTGGGGCCATGTCTCAGGAGTAGTCCAGCAGGAGGGCAGGGCTCATTGGGCTCTGAGAGCTGGATCCAACACGTCAGAGTCACTATTTCTCATAGAGAGAAATCTAACAACGTCCACTAATCTCCGTCAAGATCCAGTCTTATGATGTCCTGCCAGTACCACTATGGAAAATTTCCTGGCAGGGTAATCAAGGGTAAGCACTGGAGGTGAGTGCCCCAAACATGGGGAGGTGCCCTGACTTGTTTATGGAGGAGAAGCAGCTACCCCCTATTCCTGCCAGCACAGCCATGAGGGGCTCTGTCCCTTTTCGTGACACTAAGTTCCACTATTTCTGATTGGTCCTCTGTACCTTGTGCACTGCTCCATTGTGGAGCGAATAAACTGGCCAATCAGTGCCAGGAACTGCTCGGTGTACCAGGAATGAAACTGCTTCAGCAGAGTGAGAAGTCCCAGGACGAGTGGTGGCCAGTCCACAGGGTCGGCAGGCTTCCGGCAGACCATGCCTGTGAGGGAAAGTTACAACACCCAGTGAGCTACCTGCTTTTGACAACGTTCATTTAGTACCAGCCTCGTCAATGTCATCAGGGCTGGCAGGTGACTAGTTTGAGGAAATAGCAATTTGGGCGACCTCCTGAATTAGCTGTGAAGTTCCTGCAACATCCTAATGTCTGAAGGATTTAGTTCATATCACTATTGTTTATTTTGTTCTGCACTATTAATGCCCACTATGGTGAAGACTTAAGATGGACATTAATATGAATGAGAAAAGAAAAATCACCTCAAACTGCCTTCAGTTAATGGTAGCATGGCATTCTAGATACCCAGAAGCACCTTATTAAGTAGAATCAGTTAAAATTCTGGTTAAAATGTTTTAAAATGATTTTTAAGAACAATGTTGAGTGCTAAGAAACAAATCTGCTGAAGTCCAGAGAGTAGAAGAAGGAAGACTGGGATGTGACTGAACACCACTGCCTGGCCTTCTCACTGTGGACTCTGTCAAAATCTGGAGACTCTCACCGGCCTGGATGGCTATGCTAAGCAGGGGGTGGAGTTTAGGGCCTTCACGGGGAAACATGGAAATGTTAGAAGATGCACACTGCCTGCCTTCAAGGCTGTAAGGTTACACTCAACAGTACTGGTATGAAGACAGACCTATCAGTGCATCAGGGCAGAGTCCCAAAGCAGTTTGACCATCAGGCGATCCACTGACTTTCTACAAACACAACCAGCAAGTTAATGGAGAAAAAGAACATGACACTGAAATTGGATAGCTTCAAGGAGGGGGTGGGGGGATAATGAAGCTGACCCTACCTTACAACAGATGCAAACAATAATTTGGATGATTCCTAAGTCTTAACGTAAAAGAGAAAACTAGTTTCTAGAAAAGGAACTGGCAAACCAAAGTCTGTGAGGAAAGGTTTAATAGTCCCGGGGCCACTGAGAGATGAGCATTTCTGAATATGGAGACAAAGCTTTCCACTAACATGGGATGGTCGTTAGTTGGTTTGACCAAGATGAACAGAAGGAGTCAGCACTTGGGGGCACTTGGTGGGAAGAGGCCAAGCTGGAATCTAGTCACCACTGTGCCCTCCTTACCCAGCAACTACTGATCCAAGGCACTGTGCTTGGCAACAGGGACAACTAATAGGAACTGGCAGAGGAACAATGCCTAGGACCAGTGAATGTTTCTGAATGAGAGGATTAAAAAAAAAAAAAAACTAAAGAGATTCTACAATTTTACTTTAAAAACATCTGAGGAGATAGGAAGGAAATGAGGAAGAGATACATTTTGAAGTGTTGAAGAAAACAGTAATACAGTACAATTTGTAGACATGTCCTTACAGTGCTAGTGACTGAATGGCTCTAGTGCTAGGTTCTGATGGTACTTTTTCAACCAACTAAATATACAATGGATTAAAAAAATTCCATTTAGTTAGATGCAAAGTCTGAAGGCAGAGGAAGGACCTGGGAATCTCCTAGGTAATTATAGAGATGCTCACAATAAACCATCAACAAAATAATTAGTTATATTACTAGCCAGGACACTGTATCAAAAGCCTTGGGTATGTACTGTTTGTAGCGAATATTCTGACATGTAACCATGTGTACATTATAGTCTGAGATCTTGTCTCCTTAACTACACTGTAACAGCAGCACATGGACACTTGTATAAACAGAACATGGACACAAAGAAGTTTCTTTCATACCTAATCAGCTACTTATGCATTGAATGAAGAGAACCAAGTCAAGATGTTGCACACTCTGTACGAGGCAGGCGTGCTCAGCTGATCTGGAACCCACTGTGTACATTCCATCAACAGTATTATGTTGCAGTGGCGCATGACACCATTTCCTCCATGTGCATTTGGTTACAAAAACACCTGATGTCTGACATAGCATTATAATCAGAACGCTGTCCTTACACATTGTTCTACTGCTTGATGATTACAAAGCAAACCTTGGCATCATACCTAGATTTTTGTTATACTGAAGCTTTGGCAACTGAGCAATCAAGAAGAGAAAGTTGACGATCGGGAAGTAGGGTAAACGCTTTGTTGTTATGTAAATCTGGAAGAGAAAGACGGGAGAGATGCATGGTTTCTTCATATTACAGAGTATCACAGAACACGTTTCAGACAGGGAGCTCTGCTATGCCTTCAGTTTGCGCTTCTGACTGCCTCCAGCTGGGAGAGTCCCATCATTTGCTGCCTTTGGATATTTACTTACCTATGGCCCCATGTAAATACAGACACCTACACGCTTTAGTCCTTCTGGAGAGAACAGCTTTGCTTACAGCCTAGAGTTCCTCCCTGCAATCCTAGTAATAATTCTAAAAGGAGGGGCAAGAGGTGACGAGTAAGAATGGCAAGGGACAGCAAAATCAAGAGTGGTGAAGGTATGGGGCTGGGAAGATGGCTCAGCAGCTAACGATGGGTAACCCTCTTCAGAGGACTGAGGTTCAGTTTCCAGTACTAACCCAGCAGCTCACAATTGTCCTTAACTCCAGGTCCAGGGGATCTGACACCATCGTCTGGTCTCCTTGGGCATCAGGCAGACACATGGTGCACATACATACACATAGGCAAATACTCATACACATAAAATAGATCTTTAAAAAAAATAGTGAAGGAGATGTAAGGGAAGAGAGGGAGCCTGAGACAAAAAGGAGGAGAGGAAAGATCCAGGGAGCAGAGAGCGACAGCAAATGCTCAGGAAGAAATCAAAGTCCTCCTTTGTCATATGCTTCTCACAGGCAGTCTCCCTCCCAGATAACATGGCAGAAAAATCAGGGCAGACAAAGGCATACCATCCCTCAGCAGGCCTTCAGTCCACAGAAGACAGCACAGCACCCTGGTTCCAGCCCAGGCTCTTACCACTGGCTAGCTCTGCCCATTAGCGTGAAGGCCCAGGGAAGTCCTTGATCTCTCCAAGCCTCAGGCTCCTCACCTAAAGATGGCCTGTTTCATGGGGCTGCTTAGCACAGAGCACTCAGATGTCAGCTGCCCTTTAGGCTCATCACCTTAGTTTTATCTTGAGACAGGGTTTTATTATTATAATTTAAAATCTTGGAAAGTAACCAGGGTAACCCTCTAAAATGGACATGTTTCTGCATCAACACATATAAACACTCATACTAGGAAGATACATCACAAGTACAGGCAACTGATGTCAGTTTGGGACAGGTACCGCCCTGCGAGATCTAGCACTGACTTGTGAGAAACCCTGCACCACTCAGTGGTTTCTGGAACTCGGAGCTGCAGAAGGATGAGCCTGGCATTTGTCACTGCAGTTCCTGCTGGTCACCAAGGGGAAGTGTTTGCAAGCAAGACAGAGCAGTGTGACCGTTCCAACTCCAGGTGAACATGCACAGGCACTGCATTTACTTTTCCAGAACCCTGACCAACGTCAGTCTCACAGCCAGGGAGGTGACACCATTTACAAAAGGTTGGAACCTGACAGCATGGGGTTCTGGTGGCTGTATGCAGGTTTCTGGAATATTTCCACAGTGACCTGTTACCTGGACAAAGTCACCTTTTGTACCACATAGCCCTGTATCCCCCACCCAATTTTAAATTTTAGTCATTAACCTTATTCAGCGGGTTGTGAATGCCAGCTGCCTCCAGATAGGCTGTGATCTCATACAAGAGTGTGTTATCTTCTTTGGGGTAGGGAAGCGTAGGGTCTCGATAGTGGGCTTCAATGTCGGCCAGGAGAGCCCTAATGGGGGAGAGAAGCAGCAATAAACATGAGTGGTCAGTTGAGTTTATACATCTGTACCCAAGTCTTGTCCTTTGACTCCCAATCCACAAGCCTGTGACTGTGTGTCACTGTCAAATCTGACCTAGAGTCACTTTGTCTCTTGGAGTAAAGCTAAATCAAGTGATTTCACTACTGAGATTACAAAAGAAAAAAAATCGTGTGTGTGTGTGTGTGTGTGTGTGTGTGTGTGTGTGTGTGTGTGTGTGTGCATGCCCATGGAGGCCAGATGAGGGCCTCTGATTCCCTGGAGCTGGGGTTACAGGTGGTTGTTAGCCATCTGACAGGGTGCTGGGAACTAAACCAGGGTCCTCTGAAAGAGCAGCCAGTGCTCTTAACTGCTGAGCCGTCTCTCCAGTCCCTCACTGTTCACAATTTTATGAACTAGGCAAACTGTTTCTAAGAACTGTTTTGTTAGCAGAGCTGATGTTGGGCTGGAGAAGCTTGGATTATTATCTGAGCAGAAAGAGAGGAGAAGAACAGCTGGGGAGGGAGGGTCTGTGTGCAGCCCAGGATGTATTAGCCTGCTTTCCCCTGCTCGCTGAGGAACTGCTGCCTAGCTCTTTAGAGCAGTTCTTGTAGATTCTGTTAACAATAGTTTTTCAAGTTGGGACACGAGCCTAGTAGTGCTGCTGTATATTATATGAGCAATACATGTTAAAACCCAAAGAGACCTTAAAGGAACAGGATGTGAACATGGGTGTTGGAAGGTGGGCAGCCCAAGCTCACAGGTGGCTGTCTCAAACCCTGGGACTTACTTATTGAGGTTGTCCAGAGCAGCTGCCAGATGTCTGGAATCGAATCGACAGGAAGAATTTAGCTCATTGGCGATCTGTTGTCTCAGGATCTGCATCTGCCCAACCTGAGAACAAGTGACAGAACACAAAGGTGACACACAGGGCACTTTGGGGGCCACCACCAGCATGCAAACAGAGCTGGAGAGCCTTCGACAGTCACCAGTCGGCTACACTGTCTCCAAGGCAGCCATGGCCATGCCTCTTCCAAATGCCTCTGGCTATTCTCTCTCTACCACCAGAGAGCCACCACATTGCAGTTTCATATTTGTAATAAACCTTTCATAACACTCATGGAACAGTCGGGTCAGTGGTTTCACTATGCCCTTGCTTATACAAAGTAGGTGCCTGGATTCTAAAAGAAGCCAGTTTTCATCTAAATAATTAATTGGTTCATTTGTCTTTACTCCTCATTTTCAAAGACACAATGTTTTATTCATAGCACATGGATAATTTATGCTCCCCAAGATCCCTGCTTCTTAACATTGAGGCAGATGCAAGAGAGAAAGAACAACTGTCCTGTTGTAATATTGCGAGGATTACAGATTATAGATACTTGACCTGTGAATAGACAGACCAGAACATTCCATGAACTTGGAGGAAAATTCCTATTCCCTTGCGCAGAAGCACTTCTAATTGGAGGCATTTCAGAAAGAACACATTTTCTTAAGCAAGTGGGGAGCTGTGGGTCCACGGAAAGCCTAGTCAGTGGTGGCTCCAGAGAGAAGGATAAAGGAATGAATGGTGTGAGAAATAACAAGAAGTTGCAGAAGTTCTGTTTCTGTTTGAACCACGAAAAGATGTATTTCCACAAACACAAAGTCATAGGAAAACAGCAATTTACAAAACAGTGTTTATTATTCCTGTCCCCATAACATACTTTCTTTACATAGTATTGATTATCCTGCTTCCCATACATACCTTCATTATAGCTTCCAGGTAAGCGGTCCAAATCTTCTGTGTTTTAGTGATGGCAGAAAGATAAACTTTACTTGAATTTGCTGAAAGTTAAAATATAATCTTAATCCAGTAAATTCAGAAAGGTTATAGTACAGCATTATCTCTGCCTTGGTGAGCATCAGGACACTTACCTACAATGCTTTTCAGGGGGCTGACAGCATTCATGAGTGTTTTTAAAGTATCTTGAACAGTTCTATCTCTCAGGATAATTTTCTGAAACATACTGAGGAAATTCTACAAACAAGAAGCCATGATCAAAATCCAAACCTAACAACCTAAAACTCCAGTTAACCCAAATGCTGTGCAGAACATCATCCACCTCAGTCACACGTCCTCTAAGTGGGAAGGTAGCAGGTACCCAGGTTCCTACTAGAAGCAGTGGCTAGAAGGAGGAGATAAGGCTTGCTGTGGGATGTCTTTCTGTGTGCTGTGAATATGTGTTGCTCCTATTGGCTAATAAATAAAGCTGTTTTGGCCTATGGCAAGGCAGCTTAGAGGCAGGTGGGAAATCCAAGCAGAGATATGGAGAAAAGAAGGGCGGAGTTGGGGGAGATGTGAGCTGGCTGCCCAGGGAGCCACAAGATGCCAGCAGACCAGTAACACTATAGCCATGTGGCAAAACATAGATTACTAGAAATGAGTTAATTTAAGATGAAAGAGCTAGCTAGCAAGAAGCCTGCCATAAGCCATACAGTTAGTAATTAATATAAGCCTCTGAATGATTATTTTATAAGCGGCTGCAGGACCTCAGGGTCGGGTGGGACACAGGAAAACTGACTACAAAGGCTTCAAACACAATTCTCTCTTTCCTGAATTGAAATTAACTAAAGCAGTCTACCCATAAAATTACAATGCTGACCAAAGCAACTCTCGTTTACTATCAGTTCTTGTCTACCTACTAAAGGCACCCATGCCTCACATCAGGTGAGATATCACGAAGGACACCGAGTTTAATTTGTCAGGTGAGACCTTTTGTTATGCTTCTCGGGTAAAAACCAGACATGCAGGTCCATAACAGGCAGTCTTTGTCTTCTTGGCAGGGTTTGGAACCACCAAAGTGTGTCTGTATGTTTCCAGAGAGGCTTAAAGGCAAAGATAAAACCCATGCCAAACAGGGACACCACCACCCCATAAGCTGGGATCCAAGACTGAATTAAGAGCAGAAAGCAGGCCAAGCATTGACATCCATCTTTCTCTGCCTCCTGATTCAGGAGCAGCGTGAGCAGCTGCCTCATGTTCGTGTGACCACAGTGGAAGCCACTCTGGATGCCAGGCCTTCCCCTCCACGATGGATCAGACTCTTAAACTGTGAGCCAAAATACAGACTTCCATCCTGAAGTTGCTCATCAGATATTTTACCACAGCAATGATAGAAGTACCTGACGTGGGGTTCGAGGCTCACCTGTAACTCTTTCACAATCATGAAGCACAGAAGCCTGTCCAATCCATTCAGACCAAATGTCCCCAAGGTGTTCTGGATTTCTGAGAAGAGTCGGCTGCTGGTCACTTCTTGGTGAGTTTTCATGTCATACCAAGTGTTCAGCTGGTCTATATAACATGTCATTCTAAAACAAAAGTACAACCCAAAGTCCCAGCTGCTCACAGGTGTGGGATGGGAGCTGGGGTATCACAACCCAGGGCATGGGCTACATGTCTTCGATTGTTTTACGGTATTACTATGTAGTCTGCATAACCTGGGCGTGCACCAGTCCTGCCTCAACCCGAGTGCTGGGATTGCAGGTGTGAGCAGGCACTACTGGTTCTGACTCGTGTTTCGTGTTTCCTCACTTCTGTCCGGGTACTCACTCTAGCCTGCCTGACGCCTGCCTGACGTCACAGGAAGTGAACCTCTACTAGGCCTCCTTTCCCTATTGTATGCTGCTTCCTCAGTTTCATTTATTTCCACTCGGCTGAGCTACTACTGGGAACCACGCTGAGAAGACAAGGTACGTTCAGCTGCCAGGCTCGAGGACTCCGGAGCCCAGTTACCTTTTTACAGGATGTTTCTCGACAGTCTCTGGAATCAATCCCACTGGTAAAGAAGAAACTTAGGATCTTTGACATCAGAGAGGGAAAATAAAGCTATGTGCTTCTTCCCAGCTCATTCGATGGCAGGGACGCATCTTCCAGGAACCTCTCAGTGATTCCTCTTAGTCTCGGGAATATAGTATGACAAGAGTGGCAAAAACCCAGCATCATCTACTGAGCACTCAGTGCTGTCCTATGCCACCTCAGAATAGCTGTGAAACACAAGCCACTTCACCCAAAGTTAGAGGGGGAACGATAGAGGACCAGGTAGGCCTGGCACCACGGTTTTATAATTGCAAAGCTTTGGTTCTCAAGCAGTGGAGGAGCGGCCCTGAGTGACTGGGAGAGCCTACAGAAGGCACAGGAGTCCACACTCCATTCCTAGATAATCTGATTCAGCAGGTAAGGGGCGGGTCCCAGCCTCTGCAGTTCTGACAAACTCTACACATGTAGCCTCACGTTATAAACACCACCATCCACCATCCACACATGTGGCCTCATGTTATAAACACCACCATCCACCATCCATACATGTGGCCTCATGTTATAAACACCACCATCCACCATCCATACATGTAGGCCTCACATTATAAACACCCTCATGTTATAAACACCACCATCCCATCCACCATCCATACATGTAGCATCATGTTATAAACACTACCATCCACCATCCATACATGTAGCCTCACGTTATAAACACCACCATCCACATGGGGCTTAAGAAGGAGCTGAAAGCCTCAGGAGGGAGGAAGTTAGACTTAGAAGTAAATGTGGAAAAAAACAACTCAGGAAGGTTTGCAAAAGTGGGTATCTCTTTTATGCTCAGGCTTCAAGGCCTCCTCTTGTTCCCCTGTGCTGGCACTTTGGATGTGACATTTGAGAGGATCCTAGTTCTGATAATGAATTCCCAGCCACATCTAATCTCCATGAAAGTGTGAGCAGGGTGCTAGGTAGGGTAGTTTCTAGAAGGGCTCAGTGATTCAAGCCACTGACACAAAGGACCATTTACTCTCTTACCTGTAACAGAAAACAATATTTCGGCTAGAAATCTCAAAAAGTTTATCTACAGTTCATTGACTTTCATAAATCTTGAGATAAAATGCACCTAGTCTAGAAGGCAGTATGGAGTGTTTAAGGAATGCCTATGTATTCAAAGAGACATGGGTAGGTGGGAAGAGAAAAGAGCACTTCTTTCTCTGGGCAACTCCACCCATCGTGGTCCTCTGGGAGCATGTGCACAGGGATAGGCAGAGCCACAAGACATGAGCCTGCTCGTTCCTCAGTTGGTCTTAGTGGACTGCTTCATCTGAGGTGCAAAGGAAGAGGTGATGGGTTAGCTGGATTTACTGGGAGGTACTGTGGTACCCACCAGATAGTCTCAGGAATAGTTTTAATCACATGAGATTTTCATCCATTCCCTGCTAAAGTCACATGAACCCATGTGACCAGGATGTGGGTTCACTGCACATGGTGTGACCTTGACCAGCAGCTCTTTGGGAGCTAGAGCTTGGCATGCTCTAGGGACACTGCCTGCCAACTGTGTCATGTTGGGCAGGAGAGTAAGCTGCTGCGCCTGATTTCTTCATCTTTAAAGTGGTAAGGCAATAATGATAGTGCCTAGCTCCTGAGATTATTACAAGGAGTAAGTATGAGTAAGTATGTAGATTCGGGTAGTATGCTGAGTGATCAGTAGATAATGACTCTTAGTAAGTACTTGGGTCCTGGGCTCAGAAATAAGCACGCCATCTTTAGAGGTCAGGATGAGTTGACAAGTACAGGGCCAGGGCTAGGGACAAGAAAGCACACCTCAGTGACACAGGCTCCGACGTCTTGTGGCCTGAAGCTCAGTCATACTCAGAAAGACTTACTTTGGGTCTGTGATCCGCAAGATTTCTCTGCAGAGTCGACCAATGAACGTTATGGACTCATCCACGGGTGCGAACTTAGGTATTGGAATATGAGTGGACTGGTACATGCTTTGCCAGTCTTGAATCTAGAACACAAGACCATAAATGTCTAGTTCAACTCTGACAGTGTAACTGGGTATCTTCTCTTTACATAATCTCATGAGCACTGCATGAAGAATGACAAATGTTGCTTGGTTTTGAAGAGGAAACTTTTAAACCAACACCAGAGGTCCCAAACGCTACACAGAACATAAGAAAGGAAACAACCGTTAGAGACAGCTGGAGATGTGGCTGAGCTGGCAGAGTACCCGTCTAGGATGAACAGAGCCCTGGCTTCCATCCACAGCACCACATCAACCAGGCACAGGGATGCAGCCTGGAAGCCCAGAGCTAGGGAGGCGGAGGCAGGAGGATAGGAAGTTCAAGGTCATCCTTGGCTAAACAATGAGTTGGACACTGGCTTGGGCTGCAGAAAAGTGAGAAATAAGGAGAGACAGAGAGACTTAGGTTTTTTTGTCTCGTGAGTAGAGATGGACAGTGTAATCTAAAATATCATAAGCTTACATCATCTTTTGAAAGTGTCACCTGCATGTGTCAGGTCCTTGTGACATGCTGCCTAAAAGCAAAGGCACTTGAATTTGGTGCTATTTTGTGACTCATGAAAAGAAAGAAAAAGAAAAAAAGAAAAGCACCCCACTTTTCAGAGAAGATATGCACACATGGCCAATAACCATGTAGAGATACTGGACAGCCATTGGGGAGGCACCTTCACGGCACCCAAGGTCAGCTGAAGTTAGGCAGTGGACAGCAGCAAGTGCTGGGTGGGACCGAGGAGAGCAGAAGCCCGTGCATGCTGGTGGGACAGAGCAGTCAAGCTGCTGTGGAAGGACCGAACAGCCTGACAGAGTCAAGAAAGCCCCGACTCTCGCTCTCAATGCCCTGGGCTCTGACAACAAGAGCAGCAGCCGCTCCGGCCACCTAGTTACACCTGCTTTCTCCTCGGCACAGAAAGCTCCGTGAAGACAAGTCCAGGTCAACTCTCCTGAAGGTGTTCTGTGGGACCTAAGGATTCTCAGTCAAATTATTAGACCAAACAACATCTAAAATCTTTCTTGTTGGTATTCCTGAGATTTGGAGTGTGTATTTTAAAGATAAGAAATAATAGATATAGTCAAGAATTAAAAAAAATTCTTAAATACCTTTGTTCTTAAGAAGTTATTACATTCTTGCTCCACATTATAATTTATAATTCGAGAGACTTCCTCCTGCCAAATCTTCAGACCATAAATGCTGACATAGTCCTGTATGTACTCAAAAGAACGATGGAACCCATCCATGGTGGCTCCCAGATCTTTCAGCTTGGGCATCAACTCACTTGGCTGTACAGAAGGACAGGAAAATGGTCAATGGGAGCAAACTGTCAACACTAACGCCTACACTAGACCTTAAACGACACACTAAGGAACCTTAGTCATGGTTTCAGATACAGTTGAAAGTTTAGAAATCCTTCCTTCTGCAGCTAGGCTGACTGACAGTGCTGTTAGACACTCAGCCAAGGACAGACTGCATGAATTTGGAAAGAAAGCCTCATCCGCAGGATATAAAGATGAATATTGATGACTTCACCAGTATCTGCTGATGGACATCTACTACTATACACCTAACACTTAAGTGAAACAATCTTTTTTTGTTCTTTTTTCATTTTTCTTTAGAAGTTTTTCTTTTCTTTTTTTATTTTACACACCAACCACAGTTCCCCCTTCCTACCCTCCTCCTGCTCACTCCCCACTTTCCCCCCTCCCCGCCCCCCATCCACTCCTCAGAGAGGGTATGGCCTCCCATTCATCTATCGGTGCCGATCTTTCCTTTAGAGGTCTGATCACCTTTTTGCATTCAGAATTAGCATTTTCAAAAGCCAAAGATTCGATTAATATTTGTCTGACTTCTGGATCTGATGCATATTCTATTTACAGCTGGGGTCAATCTTTGAAAAAAATCAGTGAAGGCTTCTTTTGGACCTTGTATAATTTTAGTAAAGGACTCAGAACTCTTTTCTGGTTCTTTAACCTTGTCCCAAGCATTTAAGGCTGCTAACTGACATAGCACCAAGGTGTGTTCATCAAATCCAAATAGCCTTTGTAATTCAGCATACTGGCCTTTGGCTAGCAATTGCTCTTGGGAAATATTAATACCTCTAGCCCTATTTTGTTCTTCTATGGCCCTAGCTTCCTCTTTCCACCATACATGCCATTGTAACTGAGGACCAGCTTCCAATGTTACTGATGCCAATTTTTCCAGTCTTGAGGGATAATTCTGTTCTGAGTTGCCCCTGAGTTTAATATCTGCTTCACACAGGGTAAATGCACACCATATGAAACAACATCTTCCTTACATCTCTTCGAATCTAATATTTCTATAGGATTACATTGAACTTCTCCATAAAATAAGATTGGTTTTCTAACAACCTTGGGCCACCCCTCTTCAATTTCATCATGTGGTGGCATAGTAGATTCTTGTCTAAATTCCTGTCTGTGTCTGAGTATTTTTCTTATTTTCATTAGTAAGTCTTTCTAAGGCTTTTATCTTATCAGTAAAATTTTTCTTAGTTTTACTAGTAAGTCTTTCTAAAGCTTTTATCTTATCAGTCAAATTCTCATATTTGGCACTGATATCAACCAACTTTTTTTAGGAATAAAACAAGAATCAGCAAACTGATCATGATTATAATTGACATTATGTAAATCACAGCTAAGTTAATTATCTCATTTAATTGGTCCATTTTAAAACCATCCATTGTGGAATCACACAGAGACCTAACTCTCTCCATTGTAATATTGTTTCTTATTTTTAACATGGGAAAAAAAAAAACCTCCCCTTTTTTAAAAAACTAATTCCTCCCCTTTAAGAATTCCTAGGTGTCTCATCAAATCTGCTGCTGCTGATGGTGAAGTGTGAGGCTGGCTTTGGGCAGAGAACACAGAAGGTGCACCCCCTGGCTGAGGGCAGCTGCTGCTGCAGCTGTGAGCTGAGAATGTGTGGCAGTTGCAACAATAAAAGCCCAAGCAGGTGTCAAGGCGGATGGCTACCTAGTGTGGCAGCAGCCTGAGGAGGGAGTCCAGGGGAAGTCCGCACCCCATGGGGAGAGGGAGCCAGCTGTCTGAAAAACAGGCACAGGGGACCATGCAGAAGAAGCATGTGTGGCGGGAGCTGCCTGAAGACAGAGCCAGCCAGTCATGGGCTCATGGACCAGTAAGTGCAGTGGCACTGGAACCCAGGTGCCTCTGGAGTTTGGGTCCTGTGGAGTTTGGGTGGCAGCTGGAGACTGTTACAGAGAGGCTACAACAGGAAAGTCCCAGACTCACTCAGAGGGCTTGGAGAAAGAATGGAAAAGCCAGCCAGTGGGGCAGTGACTCCGGCGAGTGTCACTTTGCAGTGACCATCTCATGAATTCATGCCCCAAAAGTTGGATGCCAGATGAAGTGTTAATCTAATTAATCTTCATCAATAAAAAATTGGGAGTCAAATATTGGGGTAAGAGCCTGAATGATCAGAGAAGCAGGAAGCATCCACCAGTTGCTTCCTACCTCTTCCATTCCTCTGTCCAAAAGGGCCAAGATGCTCTCTCCACTCTACCTTCAGTGAAACATATCTTATGTAAAAATTTCAGGGTTTCATTTTTCCCTTGAGGAAAATTATCATACTTTTAAATAGATAATGCAAACTTAAAAAAACCGTCTTTATAGTTTCTATTTGCTTTATGGTAAACAAGTTCTTTGACAATAAGTAACTCTGAGTCATGAGTATCATCAGTTCAGTTCTTAAACACAGGATTGCAGGGGGAGAGAGAATCGGTTTTACAGGGGATTTTCTTATGAGTGGGATTACAGAAGGGTCAAAAAGCCTATCAGTTGTTGGCACCACAAATCGCATACTGGAAATGCAGGAGAGAGAAGGGCCTATCTTGGTAGGTGTTCCAGGGCACACTGTGGGCTGAGTGACAGATCCATTCTGGGCACTGTACCTTGGCCCGAGGGTTGAATATCAATCCTCTGTGGAGGGCGAAAGCAACTCGCTTAACTAGCTCTTTCCTTATTCCATCTTCCAGCAACTGCTTGGGATCCACCTAAGTGTAAATCACAGGCATTCAATGCAGTCAGAGAAAACAAGTCAGGAAAAACAGCAGATGGCTAGGAGACTGAGCAGTGCAGCATTTTCCTACCTTATTTCTAAAGGTTTGGAGTTCAAAATTTCTGCCCCTACTTCATTTTTCTAGGGGTGGACTGAATTATTAATCCTGTCATCTCCACAGGACTCTATTCATCTTAGTAAGTTTTCTGATAATTTTACAACATATTACAAAGATGGCATATACGGACAATTTTTAATTGCTTCACATTTTAATCATTTCATTGTATGTAAAGTGTCTTTGTGTACAGCCAGTAGGAGAGAGTGACAAGAAATTCCAAGTTCATATCATATGCTTGTCTTTAATCATGAACGATCAGAATTATAATGCTCTCTCTCCATCAACAAATGAGAAAAACAGTTTCTGAGCAGCACAACAAGACAGCCAAATTCCTTCCTGTTCCACACGTAATTACCAGAAAATCAAACAAATAGTCACAGGTCACATCGAGCAGCAGCATGACTGTTACCTTAATGATGCCCACCAGGGTTGTTTTCATCATCAAGATGCCCTCGGTAAAGATGGAGATGGCGTGAGTGAGCTTGGCAACCTTTAACAGAGAGAAGCGGGGAGACAGGGAGATGAAGCACTTTACAGGAAAGGACCTTCAATTCCATGCAAGGCTAAGCAACTGGCCAATAATCCTGCAGTGGGCAAAGGCTACAGGAAATGGCTGTGTGGCTGTGTAAAGGACACCGGTGTGCATGCTCCGGGGATGGAAGTGAGGCTCTGTGGTCCAAGGAAAGATTGCTGTTAGATATGCTGGGGACAGTCCCTGTCAGCAGTTCTTCATCCTTCAACGGCACTTGCCTTCTCTGGGTTCTGTTTCTCAGGTCTCAACTTCAGGGCTGGCCTCACGATGAGCTGTACTACCCAGCTGCCTGATTGTAGTACATGCATTTTCACTTACAATATTTTCAACTTATGATGGGTTTATTGAGATGTAATCCTAAGTTGAGTATTAAAAACACAAAGGAGGAGCATGGATGAGAGAAGGTTGTGTAGCACAGGAAGAACAAGGACAGTGCCAGAATGTTCAAGAGAAAGAGCTCCATCTCTAGAGAACCCATGGGTGAAAAGGCTCTCAGGGACACTAGCAACATCTCCAGAGTCACGGTGTGAGGACACTAAAGACTGCAAACCATGTTGTCGATGAGCGTGTGAGAACACGGTCACCAGTGACTGCTGGTCCCTGGGAAGTGCCAGGAGCCACAGGCCTGTGATGATTCACGGTTTGGGCTGGAAACATCAAAAGACAGAAGCCGAAGGAATGCGGCACCTCGTATCGTGGGCCAAGCTGAGCATAGTCCCTCAGCTTGTCCTTGTCCAGGCGGGTAGGCACTTCAATGATGTCGTGGGTCTGAAGCTTTATGATCTTCAGAAGAGATGTGAACATGCTTTCTGGAATGATCTGCAAAACCTTTGATGAAAAGATAAGAAAGAAATACAATTGAGTATCTGTACTATTTTTTTTTTTAAGCTGATAAATAATGAAGACGACAGCAAGAAGGATATCAACCAGTGTGTAGGATGGCAGTTTGCTCATCAAGAGAGGTGCTGAGAAATTTAAAAGAACTATCTTTAAAACTGTAATAAAGGCACTGGATATATGATGTATGCCTTTAATCTAAGCGCCATGGAGGCATAGGCAGGAAAACCTTTTGTGAGTTCAAGGCCATCCTGGTCTACATAGAAAATTCCAGGCCAGCCAGTGCTACACAGTAAGCTATCTCAAAACAAAAACAAAACAAAATAAATAATTGCTAGGAAGCCCAAGCTCACTTCTTCCTGCTGTCAACAGCCCAGAGAACATGAAGTTAATCCTAGAAGTGCTCAGGATGATTTATCATGCTCCTGTTACAGATTTTAAAAGGCCAATGCTCATGATGTCAGTAACATCAGGAAGTTCTCAGCCATGTGTGACATGGACTGACTCTGAATTCAGACATGGTGGGTCCTTGACCAGTCACAAGGATTGGAGCAAGGACCAACATTCTCACGAAGACTTGGACTAGGTTCTGGTGAGGGAATGTGAGTTGTGCTCTGCCACTGAGCAGCCAGCTCTGATTATGAAGAAGCGATGGACACCACCTCTGCTCCTCAGCTTCTACCACACTGAGGCAGAGAGTGTGTGAAAACCAGTGTGACTTCCTTAGAAATAAAATCACACTGGCATGTCTACAGCTGCAGCAAGAACGTGTTCTTTTTTGGGTATTGGAAATTTCTGGGAAGAAACCTGGAGGAAATGAAACACCAGAAGCGTGCTGTTTATTACGTCACCGGGATGCAGCGAGGGACTTTCTACCTTTCTCACGTACGACACCAATTCTCCCGAGTAATACTGAGACACGCTGAGGAGGTCAGGGCTGTTTGCCTGATTAATCCGCAGCAGGGGAAGATCCAGGGCAGAGGCGAGCTGCAGGGAAACAATGCACATCTGTCTCTTGCTTCATAAATGCCCTAGAAAACTCTTTCCCGAAGTGGAACTTACAATGCAGCATTGGTGCTTCACCCAAGAGAGGGAAACAAGCAGCAAGCCTCATCAATGCCTCAAACAGTTTCCGACAATACATTGAAAAACAAAAGAAAACAACCAACCCCGCAGCCATCTATTAACTGTGGTAGTGTTTCTCACACTGACCACCGGCAGCAGCTGGGAACTTGGGAGACACGTCAATTATCAGGCCCACCACAGACTGACTTAGCAATGAGGTGGAGAAGCTGCTGTGGAAGTAACTCTGATGCACCCTGACTGGAGAGCTGCTATTCCACTGACGCTCTTTGCATTCATGACTCCTTTTCACCCATGAAACTGTCATGTGGCCCCAGGACACAGGTCATAACACAGGCATACAGAGCAAACATTTACTGATAATAAGCCACTGATTTATTTTAAAACGTACATACTACTTTACCATTTATATTAAAGATGAGAGCAAATTTGCATACTCATGAAATGGATGTTCATTTTTACATAAAGAACTAAACCTTGGCTGAATGTTTGATACTGCAGGACCTAGAGCATTTTCACAGACGTTTATGAACCGCTTCATAAAGGTTTAGCTCAAAGGGGATAGCATCCTATGCTGACCAATGACGGTAGAGCAAAAGCAGACTCTTTCCTCTGCCAGAGGATAGACTTTGCCGTTCCCTGCTTACCTTTAGGAATGTGGCTCTGAGTTTGGTAACCATGGATGGGTTTACCCTTATGCTTTCTTGCATGATGGATGTGAAACTGTAAAGAGGGACACATGGTAAGCAGATGGACTTGTGGCCTTCATCAATGGTAAACATCAGTGTGTCCATGTTACCTGTCAATTAACTGCCAGGCAAATGAAAGGTCCCCGACAATCTGCATTGTGATCAGGACTTCCTCCTTAATGTTGATGGTTCTGATCATTTGATGGAGAAACTTGCGGGTGTCAGCGAGAAACTGGCAGACTTGCAGATTTGATTCCAACTGGTGAAACTCCTGAACCTGCGTTACACAAGTCCATTTCATGAAAAGAATTCTTTGGTGCAACCCTTTCCTTGAATACTTCAAAGAAAGTTCACCACTCCTCAACAATTTCTTGACCAAATTTTTCATTTCAAATTAAGCTTCAGAAATCTCTAAGGCAAGTTCTGAGAACACGAGTATCTAGGATTAGAAAACTCTCCCCTGCTCCCATCCTGTGTAAAGACAACCTGACAAGCCAGCATGCTCATCCTCCATTCTAGAAGAAATACACACATCCTGGAAAGCCATCTTCTTCCGAGAATGCCCACACTACTAAGCCCACAGTGAGTCACAGCACAATCACCGTGCTGGTACAGTGCACCACCGTGTTCTCGAGGTTTCCCGAAGTCCTCACATTTTCACGTGTCATTCAAGAGGCCTGGGCCATATGCCAAAACACATACGGCAAGGAAAAAAAAATTGAGGCTTATAAAGCTGTTTATAGTGGTGCTATAGACTAGGAAATCCCCAAACAAGTACTCATTTGTAGTTATTCTGGAATGACATGCTCTGAGCTAACTAGAGGTGTTAGATAAAGTTGCTATTTAGAGTGACTATCAGAATAATCTCAAAGAAATAGAAATAATCTGTAAGAAAGTTTGTCAAGTGGAAAATATTAACTATACTAATGGATAGAGTATAGCTGATGTTTTAAATAATGGAGTCTGAGGTAGTGGTCTGACCCGATTATTTATTTTAAACCTACATAAACAGACAAATAAATGGCAAGCTAGAGTCACAGTCTAGTCCACTTACAGTCATTTTTGAGTATATAAAAAACATGAAACATTTCAGAATAAAGTAGACTATTTACAAGAATATTATCATTGTGAAACTAACTGCTTTTATTTTTTTGTATATTTACTTCAAGTATTTTTTTCCCAAAGGCACACAACATTTTACATACCTAAAAGAAGACACAGGCCTACAATTCTGTTTTTGTTTTTATACCTTATAACAATCTCCCCAATAGTTCTAGATTATTTTCATAATTGTGCTTCTAAAGCCACATATTTATTCAAGTTCAGATTCACAATTGTTGCTACAGCTCAACTCAGCTGATCAGTCAGTTATCAGCTAATTTTAGGATATCAAATACAACACTAGAGGGGTTGCTTCTGATGAAATAGCCTTTTAGATATATTCTTATGAGCAAAGTATTAGGTGGGTTATAAGGTGTAACTTCTGATCTAAGACATAGTTTCAAGATTTTAAAAATTATTTTTAATTGTGTGTGTGTGTATGTGTGTATGTGTGTGTATGTGTCCATGTGTGAGCACATACATAAGTGCAGGTCCCCACAGAGGCCAGGGGTATCAGATTCCCTGGAGCTGGAGTTACAGGTGGTTACAGGTTGCCTGACACGGGTGCTGGGAATGGAACCTGTGTCCTCTGAAAGAGCACCATAGCCTCCTACCTGCTGAGCCAACTCTCCAGCCCAAGCACTGTGGCTGAAAAAGACTTTCTTACCTATAGCTGGAATTTTCTTTGGGCCGCAAATCAGCTCCCAAATAAAAACACAGAGACTTACTAGCAATTATGAATGTTTAGCCTTAGTTTTGGCTTATCCCAATATCTCTTTTAACTTAATTTAACCTGTTTCTATTCATCTACATTTTGACTCGGGGCTTTTTACCTTTCTTTCATTCGGTATGTCCTACTTTCCTGCTTTCTCTGTGTTCGTCTGTCTGGCCCCTGGAGACTCCCTGGCATCTCTTTTCTTTCTTTTTCCCCCAGCTTCAATTCCTCCTCCTACTTACTCTCCCTGACAGGAAGTCCCACCTATACCGCCTCCCTTGCTATTGGCTTTTTATTAGACCAATTAGGCAGATAAGGTAAAACAGCAACACATCTTTACATCATTAAACAAATATTTCACAACATAAACAATTCAATACACCTTTACATAGTTAAACAAATGCAACACATCTTTACATAGTTAAACAAATATTCCACAACACTTACCTCCTCCAGAGCTTGTATCAGTTGCACGGTCTTTCTGCCTGCAGCAGTAGAATCATCATAATTTAGTGACAGTATTTGTTTTGAGATCTCTCTGAACCAAGCTTGAAGATTTTCTATTAATACAGAAACAAGGAAAACATACTGAAACTCAGAATTCCTGTAGCTTTGAATTTAATTCATCTTTTACAAATGTAGTTCTCATTACTTTTACCACGTGCTTAACATCACTCCCAATTCTCCAACCACCACCACCAACAATGTAGAGGGCACATACCCGGGCAGAACAGATTAACTTTTCTGTATGAACAGCTCAGTCTATGGCTCGGACCACTAAAGGATTAAAGGGACATACTTACGCTGCAAAGGTAAGTGCTAAGGTGCTCATGGGCATAGGAAGGGTCAGAAGGGTACTGACTGCTGGACAGGACATGGAGTTACTGAGGAGTTTTCTGGAGAAGTGACAGTGGATAAAGATTTGGGTTGTCAGAAATGAAGGCTACCTATCAAGGTGAAGGACAGACATGAGCAGAGACTTCTGGGCAAGGTGGAGACCAACATGTCAGAACTGCGAGATAAGAACAGAGAGTTGTGGAATTTTGAACAGTTTAAGGGGTGCCATTTGTACTGATGACCAGTGGTCAGAGTGGTCTTTCAAGAGAGATTTGTAAAAAAGATTCATTTATTTATATTTTATGTGTGTTTGCCTACATGTATGTACATGTGTGCATTGCCTGCAGATGCCAGAAGAAGGCATTAGGTCCTTTGGAGTTATAGGCACTTGTGAGCTGCCATGGAGGTGCTGGGAACCAAGACTGGGTCCTCTACAATAACAGCAAGTGCTCTTAACTGCTCAGACAACTCTCCCAACTCTGGGTGAAAATTTATGAGGTTCTTATCTTAAAAAAATATAACAAGATGCTACAGTTTTTCTATAGGTAAGATTTCCTAAAAGAACCAGGATCATAATCATTAATGCAAAGTCTGAGCTGTTCCCTTTAAAGAACAGCCCACGGCCCCCCCTCCCATCACTACATGGTAGGTGCTCTGGAAAACAACTGTGGTGGTCGGAAAGGAAATGGCCCCAAAGGGAGCGGCACCAGTGGGAGGTGTGGCCTTGATGGAGGAAGTGTGTCACTGTGGGGGTGGGCTTTGAGGTCTCCTACGCTCAAGCTACACCCAGTGAGACAGACCACTTCCTGTTGCCTGCAGGTGAAGATGTAGGAATCTCAGCTCCTTCTCCAGCATCATGTCTGCCTGCATGCCACCATGTCGTACCGTACCATGATGATAATGGTCTAAACCTCTGAAACTGTAAGCCACCCTAACTAAGTGTTTTCCTTTATAAGAGTTGCCGTGGTCATGGTATCTCTTTAAAGCAAAAGAAATCCTAACTAAGACAACTTACCAAGATTAGAAGATAATAATCTTAGGATCTAGGTCAGTAGTTATTAAAACCTCAGGTGACATGTACTTCTACAAGATCACAAGAGCTCTTTGGCCTTCATTTCCTTCCCCCAGTTGCAAATAAATACACTCATGAGTTTTATCTAATATTAGGGTGGGGTAAATTATGTCTCTCAACCCTAGCAATGAACCAGTTATGGGAACCTCTGGTTCATTTTTTTAAAGACAAGTTACAAAGCATGAAGTCTAGAGCAGATTTGGTGGTTGCCCAAGAGAGAACAAGCTAGAAGCAGTAGAGTAAACTGCAGATTGCTGTGAGCCCTGCCATCAGGGACAGAGTACACAATGATGAGACCAGGACTCCTTAACTTGGCTGGAGTGATGGTTAATCTTGGCCATCCACTTGACTGGGTTTAGAACGATGTAGGAGACACATCCCTGGGCATGTCTGTGAGGGCCTTTCCAGAGATGAGCTGAGGAGGGACAACCCACTCTGACTGTGGGCAGCACCATGCCATTGGCTGAGATCTCAGACTTAATAAAACGGGAGTGAGCTGAGCACCAGCGCTTCCCCCTCCCCTCTTCCTGACCTCAGATGCAATGTACGCAGCTGCCTCACACCCCTGCCTCCACACCTCCTCTGCCATGATGGGCTGTGCTCTCAAACTGTGAGCCAAAATCAACCCTCCCTTCCTTGAGTTTGTTTTGCCAAGTATTTTCTGACAGCAGAGAGAGGAAGTAACAGCCATCTTCTAAGGCTTTAATAATATAAACACGTATCTTAAACACACCCAAACTCCTCTTCAGCAATTACCATTTTTCTCCACTCGGGTTAGTGGTTTCACCCCTGAAAAGACATCAGCAAGCTCAGTCATCCGCTCGGAGCCCTCCTTCTTGTAGTGCTCCCATTTGGATTGTTTCTCTGAAAGCATTTGCTTGAACATCTGTGGACAAGACAGACTTATTACGTAAGAGAAGAGCTCGATCAGACAGTTCACAAAGAGATCCTCAATGAATCCCAATTTACTTTAAAAAAATACGCGATAGAGGGCTGGAGATGTGGCTCAGTGGATAAGGTGTTTGTGGTGCAAGGAAGGACCAGAGTTCAGATCCCCAGAACTCACACAAAATGCAGGCAGGTGTGGAGGCAGACAGGGGATCCCACAGGAAAAATCAGCTAGCTAGACTAGCTGAAACTGCTGAGTTCTAGGTTTGGTAAGAGACATTGTGGTTTGATAGGAAATGGCCCCCAGAGTGAACGGCACTATTAGGAGGCATGGCCTTGTTAGAATAGGTGTGGTCTTGTTGGAAGAAGTGTGTCACTGAGGAGGCGGGCTTTGAGGTCTCCTACGCTCAAGCTATATCCACTGTGGTGGACAGCTTACTTTCTGTTGCCTGTCAATCAAGATGTAGAACTCAGCTGGACAGTGGTGGTGTACATCTTTAGTCCCAGCACTCAGGAGGCAGAGGCAGGCGGATCTCTGTGAGTTCGATGCCAGCCTAGTCTACAAAGAGATTTCCAGGACAGCCAGAGCTGTTACACAGGGAAACTGTGTGGGGGTTGGAGTGGGGAGGGTGAAGATGTAGAACTCTCAGCTCCTTCTCCAGTACCGTGTCTGCCTGCATGCTGCCATGCTTCTTGCCATGACAATAATGAACTAACCGTGAGAAACTGTAAGCCAGCCTCAATTAAATGTTTTTCCTTTATAAAAACTGCCATGGTCACTGGGTGGTGGTGGCGTACACCTTTAATCCCAGCACTTGGGAGGCAGAGGCAGGCAGATCTCCGTGAGTTTGAGGCCAGCCTGGTCTACAGAGCGAGATCCAGGACAGCCAGGACTGTTACACAGAGAAACCCTGTCTCGAAAAACAAACAAACAAAAAATTACCGTGGTCATGGTGTCTCTTCACAGCAATAGAAACCCTAACTAAGATAACCATGCTCTACAAATAAATTGCAAGTGACCTAAGAAGGCACCCAACATCAACTCTGGCATCCATATGTGTGCACCCCCTTACACACATGCACCTACATGTGAGAACACACATACACACAGCATACATTTATAAAAATTAGTTTGTATATATACACACACACACACACACACACAAGAAATTACCATTGACCATTAACATTATTACATTATAAAATCTGAAAGGGGAAGCCAGACAGGTGTCCCAGGCTACTTGCACATAAGCACAACCCAGAGGGCTTGAAAAGTTTCCCAAGCCCTGAAGATTCAATTCAGAAGGTCTTGGGGATAGGCCTGGGAATCAGCACTTGAGTATATAATTAAATTTGTGACCACTGTTCTATGGCTTTTTCTAGAGAACATTCCCATAATTCTAATTTAGTCACAGAAGTATTGAGTATTATCTTGCCAGAGGACATGGTAATGAACTAAATGGCCGACATAAGTTCCTTCTTGCTACATTAGATGGCGATTCTGTTTATGAATTCTCTCCATGAAATGTAAGCCTATGCAGAGTTGGCCAGAGAAGAAAATGTAACTCGGGGTTATTTTTCTCTCCCCTGGAAATAAAACTACAAAAACCATACTGATATCTAATCAAAGGACATGCTTTATCACACAGAAGTACAGGATGTTTACACTGTCCTCTTATGAGAGAAATATACACGAATACTAATCTTCCTCTTAAGAGAATCTGCACTGATCAGCATCATAATGAAACTGAAAAGGGGAACAGTTCAGGAGGCTCCATTTGCAGGGAGAGAATCAAGGTAGGTGACACTGTGGGGTCTGTGGAGGAAGAGGCTTAGTCATCCAGAGAGGACACTTGACCAGTAAATGACATGTAAAAGGATGAGGAACACTGAGACTTATGGAATCTACCCCGTCGTTCTGAGTGCCTGGGATAAACCAGTGTCATGACCAGGGCAAAGCCACACAGGCTGAGTGGGTCAGGTTTTCTATCTGAAGACAGAACTTGGGATGGAGTAGGGCCGTTGCATTCATTTGTTTAAACCAAATTTTACTTATTGTATGTGTGAGCATGGGCACACGTGCTATGTTACATGTAGACAGAGATGATTTATGTGTGAGCGTGGGCACACATGCTATGGTACAAGTGGACAGAGATGATGTATGTGTGAGTGTGGGCACACGTACTATGGTACAAGTGGACAGAGATGATGTACGTGTGAGCATGGGCACACGTGTTATGGTATACGTGGACAGAGATGATGTATGTGTGAGCGTGCGCACACGTGTTATGGTATACGTGGACAGAGATGATGTACGTGTGAGCGTGGGCACACGTGCTATGGCACATGTGGGCAGCTTTCTGGAGTTGGTTCTCTCTCTTGACCCTGGGTTCTCAGGACTGAACTTGGTTGTGAAGCATGTGCTGCATGCCCAGCCACTAAGTTAGGAAATTCACCATTTCACAAAGATCAAAGGAAATACAGGTCCAATTACTGCACTTCTCAGGAGGACAGAGAAAGAGTTCTAGGTCAGCTGGAGCGTGACGTAGGAATCAGAGGAAATAAGAGGAAGCTGCAATGTCACAGTGCAGGCCACCACTGCCCCATCCGCTTTTGTCTTCCCAGCTCTTTCTTCTTGGACATCGCCCTTCGGTCTCTCTCCTGTTTCCTCTCCATGTGAACTGGCACAAGCAGCTGCTCACACACTTCCAGAGTCAAGAGAACTGACTCTTCACTAGAAATGTCGACTTGGTAAGTCAGACAGCCCAGGCCTGCCCTGATTGGAGTTAACGGCATGCATCACCACACACAGCCCAAGATAATATATCCTTAAGGGACCACTGTTGTGTATGTGATCGTTAACTGAAACATGGTTTTGCACAGCAGGGCTGAATTGTTCACCTCTCTGAAATGTTTTCCAGCATGTTCCCTTACTTTGTCTACCACTATGACAGATCCTCTCCAAGCTCATCAGAAGCTCTGGCTTCTGTTCCCAGGATGTCTGTGTCTCCGGTTCCTTTCCTTCAGAGTACAAATCTTAGCACCACCACCCCCATTTTCCACGTGTGTAGTGTGCATGTCCGTGTGTATGCATATTTGTGCATTTATGTGGGTCAATGTGTACATGGAGGCCCCAGTTAGAATCCTCCTTGGTCACTCTTTCATCTTATTCATTGAGGCAGGGTCTGCCAATCAAATCAAGAGCTTGCAGGTATGGCGAGTCTTATTAGCCTGCTTGCTCTTGGATCCCATCTTGCCTCAGGAAGCTGTTATTACAGGTGGGCTGCCACATCTACTTGGCATGTGAGTGGGTTCTTGGGATCCGAATTCTAGCCCTCAAGCTTACTCAGTATACTGGACAGTTTTCTGTCAACTCGACAGAAGCTAAAGTCACCTAAAAGGAGGGAACCTCAATTAAGAAAATGCATCCCTAAGATCAGGCTGTAGGCAAGCCTGCAGGGCATTTTCTTAATTAGTGACTGATGGGGGAGGGCCTAGCCCATCGCAGCTGGTGCTACCTTTGGGCTGCTGGTCCTGGGTTCTATAAGAAAGCAGGCTGAGCAAGTCATGAGGAGCAAGCCAGTGAGCAGCACCCTCCATGGCCTCTGCATCAGCTCCTGCCTCCAGGTTCCTGCCCTACTTGAGCTCCTGTCCTGACTTCCTCTGATGACAAACAGTGGTGTGGAAGTGTAAGCCAAATAAATCCTTTCCTCCCTAAGTTTCTTTGGTCATGGTGTTCCATCATAAAAATAGTAACACTAACTAAGACATTCAGCAAGCCATTAACCTCTGAGTCATCACCCCAGACCCAAATCCCAGTTTTCACATGTATTCTCATAAGAGTGATTCTCATTAACTTCCATATTCCTCATTAGACTAATCTCTACAACCTAATATACTTCCTTCATCATGAAGTAATTGTTACATGCTTAATTCTGCACTTTTCTATAAAAAACAGGCCTAGACAAACAAAATCTGTAGCTTGAGTCAGAGACACAACTAAATCATAATCTTGTCTGAAAAATATTTTAAACAAAAGAAAATAAAAATCCACAGACTAAGGTGATTCATTTACTATTTTTACCTCTTTGAGTATAAACTCAAATTGTGCAGTATCCAACAGCAACTGGAAGAGGATCTTGGGATTGTACCTAGAGTCTGTCAGAATCTGGTCCTTGATTTGACGAAGACGTTTGTTGTTTGGGTCACAGGCTAGAAAGAGGAAGAATTTCCCACTGATTAAATATATATAAACACCTATGAAATAGGATGGGACAGGCCCAAGTGAGTGTCTGTGTGGTTTACATGAACTTGACAGGGAAGGTTATAAACTGTGTCGGTGGGGAAAAGTCTTGAAATCAGAAAGAGTTTGTGTAGAAGAGAAATCAGTGTATTAGAAGCAGGTCAGTGGGGCTGGAGAGATGGCTCAGCACTTCAGGGCAATTCCTCTTCTAGAGGACAAGTTTGTTTCCCAGCACCCACATCAAACAGCTCAAAACTGAAACTCTAGTGCTAAGGGATCTGGCACCTAGCGTGCACACACGCACATGCACATAGACAAAACAGAAAGTCTTAAAAGTGTGTGAATTTGATGATTAAATTTACACTGTGGGTAAGTAAAGTGTACATGGACCTACACACTAAGAAGCAAAACATGCAAAAACCTGGAAAACAGTTTATGAGAAAAACATTTAAGAAGCCGGTCAAGTCATATGCCTGGTGCCACACCTGCTTCTGATCTGCCTGCCTCACTCTTCTGATTTAAGGCTCTTTGATTACACAGGGTCTCCTGGGACAATCTAAGGTCAGCTGATTGGCAATGTCCTCCTCATTCTTCCCCATGGACTGAGAGGTTCTAGGGATGAGGGCATGGAGAGCTGTAGAGAAGGAGGGAGGGCATCATCTGTCTACACAGGTCTTGAGTTATCCCTTATACGTCCACAACTGACCTACCCAGTGTGCTCTGTGACAAGCGTCTTGTACATGGGAGCCCCAAGTCCTCGTATTTCCCAGCCACCTACCAGTGCCTACCAGATGACATCTGCTCAGGTGGGCTGCTGACCTCTCCAAGTTGACACAAAAATCACTACCAGTCAACCTGCCTCTCCTGTACTGGCTCACCCTCTGCTAACGACTCTGCATCGTGAAGCTGACCTTACCTCTGGCGAGCTTAATGTGAGGCAGGGTAAGCGCCTCCCCGTACGTCCATTACCTGAGTCAGCTGTGTGAAGCATCAGCCAGCGGATGGCGACATTGCAGTCTCTCAGGCAGTTCAGCAGCCTCGGGATATTGTCCAGAAGCAACTCCTCCCTCAAGTAACCCTCTTTCAGAAACTGTTGCACCTGAGCGTGCACTTTTTCACTGACACTGGCGTATCTGCTCGCCTTTGAAATTAAAAAAAAAAAAACAAAAAAACAACCAGCTGGAATTAGATGGAAGAACAGCTCTCTTGAAAATGAATCACATTCAGTTGACTCCTCTGACAAGTACAAGCCTCTCCTTTATCTATCCACCCATTCACCTCTTCCTCCCCACCTCCCTTCTTAAGAGCTTCATTTCTACATGAGGTGATAACACGTGGATTATACTTATAGCACGAAGGGCAAATAGTTACTGGATTTTTTTTTCTTTTGAGACGGGTATCTTGTCTTGGAACTTCCTCTGTAGACCTTGTAGCTGGCCTTGAACTCAGAGATCCACCTGCCTCTGCCTCCCAAGTACTGGGATTAAAGACGTGCATTACCAAGACTGGTTTTATGACTTGTTTTAAAAGGAATATTGTACTTAGAATTCTGAGACTCAACTCTAGTTTGGGGTGATTAAATACTGGTGGGTTTACCCTTTTGTATATTGCTTTCTTTGTCTAAAGGCAAATTAGACTGGTGGTCTCTCTGATCCCTTCAATTTTTTTTTTCTTTTTCTTTTTGGTCTGTTTGTCTGTCTGTTTGTTTGAAGACAGGATCTCACTATGTAGCTTTGGCTGTCCTGGAACTCACTACATAGACCAGGCTGGCCTTGAACTCAGAGCACTGCCTGCCTCTTTCTCCCAACTGCTGGGATTAAAGGTGTGTCCGTTACGCCTGCCGACTTGACCCCTTCACCTCTTAACTTGGAAAAGAAACAGGACAGCAGAGGATCACTGCCTGGTCTGCCTACTGCGGTTGACAAACAGAGAAGAGCAGACATGCTCAAAAGATTAGACGGGTTCGGAGCTGTCAGACTGGCCTTGATGTCCCAACAGATCTGCTTTAGTCTTCTCAGTCCTGAGATCACCACACCCAAAAGATGATACTTCCACAGGTTTCTAAAGCTTAGTAAGAAGCAGATCTCAGCAGAAAGTCAGGATTTTTCTAACAGTCGTTTAGAATCCTGGTCATTTGATTTTACTACAGTAAGGGTCCAACCTTGCTAACCTAGTCAAGCTGGCTTAAAGCTCTGAAGTAGCTTCTTAAAATGTCACAATGAGAAAATGCAAATTTGGAAAAGAATTTGAGTAATGAAAAATTAATGCTCTGACATAAGTAAACATCGAATGCCACTGTCCTAATACACCTCTAGGAGACAGGCCAACACTGAAATAATCCTGTGCATTATTTAAGGAGCTCAACTGACTTGAATAAAACATGACAGAGGTTTTGGAGCCAATATTGTTCTACCTACAGTGGAAGCTCTGTGACCCTGATAGCCAAGCAGGAGAACGTACCCATTCAGAAATATTAAGTACACATTTGAATAAAAGATTTACATTCCTCTATCTCCTCAGCTATTTCCTCCTGCCTGGTGCTCTTACCAAAGAAGAATATAGCTACACAACTCAGAAATGAATATAGAGAGTCTTGGGCTTAAATGAACCAGTCAGCAAACCAGAAGGGGTTGACTTAAATTGCAGCGATAGAATATCACTCATTTTTCATCTTGACGTTCACCCTATTGCTAAAAACTTCAAGCCAACTCTGTTCAGAGGACATGGCCTTCACATAAGAGGAAACAAAGTTAACTGGGACCCTGTCACACTGCTCATCTTAGGTACCGAATCTTTTTTAGGGCCCCAGTCTCTATTTCCTCTGTCACCCAGGTTAAAAACCTACAATTAATTCTATGTACACATTTCAGCTTCTGGTCATGCAGTACGATGTACAGCAGTATATTTTCCAGGTTCCATGGAAGTGTACCTAGCTTGTTTCCTATAAGCCAGGTTGATGTCCTAGGGCACCCCTGGTTAGCCAGAGCCTACCTGTTCTTTGACGTTGGAGAGGTCAAGGGTGTTGTTTAGGGCAGTTTTTGCAGCTTTATAAGGTTCCCAAGCATCGGCTAGATTAACGGTGATGCCCATATAAATGCTGATTACCTGAAAGAGGAGACAGCCACTCAGTACTCGCCCAGCATCGGCTTCCGGCAGGGGAAGGGGCGGGGAAAGGCAAAGTTGTGGGCAAAAGTGCCCTCCCTCTCTTTCCAGTTTTAATTCATGTTCGTGAAAACCTAGGGCTCTCCAAGTAAACAGAGACAAGTCTGCTTTTCATGGTAAAGTAAGTGAAATAACCTTACCCTTCCACACTGCTGAGTGTTAGATTTCTAGATGAAGAAAACGACAGAAGAGACAAGCAGAGACTAAGAAGAGAAAGCAGTCTCTTTTTCTTTTTTTAAAGACAGGGTCTCTCTATGGCGCCATCATGCGAGCTCAGTTTTCTTATTTTTATGCTCTTAAAAGTCACTGATGGGGACAGCAAGATGACTCAGTGAGAAAAGGCATTTGCCATACAGGTCTAGTGATTTAAATTTGATCCCTTGAACTCTGGCATTTGTGAATGCCTCACTGCACCACACACACACACACACACACACACACACACACACACACACACACACTTTTAAAGTCATTTAAGACTCGAGAGCTTTCAAACGAACCTATTGATGTCAACATTAAGTGATTTTTAATTTTTATTTTATGTATATAGATGCTTTCCTACACTTAGGTCTGTGTATCATTTGTGTGCCGGTGCCCACTGAGGCCACAAAAGGATTTTAGATCTGAACTGCAGATATGGACAGTTGTGAGCTGTCATATGGGTGCTGGGAATCAAACTCAGGTCCTTTGGAAGAGCAGCTATGCTCTTAACCACTGAGTCATTGCTCCAGCCCGATTCATTATCTTTTAATCTTGCTTTTAGAAAGTAAATTTTGTGCCATAATTTCTTAAGAGCAGTTTTACCCATTTTCCACAGAGCTTGTGTGTAGCACTTTCATACTGCACAACTCTGGTTGTTATTAATTTATAATATGGTTCCCTCTTTTACACAAAAGCCATGTGGGTATGCATTTTTCTCAAACATTTAAACACATCTTTTTAATGCTTAGTTATAATTGCATTATAGTGAGAAAATATAGTTTATAAGCAGTCACATATAGTTTATAAACCTTTTTACTTTGTTGAATTCTTTTATGATTTACTACATATTCAACTTTCATATATATTCTTCAAACACACATGTAACATTTATGAAACAATTTATGTTTGGAAGAGATACTTAAAAAATTTTCCATCGTGATTAGTTTTGTCAAATTTTCCCATGTGAATCCAAGAATCTTGTTTTATGTATTTTGAGGGTGTTATTAGGTACATATAACTTCACAACTGTCAATCATCTCTGTGGATTATCCATTTTAAGCATTTTATATGCTATCTCCTTATCTCCACTAATGATTTCTCTTTAAAATTCTCTATTGTCTGATAATTTCTCACAAGTTGTTTTTATTGGTATTGTTTTAAAAATCTCTTGGGTCACACATGTGTGGGAGGTGCATTTTCAGGTGGTATATTTCAGGATGCTGTGACCACAGCTCTATGGTCAAAATGATTCAGTTTAGCAATACAAGGCAAAACTACCAGAGTTTTCCTTTTGGTTGCTCAACTCCAAGCTCCTGAGTTCAAGTCACAGGTTGAGATTAACCATCATGTCCTAATGTTGGCTGTTCTCATACTGTCAGTGAACTGCAAGTGTCTTTTAACAGCCACTGTGACTTGGCAGTTGTGATTTAGTCGTGAGAAGTGGAACAAAACCTGGTAGATGAGAACCTGACCCAAGTCACTGCATCACCATGAAAACTCTTTGCTCTGGGAACATTTCCTATGTAAGAGGTATGTTCACAGTTTTATGTGAAACCAAGTTTACATGGTGTAAGCACACCCCTACAGCAACCTCAACCTTCCTGGATCCACCACGGTCATCTTACAGGTGAAAGTGAAATTCTTATTCAAAAGCTGACAAGGCAGAAGAACTATGCTAGCTTAAGTTCATAAAAGACCTGAAGTTCATATAGCTGACCTTCATTTATAAAACAGAAAGAATGAATAGGCCTGGCTTATATTCTCAGTAGTCAAATTAAGATACATTTCAATACATGGCTTTACGTTCAGAGTATCTATTTGAAGGAAAATATTACTGTGTTTGTGTAGAATTATTTTTACTAACTGGTTAGTTCTTCATGTCATGATTCATACAATTCTTACTACACAGAATAATTCTGCTCCAGTGATTTTTTTTTTTGTGTGTGTGTGTGTCCAATTTTTTATAGATTTTTTTGGCTTCTAGGTTAAAGGCCAAAAGAACGTGCTGAAAAGGTTGCTCGGGGTGAAAGTGCCTGCTAACAAGCTCAAGGACCTGAGTTCAATCCTTGGGGCCCACATGGCAGAAGGAAATGACTCCCAAGTTCTCCTCTGACCTTTACACATGGAAACGTATACAATAAATAAAAGGAAAAAAATTTAAAAGGCAAAAGAATAGAAGGGTTCTGCTTATTTCTGTTTAAAAGAATTTTTAATTAAAAATTTTCCATACAATATACTTTGATTATGTTCTCCCTTCCCCCAACTCCTCCCAGGTCCCCCCCCCCCCCCCCCTGTAATCTGGCCTTGAAGTCACTAAGTGGCTGGGAATGAGCTGAGCTCCTGATCCCCCTGCCTCTGCGTCCTAAGCCTTGGCTACTGTTGTATTCCATACTTGGCCCCGGGAAGTTAGCTCTGTGACAGATTTGCAAAAGGGGGAGGAATACTTGCCCAATTATCTGGAAAGTACTTATCCACGATCTCTCTCATTTTTGCTTGGTGGGTGTGAAGAATGGAAGGTTCAAAATAGAGAATCACGTACAGCATGGCGGCTTGATTGGCCAGGGCAGTGCTTCGATGTTCTGGCAGCGGGTAGGCAGAGACCTGCAAGACAACATGCTTGAAGCCAACGGCAGTTCCTGGAGGCTCACAGCTTCCAGACCCCGGCCCCGGGACGCAGCTGCGGAACTTCCTTCTTCCCTCTTATCTCGGGTGTCACAACATCCCTTCCTTTCAGGCCCCGACTCTACTGCCATTCTGTTTTCTCCTTACAAAAGAGTCTTAACCCTGCACCCCCACCTCGTCACCATTTGTCTTTCCTATCATACACAGACTGTCTCTTGGAACTGATGGACTGCAACTAAATAAAACTGTGATTTTTACCACCTTTTATTTGTTCATCAAGTCAGGGAAATTTGACCTCCACCATCATCCCATTGGAGGTTCTTAACTCAGCTCAACAACTGCCTTCTAGAACTCACGTAAGAATGGAACACTTGCCTGTGATTTTTTTCTTTCAAGACAGGGTTTCTTTGTATAGCTTTGGCACTTATCCTGGAACTCACTTCGTAGACCAGGCTGGTCTCAAACTCACAAAGATCTGCCTGCCTCTGTCTCCTGAGTGCTGGAACTAAAGGCATGCGCCACTATTGCCTGGCCCTGCCTGTGATTTTTAATACTATCCTCTGCTGTCACCCGTGGTGAGTTCTCCGTCCGTCTTTTCCATGTGTGTGCTCCCCAGACATCTACACTCTTACATATTAGGTAAGACTCTTGGGCTACACAGCACCTATCAGCTTGAGCTACCAAGAGCAGGGAGGGGAGAAATTATCACAAGGACACATGCAGCAAGGTCACATGGATCCTGCAGGCAAGGAAGTGGCCTGGCAGTGTGTGGGGAGCCAAGGAAGCCCTGAGCGACTGTGTACTGCCGAGAGGGCACCGCCAGGTCAAGGACCCAGTGCCTCGGACCTATGGAAACGGCGGCACCCCCACCCCCACCCCCGACCCCACAGATGAGGCTGAGAAGGACAGCCAAGCCTTCCTCCGGCTGGAGTGCAGCTGTTGGCAGCGTATGCAAAATCTAGCAACCACAGCTTTCTTCTTAGCTTCTCTGATGCTCACCTACAGAGACTATCTAATCGAGCGGTTCTCAATCTTCCCGATGCTGTGACCCTTTAACACTGTTCCTCAGGTTGTGGTGACCCCCAACCATAACATTATTTTGTTGCCATTTCATAACTGTAATTTTGCTACTGTTATGAGTCATGATGTAAATATTTGTGTTTTCCAATGGTCTTAGGTGACCCCTGTGAAAGGGTCATTTGACCCTCAGAGGGGTTAGGACCCATAGACTGAGAACCACTGATCCAACCCCTCCATCCTGTACACAAAAGTATTGAGGTCCTAAACTGTGGGTGGTAGTTGGTGTGGCTCAATCGGAGTCTGCACAACCACCCCATGCCAGATTTTCTGTACATGTCTGTGTGTCTGTCCTTTGAAAGGGCCTGAGGCTGTAAAACAGAATGCCCATGTCTTTCCCCAGATGCGTCTGCTCAACTCTTTTCTCTCCAGATTGTTCTTCATATACCTGGTGGATGAGGCTGCCCCCTAAACTGGAAACTTGGCAGAAACTGTTCTTCAGGCTTCTTTCCAAATACCAAGAACCAAGAGAATCTGATCTATCCGTCAGAACCAGGAACAGGGGAGGTCAGGACAGAGAGAGGTGACACACAGAACACACACAGCTTAACCCCTCCTTCCATAAGGGGAGGAGAGTGGGAAGAGATGTGGGGAAACAGCACGGACTCTGATTGCATGCACATCTGAATTTAAATTGTGGTTCGGCTGTTGAAGGCATCCAAGTCTTAGCTTCCTCCATAGCAACATGGAGATGATGTCCACTCTGCAGGGTTGTCATGTGAAACAGAGAAAATGGACTGTGAACAAACCTCCGTGAGGTTGATGTAGACTCAATTCTCAGCAAACGGCAAGAAATACTATAAAGTCCTTGCATCTACACAGTGTGTGATTCCGAATGTTTTAAGAAAACAACTCAAGAATCAAAAATCTTATCTACACTTAACATACTCATATGAAAAAGGACTGGGCCACCAAAGGGAGCTGTCCCAGGGCAGGTCTGCTATGTGGCAATGACATCCTACCTTATACAATATACATGAACTCATGTTTTTCCCCAGAACAGTGAAGTCCAACGGTAACTCCCTTCAGTAAAGGGGAAAGAGTTCCACAATCTGGAGCGAAGCCAGAGCACAGCAACGCCCTTTGTCTGTCTTATGGTGTCTTTGTCTGCACACTGGGGAGGAATGGGAGTTCACTTTCAGATGCTGCAGGATCTTTCCAGGCCTGCTCAGGCTGCCAGCTCTGTCTAGACTGCTTCTGCTCCACTGTGTCAGCTGCTGCGATCCTGCCACACTGCTGCACGTGCTAATGGCACACTTGTTTCCCCCAAGCTAACATGCACACCTCTGGTGGGTGTCTTCCTTCCTAAGCGACAAGTCCACTCTGGGTGGGGACCAGAACCCCCGGCACCTAGCCCATGATACTTATCATGCACTCTTAATAACTGTCTTGAACGGATGGCTTAAAAGAATGCACCTTCTTTCCAACTGCTCACATCCTATCTTTTCCCTGAAACCTGATTCTCCCAAACTTCATAGCTTCCATTCCTTGACCCTGTAGCATCATTTAAAAGCTTTTACAAATAGTTTCTAGCTGCTGTTTTGATTCACTAGAAGGAAGAAAGAAAAAGAATAACTAAGGAGGAAAATAAATTCCACCTTTTAAATTATTCAGGCCCCCCGACTCCTACCTGGTTGTAAATGTCATCAGATCTTAGGCGTCCAATGACCATACTGATGAAAGTCTCGTTGATAGGCACTCTCTGGAAATAGCTCTCGGGATAGTTGGGTGGTCTTTTGGCTCCTGGCTGGCTGGAATACCCTGTACTTCGTAGCAGCTTACAAATATCATCCATATTCGAATCAGCAGAGGAACGAGCAGCACTGAATCAAGAGAACCACAAGAAAAGAACCAAAGAAATCACACATCAGAAACACCGAAGTCTAAAAGCCAAGGACTGAATCCCGAAATGACAGCAGCTCCATTAGAGCCCTACCGTTCAAAAGCACACATCTGAAAAGCCTACTCGAAGGGGAGGCACTGGTTCTCTGTAAAGGTCTACAGCCCATTTCCAAATCTTTGGAGCTGGATCTGTCTCATCATACTTTTCAAATATAAAAGTGAGCAATACAGCATTTGGAATACACTGGAGAATACCACAGCAGGTTTTGAGTTGGTGTCTCAAGATCAATAGATGCTAATAATTAAGAATAAAATTACCTTACAGAGATAAGATAAACGAAGAAGACACAGCCACATCTGTTCTGGGTAGGTCTTGATTCCAAATGATTTCAGGTTCAGATTTGACTACCAAATGAGTTACATAGAGTATGTTTGTGTGCATGTCCGTGTGTGCCTGGATTTCTTGAGATAGGGTCTCACTATGTAGCCCAGGCTAGCCTCAACACTAGAAATCCTCTTGCTTCTGCCTCCCAAGTGCTGGGATCATAGGTGTGTAGTTTCTTGGATTTCAGAATTATGGAACATTTTACATTTTACAAATGAAAAAAAAACTTTAAAAATTATGTTAGTGTGGCTTTATACTACTTAGTTTTTATTGGCAAGCTTCAGAGACCTCATAAAAATATCTGGGATTTTTCATGCTGGAATACTGACCTCTGTAAGACATGAATTCATCTTAAATACCTTACGTCTGATATCAGATCTCCTTCACCAACAGTGTCCCATTGGCAATGGAGCTACATACCAGGGATGCCATTCCCCAGGGGACAAAACTGAGTTTCCAAAGCTAAGGTCCATAAGCAAACGTTTTCCTTTTCTTTGCCCTCACATCATTCAGATTTCGTTTCCCTGGGCACTTTCACGAGTAAAGGCAAGTTCAAGTTTCACCTTCACATTCGATCTTCTCCAAAAGGCCCAGAGGTGACTCACATTTCATTTCTCCAACATGGATGTAAGACAGTGAATGGACAAATGGATGTGAAGGAATGATCTGCAACAGTGAACAATTCCTTCAGAGATGATAAAGTTGAGAAGAAATAGGCTAGACGAGCAGCTGGAGGTTAATTTACAGAGGAGGCAGAGTGCTAGCAGGTGCTACAGATGATGTAATGTCCTGAGAGAGTCCTCTGGGGAGGACCTGTCTCTCTTGGTCATTCCTGTGAATTCTACTCATCATATCTTTATCCTAAATTCATAATGGCCCCTGCTTACTAACCGTTTCTTCTGTGAGATGGTTTTTGACACTTAATTGTATTCAGGGTTTTTGTGTTTTTTTCCCCCAAGACAGGGTTACTCTATGTAGCCCTCACTGTCCTGAAGACCAGACTGTCCTTGAACTCAGAGCTATCATACTTGGCACTTAACACTGCTTTTTTTTTTTGAGAGACCAGGCTGGCCTCGAACTCACAGAGATCTGCCTGGCTTTGCCTCCTGAGTGCTGAGATTAAAGGCGTGCGCCACCACTGCCTGGCGTTTGTTTTTTGTTTTTTTCCACATATATGTAGATGCTTGTAGAGGCCAAAAGAGGGCACTGGATCCCCTGGGGTTGGAGTGATAGGTGGTTGTGAGCTGCCTCATGTGGGTGCTGGGAAATCAACTCGGACCTTCCAGAAGTTTGCAAATACTCTTAACCGCTAAGCCACTTCTCCAGCCCCATGTATCTATTTTTTGGACACATTTCTTCAAAAGACTGAAAACATGTATGAGAGGTGCTGAAATTAAAAAGCAAGGTAGACCTCAGGACCCTACTTCCTGCAGCCACAAATTTCCGCACAGACTCACGTAACACAAGGCCTGGGTGTTTCTGTGGCTATGCATGTATGGGGGAGAATCCACCTTTCAACCTGATCCAGAATGGTAACTTTTTGGTCATCCACATGAGAATGACAACAGAAAGTGCCTTCATTTCTTTATGACTGCCAAGGTGTCTTGTTTGAAAACTAAAAAAGAAAACCTCAAAAGTCAAACATTAAAAAATTTCAAAATTCCTTAAAATTTATCCTCAAGTGAAAATGTTCAGAGTTTAGATTCCTGCTTTACGACAAATACATTATCATCATACCTCCACACTGCTAAGTCTTAAGATACAGCATTGTCTATTTTATATAGTTTTTACGGAACGTAATTTGTTAATTATATTACAAAGAAGAGTAATGCTATATTCAGTGTGTTCAGAAGATGCATGTTCTCTAGCATTCTTCATCCCAGGCCACTGTTCCCAACAGTACCGGAGCACACAGTGCATGTCATCAACAGCAGCAGTTTGGGGGTGTGCAGGTTAGGCCAGGAATACCTGTTCCCAACAGTACCGGAGCACACAGTGCATGTCATCAACAGCAGCAGTTTGGGGGTGTGCAGGTTAGGCCAGGAATACCTGTTCCCAACAGTACCGGAGCACACAGTGCACGTCATCAACAGCAGCAGTTTGGGGGTGTGCAGGTTAGATCAGGAATACCTGTATCGATAGTAAGACACCAGCATTCTCTCTCTGACTTCTCCTTCAATCTTCTGGTCGATGACAAGAAGCATAACTCCATATAAGTACAGGGCTTCACACTATGAAGGAAAAGGAGAATGGCCAAATTCACAAGACTACCTGTCTGCAAGGAGTCAAGTTGACAATGGTACAAAGGATCACTCTGGTCAGATTCCTCCTAAAAGTTGTATTTATATTTCAAAGTAAATGTATATTTTTCTGCAAAGGGCTCTCAACTGCTGTGAAGAATTGGCTTTAAAAATTGACTCAAAATAAATTTTAATTCCTAGTGATTATTTTGCTTGTGATACCAAAATGAAATCTCAATTCTATTAATAAGGATGACCTTGAAATAATCTTTCTGTCTCTACCTCCCAAGTGCTAGGATTAGACATGACCACCACACTGGCTCTAACAAACACTTCTTAAATGGTCACCATGCACTAAGTTCCAGCTCCACCTTGGATGCAAAAAGAAGACAGACTTCTTTTTTTTTTTTTTTTTCTCCCGAGACAGGGTTTCTCTGCATAGCCCTGGCTGTCCTGGAACTTGCTCTATAGAGTAGGCTGGCCCTGAACTCAGAGATCGGTCTGCCTCTGCCTCCTGAGTGCTAGGATTAAAGGTTTACATCACCACTGCCTGGCTGAAGACACCCCCGTCCCCCAGGAGCTGAGGACCAAATCCAGGGCCTTATCCTTGCCAGGCAAGTGCTCTACCACTGAGCTAAATCCCCAACCCTAAAGGAGGCCTTCTTATATGAAGGAAGCTCATAGCCCAACATGATCTTTTCTACCATTAGTAATTTCATTCAACACTCACACATTCTAAACTCGAAAGATAATTATTAGGCTATCTTCTTTTCTTTGAGGAATGATATTCTGTATATATTAATGCTGTTTTGTATTATTATTATTATTATTATTATTATTATTATTATTATTATTATTGAGACAGGGTCTCTCTATTATGTAGCTCTGGCTGTCCTTGAACTTGCCATATAGACTAGGCTAGCCTCGAACTCAGAGATCCAATTGCATTTGACTTCCAAGTGCTGGGATTAAAGTCATGTGCCACCACACCCAGCTGTTACATATTCTTGAATATGTACTTTACAATTACTATTACTTACTAGAAGTTGTTTTCCATCCTCATTGAGAAGTACAGTTTCTAAGGTTTGTTGAATATAAACTCCTTCATTGAGATCATCGAGGTATCTAGAAGCGAAATGCAAGGGGCAAGGTATTAAGTGTAAACAGGAGATGAAGCATCTTTGGGAGGAAAGACTTCAAAGACAAGGCAGGACACAAGGCATTCTGGCTTTAGTTCCTCTGTAGTCTTTGCTGTGCTTATGAACCTTAGTGTCCTATGACCTGTAACTCATGGTGATTTGGGGCCACAGGTTAACACTTATGGCTATTTAAAAATCACGGGAATATTCCCTACTCTTGAATTACAAAACAGCAGGAACTGAGAAGCAATGCCATAGGTCAATGAATTGGTAAACATATAAATGTATGTATGTATGTATATCATTTGGTAAACTCTTAAGAACTACTAATAGGAGCTGGGCCTGGTGGAACAGGCTTGTCATCCCACCTACTCCAGAGGCAGAGGCAGGAGGATTGTAAATTCAACACCAGTTTGGGCAACAAAGCGAAAGTCTGTCTCAAAACAAAACAATAAGTGTTAGTTTGCAAATTAACTTTACATCTAAAGCCTTAGAACAGGATCACTGAAGGGCTGAAAACTCAATGACAGTGTAAAAAGGTTTATTATGACCCGTCACAGGAAACTGCAGCGATGCATGGCATGGATGAGTTAACTCTGAGAAAGGCATGCATGTTCTGCTGGCTCCCTTCTTCCCTGCTCTTCTACCAGAGTAAGCTGTTACGAAATTCATCAATACCTGTTTAAGTCTACGATGTATTTATGGACACTTTGAAAGGCTAAATAAAATCTGGTCACGATTTCTATGTTGTTTTCCCGAAATTCTTCGTCTAAATCCTGTAGCTCAGGTTTGGCTTCCAGTTTGCTTTCCCAGAACTCTGGACCCTAAGAAGGGAGACACACTTGTCAGTAAAGGCCCAGCTGTTGGAAACAGTTCCAGGAGGCCTTAAAACTGTGCTGGAAGGTTCTTATACACCAAAATTAAAACAGCAACAGAAGGGAAGACGCTCACCCAAGCCTAGAATCAATATGCCTCTGGGTGACTCTCAACCAAGATTAGCACGCTTTTAAATGTATTTCAGGGCAAAAGAAATTATGTTGTTTTAATTGGTCTGTACTGTGTTAGGACTTTCCACACAGTACCCTTCCTTCCCTTATTTGCGAATTAGGAGTTGATGTTAACTTTGGTTGAAAAGCTGTCCTTCCAACACTCCGTAATTACTTAACCACTTCAAGCCTCATGGCTCCCAGAGAATGGCTGCTTTTGTAAAAAGGTCAGGCATACCAAGGCCACGGGAAAAGCACCTTAAAATAGCTGAAGTCAAATATGATGTCTCCGTATCTCTGCTGGTCAGCCCGGTCTTTCAGCCGGAACACAGCAGGGATAAACTCAGACAGCCGCAGCACCTCAGCAATGATGGCATTGCCGCAGGAGACGATCCTCAGGATCGCCTGGCCACAGAGGTTATTCTCAGCCAGGAAGTCCAACATGGCGAGGGTGACCTGCTATTCCACACCGGGATGGTGGGAATGATCAACTGGCCTCAGAGCTGGGGTGTGTGGATCATGAAGGGACGCCAGGACTGTAGACCAAATGGCTGCTCCATTCAAGAACCTGTATTGAAAAAAGAGAAGTTAACAATTTTTTAAAGAAATGCATATGCATGCTTTTGAAATACATGTACAACTCAGGAAAACTATGTCAATGAGCTCTGGTATGAGGAAAAGACATTCATTCCCCAATATTCAGGGAGAGAGGAATGCTGGTGCTCAGGTCGCTGACTTCTTTTTTCCCTTTCATTTAGTTTGGGACTCCAGACTGTGGAATGACTTCCCCCATACTCAGGGAAAGTCTTCTCTTCCCAGTGAACGCCTCTGAAACTACCCCTAAAGACAGACCCACAGATGTGTCTCCTGGGTGATTCCACAGCCAGTGAATTTGAAAATAAAGATTAGCCACCACAAGGACCTTTCTTTGCTAGATCCACACGACTGGCTTCTTTCTCAGCCCTTTGCTCACTTCTCATGAAAAAAGATAGAGGGTATAGCTCATTTCTGAGCCAGAGTCAGGGCTATTGGGCATGTGTAACCTAGTGTAACCTAACTGGACAAACACACCCTACTATTTGATATTTCTACAAGTAACTGCAAACGCTACAAGTCAGAGACACATCCCTGTATATCATTTGGAGGCATTTATCCAATGGGCCTAATGTATAAACATTTCCAAGAATCCTTTTAAATTTCAGGGGCTGCAGAGGGACTCCACAGTGCTTGCTATTCTCACAGAGTTCCCAGCACCTACATGGAGGCTCACAACCACTGTAACTCCAGCTCCAGGGAATCCAATGTGCTCTTCCGGCTTCCATTGGCAGTGCCACCCCAATATGCATATATGTGCACACACATGCATAAATAAATTATAAAATAAAAATTTAGAGACCAGTTTCAATAAACTTGGGAAGATGATTTATCAATACTAAACCAAATTGGTCTAAAAATACATAATTTAGCATGCAAGTATCCAGTGCTGTAAGCAGAAGGAGCTACTCATTTCTCTTTTATTCCAGTACACTAAGGATGATTTGTGGTGATATATTGTGTACCCTAATAAACTTTGCCTGAAAATCAGAGGACAGAACAAGCCACTAGAGTAAACATAGAGGCCAGGCAGTGATGGCACACACCTTTAATTCTAGCACTCAGGAGGCAGAGATCCATCTGGATCTCTGTGGGTTTGAAGCCACCCTGGACTACATGAGATTGATTCAGTCTAGGAGAGAAACAGAGCCAGGCAGGCAGTGGTGGCACACACCTTTAATCCTAGCACTTGAGATCTCATGCTTTTGCTTGGAAAGCACTAATCCCAGCACTGAGAGGGAAGTGACATGGTGGGCGGAGAAAGGTATATAAGGTGTGAGGAGACAGGAACTGAAGGCTTTTCAGGCTGAGGAGTCCTAGAGGTAAGACATGGCAGTGGCTTGTTCCTTTGTCTCTCTGATCTTTCAGCCTTTACCCCAATATCTGGCTCCGAGTTTTTTTTTTTTTTTTTTTTTTTTTTAATTAAAAGACCATTTAGCAATTCATGTTACAATGATTTCTCACCCAGGACACTAACTACTGCAGTTGTGGTTAACTTTTCTGAAAGTCCTTGAAGGCAAAGACCCATCTTCTTACTCAACCACTCTGTTCTGAGTACCTCTTTGCCATGTTAGAGATGAAGATGTTTAAGCAACCCACCGTCCAGTGCAGTGACTCACAAGCTGGGCCTGGCTGAGTAACCTGGTTACCTAGAACCTTCGAGCTTCTGCTACATAGGGTGGAGGCAGTCCTAAGCATCTTTTTTATAAGAAGTCCTCAAGATGACTCTGATGTGAAGCTGGAAACATTAAAGAGTGGAGGAGGACTGGTCATGAGGAAAACTGCAGTATATATACAGGACGTTAACAAAGTTAATCTTTGCATGGAAAGTGAATCAGTATGAAGACTGTAAGAAATGGCCTCTGTCCCTATAAGCAGCCTGCAGTAAGCTGTGCAGAAAGTCCTGGACAGAAGCAGCTGTACAAGAGATGAAGTGCTTGAAAGTGTGGTCAAGATAAATAGGGGAAACACCCGTTCACCGTCAGTCGGGGCCCTTCACTGAGTACTGCTGGGACAGTGTTCTGATGTTAGGTGACACTTAGCAGGTAGATGTTCTAGGACTTTCGAGTCTGAGGAAGTCACCCAGAAGCTATAAGAAAGACTTATTTTAGAATATAACAATTAAAACCTTTTGGTCCAAGAAATATTTGATTCTGGGAGCTGCAACAGCTTCCTTAAGCCTATGAGCTAACTAGTTTAGGCAGGGCTGGGGTAGGGGCAATGGCAAGACCCTAAGAGATTGTGGTGTGAAAGGATAGAAAGAACCGAAATTCTTGTTGATATTACTGATCTGCTGATTCAATTACGGAACTGCCTACTTCTATAATGCTTGCTCAGTGAATTGCTTTTATGGCTTACCCACGGTTAATTGGGTGCATTCATTCAGTAAACACTTGCCCAGTGTTTGCTATATGCCAAGTACTGTTTTAGGATGAAGATACAGTAGAGAATAACCCTGAGCTCCAGTTATCATGATGTCTATATACCACCGAGATCAGGAGATATAAACTAACTAATACATACAGGCTGGATAAGTAGTTTAGAGAAATCCTGATTAAAAGATGGAATGCACACTGAATTATATAGAGTATAATCATCTTCCGATAAGATGATATCTGAGCAAGAGCAAAAGGAGGAGAGGGAACAAGCCGTAAGTATATGTGGGAAAGGTTACCAGCTTCTAGATGCTTCCCAATGACCTCTGCCCCTGTTACTCATGGCCTAGATAGATTCCTTCCCTTGAGTTTGGGATGACTTTTGCAATCTCTCCCAGAACAGATATGACAGCAGTCACAGCTATCATTTCTGAGGATAGATTACAAAAAGACTGAGTTCTGGTTTGGGTTCTCTCTCTAGCTTGCTAGTTCTGGGAAAGCAAGAGGTCACTGTGTATGTGAGAGTCCTGTGTAAAGGCCCTGGAGACAGAACACTGAGCCCTGCCATCAGTTCCACGCGTGAGCTTGAAAGCGAAATCTCCTCATTTGCAGTTATGCCTTCGGATAAGTTGATAGGCCCTGCTCACACCTTGACTGTAACCATCTAAGGGTCCCTGAGCCACAAACACTTATGTAAGCCATATCTCCACTTCTTGACAATAGACACTTGAGATTACATGTGTATGTATACATATACATGTATATACATGTGAGTGTGTGTCTTAAGCTACTAGGCTGTGGAGAAGTTAGTTCCACATCAATAGATAATGATCAGATCCTGGAGAAAGGCATTCTATACACAGCTTATCAGTAAGTACGGAGGTCCCAGGGTAGACATAGGCCAGGTGTGCTTGTGGTTTGAAGAATGGCCCCTGTAAACTCATAGATTTGAATGCTTGGTCCCCAGGTGGTGGAACTGTTTGGGAAGGATTGGGAAATGTGGCCTTTTTGGAGGAGGTGTACCACTGGGGTGGGCAGTCTAAAATTTGAGGTTTAAAAAGCCCACACTATTCCCAATTAGCTCTCTCTTCCTCTTCCTTGTGCCTGCGGATCAAGACGTAAGCTCTCAGCTACTGCTTCAGCACCACGCCATGCCTGCCTGCCGTTATGCTCCCGGCCACATGGTTATGGACTCACCCTCTGAAGCATAAAGCCCCAGTGAACTCATTCTTCTGTAAGATGCCTTGGTCATGGTTTCTCTTCACAGCAATAGAAAAGTAACTAAGACAGCACTTAAGGAACAGCAGGGTAGCTAGGGAGTCTGGAGCACAGTGAACAAGGGGTAGACACAGAGGTGGACCGGATCAGGTCTTCAAGCAAAGGATGCTGAGAAGTCACAGCTGCCTGGAGCTCTTTTATCAGGGAGCTCTCTAAAACACATTATGGTACACATTCTTAACACGTCTTTTTAGTATTCTCAGTCATGCCTGCTTCTTAAACCACATACACTACTGAGTAACAGGCTGAGCCTCAGACAGTCCCAATTTCCTGCACTGATAGGGTCTAGCATGGGAAACAAGAGAGGAAAAGGGAGAAAATAATCCACAATGGGCAAAACGATGAGCTACTGAGGCCCAGTGAAGACCAAACTCACTCAAAGTTAAACAGGATAAAATTCCACCCTCACAAAGCAAGAGCCAAGCTATGATTAGCAGGTGTAACAGCCGCCTAACTGTATAAACTACAACAGTGCAGACAGTTGGACCCTGGAGGACACAGCTTAAAGCAAAGCATGATACCTGCCCTCTTCCTCATCTCTCCGAGGGGACAGGGAGACGGACCCAGCACCTGTGTGTGCACATCCAGGGAAGATCCTGCTCAAGATGATGATGTTTAATCAAGACCTTGTGGGTCAATCTCTTGGCCCTTTGGGCTAACAGACTTTAAGGCCAGGTATGGTGGCACTCTGCTTAAAGGCACTCCAAAGGCAGAGGCAGGCAGATCCCTACAAGTTTGAGGCCAGCCTGGTCTACACAGTGAGTTCTAGGCTAGCTAGATGTTCACAGTGAGACCATATCTAAACAAGCAAACATACAATCAAAACATCCTGATAACTCTAAAAGGACATAAAATAACCAAGCATATTTATCAATGGTTCAACAAATGTCATGGGCCTTTATTAACTAAGGTGATTGCCTTATCTACACCCACATTAAAACAAGTGTTTTTATGGAATTTAATGTAAAAGAAAATACCTATTACAATTAATTCCTCTTTAGTGAAATATCATTGCTTGTAGTCTGTCCCACCTCATAAAGAACACCGAGTTCTTTTTTTTTTAAAAATGTCTTATAATTATGAAGACTAATGTCAAGATAGCATCAAATGAAAGAATAAATCACTCAGTTACATTATCACATCTAGATGAACTAAGACACACTAGATATAACCATGGCTAGTTATATTTTCCATGTAACTTATTTGGCTAGCATATTTTCTAAACAGATCAGAATAGTCTGGAGAAACTGGCCCAGAATAACAGAATCAGATGACGATCATTATACATGCTTAATCATGTAACCATTTAAGACATAAGCAGTGACCTTTATGAGATGTTGTATCTTAGTTGAGCCTTTCTTGAATGAGGTCACACAAACTCGGTAGAAGAAATTACATGAAATCCTTCTTTTGGAGACTGCCTTCACATAAAGGACGAAGCAAACTTGTGAACATCAGCACTCTCACTACAGGTTGAACTGTATTGTTAATGGCATGGAATGGAGCCACAGATCTTAATTCCCTTACTAATATTATTTTATGAGTTTCAAAGTATTTAACTGTATTGTTAATGGCATGGAATGGAGCCACAGATCTTAATTCCCTTACTAATATTATTTTATGAGTTTCAAAGCATGGCAGCTTTATTTTTAGGATCTTGGCATGGGACCTTGGTTTTTCTGTATTGGGAGAGTCCCTTGTTAAAGGAACTTGCTTTTAAGAATGGCATCGTTGGCCCGATCCAGAGGACAAAAGATGGATCTATTTTTATCTTTTCACAAAATCTCAGTTCCATAAAGAAGAAAGCAACGACCTCAAATTCATAATGGATGCTCTCCCAGAAAAGTTCTGGAATGAGCTGGATCACTCCAGCCTGATTCATGAGACCTTATGGAGAGTATCCCTGGTTGTGGATGGAGGCAATACAACTCCTTCAATACCCGTCATCTATATAGAAATCAGGAGACCAACTATTTTCCTATCACAGTAGAATCAGGACCCAGTGAAACCCACCCCCTTACAGAAGACATTAGCACTATGTCTTAGGTGAGTGAGGGGCATTAGGGTGCGTGAGAAGCGACTTGCCCAAATTCAAAGTGCGTGACAGAAGTTTCATTGAACCCTCTCGCTTGTGTAGAAGCCTTCACTTCTACTTCTCGAGAAAAACTACTCGGTTTTCTCGAGAGTCAATGAAAGAGATCAACCACATTACCAGGGCACCGCTCCGAGCAACTTGCACACTCAGCTAACGGGCCAAGCACCTGAGCATCACCCCTAACGCTTCAAAGATGCGTGCACGAGCCATTTCCACTAAGGCGTAGGCGAAGAGCAGGGATGCAGCCCCAACCCTGCAGGACCTAGGTTTGCCCGCCCTGGCGGCTCCGGGGACAGCACCCGCCGCGGCCCACGGGGAGGGGAAGGGCCTGGAAACGGCGAGCGCGCCCGCGACTCACCTGTCAGCCGTCCGACGCCGGCCGCGCGGACTGGGCACCCGGGTCCCTCTCTCGGGCTCCAGGGATCCCCTAGAGTCTTGGGCTGTAGAGCTCCAGCTGGCTGGACCCTGGCTGGCTTCTACCCTGGCGGCCCCAGTTGGTCACGTGACCGAGGGGCGGCGGCCAGGGCCAGGCCTCATGTGATCACCCGCGGGCGCCGACTGATGACGCAGGGGCGCGCGCGGGGCGTTTCAGCCGCTGGAGAAGCGGGCTGAGGAGAGGACTTGGGGTCCGGGCGTGCGACGTCCGTCCGGGTAGCTACCGCTGAGCTAGGTGGGGCAGCCAGGTAAGACCGGAGAGGAGCCGTGATGGGGGAGGAGGGTTGGCGGGCGTTGTCGCCTCCCCTCTGCGCTCCGGGGACTTGGGCTATGGCTGTGGGCCCGGCCCTCTTCACCCGCAGCAGCGAGACGGAGGCAGGTTATCCCCACCGCAGCCTCTCATCCTTCATCCCGGACGGCGTGTGGAGAAGACCACCACTGTGTGATTTAAAAAAAAAAAAAAAACAAAACAAAACAAAAAACTGGTCTGAACTGGCTTTAAAAGCAGAGGCGCGAAGAGGTAGTTCAGACGTACTCCAGGCCACAGGTGCCATTTCGCTTCTGCAGGTGGAGGTAAGTAGTAGGCTTGATGTGAATGAAGCGGGGGTCACTTTGGTGGGCGTGGGCATGGGCATGGGCATACTGGTGGGGACCTGGAAATGGCAGTAGTTGTTATGATTACTTTGGTGACTCAACGAAGCCTTCTTGATCACTTCGTTTTCGTGAGGCGTTTTCCATCTAAGGCGTGTTCCAGTTTAAGGAGGTCCCAGCATGAGGGGATGGCAGATGTAAGCAAACAGCTGTCTTAAGTTTTAGAGTAGAAATAGATGTGTTTTAGGAACTAGGATGGCGTGTAGAAGGGAAGGAGCCATGGGCGAGGGGAGGCTTGAAGGGTGTGTACCTGCTGGCGTGCTGAAAAGGGAGACACGACTCTGTTGAAGTTGCCGCCTTGGGTTTAAAGGCGGTGAGGGGCCTCACTTCGTGTTTGTTTGCTCTGAGCCTACTAGAATGCTGTTCAGAAACATGTAGATTTCCCTCTTTACATTAATAACTGGCTTAACTGACAGCAACTCTTCCAGGAATAGAAGGGAAGCAAAATGGTGCGCTGAGCCTCATAGCTTGGTGAGACCCCAGGAAATGCATAACTTTGTGGTAGACTGTCTTGGAGGCTGTAGGTCTGGGAACAAAGAGATCAATGTTATTGGACAGAGGTTCCAAGAAGAGGTGGATTTAAATCAGTGTTTCTTTTTATTTTAAAGGTGTATTTATTTATTATGTATAAAGTGTTCTGCCTGCCTGTGTCCCTGCAGGTCAGAACAGGGCAGCAGATCTCATTATAGATGGTTTTGAGCCACCATGTGGGTGCTGGGAATTGAAGTCAGGACTTCTGGAAGAGCAGTCAGTGCTCTTAACCTCTGAGCCATCTCTCCAGCCTAGGGGAGATGTTTCTTAACCAATGTGATGATGACATTTTGTTTTCAGATGGATTCTTTGTAATGAGAGACTACTGTACATGCTAGAATTTTATCAGTATCCCTGGCCTCTGCTCCATGGATACTAGTCTGTGTCCCCATAACTAAAAATGTCTCCACATGATGTTAAATGTTCCCTAGGGAGACCCTCCCAAGCCCTAACTTAAACCAAGACCTGAGGAGTAGTATTAGAATGTTCAGATGTCTATAATCCAAATAAAATATCTTAGTAATTTAAAAGCATCAGAAACTACTGTCTTTCAGTTTTAGAGGCTGAGAATTCCAAGGCCAACTTACCATCAGATTTAGTGTCTGGTGAAGACATGTTTTCTGGTTTGCAAATGGCATGTACTTGTGGTGGTAGAAAGACAAGAGAGCTCTCTGGGGCATCCTTTTTAAGGGGACTAATTTCATTCTGGAGGGTGGATCTAGTCACCTCCCCAAAGGTCTTATCATCCAATACCAGCACTTTGGACATTAGGGTTTCAACGTATACACTGGGGAAGAGGACCCAGATATTCAGATTGTAGCAGATAGATGAGCTTGGGGGAGGTGGAGAAGTGAAGACTGTGTTCATTCAGGGGGTGTGGGGAGGATTGAAGTTGTGAATTGGAACTCTAGACAGCTCATGGGAAAGAGGTAGGAAGCCATGAGAATCTGAAGGAGTGTAAAAGGAAATGTCCCCCAAGAAAGAAGGGATAAGGACTGCAGCAGTGGCCTTGAACAGGCCCAGTGAAGCGGGAGGGGTGGGAAGCCTGGCCGACACACAGGCAGTGACAGGACGAGGATTGTGAGACAAATGAAGGCATGCATGCCTACAGGAGAGTTTTGCTGCCAGAAGGAACACAGAAGCAGGGGAAGTAATCAGAGGGGAAGGTGGGAGGATGTTTTTCTTTAAGATTAAAGAGACGATGTCTCTGGTTTGCTGTGGAGAATGGTGTGGGAGAGGAGAAAGTGAGTGATGGAGGAAAGCAAGGAGGATTGCTGAGAGAGGGACAAGAGAAGACCTAATGTAAAGAGGAAGTGGTCTGAGTGGGCACGGCTAGTTCATTCACCATGAGGAGAAAGCAGGATGCAGAAACTGAGGCTGGTAGGTGGGGAGGGAAGTACCTCCTCGGTGGTTCCTGTTTTCTCAGTGAAGTAGCAATCAAGATCTTTAACTCGGGTCTTTCGTGCAAATGGGTGGTGAGGAAATGTCAGCAGTTCATAGCATCAGGTGTCATGGAGTATTTCTAAGTCAGGTCTGTGGGTGGGTCATGCCTATAGGCTCCGCATTTGAGTGGCAGGAGGATTGCTAGGAGTTTGAGGCCAGCTGGGCTACATAGTGAGACCCTGTCAGAAGACCAAAGGCAGGAAGAGGGCCCATTTTCTGTACAAGAAAGATTCCAGTAGCTGCCTAGAGAGTTGCATGCTCTTCACCACTGTTGGTGCTGTGTATTCAGATAGGCCTTTTCCTCGTTGTGAGGGCCAAGTCAGGCATCGCCTCTGTCCCTTTCATTTTACAAGTAATCTATGTTGTCTCAATGGTGTATTTGCATGTCTGGTCCTGTGAACTAGAGAGGTCCAGCAGAGCAGAGGCTGAGTATTTCTGGTGCTTAGAATGCTGCCTGGCATATGCCAGTTTTTCACTGATTTGGAATAAACTAAGCAGTACCTGAAAATAAAAGTCTTGGAGTATTTACCTTGAAAACCATTATATTCCCATGCTCAGAGAAGTTGCCTGGTCTTTAGGACAATATTTACAAAATGTTACCCGAGTTTTTTGAATCAGCAACTAGTGGTATTGTGAATGCTTATGTTAAAGTGATACCCCAAAGATAAAAGTCAGCACTTTAGCCCTCCGAGCTCTCCTCCTTTTCTAGCCTGTGTGTTTTTAATGAGCCTAAGAATTTACAGGGTAAGACCTTGAATTCCTATTTGTGGAATAAATGAACAGACCTAGTTGAAAGCAGTACTGGGAAAACTGCAGTAGCAGCTGGGGTATGAAATAAAGCTGATATCATGAGAGGAGGAAGTGCCAGAGATACCACACGGCCCCCTGCTCTTGAAAGGAAGAACAAGAGAGTGAGTTGCCATGCAAATTTTGGACCAGATGCTAGATCACACCACCGTGTGGCTTCCTTTCCAAAGAGGAGCTGAAGGACTTCCCAGTCAGTCTCTGGTCCCACGAGCCTGAGTTCACATTGTATCTCTCTGATTCCTAGAAAACATTTTCTTTTATGGTGCTGCACAGCTTTAGCAACAGCCTGCTTGTCATTTAAAGCCAGTGTGAACGCTGCACTTTTCTAGTTGCTTTCAGTGGCTTAAATTTCAGGAGGTTCCTGAATTAAGCAAAGATGCTTATATAGGCAAGGGGTCCAAAGCCTAAAGAGTTGGTGTTTAAAGGTATAGATAAGGGAGTATTTAATATGAGGGTAATAACTACCATTATAATAGATAAACCACTGTAAGATAAGAAGTCTATGTAGAAATTCTGCTTTTACTGAATCTGAGATAATTGCTGTAGCCAGATGTTTCTCCAGTCTGCCTTGCCCAGCAGTCCAGACGAATCTCTCCCACCTGCAGTCCCACAGCCACTTATAAAATATTCACTCAGAGGCTTTTGTTAATTACAAACTCTGTGGCCTATGGCTTCAGCTTCTTGCTAGCTAGCTCTTTCATCTTAAATTAACTCATTCCTATTAGTCTGTATGTTGCCACGTAGCCGTGGCATTACCCGTCTGCTGGCATCTTGTTGCTTGTTGGGTGGCAGCTGGCATCTCTGTCAATTCCGCCTTTCTTCTCTCTGTATCTCTGTTTGGATTTCCTGCCTGGCTGTAAGCTTTCTTGCCATAGACCAAAACAGCTTTATTTATTATCCAGTGGAAGCCACACATATTCACAGCATACAGAAAGACATCCCATGGCAAATTACAGGTGTAAATCTATCAGAATTTAAGGAACTATTCGAAACATTTTTTTAAGAGTTCAAAGTAGGGGCTGGAAAGATGGCTCAGAGGTTAAGAGCACTGACTGCTCTTCCAGAGGTCCTGAGTTCAGTTCCCAGCAACCACATGGTGGCTCACAACCATCTGTAATGAGATCTGGTGCCCCCTTCTGACCTGTAGTCATACATGCTGTATACAAAATAAATAAATAAATCTTTAAAAAAAAAAAGAGAGTTCAAAGTGCAGATATACTAAGTAAGTTCAAAACTATAGATTTAAAAAAAAACTCATCTTATTAAGCTTTATTATTATTCTTTTTTTAAAGGAAAAGATGTCATGGACAGTCTCTATCCTCTATATGTGTTAGGCTTGTAAGAACTGGGTTTTCTAGGTTCTTTGAAGCATTGAGAAAAAGGATATTCTTCTTAAAAACTGAAGATAGTTCCCTCCCCCATATTCTATTGAGTGTGTGTGTTTGTTGGCCAGGTGATGGCACAGTGCCTGGGTGTCCTCTGGGTCCTGCATGCAGGGAACAGTGTAGCACGTGGATATTGAATATAACCGTCATTGAGTGTTACAGCTGTGCTCTTTTTCCTGTACAGTTATTATTCTGACTTAGAACTCTTGTTGTTCTGTTTGAAATTTTAGGTAACAAGCTCAAGATGCCAGGGCGTTCCAGTACAAGTTCAGGTTCCACTCGTTACATATCCTTCAGTGGTGTGGAGTCTGCTCTCTCCTCCTTAAAAAACTTCCAAGCGTGCATCAGCTCTGGAATGGACACAGTTTCTAGTGTTGCCTTGGACCTTGTGGAGACTCAGAGTGAGTAATACTTGAAACTCTTTGTGTGCGTGTACCTGCTTTGAGGTAGCAGTGTGGTTGCTTCCTCTGGGATGCACTTTGTTCCTGAGATGGGCGTCTGGACACATTTTCTTATCTTATTCTGTAACATGTCATAGCCATGTAGTGCAGTTGTCCTCCACTCAGAAATGCCCTAGAAATTGATTAAGAAAGATAGTAAGGCTTTTGGCTGAGAGCATGCGATCTAAAGCATGTGCTATATGTGAACCAGAAGGTATGTAAATGTGCCGTGACAACATCGTTTTCCATTAGTTTAACTGTACGTTGTTCATGATTATGCTGCACATAGACAGATCATGATTATGCTGCACATGACATCAACAGATGCTGGGATACCAGCAAAGGAAGGCCTCAACCAAAGTAAGAATTCTGCTTTGGTCCATTCCCACTTTTCAAGTAGAAGATTTAGAACAATATCTTTGCCTTTTTTTTCTTTTTGGCTTTTGTTTTGGTTTTTCGAGACAGGGTTTCTCTCTGTAGCTTTGGATCCTGTCCTGGAACTCACTCTGTAGACCAGGCTGGCCCTGAACTCACAGAGATCCGCCTGCCTCTGCCTCCCAAGTGCTGGGATTAAAGGCATGTGCCACCACTGCCCGGCATTCTTTGCTTTTTGGGACTAGAGTTACTATTACTTTTTGACATATTGAGAGCCAGGGGAGTGGCATTGTATCTTTTTTTCTTTTTTCTTAAAATGGTACTGTTTTTGAACAATTTGTGATATGTTTTGACGTATTTTTTTTCTTTGCTTATCCTGATTGAGTTTTAAGGATCTAAGGACTTAAAGTTTATATCAAGTTGGAAGAATTTCTGTTCCTATTTCTTCACGTGTTTCCCTCTCTCCAGTCTCCTTTCCTTTTATGATTCCAATTCCATATCGATGAGATTGCTTGATATTAGCCCATAAATCATGGAGGGCTTGGTTTTTTTGTTTTGTTTTGTTTTTTTCCGCTGACTTTAATTTGCATAGTTTCTGTGCTGTGTTTTTAAGTTCATTTGTTTTATTTTCTGTAGTCTGCTGTCGATTCTCTCCAGTGAATTTGTAGTTTCTGATTACTGTGCTGTTTCACCAGCACAACAGGATTAAATGGAACCTTTGGGGTCTACTTTTCCATTTCTCTTTTTGTCATGTTCATGTTTTCCTATTCATTTTTTTTTAAGATTTATTTTTATGTTTTCCTATTCGTTCTTTTTAAAGATTAATTATATATTTATATATGTGATATTATATAACATCACATACTTGTGTATATATTATATAATATATATACATATATACATAATATCACATATATAATATATATTATCAGGCTTGCATCACTGGCTGAAACATCTTGCTGGCCCCTTCTTCGTCCTTAGTCTATGAAGCGTGTTTCTAGTAGCTGTTTAAAAATCATTGCCTGTCATTGCTTTCCTTTTCTCAATGTCATTCTGGCTGATTTCCTCATGTATATTATGTTGCCAGTTTATGTTTTGTTGTCTTCTGTCTTAGTTGGCTTTCTTAGCTGTCGACTTGAAACAAACTCGGAGTCACCTTGGAAGAGGTCCCCTCAACTGAAGAATTGTCTAGATCAGATTGGCCTGTGGCCGTGTCTGTGAGGGATTTTCTTCATTGCTAATTGATGTAGAAGGACCCAGCCCACTGTGGGTGGTGCCATCCCTAGGCAGGTGAGCCTGGACTGTAGCAGAAAAGTAGCAGAGCAAGCCAGTAAGCAGTGTTCCTGCTTCAAGCCAGTAAGCAGTGTTCCTGCATGGTTTCTACTTCAAGCCAGTAAGCTGTGTTCCTGCATGGATTCTGCTTCAGACTTCTGCTTTGACTTCCCTTGATAGATGGACTGTAACCTATAAGCTGAAATAAACCCCTTCCTTCTGTCAGTTGCTTTTGATTGTGGTGTTTATCACAGCAACAGAAAACAAACACATACACTTTTAAAGAGAGTTGAAGCTTGTTTTGGTGGGAAGCCAAATAATTCATGGATTAGGTGGCTCTATTTTTAGTATTGATAAGCTTTGTTAGGGTAGGTGTAGGGTAGCTGTGATGGTTCTTCTTGGTTGTCAACTTTACTACATCTGGAATTAACTAAAACCCAAGTGGCTGGGTACACCTGTGAGGGATTCTTTTCTTAATTAAATCCTTTGAAGTGTGAAGACCCTCTTTTACTGTGGATCTTTTGAGGTGGGAAAATACACCTTTAATCCAGATCTTTTGTCGAGGGAAGATCCACTTTTCATCTAGGCCCCACATTTTGTTGACAGCCCATATAAAGGACATAGAAGAAGGAAGCTTTCACTCTTTGCCTGCTTGCTCTTACTCTCACTGGCAAATCTATTCCTTCACCGGCACCAGAGCCTGCTCCTTTAGGATTTCCATTTATACCAACGATCAACTTGAGACATCCAGCCTCGTGGACTGAAAAACTACTCGATTCTTGGACCTTCTGTTGGTAGATTGCTACTGTTGTACTAGCTGGACCACAGCTTGTGAATCATTCTAATAAAACCCTCTTTTTTCTCTCTCTATATAGCTTCTCTGTATCTATAATTATAAATTCTGTTCCTCTAGAGAATCTGACTAATATAGTAGCCTTTAGTAGGGCTAACATCATGTTACAAAGTAAGGCCCTTCTGGAGCCCCTGACTGTGCTTTGAGGGTTCAGCAACTGAACTTGTCTCTGGATGGATAGAATTCAAGTGTCTCCTAGTCTGCTGGGAATCATTTGCTTCTTAGTTCCCAGCACTTGTTCTTCGGTGTCTCGGGATTCAGCATCCAACTCAAGGGAATCTCTGGGCTGATTGATCGCTTGCTCCAGCTCCCTGTCCTGCAAGCTTGCAAGCTCCTGTTTCCTCCATCTCCCTGCACTCCAGATTCTTCTCATACTGTAGGCTGCTATGCTCTGTGTGGATCCTTCCTCCTTAGTGCTTGTAGGAAGACGGAAATGGATAAGCTGTTACAAGGATGAAAGTAGTTTTCTGTCACCACTGAACTCAGGAGGGAAATCTCAAGCTTTCATAAGGGTGGTCACAGATGCTTCAAACTTGGAACTTTGGTTGGACAGTTTCATTAGCACCAAAACCTGTTAGGTGTTGTCCTTTAAATTTAGACTCACAGTCTTCAGTTTCAGTAGAGACTCAAGTTTCCGTGATCCTAGTTTGCCCGCCCGTTATAGCTGTTCTTTGCATTCAAAGGCACGGTGGAAACACAGCCTGTAACACAGCCAAGGCACTTCCCTGTTCAGCTGTCAGGGTATGAAGTAGAAGTGCTGTGTACCCATTTACCACCACACCCACAGTGTGAAGGTATATTCCTAATGATTGAGATATGGTAACTATAGTAAGCTGTGCTAGTTCAAGGATATTCTTTTTTTGTTTTGGTTTTTCAGACAGGGTTTCTCTGTGTAGTTTTGGTGCCTGTCCTGGATCTCGTTCTGTAGCCCAGGCTGGTCTCAAACTCACAGAGATCTGCCTGGCTCTGCCTCCTGAGTGCTGGGATTAAAGGCATGCACCACCGCCACCCGGCCGAGGACGTTCTCAAGTGAAGGTGAAGTATTTGCTATACTGTGTGATGGAGAAGGACACAGTGACTTTCCATACTGGTGTCCTTAGGTGCCACTGCCATGATTTATGTGAAGGCACCCATAGTATTTCCCACAAGGCTTTTGTGCATTGAAAACAATTTTGTACAAATGCTCCACATGATTAAAAAAACAAACCACGTCTTAAAGTTATTGTGAGCATGGTCTTAATCTGTGGACCTGTGGTGTCTAATCCAGTCTGTGGAGTTCTTATGAAACGGAATTTCAGTGCTGATGAGCAAGAGGCAGATGGCATGAGAAAGTCTTTTCAGAGACAAAGCCTAGGGCGGCCCTCCACACAAGAACTTGTTAGAGGTTTTTTTTTTTTTTTTTTTAAATTCATTGAACATTTTGGCTTAATATAATTAAATATAAAGCATATGTTGTCAATTAAAATGTTACTTAAAACTCAAGAAATTTTGGTTATATTAATTGCCTGTTTCCCTAGGATTCTGGAGCTCTATGATAAAAAGACTATGGTTACTATAGTCAGAGTGTATGTTTTTTGACCATAATGATAAAAATAATAAATGAAATTATTTCAACTTTCATTGTGCTGGCTGTATGTTTTTACTTGGATTCTCACTTGATCCTCTCAGCAATCCTGTGAAGTAGTAGAAATGAAGTTATCTTCACTTTCTGAATGACAGAGCTCAGGCTTAGGGAAGTTAAATACTTTCCCCAAGGCCACAGAATTAGAAATGAGTACAGTACAGATTTGAGCATAGGAAAATGAGTTCACAGTTTCTGCCCTGAACCATTATGCTTTGCCATAAATGCTTTGTGGTTGCACATACCTTTAATCCCAACACACAGAAGACAGACAAGTAGATTTCTGTGAGTTTAAGACCAGCCTATTCTGTATAGAGAGTTCTAGATCATTCAGGTCTACATAATAAGACCTTGTCTAAAAGAAAAAAATAAAAATGTGATTAAAAATACACTATATGAAATTCTCCTGGAGGGGGGGGAAATGTAGCTGCTCATCTCACATAAGTCTGAGTTAGCCTTTCAGGAGTTTGCCTTATCCCACAGATAGAGTTGGCCCATGAGCACTCCACACCTGAGTGCAGAACCTGACATTCTGAAGTTAGAATCATCTTTTGTTGGAAGAGCTGGCACTGACCAGTTGGGACTAGACACTTTTTAAATGTTGACTCTGTTATGTGCATGTAGTATCCTGGATGGGAACTATTGGGCAGAGTTTTTCTTTTGTTGAGTACCCTTTTCCTTTGTTTGGGGAGGCACTGGCTTGACTTGTTCTTGCTCAGAGCTGTTTCTGCATCTCGGCTTGAGCTATATGTCCTAATAAAGAAGCCCCACCTGTATTCCTCTGTGTCTGGACTCATTTCTGTTATTTCTGAACCAAACAATCTGGCTGCAGTATAAAAATAAACAGCCATTAATTTATTTTAATTTTATTTTTTGAGACAGGTTCACATGTAGTCCATGATGACCTCAAACTCACTGGTAGTCAAGAATGACCTTGAATTTCTGTTCTTCCTGTCTCCATCTTTTAGAGCTAGGATTGAAGGCATGAGCCACCATGTGTGGTTTATGTGATGCTGGAGAGCTAACTTAGAGTTTTGTACATGCTAGGCAAGCATTCTATCTACTGAACTACATCTCCAACAACCGATAATGAAAAACCTTAACTTGGCATGGACACTTTCAATCCTTATGCCAGAGATTGCACTCACTTGGCTTTAGCTTTTTCTGTTTTTAAGATAGAACCGAGAACCTGGAGAGAGAGAGAGAGGGAGAGAGAGAGAGAGAGAGAGAGAGAGAGAGAGAGAGAGAGAGAGAGAGAGAGAGAGAGAGGGAGGGAGAGAGAGGGAGGGAGCGAGTGCGAGCGCGAGTGCTCACCAGCCAAGAGCACTTACTGCTCTTGCAGAGGATCTGGGTTTGGTTCCCAGCACCCACATTTCAGGCAGCTCACATCTGTCTGAAACTCCAGTTCTAGAGGATCCAGTGCTTCTACTTCTGTCCAAGGGCTCCTGCATGCAATCTGTATACACTTGGACAGAGAGACAGACAGACAGACACACACACACAGACACACACACACACACACACACACACACACACACACACACACACGGATAAATACTTTTAAAAAATGGAGACGAATCTGGTCCTCATGGGAAGCAGCTGGGACGTTCTGATGTCGTTACACTGACTTAGGCAGTCTTTGTCCAAGCTTGTAACAGCAGGAGACTAAACCTTTACCTGACTAAGTGACCGCTGTCAGATTGACTTTTTAAATGAAGCCACCTATAGCCTTGTATACAGAAGTGCTACAGTGAATAGAATTCAGACTTTTGTATAATGTCAGACCCTGACGTCAGGGTTTCAGAATTTTATTTTTTTGTTGTATAAAATTGAAAACAAAACTTAATTTAGTGTTTTATTCTTTAATAATTTTATACATGTATGTATGTAAAAGATGTACATGTCTTGATCATATCTGCCCCTAGTTCTCTTGTCCCACTCCTCTTGGGCCCCACCCCACCCCACCCCACCCCACCCCCGAAATACTTTTCCTCTCTGTTAACAAATCAGAAGTTCAAAGTAAGCCTCGGGCATGTAAGGCCTGAACCAAGAAACCCAGGGTCCAATTAGTGCTGTTTGCAGGAGCATGGGCAGTGTACCAGTGGCCACATCCCTGGAGAAAAGTGACTCCCCTTCCCCTAGTAGCCGTCAGTTGCCAATAGCTCTTCATCTAGGGATGGAACCCTATGAGCCCCTACCCCTTCTGAGACTGGCGTGCTCTTGTACAGGTTACTGTGGCTATTGTGGATTTGGGAGCGCAACAGCCTTGTCCTTTCCAAAAGGCAGCATTCCTCCCCATCCCTTAGCTCTTATATTCTTGCCACCCCCTTTTCCATGATGTTGCCTGACCTTGCAGGGGGTGACGTGCATGTCCCATTTAGGGCGGAGTACTCAGCTGTCACGTATGCTCGGCATTTGGATTAGTTATGATTCTCTGCCTTGACTGCTGCCTGCTTCCAAAAGAAGCTTCTCTGGCTACCGTTGACAGCACTAGTGTATGGCATAATCATACATATTCAGAAAGCAGTTTGACAGTATGTCTGTCTAGTAAACGGCAGTACTAAGTTCTCCCCCGGGGCTCCTGTCCTCCCTCCCCACAGTCTCTTGACCAGGTTTACAGTACCAGGCCTGCATTCCCTCCTGTGAATCAGGCCTCAGATCGAGTTAGAAAACAGTTGGCTACTATCATAATAGTCATGCCATTAATGCACCAGTGGGCACATCTTGCCCTAGCATGTAAGGCCTTCTATTGGGTAGGACTGTTGATGACTTTTCTCCCCCAGCAGCCTACACAGCACCTTTTAGCACTATAAAAGGTAGTTGAGAAGAGGTTTCCAGGTCCGTTCCAAGTGAGGCTGGCCTTAAATTCAGGCCTTGTATGCCTGAGGATTACCTTGAACTTCTGATCTTCCTGCCCTCTGTCTCTAGAGTTAGAGATAATAGGCATTTGCCACCATGCCTAGTTTTATGTGTTGCTGTCATAAAACCCAGAGCTTTGTGCATTGCAAGTAATTTACCAACTGAGCTACATCCCTACTCCTCAGACACACAACCTTCTGAAATTACATTCTTCATTATTTTGCCTGGAGTCTTTCAACCCTCAGAATTTAAGATTATTAACATAAGCCTTACCTCTCTCTTCTCAGAATGCCTAACTCCCCTTTCTGCTCCATTTCCCCTGCTACTTTCACTACCTATTTATGTACTCTCCTGTTGAGTTGTCTATTCATATTATTGTCTGTGTCTGTCCTATATAAGCTCCATCATTATTGTCGGGTGCTCCTCCCCCCCCTTCTGTTGCTGATATGACGTGTGTGGTAGTTTGAGTAAGAATGGTCCCCATAGGCTCATAGATTTGAAGTCTTGGTCACCAGGGAGTGGCACTGCTTGAAAGGATTAGGAAGTGTGGCCTTGTTGGAGGAAATATGTTGTTGGGGAGGTGGGCTCCGAAATTTCGAGAGCCCAAGCCAGGCCCAGTGGCTCTTTCTTCCTGCTGCCTTCAGATCTGGTGTAGAACTCTCAGCTATCATGTCTGCCTGTATTCTGCCATGTTCCCCGCCGTGAAGATAGTGGACTAAACCTCTGAAATTGTAAGCAAACCCCCAATTAAATGCTTTCTTTTGTAAAGGTTGCCATGGTCACGGTATCTCTTCACAGTAATAGAACACTGACTAAGACAATCTGATAGGTAGTTAACACACAGTGTATGGAATGATTTGTTTAAAATCTAAAAGGATGGTTACTATAAAATTTCTTCTAATTGATTGTCTAACTCCTTCATGTCAATAGATCACAAATATCCTATCCATGTATGTGTTGTATTTACACATACACACGTACACACACACACAGAGCAGTGGGCCATTTTGTCTTCCAGGAGTTGACATAGACACTTGTAAGAAATTAGGTTATCGTTTGGATTATGTGTGCTACTGCCCTCTGCTGGCTTCGAGTTGTCATTTCTGACTAAGGCAGCCAATAGGAAAATACATCTCATACCTTTTAAATGTTCTAGTTCTAAAACTTTCCCCAATGCAGCTGCCTGGGAAAGGACAAAAATATAAATATTTATGTGAACAAATCTTTTAAAAGTGATTGTAAGAGTTAAATCAGGATTATGATGTTGATATTCATGGATAGCCCTTCTACAGTAAAGACTAGTGTGTCAATACTGCCTAGGTTGAGGTATACGCTACACTCATACCTACATGCATGTGTACACATGTTAATGAACTTTGGGAAAGTGTTTTCCACTTGAGATTTTGCAAATTTGGAAATTAGAAAGCACAGGCAGTATTAAGGCTTCTTTAGATAAATAATAACTTGAGCTTAATTGTTCTGCGTGTCAGCAGCTAGAGCTTTTACCAGTATGAGAGAGTCTCCTAGGCATTTCTGTGTGTCTCAGTTTTGTAGCTGGCCTGGATGGTTGAGTCCTTGAGTGTAGGTTCATGTATAGGCATGCTTCTTCCTGTCTCAGAGCCTAACCCTGGACTTGTGTGTTTTAGGTTCTCTGTAAATGCTTATTGAGTGAATCAGTCAGGCAGGCATTTAAGGCATTTGGGTGTTGAGGTCTAAAAGCCATGGTTGAGTATTGACTTCACCTATGGATCTGGGCAAGTGTTGCTAACCAGCCTCTCCCCAGTAAGCTGAGAGCTGGTTGTTGAGCAGTTATCAGCACTGCTGGGCCAATCTGCAGCAACTTTTTAACCAACTTTGATAAAAGGCCCAAAAAACTCAGTGTTCTGGAGTAGTGTTAGGATTGCCCACTTCCTTTGCTGGTGAAATTTCCCTGCACGTTGGTGTGTGTTTTAGAAATGTGTGAGATGGGAGGTTAACGGTGCCATTACCAGTGGTATCTTCCTTAATCTTCACCTCGGGTATGCCTCCTGGTGCGGCCATTTTCAAAGCTGCTGAGGGAAGAGAAGCAGAGGGAGGTGCCATAGATACGACAGGCCCACCCTGCCAAACGAAGGTGCAGGTGGTGAACATCACCGAGTGAGATAAATAACCCCATCCTCCACCTGTCAGTAGGAAAGTGAAATAACTTAAGCCAGGGCACAAATAGGGAATTGGAATTTGAACCCAATTACTGGTCTGTATTAGACCTTCTTTTTTCCTTCCTCCTAGTAGGTGTTGGTGGATGGTGGTAACCCTCAACTGTATGTCAGTCAGCTTTGTGTCTCCAGTACAGAGCAGCTGAGATAACTCACTTAGAAAAGATGTCTTTGCCTCCTGGGTTTGGAGGTTCCAGTCTGTGATCTCTCGGGACCTCTAGCAAGGCAGTGTATTATGGAAGGAACTCACAATCCCCACCAGCAAGCAAGAGAGAGGAGGAAGAAAGAATCAGGGTCTCCGTTCTCATTCAAGACCATGCCACTAGTGACCTAAGCACTCCCTTCAAACCCCTTCCTCTCAAAGGCTCCATACCCACCATAATGCCTCTCCAGTGCACCAGCTCTATAACACAGCAGGCCTTTGTGGGGCCAGTGATCATTCAAACTCTAGCAGCTGCTGTTAGTGATATGCCCAGCGTAGTTTGGTGCGTTTTCTATAGTTTTTAATGCAGTTTATGGAGTCTGTATTATTTTAGATTAAAAATGAGAAAACCTAGGCCAAAATGTCATTTTTTTGACAGGCATAGTGATTGGCCATAGTGTTTGAACTAGCAAAGATGGGTATGGTAAAGACCCGCATACTGTACAGCACAGAGCCTTAGGTGTGAGGATGGTGACAATGGGGAAGGTGTTCAAGATTGCTAAGAGGTTTGACAAGGAAGAGAGAACAGCTCTTAGAAATATCAGTATGGGGCCGGTGGTGTGCACCTTTAATCCCAGCACTCAGGAGGCAAAGGCAGGTGGATCGATGGGTGTTTGAGGCCAGCCTGGGCTACAGAGTGAGTTCAAGAACAGCCAGGGATACACAGAGAAACTTGCCTCAAAAACAAAACAAAACAAAACAAAACCAAAAAACAAACAAACAAACAAAAAACAAAAAAAAGGAAGAACTGTCAGCCTGTGCAGTTCTTACAGTATTAGATTTAACTAGTTGTTCCCTGCGTGTCTAAGTCTATACACTGATAGGACAAGATGGAAACAGCAGTAAAGCGTCTTATGGTGCGCCCTTGGGTTTGAGGCATGGCCCATAAGCCTAGCACTTCACAATATTCCCCTCCACAAGTGATACTCTTGACTTGAACTCCAGAGCAAGGGATGGTACTGACTTGCCACAGTGGCTACGCAAGGGATGTATCTCTCATTCAGTTTTAAAATTTGAAACATAAATAAATAGATACTTTTAAAATTCAAAGCTCTTCAGAAGTATGTAATACCAAGCTGAATTGGAAACATTGAAGTATACCGTGGGACTTGTTTTACTGAACCTTGATGTTTTCCAAGTTGATATTTAAGGAAGCTGGCTTCTCCTCTAAGAGCTGACTGGAAAAGACAGTTATCAAGACTTTGAAGACTTGCTCAGATCTGCTTGTATTACAGTGGGCTTACCATGGTGTCTGTTATTAGAGTAGATGACCCATAATTGAAAGTTGCCCACTTGTCCGCCTTGGTCTTTTTTCCTTCTGTCTTCAGCCGCAGTAATATGCCATATCCTTTCATACTGACAGCAGTAATGTTTTGTCTTTGTTCCACACAGTTGTTTGCATTTAAATGGTATTTTGTTTGTTGTTTTGATGGCGTGATCCCCTTGAGATGAATTGTCTGAGGATAAAGCCCTCTGATGCTCATTGTTATCTTGAGAGTTTAGAACCCATGTAATGCATGAACTATATTAATATGTGGTAGTAGATGGCGTGTGTGTGTGTGTGTGTGTGTGTGTGTGTGTGTGTGTGTGTGTGTGTGTTGGAGACAAGGTTTCTCTGCGTAGCCCTGGCTTGTCCTGGAACTCCGAGATCTGCCTGACTCTGCCAGGATTAAAGGTGTGTGCTAGCCAGGCGGTGGTGGCGCACGCCTTTAGTCCCAGAACTCAGGAGGCAGAGCCAGGTGGATCTCTGTGAGTTCGAGGCCAGCCTGGTCTACAGAGTGAGTTCCAGGACAGGCTCCAAAGCTACACAGAGAAACCCTGTCTCGAAAAACAAAACAAAACAAAAGGTGTGTGCCACCACACCAGGTTTGTAGATGGCTTTTAAGGCTGTTCCTTAATAAAATGTATTTGGATCCAGAATGAAAAATGAGTTTCTGTCTAGAATTAGAAAATGAGCTCCTTTGTTAATTTATTAAAGAAAATTTTAAAGACTTTGCATTTAAGGACTGTCTATACCAGCGCTCTCACATTTGAGGGTGAATCAGAACCACTGAGAGATCTCCTTAGGACAGGCCACTGGGCCCTACCTGCATAGTTTCAGTAATTCTGAATAGTCAGTAATTCTAAATAGCGCAACAATTTGCATTTTCAAGATTCCCAGGTACTGCTAATGCCAGTTCACTTTGAGAACATGGGTCCAGTCCTTATGTCCATGCAGGAGAAGGCCTGCCACTAGATGGCAGCAGAACACTTCTTAGAGGGTAGTCATTGGCCGAATTGTCCTAGGTTCCTTGATCTGTTGTGTAAAAGAGTCATCGCATTGTTAGAATTTAGCATTCTGGAGCCTGATCTGTTCCATATACATAAAAAGTAAGATGTTTGAGTCTGTCAAACCTGGGAAACTGGGGCTATTACTGTTGCAGTCTTTGAGGATCGGCTCACCTAGAATGAAACTCCTTTCAGTTATTCATGCTGTTCCATTTTATGTACCTGGGATTGCTGCAGGACTTGTTACAAAACAGGAACAAAGGAGCGGCAGAGATGGCTCAGCGGTGAAGAGCACTGGCCGCCCTGCGACCACCTGCCGGTTCTGGGGACCCCGTGCCTTCTGGGTCCCAAGAGCACCAGGCACATGGGTTTTGCATATGTGTAGATGCAACAAATATTTTATGTGACACACATAAAATAAAGACATCTTTATAAACAAAGAAACAATTCCTTTAAAATATATAAAAACAGTGCTGGAGAGGTGGCTCAGCCGTTAAAGGCTAGATTCACAACCAAAATATATACAAAATATATAAAACATGTTGTGAATCATAAAACAAGTGGGATTTATGCTTCTAAAGTAATGGAGTTTGATTTGTTAACTTGTAGAATCACTTTAAAATAGCTCTTCACATAAAGATTCCACATGGTGGTCTGTGTAGTGGTGATGACTTGCCCTGTCCTGTTTGTTAAGCCCTCCTGTGCACTTTATATTAGCATGTCTTATTTGGAAATAGTAAATTAGTCGCTTTCTGTTTTGTTGTTGTTGTTGTTTTTGTTTTTTAACACATTTTAAACACTAAATACTGTTGGGATTTTCTAGACCCTTGACAATACTTTTTCTATTGTTTCAGTTTTCTTCTCGGATTTTTTTTGTTGGTTTGGTTGGTTTTGTTTTTTTCTTGGCCTTTGGAGCTAAAACTTTGGTTAGATTTCAGTGACCGAACAGGGTATGAAAAGGACTAACACAGAAATACTAAATGGGAGCCACTCAATTAGATTAAAAAGCCAGACCAGCACTGCATTGTGTCTCTGGTCATTGGCAAGGGCTGAGGTGGGCTTAATGCTAAGCAGAGCTGACAGTAGAGGCAGAAGTAGACAGATGTGAGGAGCGTTTTTTTGAAACACTGTAGTCCTCTTTTAATGACATAAAATTTTAATGTCTTGTGGTCAGTGGAAAGGAGCGTTTATGAGGATGACACAGAACATGGCTGAAACTGGCTGATTCTTCCAGAGATGATTATACAGACTATTCTTTTCCTGTTTCTGTAGCTACAAATGAAGTCATGTGTGCGTGCTGTACGTTTCTGTACAGCATTACTTACGTACAGAAGTGCAGTCTGGCAAATCTGTACTGTTAGCCTCATGTTTAATTTGAAATTTTCTACTGTCTTCGTTTTCAAAAGGAGAAAGGAGGGATTTGTAATGTTTTATTTCACCTCTTGTGTCTAAAATACTATTTAGGGCTCAGTGGTTGAGAGGACTGGCTGCTTTTCCAGAGGATCCAGGTTCAATGCCCAAGACCCAGGCTGTCTTACACCCGCTTCTAGGCTCTATGGTTACTAGAAATGCACATGGTACCCAGACATACATGCAGTCAAAATAGCCACCCACATAAAAAAATTAAAATTTTCAAAGTAATACAGATAAAATATTATTTTCACATGTAATAAACGTGAAAGTTCCTAAGGAGTTATTTTGGTCTAGGGAGAGGCTGAAATCAGAATTGTCCAGCACACTGGAACCTACACTAGCCACACTCCTTATGCTTGTTAGCCACATATCACACGGAGCTGCTTCCCGAGATGACACGTCACATGGGCTGTTTCACGTCTCTGTGACAGAGAAAGGTGAGAAACTAAGAGATGGCCAGACCAGCTAGACCTGCGCTTCTTAGCAGTTCTGCTGGATATTCGAATCAGACCATTTTTTCCTGGGCTTGTCACTCCTGCTGCTGGCGTGGCTAGTAGTTAGGTTTCCCCCAAATTGTTTAGCCAGCGTAAAAGGAAAAGTGAAGTGTTTCTGGGGCTCCTGTTACATTCGCTTCTGTATGGAATGTGTGCTCATTTCAATCCACAGCTACAGTACTTCATATTTTGCAGCTGATGTGGTAAATCAGTTTCATGTGGTGTTGGGCAAGCTGGAAGGTTAAGCCTCTTAACTTCAGCAGCCAGCATATTCTAGTTGCTGTAAACAATTAAGCCTGTCAGCAATTGACCTTGGGAATGCTAATTTGCTTGTCCCTGGGTGCTGCCTCAGGCCCTGGCTTTCTCTCTGTGGGTGGGAGTTATGAACCTGGTTTAGAGAAGAACTGGAGGCATTTGAGGCCAGCTCCAAACAGATGCACTTCTTGCTTCATTTTTGCATGTGACCACAGTTGCAAGAGGCATATTCTTGCATGATATTTTTTTAAGGCCTGTGGAATCAGAGACCAAAGTTGAAAGGCAGCTGCTTTTACCTTTGGATCTGTTTTTGCCCTTTAGTAGAGTCCTGATCTGTCATGGTGAAGATTGATTTAAAACTGACAGTTTCTCAGTGTGAGTTCATTGTGTTTCTTAAAACTATTAGAAGAGTTGGAAGTCATCTTTTGTGACACACACACACACACACACACACACACACACACCTTCCCTGCTTAGTGATTTTTACTGACAGGGTCTTACCATGTAGCCCAGGCTGACCTCAAACTCAATTTTCCTGCCTCATCTTCCAGAAGGCCAAGATTACAGGTATATACAAGCACAGCCGTTTGGTTTGTGTTCATTGCAGCTATTAGTGTCTGGTCCAGAACGGGCTGGATAACTGAGGAGAAGGGTGCTCACTGGGGAAGTTACCCCCAGGGAGAACTTGTGCAGGGCAGTGCTTTCTCGGTGGGTGTGCGTGCCTGGGAGAGAGGCTCCTCCGAATTACTGCCGGTGTCAACTGGTGATGGCGCAGTGGCCACGGGGACCTGAAGACAGAGCTTTCACCTTTCTTCTGGACTGTCGGGGTTGGGTAGTGAGAAGAGAAAGGGTGTGTTCAAGAAAGAGAAGTACTGAGCTCAGTTGTCTTTAGGACAGGGAATTTATTAGCACTACAGCCTGCCCTGTGGTCCAGGCTGATGCCAGAGGCTTTAGTCCTGCCACACATGGGAAGGTGTCTACTCATAAAGGTTTCAGAGGGAAGGGGAAGTCTTACACTGTGTGGAAGGAGGTCTAGTTAATATGTGACTTGAGCTAGGTGACCCTGACCACAGTCAGGTTGCTCTAGATTTTGATTAGCAAGGGGGAGAGGCAGATTTGGCTCTTGTGAGGGCTGTGTGAGGAGAACAGGTTATGGGGCAGGGCATGGCCCATCAGCTCTTAGCAATAGCATCTGCACCTGGGGAGTCTGGTTCTCATACAGTGCTTGGGCAAAGTACAACATCTTACTGTACAGTACAGTACTGTAGAGTATCGCAGAAAACTGACTCAAAGTGCTATTTGAACTTTTCTGGTTTTCATTATTAGGTAATTGTTAGTACTTTTTTTGTTGATTGACCACCAGTTAATTTTGGACCCATACCTTGAAAAGGTTAGTAATTTAGTTAGCAGCTATGGCAAGTAATGAATACATGCAGTTAGGAGAGTTATATGATAGTACGTGACATAGTTCTGATTAGTAGATTATCAGTCTGTCTGACCAAAACAAGAGTCAGGAAGTCTTTCACCTCTTCACTTATTACAGAACAACCTGATTGTATGTCAGTATGTACACGTCTTTTGTATATTCTGTGTAGTAGGTGACTTCTGAAAAAAATTATATGTATGTGTGTGTGGGTACGTGCATGTGTGAGTGCATGTGTCAAGTCCAGAAAAGAACACTGGATCCTCTGGAGCTCTGTGAAGTGATTGTAAACTGCCTAATGTTGAGTGCTGGGAACCAAACTTAGGTCCTCTGCAAGAGCAGTGTGCTCTTAACCATCTTAATTATCAATAATTGTCTCCATAGATTGTCTACGTTTGATCATTTCTCTACCTATGACCACAGCACTTGGCATTTCCTCTCCAAACCTGCTAGCTATAAATTTGTCCACCCATGTTAAACTATTGAACATAGTTTACAGGAATGTGGTGTCACTGGTTACATCCCTCCATATACACTCCAGTCATAGAGACCGACTCTAAGTACCACTGTAGTGCTCTGTAAACCTCTTGCCTTCATTTACATGACTTCCTTTCCCTGAGATGTCCTTTCCCTGTCGAGTGCTGGTGGGGCACCTGTTCATCACTCACGCCTGAGGTTCAGTACCACCTCTCGTCTTACGTGACTTCCTCTCCCTGAGATGTCCTTTCCCTGTGCTGGTGGGGCACCTGTTCATCACTCATGCCTGAGGTTCAGTACCACCTCTCGTCTTAGGTTCCTCTGTGTCTGCTGTACATTCATTCATCAGAACAGTGGAGCAACTTCTTTTCCCTGAGCTGTTTTCCTGTGTATATTCACACCACCAGATGGACAGAGAGGTTTGAAAAGGCCACTTAATTATGTCCTGTTTTGCATGTTTTGGCGTTGTGTTCCAAAATATCCTTATGGTGGTATTTTATTTGTGCTGAAATGTGATTTGATTTGTATGTTAATAAAGTTGCCTGGAGATCAGAGCTAAGAGCAAGCAGCGGTGACCCAAACCTTTAATCTCAGTATGAACTGTAGAGACCTGGAGGTCTGTATAGACAGGCAGTGACGAGGAAGTCATGTGGTTGGGTTTAGAACCAATGAGGAGGCAGAACAGAAAGGCAATAAAAAGACAGGACACAGGAAGAAGGTCTCTCTCTGAGGGGAAGGACGGCAGTGAGTGGTATGATAGGGTGGTTTTAGCTCTTGGCTACAGCTCGATCTTTGGACCTTTAACTCTTTATTTGGCTCTGTGTTTCTTATTTAATAAGACTATTTAGAATTACATCTACATATCCTCTGCACTGAACTCCGCTGAGGAGTATCTACAACAGCACACAAACAAGTGATGGTATTGGTCAGCAGTGAGCTGTACTTTTCTGACTCCTGTTCTAGATAAAGGTATTCTGTGGTAGTCTCTTCCATATCTGTAATGATTAAAATTTGTAAACTGAAAGTATAAAATAGCATCTCCAAAGAGGTTGTGGAGAGAGTAGCAGAGAAGGCCCGATGGGCAAAGGCCCTTGTCATGAAGCCTGAGAACCTGGGTTTGAACCCTTGAACCCCCATTGTGGAAGGAGGACCGGTTCCAACAAGTTGTCCTCTGACCTCCACATTTACGATGTGCACACCCACCCACACAATTGTTTTTAAAAAAGGAAGTGATTCTTGCATGTGTTATGTGTATGGTTTACTGGGCTATTAATTTCTAGTAGAAAATAATTTTTAAAGAACGTGGCATGAGCCGTAGCAGCTTCTCTGCCATAGATTGCTGACAGATCTTACTTGTGAAGTTAATCTGTGATGTATTTTGCAGAAGCCCTCTGCATTTTCTGAAGTTCGTTTCACTATTTGTTCATTCCTCTGTCCCAGCAGGCACTTCTGCTGGTCATATAAAGCTAATAAGGTGTCTTCTGTGGCTTGTAGACCTCATTCCAGATAGCTTCTCTCTCTCTCTCTCTCTCTCTCTCTCTCTCTCTCTCTCTCTCTCTCTCTCTCTCTCTCTCGCTTAATGTTAACTGCTTAATTTATTTAGTCTGCTTCATGGCCCAGCAGGCCCACCACTCCCACACTTGCTGGGGACAGCTCAAGCATAACCAGTCACAGGATGCTGAACCATGCTGGGAGTTCAAGATTCCCCTACAGCAAGTTGGCAAAATCCACACACAAGTACAGTCTACATAGCAAGGAAAGTGGCCAAAGTTGACTTCCCATCCCACAATTCATCTTGTCTATATACAGTATTTCACATATCACCCGACAGATAAAAGCTAATAACAGCAATCACTCTCCCGATCCCCCTACCAGAACAACCGACCACACACTGTATTTATAACCAAACCCATTCCCAATTTGTTAAATACGGTGTGAGCTCGCACTTAGGAGATGGTGAACCTTGGTGAGCTGGAGAGTCCCAGGACACCTGGCAGCCAGGGGTGGAAGGTGCCCTGAGGGGTTCCAATGCCCATGGCCCTGGAGTGTGGCTCAGGAAGTAAGGGCTGGACCAGCAACAAGGGAGGTAGAATCAAGAGGGCCCAGCTCAGGGAGCTCTCTTCGTATCTCAGTTTTGGGACTCAACAGCCAACAATTCCTGTCCCAAGTTGCTGCCTGGACCAGACATGCTAGAGATGTGTGTGCCACAAGGATGCCAAGGAATCGATGGGACTCCCCTTTCCCTGTTCAGACAGCTTCTCTCTTAACAGTCTTAGGAAAATGAACTACCATTTGACAGATGAGCTAGCTAATGTCAGAGGGGAAGTGACTTGCCTGAAGTCACAGAGTGGTTTCATATCCCACTAGCTCCTCTTGTGCTAAATTGAATGTGTGTATCATAAACACATACACACATGTATTTATGTGTCAGCTTGTTCCCTATTAATCCTGATTGCCTTTGTATGAAAAGTTATTAAGTTACTAGGTTAGTAAGTAATGAATTTGTAGTTAGGGGATAGAGAGTTTTTGTTTTTGTTTTTTTTTTTTAAGAAATTTATTTTATGGGCATAGTGTTTATTATCTAAAATTTGTTTTAATGGATTTTTACATATTCTAATGTATTTTTCTTTTTAATCCTTCCTTAAATGCTCTGAAACACCATTAGCCTTTTAATTTCTTTAATTTTTAAATTTACCCACTGTATTATCTAGCAATCTAAAGTGTATAATTTAGTGTTTTTTAGAATATTCATGGATACCCATAACCATTACCACAATCTTACCACAAGCCCTGGCCAGGTGTGGTGATATCCACTGATCATTCCAGCACAAGAGGCTGAGGCAGGCGTGTTGTGAGTTCAAGGCCCTGCCTGGGCTGTGTAGCCATGGGAAGAGAGGAGACCATCAAGGGAGGAAGGGAGAGGGAGGAAAAGGAAGGAAGCAGACCCTGTGTCCTTAGCTCTTGCCTTCAGTCTCTCCAGGGCCACTAATCTACCGTGGCTCTGTGGCTGTAGATTTACCTGTGTGGACATTTCATATAGAAATGAATTTTTTGTAAAATGTGTTTTTTTTGTGGTTGGAGTGTTTTGCTTAGCTAGTGTTTTCAATGGTCATCTATGTTGTTAACATCTATCAGCATTTAATCAGTTAGCATTTCATTTATTTTTATAATTTAATAATACTCCACTGTATATTGTACCACATTTTGTAGATCTACCAGTTGGTGGACAGGGTGTTGTTAATATCACTAAATTGTTGTTTGGATGCTTGTGGTGGTTTGAATGAGAAGTGTGCACCCTTGGCTCAGGTATTTGAATTACTTGGTCCCCAGTGGGTGGTGCTGTTTGGAGAGGTTCAGGTGGTGGAGCCTTGCTGGAGGAAGTCTGTCATTGGGAGCCAGCCCTCAGATTTACAGCCTTTCCCTTGCTTCCAGCTTGCTTTCTTGACTTTGCTCTTGCATTTGAAAATGAAAATGAAAACTCTCAGCTTCCTGCCACCATGCTTGCTGATTGCTGCCTGCTGCCATGCCTCCCAGCCGTGATGGATTCTGGAACCATATAAAACAAACTGTTTCTTTCATAAGTTGCTTTTGGTCACAACAACATAGTGTTTTAGCACAGCAACAGAAAAGTAGCTAGGATAATATTAATTATGCTGCTGAGCCAGTAAGCATGCTTGACCCTGAAAGAAGACATTAGCTGTATTATTTTGGAAGCAGACACCATCTCAGTCTTGTGAGGTTTTGTTCTTACATAAGCATCCTTGAAAAGATGATTAGGAACAGAAGGGCGCTTGGTACCTTTGCCCCACGATGTGCAGAGTGAGTGAGACCCATGGAGACTTGTCCCCAGTACCTGGCAGATTCAGGGAACTGCGAGCGCTTCAGACTGAAGATTAACTTCAGCTTGGTTCCAGGCTGTTGCCACCAGCAGTGGTGAAAGCCTCAGCACTTTTCTTTGGAAATGAACTTTGTTCAAGATGTAGGAGAGCCAAGGTGAGATGGAGAGGGTACTTTTCTCCCCCCAAGAGGGAACATAATCCTTTGGTTGTCTGGGTGAAAGAATGTTGGGCTTTTCAGAACCACAGAATCATGCACTTGTTTCAAACTCAGCACTGCCAATTTTAGTAGCATTGTGACTTCTAACTTTTGTCTTTTTTCATTTATAAAATAGTGATAATGTTGTAAAAACGCAGTGAATGACTGCCCGGTACTTAACCATGTGCTCATATACATCTCTGTAACTCCTTCCTTGTTTGGGGTTGCTGTAAGTATGAAGGAATGCATCTAAAATGCTTTTTACTGAGCTGGTACATAGTATTCCCATTTCATTGGTTAGTTATTTTGTTTTTGCTATAATTGTTTGAGCCCTTTGCATTTGAAAAGATGGATCCTTTGGAGCCTTAGACTCATAATTGGTTTTGTACAAAATACAGCCATGAATTAAAATGCAAATTCTCTATCTGCTAGCTTGAGGTAATTGCTTCGTTTCTTTGAGCTTACTTTTTTCTGCATGTGAAGACTTACAGTGAACTGCCTTCTTTTTGTGGTTATTCTTGCTTTGAAACAGTTATTCCTTTTGTTGTGCAGGATTTACTTTGTTCTGTGGTCTTGCTATGTTGCCCAGGTTAACCCCCAAAGCTTTGTGGGCTCAAGTGACCTTCTTTCTCAGCTACCGAAGGAGCTGTGGTTACATACCTGCTGCTCTGCTGGCTTAGCCTTTTCTGTTAAAGGTGGTGCTGGGCGGAGACTGGTTGTGTGTGTGTGTGTCTCATTGGTATTCTGAATGCTAAGTAACTGGAATATCTTCTAACCAGTGTCTTATTTACATGCAAATAAAATTCTCTATATTAAATAACAGTTAAGAAGTATTGGCCGGGCGGTGGTGGCGCACGCCTTTAATCCCAGCACTCGGGAGGCAGAGCCAGGCGGATCTCTGTGAGTTGGAGGCCAGCCTGGACTACCAAGTGAGTTCCAGGAAAGGCGCAAAGCTACACAGAGAAACCCTGTCTCAAAAAAACAAAACAAAACAACAAAAAAAAGAATTATTATTGTTATTATTATTTTGGACTCTCCTTTTTAAAAATAGCCTTTTTATTTTGGATTAATGTTAGACTTATAAAAACTTGAAATGAATACAAGAGTTCCCAAATGTCCTTACCTGGTGCCCTTACTTATTCAGACCTTAGTGCATGGTACATTGATCAAAGCTACACAAAATAAATGAACTCTTGTTTTATTAACATTTTACCAGTGTCCTTTTTCAAGGCGTCCAGGATCCAGTCTTGACGGCCACATTGTATTTAGTCACTTTTTGAGTTGTGTGACCCTTTTCTTTTTTCTTTTCTTTTTTTTTTTTTTTTTGGTTTTTTTTTTTTTTTTTTTGGTTTTTCGAGACAGGGTTTCTCTGTGTAGCTTTGCGCCTTTCCTGGAACTCACTTTGTAGACCAGGCTGGCCTTGAACTCACAGAGATCCGCCTGGCTCTGCCTCCCGAGTGCTGGGATTAAAGGCGTGCACCACCACCGCCCGGCTTGTTTGTTTGTTTGTTGTTTTTTGTTTTAGTTTTGGTTTTGGTTTTTTGTTGTTGTGTTGTTTTTTTTGAATTTTTGACAGATTTAAGGAACGTTACATAGAATGTTCCTCAGTTGGAGTTTGATGTTCTTCTTATGAGTTGACTGGGGTTATATGTTTTTGGAAGAAGAAGACAGAAGCTAAACATCCAGTCACATCCTGTGAGGGACCCGTCATGTTACCCTCCACCACTTGGCCCTGACAGTGTTTGCCAGGGTCTTTAATACACATGTAATGTTTTTACCCACACCTGTCTCCATACTGCCTTTGGAAGCAAGTCAGCCATTCTGCCCACACAGGGGAAGGAGTTAAGTCCCACCTCCTGAAAGAGTGAGTGTCTACAGAATTAGTTGGAATTCCTTAAAAACTGTTTTCTCCCAGAACTTGGAACACAGTTTTTTTTTTCCTTCCATAGATAGAATATTTAATGACTGCCTCTTTATCCACCATTCTCCACCATAGGGTAGGTGTTTTAGAAAACACAGTAATGATTCCAACTTATACAGATGTGTAACTGCACATATATGTTTATGGACACACATGACTTTTTTTCCTTGCAGAGCCAGTGGTTTCTGTTTCAGTTCCTGTCACTGTATTTTGTTGGTTCCCAAGGAATGCCATCATGAAGTACTGCAAACTTGTGCTTTCACAGTTTTGAAATCTAAAAGCTTAAAGTCAAGGCACAGCAGGTTTTGTCCTCTCTGGAGGCAGAGAGAGAGAGAGAGAGAGAGAGAGAGACAGAGAGAGAGAGAGACAGAGAGAGACAGAGAGAGAGAGACAGAGAAGGGGCGGGCAGTGTTGCAGAATATTTGTTTAACTATGCAAAGATGTGTTGCATTTCTTTATGTTGGGAACACACAGTTATAAACAAGATGTTTACATCAAATCCCTCCCCTCAGAGCTCAGGGAACTCCACAGAGGAGGAGACAGGAGTTGGGGAGACAGGAGATGGAGGACACCAGGAGAACAGGTCCCTCTAAAACACCTGAGCAAAGCTCATATGAACTCACAGAGACTGAAGCCGCAGTCACAGGGCCTGCATGGGTCAGCACCAGGTCCTCTGCCTTATGTACTATAGCTTTCAGTTTAGTACTTTTATGGGACTCCTGAATGTGTGAATGAGTAGGTCTCTGATTCTTGTGTCTTCTCTTGAGGCTCTTTTATTTTTCTGTTGACTTGTCTTGTCCAACTTCTATATGATGGTTTTTGTTTTAATCTTATTATATTTTATTATCTCTTAGAAGCCTGTTTTTTTTTTGTTTTTTGTTTTTCTTCCCAATGAGAAACAAATGGAGTGGATCTATATGGGAGAGGAGGTGGGGAGGAACTTGGAGGAGTAGAGAGAGGATAAACTATATTCAGATTATATTGTATGAAATAAGAATCTATGTTTAGTAAAAGCGGGAAAAGAATTGTCTTCTCTCTAACCTGGGCATATTATCAGCCACATCTCCGAGGATTCTTGGTCCTTCTTATTGGAAATTGGGATTTAGAAACTAAGCCCTGGGCCCTGGATTTGCTTCTCCCCACAGAATAGCACGTTGAGTTTACCATTGTTAGGAGGTCAGTTCCTTTCTCCTTTGAGGAGTTTGTCATGTTTTGATGATTTTTGTTTGTTTATTGTCTTTTTGGTTTTATAGTGCTGGTGATCAAACCCAGGGCCTCTCCACATTAGGCAAGTGCTGAGCTCTATCCTTGGCCTCATACATTTGTAAAATGGTTAAAAGTTTTTTCCATAGTCTAGTCTCTCCAGGGATCCTCTCCTCCCTGATTGTTGCCATTCTGTTGTTCTCCATGCTTTATATGCACTGTGATGGCTGTTCTCGGTTGTCAACTTGACTACATCTGGAATGAACTAAAACCCAAATGGCTGAGCACACCTGTGAGGGATTTTTCCTTAATTAAATCATTTGAAGTGGGGAGACACACTTCTCCTTTGGATCTTTGAGGTGGGAAGATTCACCTTTAATCCAGATCTTTTGAAATGGGAAGATCCACCTTTAATCTGGGCCACACTTTCTGCTGGGCCTATGTAAAGGACACAGAAGAGGGACACTTGCTTTGGCTCTCCCTAGCAAGTCCATTCCTTCACTGACATTGGAGCCTACTTCTTTGGGATTCCCATGTATACTGAAGACCAGCTGAGACATCCAGCCTTGTGGACGAAAGAGTTACTGGGGTTTTGGACCTTCTTTGCTAGACAGCTATTGTTGGACTAGCTGGACCATAGTCTGAAAGCCATTGTAATAAATCCCATATGTATATTCATTTTCCAAGTTCTGCTCCTCTAAAGAACCCGAGTCATACATGAACTGAAATTCTTCATGGGTGAAATCTCTATGCATTTGGACAGATTGCAGTCTCCCTGACATACATCTGCCAAAGACATGCTGTCTGCCCATAGGAGGGGCAGTGAGTATAGAGCTGACACTAGCACTGTCACTGAGGTCAGCTGTTCAGGTCAGCAATCAGTGTAAAGAACTCCCTGTTTGAGAGATCAAGATCAGCCCTTATGTTAAGAACCTTCAGTAATCAAGAGCTCCGAAGTGCTCAGGGTTCTCAAATACAAGGTAGAGGATGTCATTGCATTGGGATGCGGGTCTGGAACCTCGTACTGGCAAATGGGATGACTGTAGTGCTGGCAGATGGAATCCGGATGTCAGGACTGTATAAGATATGCATGGTCCTTGGTCAACATGAGCAGTACTGGTAGCTACAGTGAGCTCTGAAATGAAAAGAACAAACAAAAACTTGGAGGTTTTTTTTTTTTTTTTTTTTTTAAGTACTTGAGGGGAGAGATTCTCTTTGAAATTGCTATAGAAAAGTGCCTCCGACTGTGGTGTTATCAGCCTGTACTAAAAACACCTGGGATACTTATTTTAATTAGAGCTTAGAAATATGCATTTGAAACCAGCATCCCAAGTGATTCTGGTCCATCCTGAACTTTGAGAACCTTAGCCCTGGAGCGATGGCTCAGCAGTTCAGAGCACTGGTTGTTCTTCTAGAGGACCCAGGTTTGGTTCCCAGCACCCATACGGCAGCTCATGAGCATCTGTAATTCGAGTTTTATGGGCTCCAACACCCTCTTCTGGCACCAGGCGTGCATGTGGTGCACAGACATACATTCGGGCAAAACGTCCATACACATAAAAAATAATTAAATAAAACAATTTTAAGTTCGGAAAAAAAAAAAGAACCTTAGCCCCTTTAATCCCAGCACTCAGGAGGCAGAGGCAGGCAGATCTCTGAGTTTGAGGCCAGCCTGGTCTACAGAGTGAGTTCTAGGACAGCCAGGGCTACACAGAGAAAACCTGTCTTGAAAAACAACCAACCAACCAACCAACCAACCAAACTGAAGAACCCTAGCCACTGACTTTGGGTGTGTAGCCTGCCAAAATTAGTTTACTAAATTGAATTGCACATCACTTCTGGTAACATTCTGGTTAAAAGACCAGTACTGTATGTAGGTAATATTAGTAAGCTATCTAATGCTTACTCTTTATTCGATGCTGGGTTCTTTGCTAAATGCTTTTCTTTAATTATCTAACTTAAAGGAAATTTCTGAAAAGAAAATAGATAAAATTAAAGTTTAGGTCACAATTTGAGATTTCAGAAATGTCTTTGGTGATGGACTGAGAATTCAAACTCAGGCAGTCTTCATCCAATGTAGAGGTTGTTAGCAACAGTGAAAAGATTTTAGGGAGGGACTCATAACCATATCCCCATAGTTTCACAGAAAAATTAACTAATCTAAGAACGAATAAGAAGCTTAAAATTTCTAATGCCACTTCAGTGCTACATCAACCAAGAATATGTATATTTATTTTTTTCAGTGTTCTACACTCTAGGAAGTACTGTGAAGAGGTTCTTGAACTCCCAGAAGATGCATGTATCTTAAAATAATTCTAAAAACTTTAAGTATAGATAAATACTTAAGGAAAACAATTTAGCAATAGCACATCAATGTAGAAGTACAATTATTCATAGAACTTTAGAGTAAGGTCACAGATTTATCAGTCCTTAAGCCTTTAATAGACTTTTTTAGCTCACTTATTTCAACTCCCCTTTTTAAAATGAAATGAGGGTACTGAGCCCAAGAAAGATTAACTTTTTAACCCAAAGTCTCAGAGCAAATCACTGCTAGACCCAAAAGTCCTGATTTAGCCTCCTATGTTTCCCCATTTTCCTTTTCTTTCTTTCTTTTTTTTTTTTTTTGTTTTTTTTTTTTTTTTTTTTGGTTTTTCAAGACAAGGTTTCTCTGTGTAACAGCCCTGGCAGTGCTGGGAATAAAGGCGTGCGCCACCACCGCCGACCATTGTTTTTATCCTATCTTTATGAAAAGCTTCAGAAATTAACCAGATTTTTTAAATGTATCTATTTGTGTGAGCCTAATTAAAAGCCTCACAGATGTTCACTAGAAAGTGATAATTTGTTGCTAAAACTAGAAGCAAATCTAGAGACTTTAGAAGGAATGCTGGATGCAGTTTCAAAAATAGATGTGAGTGAATAGTGGCTAGGATATTTAGGAGCAAAGCTTATTTTAAAACAAACACTTTTGTAGAAAGCATTATTTATGGAATTTCACACCCAATTTTAGTTTTCTAGTTTGATAAAGGCCTAAAATAATTTAGGAACATAAAAATAGAGAAACAGCTGGTTGAATTCTAGATTTGTTGAAAACAATGATTTGATCCTTTCTTTTTCTGTCTTAAAATCCTGTGAATTAAGAAAAGAATCTAAGACAAAAGACAGTCTGTGACTCTAACTTTAAATGACACAGAGCAATGGCCCCACATCTTCCCATGCACTAGGGTAGATCCCCTGCGGGACTTGTAAAGTTAAAGGTTGCTTTTTGTCACTGTTTGCTATTGGACTGTACCCCAGGACTGCCAGGTCAGTCTTCTGGTTTAGGCCTCTGTGGTTGGTGTTTCTAGTGAGTTCATGGTCAGAGTAGATGCTCCTGGGCTGTTTGTACTCAGAAGCACTGAACTACAGAAAACATGTAATAGCCATCACACACCAGCAATCTGACAGGAGACTCTAACTGCTAGATTTTGTTTGTCTTTCTTTGGAGTTTTTTTTTTTTTGAGGGATGATATTTGTTTTATTAATGATTTATTAAAAGGAAATGTTTCTACATTTTACATAAAAATTGTAATGGGTGAGTGCTAGGCATGTACAGCTGTAATTCCACCACACAGGAGGCCACGGCTGGAGGATACTGAGTGTGAGGACAGCTTATACTACATATTGAGACAAAGTTCAACAAAAACATACTGGTGACCCTAAGACATTGTATTCTAACGTCTGTGTGAGTCATTGTGATAGCATAACTTACACCAAATGTGCTTCTTCATTAGGTAATTGCCTAGGAATTAAAAACTGCTGAGCTGAGCAGAGCAGAGCAGAGCTTTAGGTCCTGCTTCCTCTGCAAAGCCAGGTCCAGGCAGACCTCTGGGGTAGCCTCCCCAGTGTCTCTTCAGTGGTAGCTGGCTGTTTTGTTTTTCCATTTTTGCTTGTATCACACTAATTTTTAATAAAATTGGGGATCCTTTCATGTGTTTTCTTTGACATTCATCTCTGGTGAAGTTGCTATTGTATTTTTGTCCCTATTTATTATTAGACTATCTTTTTTCTTTATTGCACTTAAAGACTTTGTATATTCTAAGTGTAGATTCTTCATCAGATACATAATTAATATTTTCTTCCCGTCTGTATTCTCTGCAGACTATTTTAAAAAGCAGAAGTGTTTTATTTTGATGATCTGCAGTGTAACTCGAATTGCTAAATGGTCTTTTTATTAAAAAAAAAAAAAAACAACCCAGAGCCTGATATTGGGGTGAATGCTGAAAGATCACAGAGACAAAGGAACAAGTCACCTCTTACCTCTAGGACTCCTCAGCCTGAAAAGCTTTCCTCAGCTGAAAGACTTTAGTTTCTGTCTCCTCATACCTTATATACCTTTCTCTGCCCACCATTATCACTTCCTTATTGGTGCTGGGATTAAAGGCCTGTGTGCTTCCCAAGCAAAGGCATGAGATCTCAAGTGCTGGGATTAAAGGAGTGTGACTCCCAAGTATTGGGATTAAAGGTGTGTGCCACCACTGCCTGGCTCTATTTTTCTCCTAGACTGAGTCAGTCTCATGTAGTCCATGGTGGCTTTGAACTCAAAAAGATTCAGACAGATCTCTGCCTTCCGAGTGTTAGGATTAAAGATGTGTGCCACCACTGTTTACTCTAGTGGCTTGTTGTGTACTCTGATTTTTAGGCAGATTTTATTAGGGTACACAGTATATCACCACTCTGCGGTTCATCAGTTTGCTCTCTTATGGATTGTACTTTGGGTAACATATCTAAGGCTTTGGCTGAACTCCGGTTTCCAAAGGTTTTCTTCTGTAAGTTTTTTCCCCCTCAGAGTTTTGTTTTTAACTTTGTATGTATATAAGGTATGAGGTATGCATCTGTTTTGCTTTTTCCTTTTCATCTTCTGTTCCTGCTCTTTTTCCCTTCACTCTTTGCTTCCCCTTTCCTCCTTTTTCTTTTCTGTCTTTTCTCCTTTTCCTTCTCTTTCTGCTTCTCTTTTCCCGTAGTTCCAGCACCACTTGCAGACAAGTTTCCCTCTGGTGAACTGCCCTTGTCCCTTTGTTAGGTCAGTTGTCCATGTATGTGCGTATCTGCTTCTGGACTCTCTTCTGTTCATCTCTTGGTGTTTCTGCGAAACATTCACGTTATCCTGATAATGTAGCCTTATAATGTAACTTCAGATCAGGTAGTATTGGACCGCCACTGTTTACTCTTTCAACATTGTTTTGTTCATTCTGGGTTCTCTGCATATCCTATGTATTTTATAATCAACTGAACACTTCATTCGAAAATCAGCTGAGATTTTGGTTTGTCTTGTGTGCCTGCAACCTAGAAGCTTCCCCAAGAGGCTAAGGACTATTAGCCTACATCATAGGCTTCTAGCCACTCTCTTCCCTTTCTCTTTGCACATGGTTAGTGTCTTATGAACCTTTACAACTTTTTCTCGTACCTTTTTTTTTATTTGGTTGCTTCAGACCAGCACCCATCTTGATTAGAAGTAGAAGTATTCTAGCAGACTTTTGATAAACAAGAATGTAACATCAAAGAAAGAGAATTGACTGCCGGGCGGTGGTGGCGCACGCCTTTAATCCCAGCACTCGGGAGGCAGAGGCAGGTGGATCTCTGTGAGTTCGAGGCCAGCCTGGGCTACCAAGTGAGTTCCAGGAAAGGCGCAAAGCTACACAGAGGAACCTTGTCTCGAAAAACCAAAAAAAAAAAAAAAAAAAAAAAAGAGAGAATTGGTTACTTGGAAAAAGGATTAGGAAGAAAAGATATTGGCAAAGTAAATGACCAAGGAAGTACAACAATCCTGCGGGAGAAACAGTCTAGATAGAAACAAGGTAGCTTGGGTCGGAGAGGAGGTGCTCAGTGATTGTGGTGGGCAGGCTTGAAGGAACTTCTCCACTAGCGAGATGTGGAGGATGCCTAGAAGGAGCAGCCACTGTGACAAGGGTTTAGGTGTTGAATTTTCTCTGTTTCTGTTTGGTTGCTGTAGCTGGGTGCTTGCATGTGGGTTGTGATCTACTGGATCCTCCCATCTTATAAATACTGCTACAGTGTTATAATTGGTAACCTTGGATTTCAGAACCACTTGCTAAGTGAATACTTAATAGTTCTTTATTTCTTATTTTATACTTGATTGTACTTGTTTTCCCAAACCAGATACAGTAGTGGGTGGTCATTTTATTACAGTTTACTTTACTTACCAGCAAGTTCCCTGTTGAGTTTCTAGTAGGTTTAAGTGTCAGTAGTTCATTATTTCTTTGATGCAAGCTTTTTAAAGAAGGGAAGGCAAACAGTCTTGGACATCATTGCTGATGTAGGGCAATTACATGAAAAGTAAAACATTGTAAGATAATTAATATAAGTACAAGTGTAAGAGAACAAACAATTACCCTTTGATGCCCAACATATCTTATAATTCCCAAGACATACTTTTTGATGCCTGAGACATACCTATGATGCCTGAGATGTACCCATGATGCCTGAGACGTACCTCTTGATGCCTGAGACATACCTATGATGCCTAAGATGTACCTTTTCAGGAACTTGAATGATATGGAAGTGCAAATATGAGGATAGGACAGGCATTATGATATTTATAGTAAGTTATCATAGGCTGGGTTTAATGAATTGCCAGTGATTAAGTTTTGACTGATTGATTTGCTATTATTTGTATGAAATCAAATTTATTTGGCTTTCAAAAATAATCACAGAAATTCTATTCCAACGGATATGTGATGGCTATTCTTGGTTGTCAACTTGACTACATTTGGAAGTAACTAAACCCCAAAAATAGAGGGCACACCTGTGAGGGATTTCTGCTTAATTTGAAGTGGGACGATCTACTTCGAGGAAGGAAGACACACCTTTAACCCAGATCGTATTGGGGCCATGCTTTCTGCTGGAAACCTTTATAAGGTCATGGAAGAAGGGAAGATTTATTATTGCCTGCTTGACCTTGCTCTCCTAGCACGTCCATTCTTTGACTGGCATTAGAGTCTACTTCTTTGGGATTTCAGTGTATGCTGAAGACCAGCTGAGACATCCAGCCTCATGGACTTAGCATCTACTGGATTCTTGAACTTTTCTGTTCATCGCCAGCTATTTTTGGATTAGCTAGACCACAGCCTGTAAGTCAGTCTAATAAACCCCCTTTCTATACATATACAGAGAGATTTAGTCTCTAAGTTCTGTTACTCTAGAGAACCCTGACTAATACAGCATATGAACATGACGTAATTTTTTTCCTTTTATGATTTCCTTTCTCTTTCCATAAAGAAATGTTCTCAGACCCAAATACTTCCCACTTAAACAACAGCCAAGAGTTAGATCAATAACAGAGATTGTAGACCCTGTGAGATAGGTCTTTTCACTTAACAAATTTAGCAGGGATCCTAAAATTCATACGTATAGTTAGGTTCTTTTTCATGGCTTAAATTGTTTAATTTGTTTCTTCCTTAACTATTTTGACGGGCTGGACCTAGTAATCTTTTTTCTTTCTTTTTTTTTTTTAATGTGCATTGGTGTTGGGTCCCCTGGAACTGGAGTTGCAGATAGCTGTAAGCTGCCATATAGGAGCTGGGAATTGAACCCGGGTCCTCTGGAAGAACAGTCAGTGCTCTTAACCACTGAGCCATCTCTTCAGCCCCCAGTAATTTTTTCTTATTACAAACTTTAAGATAATTTAAAATAAGTACAGAGATATGGTTTGTTTGGATTTGCTGTGTTATTTTGAGACAAGGTTTCACTATGTAGTCCAAACTGGTTTCTAGTCTCCTTATTTGCAGGTTAAAGACAGTTAGCTCTTTTCCCTGAGTAGCTATCTCATTTCATGAATTTGATAGTTTTCTTCCTCATCACTCTAAGTCCTCCCTTCTTCCCATTTTTTTTTTCCTCTAGAGTGATTGACATCCTACAGTAAGGATGCTTTCCAGTCTTCACATGTCTTATGAGGACTCTTCCCTGGACTTGGCTGTTGCCCCAGAGGTGATAAAATATAGTTGGGAAATGGATTCTGCTATATCACAGACCCTGATCTGAGTCTTCTCCATGGTTCATTAGCTCATGTGACATCAGTTCATTGTACTTGGGCCCTCTGAGCCATGTTTTTGTCCATGAAGTGGCAATGGTATCTTCTTTACAAACCCATTATAAGGGTCAACTGAGAAGCATCCATGTGAATTAATTAGTGCCTACCACATAAGTCCTCTACTGATAGGAGCTGTTTATTTAACTAATTGAAGAAAAAACTAAGAAAAGGCAATATTGTCAAATTAATGTACCATAGAACATGGGGAGGCCTGCTGATAATTAGGTGATAGATGAAATTCATAAAGACCTCCACTTCCTGAATGAAATAAGAGTTCCAGATTTCAGAAACATGAATTTTGATCAACTTAGAGTTTGAACTTTAGATTAGAAATAAAAATTCAGCAGCTCTAATAAAGGAAGGAAGAGGTTTGACTTAATAACATTCTCCCTTGATGTGTTGTTGTTGTTGTTGTTTGTGTGTGTTTGTTTGAATTGCAAGCTGAAGTACCATTGACGTAGTGATGTAAGTATGGTAATGGTACTACAGCCATTGCTTGACCTGTGCTTACAATTCTTGTCTTCCATCCTGGAGTCCATCTTTAAAATGACAGAAGAAGGCAAGCCAGCTAATTGGTGATTGTTATTTGTTGTGGCAGCAAAGAGTTGGTCAAAGATTGCAGGAAGCAAAGATTAACTGTTCCCCTTCCGATCTTTAAAGGACTGAGATCATCGCTAAGAAAATGGGGACTTGGTTAGGCCCGGGAGGAAGCTTGCCTGAGCTCTAGAGCTGAGGTATGAGGTTCAAGTCTTGCTTCTGATATTGAGGAAGAATCAAATTATTCTGTCTGTAGTAGTTTCATGAACCACATACAGCAAGAGTAAAATCACTTTATACAAGGGCTATGAGGTGTCAGTAAGTTAATGTGTAGAGCAGTTCAGGTTCATTGTTACCTCTGCCTGGTGCTGAACCAGCCTTTTCTGTGAGGCCTCCACTAATTAGAGCAGGTCAGCTGTGGAACAAACTTTCTCAACACACCAAGTCAGACAGAGTCCAAGTGGTTGTCCATGTTTCTGAGGACATTCTGAATGGGGTAAACACTTGTTGCCTGTAGCTGGAGTTTTCTCCAGTCCTGCCCAGGCCCACAGCCACTCAGACCCAAGTAAACACACAGAGACTTATATTACTTATGAGCTGTATGGCCGTGGCAGGCTTCTTGCTATCTAGTTCTTATATCTTAAATTAACCCATTTTTATTAATCTATAAGTTGCCATGTGGCTTGTGGCTTACCGGTACTTGCTTCTCATAACAGCAGCTGGCAGTGTCTCCAGACTCAGCCTTCCTCCTCCCAGAATTATCCTCTCTGCTTATTCTGCCTATACTTATACTGCCGGTACTATACTTCCTGCCTGGCTACTGGCCAATCAGTGTTTTATTTATCAATCAATCAGAGCAACACATTCACAGCATACAGAAAGACATCCCCAGCAGTCGCCACTGTTTGTAAGCAGATACACCACTGCCCCATTGCTTGCTCTTCAGGACAGCAGATGCCAGGCAAAGAGACCCTGCTTGGTGGTGATGACTGGTGGGTGATGGAGTGCATTCACTACCCTCCAGTTCTGTCCCTTGCACAGCATCACTGTCCTTGCTTTTCATGTGGAACTTGTTTCTGTTGCTTTTATGTTGTTACTTTAGAGCAGATGTCCTGGAGTTCCTGTGCATGAAGACTAGCAACTAAAGAACATGGATTTCACTGCGAGACTGAAAGTCATTTCTCCTAACGTGTCGTGTTTTGAGTCCTTGTTTCCATTCTGTCTAGCACTATTTTGCTGTCTGTAATCATTTTCAGAAGGTGCCATGTCATACATAGAATAGCTCTATGAGAAGACTACACTGTTAGGAACCTCATAGCAGTGTTGGCAGGACAGAGAGCTTGCGGGCTGGAGATACCACATGAGTGTATCATGTCAGTTTGCAACCATATGCGTTATTAATCTTAAAACATTGCTTTTAAATATGTGGGGAAACTGCGTAATTCTGCATTTACCAGCTTAAGTGAGATAGATTTATGTTAAGAATATTAGAAAGTATGAATAATAAAGGAAAATAGCCTTCACTTCTCATGGGTCTGTGTTCTAGATATGGTGTGGATGATTTTCCAGTATCCTCTTTCAGTTTCTCCGTCACCATGGTAGACTTACTCAGAAGAGATCCTCTTTGTCTTTACTGCCTGAAAGTCATGCAGGAGCTTTGGTGTTGGGCCAGAGTCAAAGCCAAACTCTATTCCCTAAGCCTCTTTCCAGGTCTCCAAGTCTCCCACTGTAGATAAAACGTGGCGTAGACAGAAATGATGTTAGTTGGGAAATACTGCTGTGACTGTTGCTTCCTGCCTTAGCTCACTATTTCTCTCCAGTCTAGGAGGAAGAAACGGCTGGCTGGGATGTAGGGGAAGTGTTAGAGTCAAGGGAAAGACCGACCCTGAAAACTTGCGGGGACCAAAAGAGAGTGTGGGTGTGTTGTAAATGAGAGAAGTCCATGGTGCTTTAGTAGCTGGCCACATTCATTCCTGTGATTTTGGGACGCCTCTGCCATGGTAGCTTATGGAGTGCCAGCAAATGTTTCTTTTGTCTGTGTAATGCCTGTCTAATGAAGGGAGATGGAGTCTGAGGAGGAGTACAGGCAACTGGTCTCTCTTTCCCCTCTCTCCTTTCCTCTCAGAGGAAGACGATTCAATAAGCCTTTAGATGAGGAACAACATGTTCATTACTCCATGGTAAGCTTCTGTCTGAAGTCCGCTTTGTCTCTTTCTGTGGTAGTTCAGACACTGTGGCTGTGCCTTCGGTGCTAACTTCAAGTCATAACTCTACTATTTATTAACTCCATGACCTGGCCGGATGATTTCACCTCTCTGGGAGTTAGTTTCCGTATCTCCATTGTGTGCTTAATCATACACGGTTGAGGTGGGATCGGGAGGCAGTGTGTTCACGGAACCTAGGACAGAGTGCCCATTGAAGGCCGCTCTGTGTTTCTGCTCCTGCCGTTCTTTGTGCCTCATTGGTGTTTTTGTTTGACTATTGTAATTCTCAGTCAGTCTCCATGGGGAGCAGTGAAACCATTTGTTTAGCCTCTACCCCAGTCTGGTGAAAAAGCCATGGCCTTTCACTAAACCATTCTGCCTCCTGTGGCAGTGGTAGCCGCTGTTTCTCTTCCTTTAAGGCATTTTCCCTGCCTGATGTGTGGTAAGTGCCCAGTAAGCATTTGTGAACTTGGAATGTCCGCAACACTTCTCACTGAACATTGAAGTCTGTGAGTTCATCTTGGTGCTTTGCAAGTTAGTACAAACTTGATACTTTTTAGTTCTGAGGGCAAGATGCTTTTAGGATTTGGATAAAGTACATCTGCAGATTAACTATCTACCCTGCAGTGGTTTTAGTAACAGATATGTTGAGTTAGTGCTAACCCTGAGCCAGGCTCTGCATTGAACACTGTACCTGCATGTCTTATTTAGTCGTGATAACAACTTGATGAATTTGGTGCTGTTCTATATCTTTTTATTGTTTAATTTTTAAAAATTTTTTTATGTGTATGAGTGTTTGCCTGCATTTATGAATATGCACCATATGCGTACCTGGTGCTGACGGAGGGTGGAGAAGGCATCAACTCTCCTGGATCTGGAGTTAGAGGTTCTTGTGAGCTGCCATATGGGTTCTGGGAATTGAACCCTGGTTTTCTGCAAGAATAACAAGTGCTCTTAACTACTCAGCCATCTCTCTAGCCCCCAGTACTGTTCTGGTACCCATTATAGAGATGTGGAAACAGTCTTTCCAAAGACTACAGAGCCTGTAATGAAGTAATTGAGATTGGCTTAAACCTGGATTCCAGAGCTGCCTTCTGAGCTATGTGGTAGACAGCTTCCCGCTTTTGTGTTGATGGCATGAGGAGAGCTGTAGGTGGGCGGGTGGCAGAAAGGGTGAGGAATTCTCCAGGGTTTCTCCTAGAGCTTGGGAAGAAACCAGCTGCTGACTCGCTAATGCCATACACCTGATACTCCACTCTTACCTCCGGTGGGAGGCAGTTGTAACATGGGGATTCAGTTTGAATTTTACCATGTTAATATCTGTGTAGAGGAATAATTACAACTTTGAAGTGCAGTGTAGTGAGAAGTAACCAAGTTTCTATTAAAGATTGCTCAAGCAGTGAGTAAGTCATTAAATTCAACTCCTGATGAATGTTGATTGCTTAATATCTGTCTGCCAGGAGACACACACAGATACATGTCACTAGAGATAGATAATTAGAGCTGATTTTACAGAGAAGTAGTGTTTTGGTTTTGATTTTGACAGGGAGAAGTTCAGGGCATGGTTTATATTGTCATCTGTTTGCATTTCTCAAGAAAAAAAAAGAATATTTTGAATAAAATATCGAAGAATCGAGTTCTCATTTGAAGGATCTGGAAGTACTTATTCCCAATTTTCAGAAAATAAAATCTTCTGGCTTCATGTGCCATTTATTCTAAGAAATTTAAAATAAAGTCAGCCAACCCCTTGCTGCCTGCCTTCTTTCTTGCCAAAATGGTATATGTACTTTATGACATTTAATGTTTATCAGATTCTTCTGAGTGTATGAGTCATGTTGACTCATAGGCAGCAATCCTTAGCAACACTAAATGTCTGCTTTGTCTTAGCTTGGTAATTCACTAATAAAATACATGGTGTTGAACTTAAACAACTACATGTAATTGGTGTGTTTCTGTTCAGACATGCTTATGTGCAGCTTCGTAGAATAAAAAAATTAACCTGATCCCACGATTTTCATTTTTATGTTTAGGACAAAATTTGAGAAAATAGCTTAGCCATGGACAAAGCTGCTCAACTGAATCAGATATGCGGGTGGAAAGAATAAGTAGGTGACATTTGTTTTGAGGGTGTGCCTCCCTAGTGTGTGCGCACACATGTCCTACTTGTAAAGGTAAAGAGGTTTATGGATTGATAAGGGATGGGATATTTGGACCTATTCTGGACAGTAGACAGATGTCTGGGAAAAGACCTTATAGCTGAGGTCATAGGGAGATTTCACTAGGGCATATCAAACAGACATGTGAGGTGTAGTGAGGTGCAGTGGTCCCTGTGTATGGTTGCTTGGAGAGACAAGGAGGGCAAGCCTAGACTTTGATGTTTGTTTCTAGTACTAGTGAAGACTTAGAGATCATGAATGACTTTCAACTTGACTTCCCAAACCCTCAGAGCTAGGCCTCAGGGAAGTGTATTCTTTTCTAGTGCATACCTTGGGCTGCAGCCACAGCACGCCTGTGGTTAGGGAAGGCCCTATTTAGAATAGTTGGTCCAAAACTGGGTCACTTACCATTTCCCCTCACTAACCTGGTTGCTGGTCTGGAATGGCACTTGGGTTGGTCTATTGATCATTGTGGACTCAGACACACCATCATAAAGAACTGCTTCCCCCATCTGCTGCTGCTTTTCAACCTGTGGCCTAGAAAATTATACTGAGCAAATAGGTGTGACTCAAACGTAGACAGTGTTGGATGGGAAAGAAAATCTCATGCTCCCCCGCTGTCATAAGGACGCCATATTGCCATGCTTACTACCTACAGTTTTAGCCACAACCTGGAGTCATTCCTCCTTGAGAGTCCAGCTCCATAAAAGCAGCTTACTCGTCTCCTCTCTCCTGTCAGCTGTCCCTTCTTCTGCCCTGGCCTTCCACATTCAGGACAACTGACATGGAGGGCTACTGTTTGACCTTCATACTTCCATATTTGTTCCTGCCTCAGCCATCATCTTCCTCTCATTAAAGTCTCATGAATTTTGTTTGAAGTTGAGATTCATTCTAGCACTATGTCACCCATTTCTGCTTCAATGCTTTTTCAGCGCTTCAAAGCAGAGAATAGTAATAGTTATTGCTGTTGGTGCATTTTAACATTGAGTAACAGATGACGTGTCTAATGAATAGCGTGGCTGCTGAGATTGCATAATTATAGGTTTGTCTGACTTCAGAAAAACCATAAGCAGGCCAGCTTCATCCACTTAGAGACTTCTCCAATTATGTAAGCATCAGAGTATTTCAATCTCAAATGGAGCCCTCTTCCAGTGATTATATTATTCTTTGTTTTCCTGGAGTTTGCCCCCGAGTAGGAAAACAAACAAACAAAACAGAAACTGTCTTCAAGGGATGGTTGTTTTGTGACTCTTTCTTTACCGAGTCATTCTTGGTATTAGGTAGTACAGGCTATAGTTGTTCTGCATAGTGTTAGAAATAGCACAGATCAGCATTGTTGGATAGATTTATAGAACAACCTGATGCTGGCATACTTACAGACAGCTACAATTTTATAATGCAAAGCAGGGATTATCTGTGCCCTCTGGACTTGGCTTGCTGGGGTGGAGGTGGGGGGACATATTTCAGCTAGTTATTGTCCTAACTTCTTGGAACAATTTCTTAATTAATGTGCCAGGTGACAGGTTTCCCAGAGGCCTTGAGTTCTCCCCACGAGGCTTCTCAATGTGTACATTGGCTTGGAAGTCAACGTTCATATATTTCATGTAGGTTCATTCAATTACTGAAAGAAAGGGCTGAGTCTAATGCATAATTGTTCATAGGATGACATATTGAAGAAATTTCAATATTCCCAGCCTTCCCAGGCCATGTTTGGTCAGAGGAGAGCAATTAGATATATGGGTAATAAAAATTATTTCTAACTGTGAGTGCTACTTAGAAGCACCTCTGCACCAGGTTCTTTGTAGGAGTCTGGTTCCCCCTGACCATTTCTCTGGATTCTTTTTGTCGCCTGGCAGGTGATTTTAGCAGCTGCTTCTCTCTGTGTGCTTGTTGCAGGTGCTCTTGGACTAGTGCATCCCGGACTTCTGAATGGCTGCACTTGGCTGGTGGTCTCCATTCAGTGGGTGACTTGTGTGTTGTCATAGCACTTCAAACTACCTGTGAGGATGGGAAGATACTTTCCCCATGTTAAAACTTAGTGGACTTCTAACCCCAGGGGAAGCATCCTTTTTCTTATCCATTTCTTCTATTTGAGGAATTTAGAAAGAGCCTAAAGAGTGGTCCAGGATCAGGACCACTAAGTCTCTGAGTCAGTTTCCCAGTGACCTACTTAGTACTGTGCTAAGGGACTGGCTGGAAGCTGAACTGAAGCTCACAGGTTGTCATAAATCCTTGTAAAGGAGCTGGAGTCTTTCTCATATTAAATTTCTGTTTTGTTCAAGAGAGTAACATCTATGTTTTGCCATTAGAGAGACTGATTTGGAAGTTTGGTTCTCCTGCTTGGTACCAATAACTTTGAACAAGTTATTTCAGCTTTCTTCTGCGTAAAAGGCAAGTAAAAACTACCCATCTCTTTGATGGGTCTGGTAGTATGGACCTGTAATATACTGGGGTCCAAGGCAGGAAGATCCCTAGTTCAAGGCCCATTTGGGCTACAGATTGAATTCAGGACCAGTCTGGGCAATTTAAAAGGGCCGGGGCTGTAGCTCAGTGATAGAATTCTTGTCTCATAAGTGTGAGGCCCTGAGTTTAATCCCTCGTATTGAAAAATCAAAACAACAACAATAACAACAACGGAACAGCCGTCCACCTGTTTGAGCGCTGCTGGGAGGTGTGACAAGTACAGTATGCCAGTATATAGTGCCGGTTTGTAAGGAGGTGTTCCTTCACTGTTCTATCATACTTACAGCTGTTCTGTCGCTGTAAGTATGCAGTCTGTTTCCATACTCTGTCACCTGTCCAGCCTCTCTAGTGGCAGTCCTGCAGGTAGGGGTACAATTAATCTCTCCTCTCTTGGATTATCTTTCTAAGAATTTTGACGCCTTTGTGTGAGTCTGCCTTCCATCCCCACCCAGTATTGGTATATTCATTTTTTTCTGATGGAAAGGAAATCACACTGAAAATAGAGTAGACAAATGAGTATATAACATATGTTTTCTTTCTTTTAATCCAATAGAATATCAGGTAGGACATTTCCAGATTTAGGAAGTATAGAAGAAAGATGAATTCTGCAACTTTTTGTTAGGTCTCAGGAACACTAACACACCATTCTTGTCCTTGGAAAAATGGGGATAAGAAAGGCACGATTACTTGTGGTGCCAAAATAAGAAGTGTAGGTGTTAAATTAAGCAGATAGTTTCTTCTGGGTTGGTATAATTTCAGAACAGATGGGATTTGAGCTCACCTCTTGAAGGATGTGCAGATGAAGTTTGATGGGGACACTTAGGAAGGGCTTTGTGAAAATATGTATGTGTGTGCGTGAGTGCATGCTGTGTCCTCAGCCTCCTGAGTGCGGGGCTTACCTACATGTGCCACCATACCTGGCTAAGTGGGACAATTTTTAAAAGATGTATTTTATTTTTAATTATGTATGTATGGGGTAGGGTGTTGAGGGGAAGGAGAGCTTATGTGCATGTGAGTGCAAGTACCCAAGGAAGCCAGACAGGGTATCAGATGAAGCTGGAGTTGCAGGCAGTTGTGAGAGCTGGGAACTGAACTCAGATCCACTGTAAGAGCTGTATGTACTCTGCATGTCTGAGCCATCTCTCTAGCCCCTAGGGGGGTAATTTGATGGTGGAAATATATGTTGTGGGATCCAGTGGCAATCCAGATCTTCTGGGTGGTGGGTCTCTTTTCCTTCTCCAGTCTGTTCCCAGCCAGGTTGTAGTAGTGGACATCAAAGCCCAAGCAAGGAAGTGTGACCAACCTACAGGTAGCCTCAGCTGAGGCTGGAGCCCAGAGACTGTCTGGAGGAGCTGATAACCACTGGGGAAGAACAGTGTAGCCTGAGGGGAGGGAACCGAAAAGGGATGAAGACAGTGCACTATCTGAGATCCTGAGAACTGGAGGTGCAGCTGGAGTGGTGCTTTCTCTTGGTGTGCTGCAGAAGGGCAGCGAGAGGCCAGAGCCCAGAACGGAGTGTTTCTGCAGTCCACTATATTTTCTTAATTCTTAGTCCTCTTTTGTAATAGTAACATAACTGATCTGTGTATATGTCAGATGCAGCAGGCTAGGGAAGGCATAGAAATTTGTCTTGTTCCACAAGAGGACAGAGACTAGGAAAGAACCGCAAGATGTTACATGAAAAAGGCAGAGAACCCCTCCCCCAAATCACTGCCAGTCCCTGGAAAGTTCTGGAAAGGGAGAGACATACAACTAGGCAAAGCTGATTGTTGAGGGGATTTTGAAGAAAAATGCAGTACTTTTACAAATTAGCCCTTTGGATGATTATGTTGTTTGGACTTTTTCCAGATGTGACATTTGAGGTGAACAATAATAATCACAACTTCTTTTTCTCTTTCAGCTGAAGTGAGTAGTGAATACAGTATGGACAGGGCCATGGTTGAATTTGCTAAAATGGATCGAGAACTAAGCCATTACGTTAAGGCTGTCCAGTCTACGATAAATCATGTAAGTCTCTTCCACTTCCCTGAATATTTGCTTATGGCTCTCTGATCTAGAAATGGAAAGAAAATCAAAATTCTTTTCTACCCTTGATATCTCCTTGTCCTTACTAAAGCCGCTGTTGATCAGAACACTCATGCAGCAGGAATCTGAGATATGTCTCAGCTGGGCACCTAGGCTAATTTAAGTATATGGAATGCATTTTAGATCGTCTCGCATTTTTTTTTTTCTTAAAAGTTCTACATAAGTCGCTTCAAATGTGAGCAGATTTTCATTAAAATGCTGAAAGTGTGTATAGCTTGTTTCTAGTCAGATCTGCTTAAGCATAACTTGGACCAGGTTTAGTTACTCATTCTCTACCTTTAACTAATATGCATCTCTTGCAAATTTTTTAGAATCAGATAATATGGAAACATTTAGAGGAAGTTTAAAAATAAAGTAAGTTGGCATTTCAGTTGTTCCAGAGGCCAAACTTATCTCTGGTGACTCCAGCTGTCACAGGAACAACACTAGGCAGTTAAGGTGGGAAGGTTGGCAACATCCTCTTTAGTAGTGCTGTGTTGAGTAAGAAGTGAGCAATAAGGTTGCAGTAATGCTCCTGAGAAACCCTCTGTCTCTGAGCCACGGAAACTCCCTGCCCAAGTGACTTCAGACACCTGTGTAATAGGGTGCCTTGCACTTCTGGTTTCTCTATTTGCCTTTTCTTCTTATGGCTATGGGAAAATTCCAAAGAACAAGTATTTAGCAAGACCAGTTACTATGCAGATAAAGATAAAATTTTATATGTTGTCTAATACTTAAGCCACTGAAATGAGCATTAAACATAGATTTTTTTCCCCCTGTTTTTGTATGGCTAGTCTTTGGTGTAATATAACTGCAGTTAAGAATAATTACTTATAACTAAATAATAACTCATTCAAATAGTAAAAGTCTAGTGTTTTTGGCTATTGTGACTTAGGTCTAGTCCTCTGAGTAAGTTTTTTGTTTGTTTGTTTGTTTTTTTGTTTTGTTTTGTTTTCCGAGGCAGGATTTCTCTGTGTAGCCCTAGTTATCCTGGAACTTCCTCTGTAGACCAGGCTGGCCTCGAACTCAGAGATCTGCCTGCCTCTGCCTCCTGAGTGCTGGCCACCACCACCAGCTAAAGATTTATTTATTTATGTATTTTTTGTATATTTACCTGTATGCCAGAAGAGGGCATCAGATCCCATTTTAGATGTCTGTGAGCTGCCATGTGGTTGCTGAGAAATTGAACTCAAGACCTCTGAGAGCGCAGCCAGAGCTCTTAACCACTGAGCCGTCTCTAGCTTTCGGAATAATTTTTTGATAGGAAAATAGGAAAATACATTTTGGTGGCATCATATTTGGAAATGGGTAATAAAGCAGCAGGCCAGAAAGCACTACAACAGAGCATTTATTTATTTGTTTGTTTGTTTGTTTGTTTGTTTATTCTTCCTCCTCCTGCTGCTTCTCCTTCTCCTGCTCTTCCTCTTCCTCCCCCTCCTCCTCTTCTTCTTTTTTTCCTTACTTGCCCCTGGAGACAGGGTCTCCCTAGGTCAGTCTCATAGCCTCAGTCCTCAGCGAGGATTATAGGCATTTGCTACCACACTCAGCTCGACCATGGTTTTTAATTCTGGTTGAGTTCTAGCACCGGCCAGGTAGTTCCTACTGTTTTTTGTTTTGTTTTGTTTTTTCTTCACATATCTGGAGCAGGCCTGGGACACCAGGATTGTTCTTTTGTTTTGTTTTATTTTTTATGATGCTATTACTAATTTGTATCCACAGTTGAAAACTATTGATAAGAACTCCACTGACTTTAAATAATATGGTATGTTTGCTACTAAAGACCAGAGTCAGGCCGGTTATAAGGCTCAACTTTGCTTTGACCTGTATTCTCTATGGGTGTTATTGATAACTACCTTTAGCTATTGTGTATGCAAGCATATCTCTATGGCCTATAGTACTGACAGGAAAACCAAGATGTTAGAGTCAAAGAATTTAGTTTTTCCCCCTTAAGCTTTAAGATTCACAGATACTTGATGTGCTGTTAAAAAAAATATACCTCTTCAAGTTCTCTCAACTCCTTCAAGTACTCTTCATTGTTGTTCTTTTGAGACAGAGTCTCGCTATCTCTCACTGGCTGGCCTGGAACTCAGTGCCTCTGCCTCTTGAGTGTTGGGAATAAAGGCATGCACCACCACACCTGGCCTCAAGTACTCTTAGAGAAAAAAAAATTAAACATCAAGAGAACCCCACAACGCACATGCGTTCAGTAGTTAACTGCATTTCTGTCATCTGGGTGGAGGTCCCACCCCATTACCTCACACTTTGAGTTTTCTTCTGCTTTTTGGCCATCACCTCACTGTGGATGGATTGAATGGATTTAGAGATTCTGATGCTTGTTACAAGGTTCCTGGGCTTTTGCGGAGGAAAAAAACTGTTTCTTTTCTTTTTCTGGCCAAATTACGTTGTGTATGCAAGTGTCACACAAGCCCACAGTAGTCACAACCTGTAAAGGCTTCTGAGACATACAATCAGAGACTCAGTGCGCATGCCTGGGATTTTGAGGGAAATGTTTTGGTACGACGTTCCACACTTAAAGGTATGGAATTGGTGTCTTGTGGCTTGTGCAGAGGTGTAAAGGATGAGTAGCCCCTGGGGAGTGGCCAGGGCAGCCCAGGATTTAGAAATAGCAGCAGGCTAAGGATGGGTAGGGAGATAGTTCTCCCACTTCCTTAGTTATCATCCTTGGTCAAGAAAGTTACTCTTGGAACCTTATGATCTTCTGCTTTCATAGTACTGTTAGATGAACCCCATTAGATGATGTATATCAGCACAGTTGGGCATCCATAGCACTGGACAGGGCTATCAGATACTGTATTACTGCACACCCAGATTTCTAAACAGAACACCTTGGAAAGGTGGAACATACACTTTCTAAAACATAAGTACTTTGTTTTCTTCACTGCATGTTTGGATACTTTTCACAATCTTGACCTACTTTAAAACTAAGGAGAGGTGCAAGATAAGCTCGTTAGGTTAACATGTTAAGTGTTCATGATCTCTAAAATGAAGTTGTAAGTCAGGTTGGTAAGAAATTCAATAGCTGATGGGAAACCTTGAGTCTCATCTAACCACCTTCTGTCATGAACTTTTGAAGATGTAGGACTTCCACTTAGGAGCTTGTTCCAAATATGATCCATGGTCTTTCTGTGCATGGAATTTTACATAGTCACAGAGAGATTTTAAAGAAGACGTTACTTCACTCACTAAAGTACTTATCATTTAAACAGACAGATCTTTTTTCTACTCTCCCCTTAGAATTTGGAGCTCATGCATCTTCTTAAATGTTTGGGAAGTTTACTGTGGAACCTTAGCTATCTAGATTAACTTTTCAGTAATTCCCTGGGAAGTCCCATTAGCAGTTAGCAGAAGCTCTCAGGTTGCCTCCCTCTGTCCTTTGAGAAAATGGGACTACTATATCCCCTAAGTCTGAGGTTTAATTAGGAATCAGTATTCATTTCAGTGGTCTAACCCTAAAGGGAAAGAAGGACCTTGTTTTAGCTAGTTTGTAGAGGGAATGTTATATAGTGAGTACTACAAAAATGACCAGTTTCTAAAACATTAATAAAAACTTTCAAGATGACTGGGTTTTAGGCCTGTGAGCTATTTGGATGGGTACTTTTCAGTCATGAAAGCACACATGTTATAAGTGTGTTGTGGAAGGTATGAAATGGTACACTGATAAGATACCTAAGTGATATAGGTACTTCCTTTATTACAGCTGACTGCCCTGGAAAAACCTAACTCCCATCTTATGTGGAGACAGAGTGATGTTCTTAACAGTAGATCTCAGTGGCCCTGCCATCCCTCCCTTGCTTTCTGAGGTAGTACACTGAATGGACTCCATTGGCTGTCTTTTCCTCCTGAATGTCTAATGAGTCAATGTACTGCACACCTATATACCAAGCACTTGTCCATTCAGGACATCAGAAGTCAGAGAGCAAGAACCACATGACCTTAACCTCCGTCTGAAGTCTAGAACAGAATTCACACATTTACCAGAGAGCAATAGTTGTCGTTTAGTTACTATCACTGTGTGTGCATTGTGGGCAATTTAATGACTCCAGGCATAGTATCTTTGATAGATGGTTAGAAGGGAAATTTCTAATAAGAGTCAAATGACTCTTAATATGGAGAGTGAAAGATAGTTAACTTCTGAATGTGACTTTTGTCCTAAGTGGGAGCACCTTATTTAGGATGCTCTTTAATTTTTCATTTATTTATTTAATTGAGATAGTCTCATATAGCCCCGGACATTTGAACTTGCAACTTGTGGCATTAAAAATGTGTACCACTGTGCCCAGATTTATGGGATGGTGGGGATTGAACTCAGCACTTCTTCATGCATGCTAGGCAAGCACTCTACTAATCAAGCTACGTACACCAGCTCCCACTTCTGATAGTGTTTATGTATTTTTTTAAGATGTATGTATTTTTTATTTGTGTGTATATGTGTGTGCCTGTGTGAGTTTATGTGTACCACATGCATGCAGGTGCCCATGTAGGCCAAAAGAGGGCATCACATGCCCTGGAACTGGAGTAAACCAGTGGTTGTAAAGTGCCCGGTAGGACCAGAACCCGGGTTCTCTGCAAGAACAATAAGTACTCTTAACCGTCACTGGGCCATCTCTTCAGTTCCTTCTGATGGTCTTCATGCCAAAGATTAGAGTGCCTTGGTCATTCCAAATTCGTAATTTCAGAAAAACAAACGAAAATGCCTATACTCATAGGTAAGAACCTGAAGTACAGTGGTGGCGTAACCTGCCGGAGCTTGGTCAGTGATTGAGTTGCTAGCAGATTTTTGAGTGCTGATCCCCCATGCCAGGTACTCTGCCTGGTGATGCACACCATGGCAGTAGCAGATTTATGAATAGTTTCATTACTGATGATTCTGTTTTTCAAGTAGAGGTTATTCCTGAAATTAGACTATTGAATAAATCTAGTGGTAGTCATGTGTGCTTCTCATTGTGTTATTAGTGCTTGCACCCACACCTATAATTTGTCCTATGGCCTTTAGATTGGTGAAGGTAGATGGGGAAGATGAGTACCAGACAACAAAAATGCCTTGGGCTACTTACTGTGCCTGGATGAGGTCAAGACAGCTTGCAGTTGGTGTTTTCATTCTACCACGTGGGTCCCAGGGATTGAACTCAGGTCATCAGGCTTGGCAGCAAGCACCTTCACCCTCAGCCATCTTGCTGGCCCTTACAAACTTTTTAATGATCTTAATTCTGACGTTGAAAATGAAAGGGAACCTTAAAGCTAAATGACAAATGACTTAACTGGTTTGGATTAGTCCCATAAGTTATCAGTCATGAGTGATAAAATATATTATCTCGTATAGTCATGGAGCTTTTGGGAAGTAATGGAGTTTGAGATTCGTTTGGACATGTACTTTTAGAGCAAACTCCAGCTCTTAGAAGCAGCGTCAGACTTCACCTGTGGTGTGTGCCTCACTGTGTTAGGTGGTTGGAAACCCAGAGCCCGTGTATTTTCTTCACTTTCCACAAAACTCCGTTTTGTCCTCCTTACATTATGTAAGACTTAAGCATTGAAATCAGATTGCAGTCCCACAGCTGTTTTGGTTTTTAAGGCAGTGTTTTATAACGTTTTCACGGAAAGCCTGCAGAGACTGAAGGCTTTACTTCCTAACTGGACCAGTTAGGTGCTGCACTGGCTCTCTGCTGTTTACCACGATCAAGTCTATTTTGCTTACTGTGGTTTGTATTTGATACGCTAACCTGAAACGTTATCTGCCTTTCATAGTTAATGTGTTGAGAGTTAAAAGAGTAGAAATGCACTTCATACACAGTGTTGAAAACCAGGTGTGATAAAGCTGGGTCAAGGTATAGTTTCCCTCAGCCCTGTCATTATGCCATGAATTTTGGCCGTTTCTGACATGTCGCTCCCTCGTGCCCTCTCACCCTTCACCCTCCATCAACTGGTGGCTTAGGGTTTTGTATTTGGTCATTTTGTTTTTTCTTGCTTCTTTTCTGTTTTTGCTCTGTAGACCAAGCTGGCCTCGAACCCAGAGATCTGCCTGTCTCTGTCTCCCTGGCGCTGAGATTGAAGGTGTGCACCACCACATCCAACCTCTTTTTTTGTTTTTAAGTTAACTTAATATGTACTCCCTTAACATGCAGCCCTATAGGTAATCCTACCCCTCCACCCCCCACCCCACTCCCACTCCACCCCCACCCCTGTACAGACAGGAACTCCCTATGTAGATTTGCTGGGCTGGAACTCACTATGTCCATCAGACTGGCCTTGAACTCACAGATTTACCTGATTCTGCCTCTCAAGTGCTAGAATTAAAGGCATTCACCACCATGTAGGTAATCTTACCATTTTAGTGAAACCAAATTTGAGCAGAGTTGCTCACTTAGAAAGCTAATACCTTATTTTCCAGTATCTGAAGGAAGTTCTAGGCCAGAGGATGTGACTGCTGGGTGTGATTATCTACTGAGCTCATGTTCAAATACACCTCACTCTTGTAGACATCCTGAGCCGTTCACTAAAGGAAGGGAAAGTATCTTGGGACTCTAAAGCCTAAGGACAAGAGTCCTGAGCATGGGAAAGCTAGGCAGTGGACTAGCAAGGTTAGATGACAGCAGAGAGGAGCAGGTAAGAAGCTGTTGGGGGCGGTGGTGGCGCATGCCTTTAATCCCAGCACTTGGGAGGCAGAGGCAGGCGGATCTTTGTGAGTTCAAGGCCAGCCTGGTCTACAGAGTGAGTTCCAGGAAAGGCGCAAAGCTACACAGAGAAATTCTGTCTCAAAAAACAAAACAAAACAAAACAAAAAAAACCAAAAACCCAACAAAACAAAACAAAACCAAAAACAAAGCCAATAGCCAAGCCCCGGGAGCCCACTTGCTGTGAGCTCTTGTCTCCTTGCTGTGTCCCACACCGAACACCCCAGAACCAGAATGGGATTTAGCCTCTCAACAGCTCACTTCAGAAGCTTATGGATAAGTCCCATCATATGCGATCTTTTCTTCTGCGGGAACATTGCCTTGAAGTGATGTTTCAAAGGGCCCCCCCACCTTTGGGAATTGACTTGTCAGCCACTGGTGATCACTGGTTTTTATTTTGGCCCTTTAGAGCTCCCTCTCCAGTTATCTTACAGTTGCACTTGTGTTTGGTACTTGTCTTCTACATGGAGTTAGGCTTGTATATATAGTTCACTGATGAGATGCTCTATAGGAAAGACTCTAGATAGGTCTTCTAGTTATCAAGTAATATGGCCATTAGAGGTGAACATTCTTACACTGAGATTTATTTTCATAGTCTACAGAAATCCATCTTAGTGCCTGTTAGGTATTAAGTGTTGAATTTTAATCAGAATTATAAAATACTTAACACTCTAGTAGACCTGTGCCTCCAGTACAGTATTTTCAAAAGTTTGCTCCGTAATAGGAATTAATCAGGATGTGAATAAGTATAATAGGAGAATAGGATTTTGTGGTCAAGTAAGCGTGGGGAATGCTTGATGAAAGAATTTCCTTAAATACTCCAAAGCCTCTAATGTGCTTTTGTGCAATGTGATTCTCCAGAGGAAAAAGATATTTAGAAATTTCCTAAACTGAGCTAATTAGAAAACAGCTTGGGGAAGGGCTGACATTCCACAGAATCTATTTTGTTAAATGCTGCTGTAGCCACAGCCTCCTAATTTTTTTTTTTTTGTAAGTTAAAACATGTGTGTGAGTGTTTTGCCTGAGTTGATGTATGTGAACCACATACATCAATGTGCAGTGCCCATGAGGTCAGAAGAGGGTATTGGATCCTCTAGAAGTGGAGTTGTGGATGGTTGTGAACTCCACCTACCATATGGATACTGGGAACTGAACCTGGATCCTCTGTAAGAGCATTGAGTGCTCGGAACTGCTGAGCCATCTCTTCACCCCATTAGCCTCTTCATTTGATAAGGAAGTTAAGGGCTAGATCTGGTGGTTTATCTAGAGGTTTTGCATGGCCCAGGGAGCTGGGAGGTGGGCTGAGGAACACCAAATTCCCTACAGGAGGTGGCCTTAGTGATTATCCTGTGAAGTGAGAGAAAAGGGCCAGGCTTTGGGGGGAAGTGACACATTATTCCACCAATGAGAGGGAGGGAGGAAAGTTCCTTGGCTGCCCTAAAACTAGCTGTATAGACCAGGCTGGCCTTGAACTCAAAGAGGCGCCACCACCATCCGCTGGCTAAAGGGAGGAAAGGTTTGAAAGACATTCAGACTGTGTGGCTGTCAGAGTGTCTGCTGGAAACAAACATGCCCCTCTGTAGATTGATATGGGGAGAAGGAAAGGAGGGAGACATGGCGGCAGAGGAAGGGAGGGCGGGGAGTTACAGAGCAGGCCGTGTGTGTGTGTGTGTGTGTGTGTGTGTGTGTGTGTGTGTGTGTGTGTGTGACCTCACAGGCTCAGGGGTTTGGACACTGGCTCCTCACTGGGTAGTGCTGTGGGGGAGATTGTAGAACCTTAAGAGTGAGGCCGGGGTGGTGAGTGTGCATGACTAGGAGGCGGTCAGGATGTAACCAGCGACCTCACTCTCCCTCTGCAGAGCAGGGGGCCACTCCCACCCCCCTGCCTTGCCTTCCCCACCATGATGGACTAAAGACTGGAATATTGTTTCTCCCGTCACTTCTTGTCAGGAATTTGGTCATTGTGACAAGAAAGGTCCAATATAGGGTTATCAAATAAGCAGGGGAAGCAGACAGACCTTTGAACAGCTAGGGTTCCCACAAACTCCAGTGAAGCATTGGGGTACCCGTGTGATACTGAAAACCTTAGTCTCAGTAGCAGTGGGTAACCCTGAAGTACTTAACAAGCAGGAGTGGGTTTTTTTTTTTGTTTGTTTCGTTTTTTTGTTTTGTTTTTCGAGACAAGGTTTCGCTGTGTAATTTTGGTGCCTGTCCTGGATCTCACTCTGTAGACCAGGCTGGCCTCGAACTCACAGAGATCTGCCTGGCTCGGCCTCCCAAGTGCTGGGATTAAAGGCGTGCGCCACCGCCACCGCCACCTCTGGTGCAGGAGTGTTCTTTAAGATAGCAATCTCTTTGTTGCTTTGACATTGGATGTAGTCTGTCTGACATCCGTAACTTTTGACATTGTAGCATGAATTTGTCTTCTGTAAAATTCACATTTAAGACCTGCATGATTAAGTTACAAGAAACAAAATCCACATAGGAGAACCTCTTGTTTTAAGTAGGTTTACAAGTTTACATTGGGTGGTGTCCCTAGTTATCATGGGGTGCATGCAGCCTGTGGACCACAGGTTGGACACACCTGGACCTACATACAGCATAGATGACCACTTTGATCTCTTTCCAGCCTCATCTTTTCTCTAGAGTTGACAAGAACTAAGCTTGGGATTCCGGCTTCCCCACCATCTGGCAGTGGTTGTGAGAGGGAAACAGGGAGAGAGGCAGGCAGAGCAATTGACCCGGGAGTCACCAAATGTTCAGGTTCACTGTAAAATAAATACATACTCGCCTTGGGAGTTGAAAGCCGTTGTCTATTGAGCTCATAATTAAGTTGTTCAGTTAGTAATCATGACATACTTCAACTAGTAAAGACACAAAAGCCTATCGATTTGTCCCCAAGACAGCTACAAAATCATTTGAACAGTTATCTAGTTTGAGAGAAATGATAAAAACACACCCAGGGAGTTTGGAATAAGGACAGACTTAGTAAATTCTGCTCGTGTACACTTTGACCTTGAGCTTCAGTTTCTACTGAGTCTGGGGACAGCAGTAGAGGTCACAGTTCTGGGAAGGATGACAGGTGACACCCCAAAAGCCCCTGAAACTCTCTGTCACACTGTCACCAGGTTGTGCAGGAAGTTCCATAGAGAAGAGTCATCATCTCCCTTGGCCAGATTTAGACAGCATCCCGAAGGGAATTCTAGCTCACATGTGGAGACTGCAGTGGGCGGTGTGAAACTGTCCTTTCCCTCTCTGTGTAAGGGATTTCTCCAGAAATTGGAGTGGAGAGCTGGCTGGGGTAGTACTTACTGGTCTTGTCAGTGTTGTGACCTGGACGGATTCAGTAGAAACCAGTGAGCCCCACGGCAGTGAGCAACACTGCAGTGAACTGCATGGTAGTGAGCAGTGTGGCAGTGAGCTGCATGGCAGTGAGCAGCAGCATGGCAGTGAGCAGCAGCATGGCAGTGAGCAGCAGCATGGCAGTGAGCAGCAGCGTGGCAGTGAGCAGCAGCGTGGCAGTGAGCAGCAGCATGGCAGTGAGCAGCATGGCAGTGAGCAGCAACATGGCAGTGAGCAGCAGCATGGCAGTGAGCAGCAGCATGGCAGTGAGCCCCACGGCAGTGAGCAGCAGCATGGCAGTGAGCTGCATGGCAGTGAGCAGCAGCATGGCAGTGAGCCCCACGGCAGTGAGCAGCAGCATGGCAGTGAGCTGCATGGCAGTGAGCAGCAGCATGGCAGTGAGCCCCACGGCAGTGAGCTGCATGGCATCTGGACAGTTGAAGTTCCCTGCTAGTAACTGCACTTATTTTGTTCAGAACAGTCAGGGTCAGCTAGTGTATAGTGATGGGGCTTCTTCTGAAGTAAGCACCAGATAATTAAGTAAGCAAGATTTCTAGTTCAAGAATAACATGTGGTATTTTCTTAGATATTTTATATAAGTAGTAGAAATGAAACCCTGCGTGTGTTTCTCTGTATATAATAGATTATTGAATTATCCTATTTATTGATCTGTATGTCACATCTTTAAATCTTATTTACTTCATTCAGCATACTTATTGAAAAGCTGTTGATCTCTTTGGTAGTGGTATTGTATTGGCCAGAACAATGTATAGGATTGTGTATTTATTTATTGTTTATGTAAATGTTACTTACATATCATGTGTCAGATGTATTTCAGATAGAATATCCATAAGCCATTAACAAGCAAGAGACTAATAGGAAGAGTGTAGAATGATGTTACAGTCCCAGGCCCTGGCGAGTTTGCAGTTCCCATGGCATAGCAAAGCCTGCTTTGGGAAGTGGAGCCACTGCTCAGCAAACCCACTGCAAGTCCGGAGAGGGCTTCTCTCTGTTGTTCTCAGAACATGGAGCTTCTGGCAAAGGTGGTACTTGCGTTCTTTTGTTGCATGACCAACCTGATCATCTAAAGCACTAGATATTTTTGCATCTCATTTCTTTTGGGGTAGAATAATACAGCCAGTTATGAATGGTTTTAAAAATTATTTCTTTCTTCTTTTCTTTGCATCTTAAAATAATTATTTAATTATGTTTGACAAGAAAGTGCTAGTTAGAAAGGCCTGATCAGTGTCCTTGCAATTGGAAACAGTAACCAGAAGAAGTTGAATGTGGCTGCACACACAAATGATTCCCAGACATCTAGACACACTTGCTCTTTCCCTTCCCCTCAGCTGGCACCTGTGAGTTCTCACATGCACTCAAGCCTGCCTTCCGGTGGCCTCCATCACCTGTGGTTCTTGGAATGCTGTTGATACTGAGAAGCAAGCCTACTGACCTTATGGGTCACCCCCGGTCACCCTAAAGTTGAGTTTAGCCCTTGATGGGAAACAGAGGCAGGCCTAAAGCATCCCGTAAAATACTACATGGGACCTCAGAGTGGACTGAATCCTAAGTGCACTCAGAGAATCCTCTTCTTACAAAGTCAGAAAATGAATTTGATATGTAAGGCATAATTAATCCATGGTTTTCGAAATGCCAAAAATCATCTGCTTATTTCTTTCTTGGCAGAAACTCTTGATATACTCCTTGGAACACCTGTAAATAATATGATAGGGTAAAATATGACATGATGAAATTAGAGTATTTTCCCTAACAACAGTGAAATTACTCAATCAGAACATGAACTTGGAGTGCTTTCCTCTCCACCGTACTGTCACACACAATGCTGTTATTTAATAAGTCTTTGTCTTGGTGAGCATTGTAATTGCTGCGTTCTCTTCTGCACATGTCCACTGAAGAGCGAGCTGTGTGACCTTCAGCAAGTTTCTTAGACTTCATGCTCAGCTTAGCAGTACCTGCCCTCGCCTATCTGATAGTACTATCTTGATGTCTGGGATGAGACAGCGTGTGAAAGTCCTTGGGGGTGAAAGTGTGTCTGACTGCTCTGCCTGTTAACTCTCACCCCACCCGACTTTCTTTGATTTCTGAGCACAGAGCATCCTGCACACTAGGCAGCACTGCCTGAGCTGCAGCTCCAGGCCTTAACTTCCATCTACCCTGTGCTGATTTAAGTTAGCATACTTCCTCTTCTCAGCCACCTAAGCCCGGATAGATGACAGCAGATCGTTTTCCTCATCCTTATTTTCCTACCTCATGGCTTAAGCAGAAAGGAAAATATGTGAAACCCACATTCACTTCTTGCCTCCCGTGCTGCTGTGTTCTTGGTAAAGGCTTATTTCTATCCACCTGCCTACCATGAGAAGTTAGGGGAGAAGCTCTCCAACAGTTAAAAAGTGACTAACGCAGATCAGCTTGCTCAGCCACTGAGTCACTTTATTGTGAAACTCTCCAAGTGAACATCTCTGCATGACAAGGAGAATTAGTGATTAAGTTGAAACAATTTATACTCTGAGCAGATGGTTTTAGTGGCTACTCATTGTGAAACAATAAGGAATCGGAGTTAGTGAAAATTCATAAAGCCATATATAATTAGTCTGAAAATAAGGTCTAGATAAACCACAGTCAGTCACCTTTCTGTCCCTTGCCCCCTTTTGCTGACTAGTTGCTATCTGACTGATAAGGGAGATTGGGCTGGGAAATAAAAACCTGTTCATACCCTAGCCCTGCCAGGCTGTGACTTTGGGCCAGTCTCGCAGCTTCTGCACTTTGGTCTTCTCATTGCTAAGATGGGACAGCAGTAGTATTTGTCCTGTGTGCCTCAGTGAGCGATTGCACATAAAGGAAAATGTAGATAGATAGATTTGACACCACCCCATCCGTACACCCTCACCCCTGCCAAAAACAAGTGAGAGGTGGTTATGTAGCTGTTGGAGATTAAAGACCCATCTGTGATACAGTGCATACATAAATGGGCACAAAGCTGAAGAGCAGAAGACACTTGCTGAGTCTTCTCCAGGGGAGGAAGGGAATTTCTGAGCTCTAGGAGCTGGGAAGAGAAAGACACATCCCAGCATTTGGATTTTTAAAAATGAATCATGGAAAACTAGCTCTCACAGAAATAAATTCAGTAGCTGAGTTTCCAGACTAGTCACTTAAGAAACATTTAAGCATAAGTAGTTTATTTTGGTCCAGTTTCTATTAAGAAGTGAAAAAGCCCATTGGTTGTATGGGTATCAGTTTGTGAAAAGTGATTTGGAGGACTTAGCTGAGATCCAGGTGAGAAATACTGAAGTCACTTCCCTGCTTACTTACTATGTGCCCAAGGCTTGCTTAAGCCAGATCTGTAAATACCAGCTCCAACTTCAGTCCCCTGGCCCGTGAGTAAGAGCTGAAACCGTATTTCTTTACCAGTGAGAAGCCTTTTTGGCTCTCCAGCCTCCAAATGAGCCTGGGAACCTTATGCAGTTAGAACACGTGGCTCCTCTTGGCTCTGTACCTCAGCAAGGTTAAAGGACTTACCCAGGTCACCTTTTTGCTCTCAAGGAGTAGCATTTAAAGCTTCACTTTTCCTCCTACCTGTGATTCAAGGCTTTTTTTCATAATATTCTATATTCAAGATGGATGTAGTTTGTTAAATTCACTTAGGATGTAGCTGTCAGTTGAGAGAAAATAATTTTGTTTAATCTTAGTTATAAAGTATATTTAGAATCTTGCCTATATCTTATAAAACTCCCAGAAGTAAAGGTTTGAGAAGTTTAATCTAAACAAAACATGCCCTTCCACACTGACTTGTCGTGTGTAAAGGAGGGATCCCGTTAGTGTTATCTGTTCGAGGAAAAGAATATTGTTATATGTGTGTAACTTTTATTCTAAAATTAATTAAAGCATTTATAATTGACTCTTCTAAAACCACTTATGCTTTATTTTGAGGGTAGCAGTGTTGTGGATATAAGGGGATTTTAGGGATTTAAAGTAAAATAGAACTGAGGTGAGACTGACTTTCTCTACTCTCAGTGGGATGCTTTATGTTTGAGTTTATTAAAACATTCAGTCCCTTCCGTAGTAACAGGATCCCTCCAGTGCATGCTGCATAGTATTGGATTTTGTTAACTGAGGCTGAGTTTGCTTTTCCCTTTTGGTACTGGGGACTGAATCCAGGGCCTCACACATGCTATTCATGGGTTCTGTTGTGGGGCTATACCCCCACTGCCTGAGAAATTACTTCCTCCTTGTCATGTTGTCCTGGAGCCTTGTTCTTGATCTGTTAGGAGCAATAAGGATGGACTCTGTTCATGGAAGAAGGTGGTGATGTGGAATGTGTGTCGTTATGTGGGATATGTGGAGACTGACTGGCTAGAGGAAAGAACACTGAGTTGAAGTCTGGAGAGTAAGCCATATTGCTGCTTCTCCACTACCCGGTCAGGTGGCCTTCACTTAGTGATGCATCCTCACAACCCTTTCCTTTTCCCTTGTCTGTAAAGAGGATAGTAACACCTCATAAGGAGATTTCAAGAATTAAATAAAGTTCATGGACTTGAATGTTTTGTGTCTAGTAGACACTGAGAATATAGTAATTGCTTCTCTGAACCTAAGGATTTTGTGAAATGAAATTTAAAACACAGAAATAAAAAGGCTAGTTTGGGAACTTTTATAGTATCAGGTGACATTTTGCATTGGCCACTGCCTTGAACACTTCTGGTGTAAAATATAAACAGGGCAAATAGGTTATAGCTAGAGGACCTGGAGGGTGAGGAGGAAGTTGATCATGACATGATAAACAATTTGGGATATTGTTTCACTGTTATCCTTGGCTGGCGTAGAACTTGCTCTGTAGACCAGGCTAGCCATGAACTTACAGAGATCTGCTTGCTTCTGCCTCCTGAGTGCTAGGATTAAAGGTGTGCACCACCACTAGTGTGGGAATGCAGCGGTTTAACAAGGTGGTCTTACAGCATTAGGTAATGAGGCTGAAAACTCTTACCTGAGGCATTTGGGAGAACTGTTTGAGACTTCAGAATGTTTTGGATTTGAAGTACTTGCATACATAATGAGGCATTTCAGAAATGGGTCCCAGGTCTGGACACAAAATTCATTTGTGTTTCATGGAGACTTTATACACAGGTTGAAGATATGCATTGCTTTAATAAAATTTCTATTGTGCCTGTATTTTGACTGTGACCTACTGTATAAAGTTGGTTGTGGCGTTTCCTACTATGGCATCATATTGTTGCTCAAAAGATTCAGATTTGGGAGCATTGGAAAATGAATTTTTGGAATAGGGATGCTCATCCTGTAATACTGCATTTTCTGTTTTGGTTGACACTGTAGTTTCAGCTTATCACTAATCAGGTGGTTACTTCAGAGGTGTTATTTAATAATGAGAACCAAAGTGCATGTGTTATTCTGGAAGGTACTCCGTAGGCAGTGAAGCACTCAAACTTAGGCCTTGGCTTTGTTACTGTTTTAATTTTCCCATAGTATAGCTGTTACTGTATCAAATGCATATTTGATAGCTGGATCAAAGGCAATTTGGTAGAGCTGTTATTGGGAAGCAGTTTTGGCAAGGAAACTACGTTCATTACCAAGAAGGCAGCATCCGAGAGCTGCTGAACTGGACTGAACGGAGCACGTGAAGGACAAGTGGCAGGAGAGAACTGCTGGAGCACCAGTCATTCGGGCCTGTCGTCCTCGAGCTGTTGCCTTTGTGAGGCATGGAAGCTGAGGGAAAGGTCCGGCCTTTTATTCTGTAAGTTTGAGGTACGGACCAAATTGAAATCAGACTGAGTGATTAGAAACTGTGTCACTGTAGATGATAATTTATAGATTCAAGAAAAGTGTTAAGTCGCCTGATACAACATTTTTCTTTTTTCATTCTTTTCCCATTTTTATTTATTTATTTATTTTTCTATTAGCTTGATACAGTATAAATTCTTATCCTAGTAGTGAAATGTTTCATTGAGGCTTGCCCAGTAATTGGGTAAAACCAAAACATTATAAGCCACAGTCATCCTAGGGTCCCCCCTGCTATATAGTCTCCCTGGTTCCGTGGGTTGCAGTCTGATTGCTCTTTGCTTTATATCTAGAATCCACTTATGAGTGAGTACATACCATGTTTGTCCTTCTGGGTTTAGGTTACCTCACTCAGGATGATATTTTCTAGTTCTATTCATTTGCCTGCAAATTTCATGCTGTCATTGTTTTTCTCTGCTGAGTAGTACTCCATTGTGTAGATGTACCACATTTCCTTAATCCATTCTTCAGTTGACAGGCATCTAGGTTGTTTCCAGGTTCTGGCTATTACAAATAGTGCTGCTATGAACATAGTTGAGCATGTATCTTTATGTATGATTGAGCATTCCTTGGGTATATGCCCAAGAGTGGTATGGCTGGGTCTTGAGGTAGATCGATTCCCAATTTTCTGAGAAACCGCCGTACAGATTTCCACAGTGGTTGTACAAGTTTGCATTTCCACCAACAGTGGAGGAGTGTTCCCTTTGCTCCGCATCCTCTCCAACATTGACTGTCATTAGTGTTTTTGATTATGGCCATTCTGACAGGTGTAAAGTGGTATCTCAGAGTCGTTTTGATTTGCATTTCTCTGATGATTAAGGATGTTGAGCATTCACTTAAATGTCTTTCAGTCATTTATGATTCTTCTTTTGAGAATTCTCTGTTTAGCTCTTTAGTCCATTTTTTAATTGGATTGTTCAGTATTTTGATGTCTAGTTTCTTGAGTTCTTTATATACTTTGGATATCAGTCCTCTGTCAGATGTGGGGTTGGTGAAGGACTTTTCCCATTCTGTTGGCTGTCTTTTTGTCTTATTGACCGTGTCTTTTGCCCTACAAAAGCTTCTCAGTTTCAAGAGGTCCCATTTATTAATTGTTGTGCTCAGTGTCTGTGCTGCTGGTGTTATATTTAGGAAGTGATCTCCTGTGCCAGTGCGTTCAAGAGTACTTCCTACTTTCTCCTACTTAGTGTAACTGGATTTATGTTGAGGTCTTTGATTCACTTGGACTTGAGTTTTGTGCATTGTGACAGATATGGATCTATTTGTAATCTTTTACATATTGACATCCAGTTATGCCAGCACCATTTGTTGAAGATACTTTCTTTTTTCCATTGTATAGTTTTGGCTTCTTTGTCAAAAATCAGGTGTTCATATGTGCATGGATTAATGTCAGGGTCTTCAATTCGATTCCATTGGTTTGTATGTTGGTTTTTATGCCAGTACCAAGCTGTTTTTATTACTATAGCTCTATAGTAGAGCTTGAGGTCAGGGATGGTGATGCCTCCAGAGGTTGCTTTATTATACAGGATTCTTTTAGCTATCCTGGGGCTTTGTTTTTCCATATGAAGTTGAGTATTTTTCTTTCCAATTCTGTGAAGAATTGTGTTGGGATTTTGATGGGGATTGCATTGAATCTGTAGATTGCTTTTGGTAAGATTGCCATTTTTACTATGTTAAGCCTACCTATCCATGAGCATGGGAGATCCTTCCATTTTCTGATATCTTCTTCAATTTCTTTCTTTAGAGATTTAAAGTTCTTATCAAACCGGTCCTTCACTTGTTTAGTTAGTGTTATCGCAAGGTATTTTATATTATTTATATCATTTTTCTTGTCTTTTTAGTTATTCTAGTCTACTAAGTAGGTTCATCAGTTAGCAACACTAGGAAGAAGAAAAAAGCATTTCCTTTTCTTTTAGGTCATAATAGAAATGGTGTTAGTTCTTTTGGTTAAGACCTTCCAACTTGTGGGGCTGTGGCTGAGATCCATGGGAGGTGAAGAAGATGATCCCATGAGTACTCCCCAGGCAGGCTTCCTGTGATAATCCTCAGAAAGAATAGACTCTCTTGAGATTGAGCACTGGGCCTTTCTTTCCCCAAGTTTCTGTTTCCTCAGCAGACAGAGCACAAAGTGTGGATCCCTCTCCTGCTCTCTCACCTCCTGCACCTCCATGCATCCTCTTACATTGCTCACCCCATGCCCAGCTCACACTAGAACATCTCTTGCTCCATGCCCTTCCGTATGCACCTCTGACATATTTTACCTTTCCATGTATACTCAGCTGTTTTTCACCCCACACCCCTCCATGCACACTGTTATGGTTCACTTCATGCCCCTTCATGCACTCTGACACAAAGACTGGGCCAAGAGATATGTACTTGTGTAGCTAGAGTTTTCCTGCCTGGCCCACAGTCAGGACAAATCTCTCTCACCTGCCAGTCCCACAGCCACTCAGACCCAACCAAGTAAACACAGAGACTTATATTGCTTACAGACTGTATGGCCGTGGCAGGCTTCTTGCTAACTGTTCTTATAGCTTAAATTAATCCATTTCCATTAATCTATACCTTGCCACATGGCTTGTGGCTTACCGGCATCTTCACATGCTGTTTGTCATCGTGGAGGCTGGCAGTGTCTCTCTAACTCAGCCTTCCACTTCCCAGCTTTATTCTCCTCCTTGTCCCGCCTACACTTCCTGCCTAGCCAATGGCCAATCAGTGTTTTATTTATTGACTAATCAGCAACACATTTGCCATACAGAACATCCACAGCATACTTGTTTGTTTAGTTTTGAATTGGGGTTTTATTATGTAGCCCAGACTGGCCTCGAACTCACTACATAGCCTCCTGCCTCAGGCCAGGATTACAGGTGTGTGCCTAAGGAACATAAACCTCTTTTCTCATGCTCTTAGTGCTTATTATTAGATTCTAATACAATATGATTCTTTATCACTGGGTCAACTTCAGTATCACCAGCCACTACTGGTGGTGATACTGATACAGAGACTAGAAAAGCTTGTCTAAATATGTATAAGTTTGAGGTCCTCCTGAGTTAAGGCTTTGATTGCTCAGGACATTAAATTTGATGTAATATAGTTGATGGGAAGGGAACATGTTATAGTCTAGTGTATTGAGAGTATAATGAAAAAGAGTTAGGAAATTCATCTTAAAACAGTAATGCTCTAAAAGAAATTATTCTAAAGGGATAGGGAAAGACTAGATATGAAAAAAAACAGTGGAATTATTTTATTTCCTTTTCAGAGATTATATTAGTTATTTTTCTCTTTATTGTGACTAATGCCTGTGTGGTGGTTTGAAAGAAAATGGCCCCCAAAGGGAGTGGCATTATTAGGAGGTGTGGCCTTGTTGGAGGAAGTGTGTCACTGGCCCGGAGGTTTGAGGTCTTTTTCTCAGCTTCCCTCAGTGTGACTGTCAGTCAATTTCCTGTTGCTTACAAGATGTAGCACTCTCAGCTCCAGCACCACATCTGCCTGCATGCTGCCATGCTCCCCGCCATGATGATAATGTACTGAACCTCTGAAACTGTAAACTGCCACCCTCAATTAAACATTTTCTTCCTAAGAGTTGCCGTGGTCATGGCGTCTCTTCACAGCAGTAGTAAACCCTAACTGAGACAGCCTGACAGGAAGCAACCTAAGGGAGGAAGGCTTTATTTTGGCTTACAACTTATGAAGGGATATGATCTGCCATGGTAAAGGAAGGCATGGCAGATCATGTGAGGCAGGAAGCTGGGCATGTGTGTCTGCAGTCAGGAGGCAGAGCAGGCAGGAAGTAAGGTCAGGCTATTAAGCCTCAAGACCTGCCCTCAGTGACCCACTTCCCCAAGGCTCCACCTCCCAAACAGCCCCACTAGCTGGGACCCAAGTGTTCACATACACGATCCTATGGAGAACATTTCACATCCAGACCTCAGCAGGAATGTATTCTCTGATTCGATTTGAGGAAATAGGATGTTTTCTGCAGTAGAAATGGAAGCGCTGGAGGAAGTTTTCTAGCACGCTTTGACATCATCGAGGAGCCAAGAACAAGAAAGGGCAGGAGGGACTTTAGTCTTGGATAGACGTGTGTGCACTGAGTGCTGCCTAGGCAATGTCTGTCGAAACCAAGCTGAGAGTCAGTGTGCTTGTTCAAAGGTCTCCTTAGTCATGTTCTTAGAATATTTCATTTGATAAACAGTACCTGGCTTATCATTTTAAGACTAGAAGAGTTTTTGAAATCACCGATGAGTCTAACTTATATATAACATGTTTGTGACTACCCTGTGGGTTTAAAGCTCTCTCTTAAGAATGCCACAATACCTACATCAGAAGTTCACGATGACAGTGAAAAACAGGGGCGAAAGTACAGTTCTCTGTAAATGCTGAGGTGTCTTAAGTAAATCCCCTTGAGCAGGCTCTCAGGAATTTCTACAGTGTAGGCTGCACTCAGAACAGTGGTTCTCAGCCTGGGGGTTGAACGACCCTTTCACAGGGATCACCTAAGGTCATCAGAAAACACAGATATTTATATAATGATTCATAATGGTAGCAAAATTGCAGTTATGAAGTAGCAATGAAAATAATTGTATGGTTGGGGGTCACCACAACATGAGGAACCGTATTAAAGGGAGTCACAGCACTAGGAAGGTTGAGAATCACTGGTCTAGAGGCTGGGAGGAAAGAGAGGGACAGGAAAGGACTGATTCTTTGCTCCCAGCTACTCCTCTTTAAAGGTCCCACCATAATCTGTGGACATTTGTCTCAGTCCGTTTAAGACGCTCTAACAAAGTGCCATGAGCAACTCCTGCATAGCAAATGGGTGGCGTGCAGTTCTAGAGACTAGAACTCTAAGCTCCAGACACCAGCAGTTCAGTGTCTGGTGAGAGCCCACTTTGTTCAGGCTCTGTTGATAATATGGAAAGGACAGGCAGGCTCCTGAGGGCTTCCTTTATAAGGGCACCAATCTGATCGTGCTGCAGTGCTCTGCCTTCTTTAGCACACCACCTTCCAGAGGTGGAGGATAGAGTATCAGCTCACAGCCACAGAAGTCACAAACGGCCAGAATTTGGCAACAGCAGTTCCTTGTCATGCTGGAATCTCCACTTATTTCCCCTTGTTCGTTGGCCATCTTTGTCTCATATAAATAAGGCGTGTGATAATAAAACGGCAGCGTTTTGTGGTGCCTTCTGTCTAAAAGGCCTTCTGAAGTGCTGGATACTCTTCCACATATATCCGTCCTCACCTCAGAGTACAGTAGACAGAAGGGCAAGCTCTCTGGTGCAGATGAGAAGCCCAAGGCTGACAGTTACCTGGATCTCCCAGGGTAACACACCTAATGCCACATTCAAAGGTTGTGGTCTGGGTCTTTATGTCACCTGTCTGTATTGATTACTGTTACTTTCCTAAATTCCATTCCTTTAAGTTTTATGACACATCTGATTTTTGTTGTTGGCTTCTGTTCACTCCTTTGGACCCATTTCAGGGGTTCTAGCGCATCTTTCCAGACCTTCAATTCTTAGTATTCCTCCTTATTCTTAGTCTCTTATATTTCTGATTTTTAAGCTAGTTCATCCACCTCCGCTCCTGCTTTCACGATTTTACATCTCCCAGGGCAAGCTTGTTTTCTCTAGCAGCCCAAGGGATCTTGGGACATTTAAAAAATAGCCTGCCTGCCTTTCCCACAGTTTTTCTTCTTGGTGATTCCGTCTTTCAGCCTGTGTGGTTTGTGCTGCTTACCTCTGTGGTTCTGTTTACTGTCCTTTTAGGCTAGTGCTTGGGATGCACTCACTCCGCTTCCCCAGCAGGTGCCTGTTTGGAGTGTTCTTTCTCTTTCAGACAACTCTTTCTCACGCTTCATGTTGAGTTTGGTCTTTACCTCCTTAATATCATCTGATCTTTCTGGACCGAAGGGATTTCCCTGTATACTTTCTGAACACCGTTTCATCATTTGTAGCTGGAACCTAGTGTTTTCTTCAAAACCACCTCTTAGATGTATTCATTTCCACCTCATTGAGCATATAATTTTCCAAAACCAAATTTTAAGTATTTTCCTTCCAAATTACCCATTTCTCAGATTTTCACATCAGTTTAATCAAGGGAAACACCAGAGTTGTCAAGTTTCACAGTCCATATCTAGACTATCAACAAAGTAATTTCTGCCTTTCCTCGAGACGTAATTATTTCTCTCTTTTCAAATACACGATTGGACTCTGACCACCCTACTGTTGGCACCCTAAACCACACAACCATCATTCTTTGCTTAGATACCTGTAGCAGCCTACTGTCCCCTTCTGTCACCTCTTTCCTAAAAGCAGCTCTGCTCACTCCTCTGCTCCCCAGTAAAGGCTAACGGGTGTCGTCCTCTGCTGTGCCCCTCACTCTGACCTCAGTTCCTATCTGTGTATAGCCACTCAGACCACAGGCTCACCACTCCCACTTCTTCAGATCCCTGTGAGCATTATATTGAAGCCATCTGACCATCCATCACACAAGAGCTTACCTGCTCCCACCTTGTTTAGTGTACTCTTCTTCCACTCAGCCCGAGTACAAACTCCGCCAGGGCAGGCACTTGGTCTCCCCATTGTATCCCCAGCATTTTGAGCAGGTATGGCCCCCTACTAGGCTCTTAGGACATAGGTGATAAAATCCACAGTACAAGTTAAGTCCTAACCTCATTGATTTAGCATAACTACCAAAATAAGGACTGCCACCACTGACATTGAGCTCTTGGGGTACTTGCCGTTAGACTGCCCCTTGGTCCTGTCTTCCTGTCCTGAACCAGGTGTTGTTTTAGTGCTTACCTATCCTCCTGTTTGTTTGGGGAGGGTTGAATGGGACAGTCACTCTGACGTGCTTGCATGTCTCAGGACAGTGCAGATAAAAAACGATTAGTTTAAAGCAGCTGCAGTCACTGTTACAGATTTCCATCCTATTGAATTGTAACTGCTTTTTCCTTGTCTACCTACTTCTCTACCAGAGTTTAAGTTGGCTCCATCTTAAACTATTATAATAATGAGAGCAAGGTGATCCTAAGAATACTGTAGTAATAATAATAGAGTAGGTACCAGTTGAGTACCTAGGAAGTACTAGGAAATATTCTCCCAGCCACTGTTTTCCAAAAGAACTTTGTACAGTAATGAAACCATTTTGCACTGCGCAGAATGGTTGCTGCTAGCTGTGTGGTTACCGAGCACCTGAAGTTGTGGCGGTCCACTGAAAAACTCCAGGTTGAAAGGACCTCCTGAGCCTAGTGACTGTACTGCTGGGCTTTGAAACCTCTGCGTCCTGTTTGTCCACTTTGATTTGATAGGACAACTTTTGAATTGAGGAGAGTTCTGGGTGAGGAAATTGATCTTCTGAGAGATTTACTTGTCCAAGAGTGTTCAGCTTGTCTGAAACTTAAGGGATTTGAAAGCTAAAACTCTAGGGAATCCAGTTCCATGGACTATGCTAGCACCTTTTACGTGTACTGTACCTACGTCTTTCTCAAGAATTGGAGTGTCACAGGCAAAGGCCAAGATGACATCTATATTCTTGCTACAAAGAATTAATGGTTGTTCTCAAGCGAAATATCACTACCAAGATAAGAAATTTCCCAAACCTAAATGTGTTCTGGAATTAGACAGCTAAGTTTAGCTGCTCACCCTCTGGATGTCTACGCTTCTCTGAGGCTTCAATTTGCAAAAACAGTAGCAACAGCAGCAGCTACTTGCTACTTTTTAACACATGCTGGCCACCTTTCATGAAAAGGTCTGCTCTGCTCTCTCCTCAATAAGGGGAGACTAGGAGAATAAAACTACTGTTTCCGGTCTCAAATTGGATCCCTGGGCTGAGCTTCCTTTGTTCACGTCCCCTGCCGGTACTCAGTAACTACTGAACTATCACCTTACTTTATAAACTCTTAGGAAATAGGGAGAGTGAGAAAACATAAGAGATTAGTTATAATCATAACTATGTATACATAAATATGTATACATCGAAAAGGGGGAATATGAATAGAGCTGGGCATGTTGGCATGTGCTGTAATCACAGTGTTCCAGACGCTGAGGCAAGGCTGTCACAGTTTGAGGCTGCCCTATTAGGAAAATAGAAAACCCACACTCCTACCGTAGCTTTTGCCCTTGGTCCTGACCCCAGTTAGTACTTCTCTGCTGCTCATTCCATGTTCTTTTGGCCCTTGGCCATTTCTCAGCTGATGATACTTAGGTTTCCAAACATGAAGGCCTAAGATCTTGATCATTCTGCCTGTATGTAGTGGTTTCTGTCATCCATTATCTTTTACCACTAGTTATGACAAAACTAAGAGATGCTCCAGAGTCACACCTGTCTTTCCCTATTCTATAGTAGCAATCCCGATTACCCTTGACAGTCACAATTCGTTGCCTCAACCAGTTTGTAGCCTTCCTTTTTCTGATTGTGACAGGAGGACCTCAGGACTCCTAGGCTTCTGTTTGAACTTCCAAATCGGTAGAGATGTTGAGTTCTTGAACAATCAGTTTTTGCTTGGGTTCTGAGACTGTCCAGCCAGTAGAACCGGAGTTGCTATGCCATAGGGTGGAGTGGGGGTGTAAGCTGCTTACCAATTGTAACAGAGGGGATGAGACTAGTTCCTTTGCCCCAAGCCTGTCCACTCTGGCTCTAGGAGAAACAATGTCTGATAGTCTCTGGTTGTCAGTATCAATAGAATGCCACCTTGGCTAACCTCATGAGGTGCTAGAACCGAGTCTTTTAGAGATGACTTTAGCATCTCTTTCTGGATGATAAGATACAAGGTAAGAACCTTAAATCCTGTTAGTTAGTGTCAACCTGCATTGATGTACTGCTTCATTGTAAGTTCTCAAGTGAGATACCATGGCAACTAATAAGGCATCCATGGATGATAGAAGCATGGTGGATGGCAAAAGCAGTTCCAGGTCAGAGTGTCTTTTGACTTGAGAACTCAGACATGACCAGGAGTGATTTGAATAGTTGCCTGGAGTCCTTCCTGTTTTCACAGTATTGCCGGTGTGAAAGTATTGCCGGTGTGAAAGGGAGAGTTGAATGAGTTGATCCTTTCTGTCACTGCCCCACTCTGACCCCGTGCAAGATGTTTGCTACTGTGAGCTCTCTGCTCCTTGAGTCTGTGAAGTTGAGATAAAGATGTTTTTGAGCTTGGGGCTTTAAGCTACTTGGAGTTAAAAATGCACTGTTTGTTAGCAACAGCCAAAATCCTCATCCCCCCCTTTGGTATGGACTTTCCTAGACTGAGCACTTAAGAGTGTCTGAAATGGTGCCCTCAGTATTCATTTCATTAGATGCTTCCCTAACATCTGATAAGCTTTCTTCCGAGTGCTTACCATAGTGTGTCATAATCTCTTTAACCAGTCAAAGAGTACTTGTTTCCCCCACTAGAACCCAAACCCCAAGATAGTAACAGGGACCAATTAATTTGATAATCCATATATCTTCTGATGCCTAGCACAGGGTCATCAGTAAATTACTGAGAGGATGAATACATGAATAAACCAATCATACATATTTTTTTAAATGTTGTCGAAAGAATATTCCTCCAGAACAAACCCTGAAAGGCAAGACCAGCATTTTAGTTTGTTCTCTCAGGGAAGCGAGAAGCCTTAGCTGTATCCTGAGTACACCAGTTGTTCCTGTTGGTCCCAATCTTAGGGTGGGTATAGTGCCATGAGCAATGTGCTGGGCTGATTTTCAGCAGAAGTACTTAGTAACAGATACCTGAAGAAGGCAAGCTGCCTTATTCGGTTGCCTCTTTTGGTTGTATTCTGACAGGACTGGTCATTAGAATCAGGTCAATGCATAAATGTTTGACCTTACCTTTTTTCTGTTTTTATCTAAGCAGCTTGAAGGAAGAAAGGTGTTCCGTGATTGTACTGCTCAGTGGTGCTGTTACAATACCTTGGCAAACTGTAAAGTCCACTCGATGTGTCATAATGAACCACAAGGAAGTATTTTCTCTCGAGTGTTTAGTTAGAAGTTAGACTCTTGCTAAATAACAATGCTAGGAAACATACCAAACTACCAATAATTTGGTCCAGTAAAGGTTAGTGTACACTCTACAATAGCACAAGAAGCTGGCATAAGATGAAGGGAACAATCTCATGCTGGTTGTCATTGAAGGTATATGAGTATTTCTTAAGCATGAAAAGAGTGTAGTAAAATATAGAAAGTGTAGAATGTCTCCATATGTACATGCAATAAGGGTATCCACAGTGAAAGCATAGTGATTCTCCTTTGAGACATACCTTTTAATAAAATTTTCACCAAGCCCTTTTGCTACATATAGGTGGAGACAGTGTTAGCCTATATTAATGTACCCTGTGTATGACCAGTTGGATTGGTGGTGTGTCATAAGTTGGGTCAGCATCCATAAATGCTTCAGTGCTTAGCATAATGCCTAACACTCAACTGGGACTCAGTAAATATTTGTTGAATGAGTATTCTGAGAACAATTGAGCCAATTCTCTGTATATTTCTAGCATGAACCAGGTCCCGTAGCTTTAGATCCAGCTAACAAGAAATGAGACTACTGTATGTTCTTACTAAGCAGAGTAAAAGCAAACTTTGTTCCACTAATGTATGCTTTACTGAACTTCTAAAGACAGACTGGAAAGCATTGGGTATTTTGTATTTGGAAGCCAGGCGTCTAACTGGTCATTTGAAAGTCAGTCAGTCAATCCATCTGAGACTCTCAGTTCAGTTACAGGAATGACTAATTTTATACTAGATTCTCACATGATTCAAGAAGTGTGTGAATGACTCAGACCATTAATATCTTACACTCCTGTGATCTCCCCTCCCAGTGAAATGATGCCTGTAAGGCAATAATGGTAATTGCAGGAGGAGGAGATCTTGACTTTGCCCTGTGGCAATAAATGACACACTTTTGAGTAATTACACATGCATACAGTATTGTACAGAAGAAATGAGGTGTATTATCATCTTACAAGTTTATTAATATTTTTAGTCAAGCATAGTGAAATTAACGCGCAGGTTCTGCCAGTACCCCAAACAAACAAACAAACAAACAACAGCTTCTGTATGGAGGAAGGACGCCACTGGAATAATTCAGTCAGCTCATTGATTACCTGTCCCCTGCTGACATGGATGAAATGCTGCATTCACAAGCAGCCAGGATTGGGTTTTAGTTAAAATGTAGCTAAGGGGCCAGAGAGATGGCTCAGCAGGTCAGGGTGCTTGCTACCAAGCCTGACAACCTGAGTTCAGTCCCCCAGACCCACATAGTGGAGAGAAAGAAACAACGCCCAAAAGTTGTCCTCTGGCCTCTCACCATGCAATAGAACATGCACATGCCCACATACATTAACTAATAATTTTTAAAATGCAGCTAAATATTCATAAATGGTTTTTGATGCAAAACTGAGCAGTTCATTGAAGAGTGTTTGGTAATTTGTGTGTTTTTTTTGCATTACTGCCTCATCTTTTTGAAATGATTCATTGAACAAGGTCTGGGTGTTTGGCATGAGCTTTTGTGCCTTGCTCTACACTCACCAGAGTCCCACATGACTCAAACTGAGTCGCATGGGCACTTCTCAATCTTTATTTAGCTCAGCCTCTCTGAGACATTTGACACATCTTAAAATTCCTTCCCAAATTTTTGGGGCACTTTCTTTGGTTATCTTGTTAACTCTTACAGGGTTTCTTATTTAACTCTTCTAGCTGTCTGTTAAATGTTATATTCTCCAAGGTTCTATCTTAGTCCTTTTTGTGTTTCCATTTATTCAGTCTCCTTGGTGATCTCATTCATTTCCATGGTTTTCCATTAAAATCTATTCGTGGAGGCCTCCATGTGGGTGTCTCCAGTCTTAACTGAGTGCAGGCCTGTGGATCCAGCCTCTCTGCAGATCTGTCTGTGTAATGTTAATCACAATAGTAATTATGACAATAATAACAGCCCCTCATTATAGAATACTCTATCAGGCACATGAGGGCGTTATTGCTTTATTCCATTTGTTCTCAGCAACTTTGTGAAATGAATACTGTTATTTCTACTGCTATGAGAGGAAATCAGAGTTGGATGTGTACAATGGCTTTTCTAAGGTTGTTCATTGAGTAGCAGAGTCTCATTTCTAAGTCTAGAGCCCAAATTTTTAATCTTAATACCTTAGATTAGTATGTCTAGGTGGATTCCATTATTGTCCTCTCCTACACACACCTTCTGTTGCCCTTCACCCCACATGAAAGGACATTTCAGGAGCTAGAAATGGAGCTTGGGGTGCAGCTCTTAGCTAGCATGAGACAGACCCTGGCTTTAATCCCAAGCACTAGATGTTCACATACTGTAGGTACAGAAGTACTTATTTATTGTTGGTTGGTTTTTTGAGATAGGATTTTAGGTAGCCTACACTGGCCTTAAACTATGTGGCTGAGGATGTCCTCGAACTCCTTGATCTTCCTACTTCCACTTCCTCATGCTGGCATTACAGGAGCACACCACCGTGCCCAGTTTCAAAACTACTTTCATATATATGGAGGAATCAAACCTGTAGTCTTCAAGCTGGTCTGTTGTTTGACCCCTGTGTTGTTTTAAAAAACAGAAAGTGCTCCTTATCTGGATTTCTAATTTAAAGTCCAGAGTCTGCAGTCTTTTGTAGCCATATGGATTGGAATAGCAGTTCTCTCTTACTGTTTATGATGTCCTGGCTGTTTCCTGAGGCTCCTCTGTGTAGTTTTCCTAATCCAGCTCTGAACTCTCCAGTGCCTGGTAAAGACTGCTGTGCTCAGTAGGGTGGTGGTGGCACACACCTTTAATCCTTGCACTCTGGAGGCAGAGGCAGGAGGACCTCTGAGTTCCAGGCCAGCCTGGTTTACAGGGCAAGTTCAAGGACAGCTGGGGCTACACAAAAAAGCCGTGTCTCAAAAAACCGAAACAGACCACTGAACACCCAGCTCACATCTTCATAGTCCTTGATTTTTTTCCAAATGAGATCCATGACTTTCTTGTTGGTGGTGTTTTTCATTTATGTTTCTGTGGGGCGTTTACCCAACCACCCCCACAGTTCCCCAGAGTTTTCTTGAGTGCGAGCAGCAGGAAATATTAGATAGAAGGATTTATTGCGGAGAATATCGCGGAGATAAACAGATAGAAAATAAAGGATAGCCTCGAGAGGGCCTGGAACCTATTCCAACGGGCCCCGACTGTCTCTGCCCCAGGGTTTTTATAGAGACGCCAAGGGGTGGAGCAAATGACCTCCTCCCCCAGCACAGCCAAGTGCAGACCATCTCAGACACCTGCACTCAGGCCCGTGGTCTAATTATCCTCTATGTGGACCAGCTGGGTAAAGCCACGAGGAACCCGAGAACGGGCTCCCACATGTTTCCCCATTGCTTCCTTCTCCGTCTTCAAACATGTTAAAGTATCTGTGCTGATGTTGGAAGGAAAGGAATGCAACTTTTGATCATCCACCATATGCCAAAGTTTAAACATGAGAGGATGTTTGTTGTCTCGACATTCCTGAAGTATATACTCCTGGTTCCTAATAAGGAGATTACGAAAACCCGAAGGTTTCCAGAGGACCGTCTGAGAGCGCAGCCCGAAGTGGACCCAGGTCTGTTCTGCGGCGGTCCATGCTCCTCTCACCCTTCTCACTTGAAGCAGCTGTCATCCTCTGCAAATGACGCAGCTCCCTCTGTTCCCCATGACTTGGTTCCTGCTGCTTTGCTCTTCCTTGCCGCTAAGATGTCAGAACTCTCTTAGTTCTGGTTGGCCTGGAAAAGGAAGAGAGAGAAAGAATCGGGAGTGAGGAATGCCACAGAAGAGAGGGACAATTTTTCTCAAGACAGTCAGCTCAGGTTAGTGGTCTCTAGAGCCCACATTGACTGTCCCTGTCAGACTCTCCCACCCCGGAGCCGCTCCTGACCACCTGACCTGCTGGCCAGGGTCATTTCCTGGCAGGCCGCGGATGCCCTGCCAGTGTTGGGGATGAGTGGATTACGAGAAGGCCAATGAGAGAGAAGAAAAGGAAGTGATCTTTGCCAAGCCAGCCGTGGCTCTTTATCAAGACCTTGTGTCCGAGAGCGGGGAAGATGGTATAATGCAGGCATGCAACCTCTGCTACTGAGGAAGCTGAAGCGAGAGGAGGCCGAGTTTAAGGTCTGCCTGGGCTTCAGAAGGGAGTTCAAGGTCATCCTGGGCCATTTAGTGAGGAACTGCTTTAAAATAAAGAGGGGAAAGAAGGCTTAGGATGTAGCTCTGTTGTGGTGTATTTGTCTAGCGTGTGTTCACCTGGTGTCCCAGATGAAAAAGAAAAAGAAAGGAAACATAAATAAATAGATTGTTCTACTGCCTTTTGTTATATATTTTTATTGTAATTTATATAGTATATGTAATATTTTAGAATGGATGGATAGATAGCAGATAGATGGATTGATTCATGGATGGATGAAAATGTGTGTGCTTGTGCTTTGGATAGTTGACAAGTTTCATAAATATCAATAAAATGAGTATTATCAGCTTTGAAAGTTTTATTTAGCCCTGAAAGGGTGGAACACTTCATTCTACAAAGTGTTCACTCATTCATTCGCTCATTGTTTTAAATCAGTCTCCCTTTAGCCCAAGCTGACCTTCAGTTTACTGTGTACCCTAAAGCTATCCTCAAACTTGAGGGCTATGCTCTTGCCTTAGTCTCTCAAATGCTGGGATTTCATACATTTGCTACCCAGTTGAAGAGGCAGACATGAATTGGCTTTTGTGTAGTGCTGTGGATTTGCACTCAGGACCTTGCACAGTCTAGTCAAGCGCTCTACTGCTTGCAGCTCTAGCCCATGCTTCAGGGTTTTAAAAGGTGTCTTTCACTAAACATGTTATTTCTACCACCAGCCATTTAATTTTGTCTGATTTTTAATTAAAGTTAAACTTTAACCGGAATATTTATCATTGTGGAGGAGCCTGTTGATATGCCGTGTTATAGAATCCATTTGAGAGGCTGGAGACATGGTTTAGCAGTATTTAAGAGTATTTGTTGCCGTTTTAGAGGATCTGAGTTCAGTTCCCAGCACCCATACTAGGCAGCTTAAAAACCACATATAATTCCACCTCTGGGGGGAATCCAGCACCCTCTTCTGGCCTCTGAGGGCATTGCATTCATGTGTAGAAAGACTCAATCACATCATATAACATACAATCAATCAATCAATCAATAAATAAACAAACAAACAAACCTTTGAATAAAATGTTTTAGATATTAGTCAAGAATTATCAACATGATTTTATTTCCACCAAAAAAATGAATAAAATTTAGGCTCTCTGAGGGCTTTCAGTAGATCTGAATCCATCATGACTAATAACAGGAGAAATAAAGACACAGACCACCCAGTGAGAGGACTGTGTGTTGGTGTGGGAGAAGACAGCCTTGTAATTGAGAGACTGTGCGGTAGCACGTCTACAGTGGGAATATCACTCATGGCATGGGCGAAGAGCAGCTCATATAGTAGGAGGACCAAATGATAGCAGGAGAGAGGATGGCCATATATGGAGAGAAGTCCACATAATGGTGTGGAAGAAGATGGCTACAAGCCCAGTACAGAAAGCAACCCTTATGACCCCCTGATTTTATATTTCTGGACTTCAGAACTGTAAAAGATGCTTAAGCCACCTAATAAATCTTGATGCTTCATCATGACAGTTTGTCGAATTGACACATGTAGTGAGGCTTAATGCATTATAGCTGGGCATGTTCTCATATTCTCATCTCAGATCCCTTTCAAGTATTTCAACTTTGTCCTGAAGACTGAGGATCACCTTTGTCCTCTTGTACTAGAATAACACACATGATCAGTTACACACACACACACACACACACACACACACACACACACAAAGCGATTCTCCCTTATTGCTTTTAAAAGTACAGACAAAACAAGAAACAATAAAAAGATACTCATTTGTTGCAGTGATTGACACATAATAAGCTGACTATTTTCCAGGCTACCATTCAGATTCCTTGGGTATAGGAATCCTATTTTCACTGGAAATGTGATCCAAGTGCCACAGTGGACTTTCGTAGAAGATATTTGCTATGGTAAAGTTTGTGCTTCACAACTTCCTAGAAGTTCTGGCTACTAGAAAAGCACATTTACATCACTAAATTTGGTTTATTCTGGTGTTGCTAATCATGTTTGATATTGAAGTCTTGTTGACTTCCAGTGATGGTTCCTATCTCCATCATCACTCTCCACACGCATCCCAGTTCCCACCCCGACCTCTGTTTAGTGCTTCAGCAGCTATTGGAATTGAATCATAGCAACTGCAAGAATTGCATTTGCTGAGTGCATTAAGGACTTTGTTGGTAAAGAGCATTTCTTTTTTCTTTTTATTTATTCTTCTCTCATACAGTACATCCCAAATGCAGTTTCCGCTTCGTTTACTCTTCCCACTCCCACTCCCACCCCCACCTCTCCTCTCCCCCAGATCCACTGCTCCTCCGTTTCCCTTCAGAAAAGAGCAGGCCTCCCAGGGATGTCAACCAAGCATGGCATAACTAGATGCTGTAGGACTAGGCACAAACCCTAGATCAAGGCTGGACGAGTTTTCCTTATCATCTGCTCCTATCAGCTATTTGCTCATCATCCCAGTTCATGCCCTAATTTCAGATTTGTCAGACACCTTAAGAAGGCTCATCTGATTGCCTTTCTGCAGCGCTGCCATTAACGTCTTAGGTGAATGTGAGCTCATTTTCTTTTGTAAACCTAGAAAGAGCCTGTAATCCTTCTCTACAAGAAGAGCACTTTGGGTTTTAGATTACCCTGAATCTTGATGCCATAGTCTGGAATTTGTCTCATCTTATTTTGTCATGTGTGGTAAAGGAGGCTAGCTAGGCACCATCGTCTCACAGCTCATATTCTCATTAATATGTATTATTAAATTGCCCTTTTCCCATCTCTTTTCTAATTGAGCTTTATTAGTGCTTTAGCCTTGCAGGAGCTATTTAGAAATTTTTATTAAATATAAAGCTCGTCATTGAAGCACATCTTTGTTGTTGATAATAGTAGTTGATGGTGAATCAAGCATGGTCAAGTGACCAGTAGAAGACACTTCTTTCACTCTGTTACATAAGTGTGAATTGGGGACATTTTTGGGATTCTGCTTGAATTTTCATTTCTGCTTAGCTAATCAAAATCATAGCAATTAAGTCAGGCAGTGGTGGAGCACACCTTTAATCCCAGCACTCAGGATCACATGGGAGGCAGAGGCACGTGGATTTCTAAGTTTGAGGCCTGGTCTACAGAGCAAGTTCTAGGACAGCCAGGGCTACACAGAAAAACCCTGTCTCAGAAAGGGGGTGGGGGACAGAAACCCATAGCAATTAAGTGAAGTAATCATTTCTTCTCTGTGACAAAAGATGTCTTCCTGTGCATTGGTAGGTTTGGGGAGATTAAATAAGATCAAGAATTTTCTTTGTGGGGGCAAGATAAGTCCTTTAACATCTTTCTGTATTTCTTAACTTTTTAAAATTAAATTAATTTATTTTACATCCCGACCTCAGTTTCCCCTCCTTCCTCTCCTCCATTCCCTCCCCCAAGAGGGAGACCCTCTACCTGCCCCCCCCCATCCACTCCTGTTCTGTTCAGAAAGGGGCAGGCCTCCCACAAATATCAACAAGACATGGCATATCAAGTTGCAGTAGGACTAAGCTCCTCCCCTTGTATTAAGGCTGGGCAAGGTGACCCCGTATGAGGAATAGAGTCCCAAAAGCCAGTCAAAGCATTAGGGACAGCTCCTGCTCCCATTGTTAGGAGTCCCACAAGTAAACCAAGCGACACAACTGTCACATATATGTAAAGGGCCTAGGTCGGTCCAGAGATTGTGGAAGTGGCCAACCAATGACTTGTCCAGCCTTAGACCCCTGCCATGAGAATGAGCCTAGCCTTGACACTCCCTACCTGGAGTGCCAAGACCCAAAGGCTGGATGGCCTAGAGACCTACGATAGACTCAAACACGAATAAATGGGGAAAATAATGCCAACATAATGATGCCTAACAATATTTCTTAACTTTTTAAACTGAGTATTAAAAAGAGCAAGTTTAGATGCTCTATAAGCTATCTTCCAGCCCAGAAGTTATATATTCCACTAATATTAATAACAAATTGATAATTTTGGCTATTATTAGGTTATTACATTTGATCCTATTAAGATTAATTTGAAATATTTAAAGTACTACCTCCAATCTATCTGCCAGGTCCTGGCAATACAGTGAAAAGCCAGACATCTTTGAGAGAATTTCTGTTTCATTAGGAGAAAAAGATAAAAAGAAGAGCATGTGTATTGGCTGTCAGCACAGTGGTGAGCAGAGCAGGAGGAGCAGAGATGTGGTTAGGAAGCAGCTAGCATCTGAGTGAGGAAGTAGAAACAGGCTCTTCTCCCCCCAGGTGGAATAGAAATAGAAAGTAAGGGCCCAGAGGTGACTGCTTTTCCAGCTGACCAGAGTTTGATTCCCAGCACCCATGTGAGGTGGCTCCAGTGCCGGGGATGGGGTAGGATGGGCTGTCCAAAACCTCTAGCCTCTGTTTAGACAGCTGTACTCACATACCCATACCCACACAGAGATACATGTACATACACATAATTTAAAATAAATAAATAAATAAAATCTTAAAAAGGAAATAGTAACTAGGCGTCAAGACCTTTCTCCTTTTCCAGAATCAGATTCTGTGGACATCACTGGTAGGCCAAGAGCCGAATCTCAGTGACATTTAAGGTTCTCTAGTAGAGGCTAGGGTTTAACTAGTGGTAGAGCATATGCTTAGCATGCAACAGATTCACCCCCTGGACCAAAACAAAACCAGAGCTAATGGTGGTAGCCCCAGTGCTGTGGATGAGACCTGTTATTTCTGATTTTTATTTCCTCGTCTGTAATATGGAAGGTTAGGTCATCTCTGGTGAGTTCTGAGAAGATGGAGAGCTCGCTTGCTCCTGGCAACAGCTCCTTAAGTTTGCCATCAGCAGGTTTACAGGTTTACTCTTCAAGATCCAGGTGGGTGCATTGCCAGCCACCCTCCCTGTCTTTTGTCCGGTAATTGTCCCCAGTGGCCTAGGTAGTAAAAGCCAAAGTTGCTTATTATTTTCTCCTCACTAGAAAACTTGCCTTTTGGATGGGAATGCTAAACGGCAATGCTTGGCCTTAAAAGGCTTTTGCAGTCAGAAATTGCCGAGGGATGAATCGGGGGTGTGAGTAGTGAAAACATTTAAGACATCAAGCAAAATTTGTATTACTTCATAAAAAAGGAGATGGCTTTCCCAAGCCAAATCCTGGAAGGGTAGACCCAACCTCAATCCCCAGCTGTACTGCTGAAGTGGGAGAGACTGTTTAGAACCAAGGTACTGTCAGCCATTCCATAAAAACAAATAAAGTGAAAATCACGAAGGTATGGGCAATTCTCAGAAAGAAAAAGTGACTGGAAAGAAGGGCCCAGGGCTCTGATAGAGTGCTGTTGCTGCTGCTTCTGAGTGTTTGTTCTACAGGAGATGAAGATGTAATGAAGTTAATTAAGACAAATTCAAGAACAAGATAGAGGAGTAGGGATGTGATGGTGCAAACACAGCCAGATGTGATTGGGGCAGTGAGTCAAAATAGAATGTTCACAATCCGATACGTTGGCTACTTCCGCATGGCTGAAATTTTTATAACATAGGGAGAAGAGCATCCATTGAGAGTCCGGCTTTGAACAGAACATGCAGGACACTCACTCCTTGTTAGGCCAGGGAACTGTGGAAGGTCAAGGTTGAAGCCTTAATTCCTGTTGTTAATGTGGGAGTCGCTGTCACCACTGAGACTGAAAGTGGGTGACCACTGTTGCACGTAGGGAGGGGCCGAGCAGACGTCAGTGAAGGAAGAGCAGTGGTGCCCAGGTCTGGACCAGTAAGTTAATGGACACGGTGACAGGCTGGGTGCGGAAGTCAGGGGAAGCGTAGCCAGCAGGTGGAGAGTGAGGCCAGCACCTTCTCTGAGTAGTCTTGTCTCTTGGGAGAATCTTTTATCTCTGATACTGTCTTTTGAACTAAGTGAGATTTACAGTATCATGTCACCCTTCTGATACTCTGTCTCTAACTTAGATGAATTTGTTGTCTTCCTTAGGTCAAAGAAGAACGTCCAGAAAAAGTGCCAGACTTAAAATTACTAGTGGAGAAGAAATTTTTGGCTTTACAGGATAAGAATTCTGATGCTGACTTTAAGGACAATGAAAAGTTTGTGCAGTATAAGCAGCAGCTGAGGGAACTGAAGAAGCAATGTAAGTCGGCCGCTTGGCCTCGGCCTCTTGAAATGAAGGCGCTGACCTCTGAGCAGTCCTGCCGCACGGGCTCTGGAGTGTTGGTTCTCTGCTTGCTCCATCCTCTCCCGAGTGCCTTGTCTTGTTGCAGTTTTGTGTTTGTCTAATTTCAGTTCCATCGCCTGTCCATTTCTGAAAGCCTACAGTTCCCACAAAGTGTCTCACGGCTGGGGAGGGGAATTGGGAAACAGAATAAAACAGGAAACCATTGTATTCAGGAAACGAGGGTAATTCTTTCCAAATATGAACTGCTGTGCCAGGCTCTGAGGTATGTTTGTTCACGTGTGCTGCTGTGTAGCAGCATTGGTGAAGCTTCCTCAGCAGAGTCTTCTCAGATGGGATCAAAGGCCCTCTGACACTGTACCCTGGCTACTATTAATTCTATGTGACTTTTAAATTGGCTTCTATTTGAGATGACTGTTGTATGTAGAGTTTTTAACCATCATAATTTTGACTTGAAAATGAGAGTCAGGAAAATCATTCATCACACACACACACACAATCTTAGAGTGTGCCAGAAATAATACGTCTCCTTTGCCCAGTGGAGAACCAGTACTCCATTCTTTCCTGGTTTTCCACGTGGCCCTCAAAACGGTGTGAAGTGAGCTGCATCTTTTTTAGTCTTGGCATCTGTTTAGTTGTGTAGGATTTTTTGTTTTGGTGTTTGTTTGTTTTTGGATTGAGATTCATTTATTCCTTAAAGAATCGTATAGAAGAGCAGATAACTTTTCTCCTCTTTAACGTCCGTCTTCTTTCACGTTCATTTGTATACCGACAGCGCAGGGATGTTAAATGTGACATAAATTCCGTTTGTGCCCTTATATGTACTCAGTGTAGCGACTTGTGTTTTAAAGTAGGCCTTCTTCTAAATATGAGTGTTTTCTTTAAATTGCTGCTGAGATCTCAAAAATGACTGAGCAAGCTGCTTCAGTTTTGTCTATTTTACAAATAACTTAAGTTTCACAATTTAGAATGTTTTGCAATCCTGCTGAGACTCTTGCTGTTCTGTACATTTAAACAGTAAGTAAGCATTTTCCCTCTGTTGGTTCTTCATTGAATATTGTCACTGCCAAAATCTTTCTAGAGTAATTTTGTACTGTTCCCCCAAATGGAGAATGACCCCCCCCCCCCCCCGAAGAGAGATGATGGGACTTCCAGTTTTCATGTTTGTCGTAGTAGACACATATTTTTAAGTTCAGTGTACTTGGATCTGCAGATTATGACAGACATAACATCAAGTCAGAATCTCTTACTTTAACAGTATTTCATAATAAAAACTGAGGGGTAAATATAAATAACATCTTTCTTCCTTTGTTACTTACAAAGTTATTGTTCTATGAAAGAAATTATAATGACTTTTAGAATAGTATGGTCTTGGAGAAATTTTCTAATTAAGAGCGTGTAATGCAACAAAATCAGTATTGAAGTTGTTGTTATTATTTCTTTAATGTGTGGAGAGAGAAAGAGAGGAGAGAGAGAGAGAGAAGAAAGATGTGTTTCCCCAGGTCCAGCCATACACATCATCTGGATAGTTAAATCTAATGACAAAGTAAATTTATATTGAAAGGAACGCTTCCTTATGTAAGAGTTCCCCATGCATTGCAACACTGGGATGAACAGAACTTTCCCTTTAATTTCCCCTAAAATGTTACTTTTAAAGGTCTACATCTTGAAAGGCAGAGCAAACAAAATATCTTTTAAAGTGCTATGTAAGATGCATTTATGGTGCTTGCAAAGTGAAATTCTTAGCTTAATGTTTTGAGCACTGCCAGTTAAATTTGCACCATGTCTGATAGACTTTGTTTTTTAAATTCCACTCTGCTGTGAGAGTCTTGATGAGGACCAGGCTTCCACAATGATTGTGAGTCCAGATCCTAGGTACACTGTGACTTACTACATAGGCCAATGGATCTGTTTTGAGATTTGCTCTGGAGTTAAGGAGTTGAAATAATAATCTTTTATTTTTAAAGATTGAGAAGTAGAAGTGAGAGACAGACCCTTGCTTCTAGTTGCCTATTTTGATGAAGTAAAAACTGGCCGGGCGGTGGTGGTGCACGCCTTTAATCCCAGCACTCGGGAGGCAGAGCCAGGCGGATCTCTGTGAGTTCGAGGCTAGCCTGGGCTACCAAGTGAGTTCCAGGAGAGGCGCAAAGCTACACAGAGAAACCCTGTCTCGAAAAACCAAAAAAAAAAAACAAAAAAAACAAAAAAAAAAAAAAAAAAAACCTGAAGTGAGATCCAGGCAGAGTGGAGGAGCCTGTAATCCCAGCCTTCAGTAGGTAGAGGGGAGAGGATCACTGCAGTTTGAGGCTAGTCTGGACTACATCGTTAGTTCCAGCCAGCCAACGCTATATGGTGAGACTCTCTCTCTTAAAAGATAAAAACAACTAAGGAGTGTATGTAAAGGGTTGTTCTGACAATCATGATATTTTCTCCATGTTCATTATGTGAGGTATAATTTGCAAGGGATTTAATTTATCAGCTCCTAACTTAATCAAAGAAATGCCTGGTCGTTCTTGAATAGGGTTACTCAAGGTGGAGGAGGAAAGTGGTTGAGTCTGGTGGGCAGGACTAGGCGCACTCCACTGCAGTCACAGTTCACCTTGCTATAGCTAAGCAGCTGGTTCTCAGCCTTTGTGATCCCATGTCCCTTTAACATACTGAAAATACACTTGTGAGGTCCCAGACTTTAATTCATATGTGTGTGTCTCTTAGTAGTTATCCTATTGGAAATCAGAACTGAGAGTTCAAAGATAAGAATCTACTTTAAGAACTCTGCCCTTTACATGTTAGGTATAAACAACGTCTATGTGAAATGTAACTATTCCCCAAACAGAAGGAAAATTTACTGAGACAAGGTGGATTGTTTCTCATTTTTGCAGAGCTCACTTCTGGCCCACAAAGCAGCTGGACCCTCTTTCTTGCTTTTGCATTGCACTGTATAGCTTGTTCTGGTTGAAAAAAGTAAGGTCTCACACATTGTTGTAGCAGTTGCGTTTTCAGACCACCAGAAATTCCCATTTTGAAAGTACCAGATCTGGGCTGACTGTGGTACAAATTCAGCTGGCAAACTAGCAATAGTTTTTATACTGTAATTATTGGGGGGATTTTTCAATTGTTGGTATCAAAACAGGGATAGTGCTTAGTGATGTGAAAATAACATGAAAATCTGCTTTCAGTGTTTATAAATAGGTTGATTAGAACCCAGACATGCTCGCTTGTTTGTGTATAGTCTGTGGCAGCTTTCACAATGTCATTTCAGAATCCCTATTGCATCACAAACCACCGGCCCACTAAGCTTGTAATACATGCTATCTGGTTCTTTACAGAAAAAGTTTACTGATTCCTGATCTAAACTACATCCAGAAATAAGAAGAGTTTCTTGTTTCTTTTTAACTCTAGATTCCTTGCCCATCTACCCCGCCAAATACCATCCATTTATCTTAGTACGTTCAGAACACTGTAATGTAGAACACTTGTTCTACATTAATCCATGTAGTTGATAGTCTCAAATGAATACAAGTCGGGAACTTAGTACTTGGAAAAAGACAATATACAAACATAAAACAATGTGAGAACCATTAACATAATAAACCAAAAGCAAAGAAAGTGTCAGAAACACGTATTATGTGAGGAAAGTCAGAACATTTTGTCTGGCCTGCTCATATTGCCTGTCAGCGGTAGGCAATTGTTCTGTGGAACAGTCTATTCAGAAACTTCCTGAGGGTAAGTTTAGACTCAGCAGGAAAGAAGATACTGATGGGTTGCAGTGGGAAAGAGGAGGCAGTGCAAGTGCTAACGTTTACCATCCCAGAGTGTAAACCTGATGATCAGCTATTGTGTAAGGATAGCATTACTCCAAAGAGTAATGTTTTATTTGCATGTAATAATGTTGTAGTGATTATGTCTTGTAGATAAATTAAATATCCATCTGGCTTCTTTGAACACATCATTTTTATCCCTTGGATACCTGACAGCCAGTTGTGGTTACTTTCCTTGTTGTTGTGGTAAAAGCACCTGGCAGAAACAACCTCAGAGCAGAAGATTATGGTTCAGTTTCCGAGATTTCAGTCCATGTTCATGTGCTTGGAAATGATGATGACAGCAGTAGCATGTGGAGAAGGCTGTTCACTTCTTGGCTGATAGGGAAGGGTGCATGGCAGGACAAGACCAGGGCCAGGGACAAGATAGACCCCATATCTGTCCCTGGTGACCCTACTTCTTAAGGTTTCCAGAACCTCACAAAGATGGGGACATTAGTGTTCAATACCCAAGCCTCTTGGGGAAATTTCATACTTAATCCATAATACTTATGTGTTAGAGAAAATAATGTCTACCCAGTTTATTTCTTAGGGTTGTCACCTAATTATGTGAGGTACTGGTTCCTTACAAACTCTCAAACTTGCTTACATTTATTATTGAAAGATCCTAGTTTATAGCATATTAGAAAGAATATGATCTTACTAGCCAGAAAAAGCTACATCCCAGCCTGACAAATTAACTTTTATATGGGTCCTTTTTGTTGGCCTGTTAAGATACCTATGTATTCTACATTCATCTGAGGTTTGTCCCCTTCCTTTTACTATGATAAAAGTCATGGTCAGGCTCTGTATTGTACCCAGTACATGAACTTCTTAGCACTTGTGAATTAGTGAATGTCAGCCACCATTGTTTGAATGCCTGCCTGTGCACAAGTACTATATATACATTGCTATTTATTTCTAATCACTCTTCAAGATGATTGGAGAGAGGTAATATACCTTGCTTTTGATCCATAGTGTTGAAGTTCAGGTACCATTTCAGTGACACCAAAGCCTGGTTTATATTTCTTTTTGTTTTTGTTTATCTCAAGTTATCCTGACTCTTGAAAAAGACTTTTTTTTCCTCTTACCTACTTCACCCATTTTTTGAGAGATGGACTTGTATGACTGTCAAGTAGTAATTCATCTGGGTCACCAGGTCATAGAACTGAACTGATGTACTCTAATGACCCTGAGGGGAGTCTGTTTGTCTAGCTGAGAGGAAACTGTTCCTAGCTGTGGCATTTAGAAAGCAGGGAGCTGAGATGCAACAGACATTGAATGTTCTTCTTGTCTCAAGCCCATGGTCTTGACAGCACATTTAACACATAGTGCCTAAGATTGACATTTTCCTTGTAAGTAGTTGCTGTGTTTTGGCAGAGGAATGGAATATTCATTACATCACACGTTTACAGCAAGTTCTCTGAAATTTATTTCAAACATAACAAACAGTAAACTGGCACATGCATCATCATTTCAGTCTTTACAGTATCCACATGGGGGAAAGGAATGAACAAATACTGCAGATTCTGTTTTTAGCAGACCTAACGCCATATAATAAGAATCACAGAGGTGACACATTTACCCAGTGTTTCAGTCAGGCCACAAAGCTAGCAGATACATTCACAAGGAAAAGAGAAGTTATAGAATGAGAGATGGCTATAATTAAATTAGTAAAGGAAGGCTCCCTTGTCAAGGTACAAATGAGTCAGCAGCAAGTTGGAACAACTGAACTGTGGGTGTTTCTCTGGTTGTGACTTTTATGAGGGTGCTGTTATTCATGCTAAGAGGCAGCTGGACTCTACGAAGACCAAAGCCTCAGTGCTCTGGAGCTGACAGATGTTATACTTAAGAAAAGAGTTATATTGTCAAGTTGTATTTCCAGAAATTAGAAATATTTTAGTTTTGTAATCTATATATAATCGGAATGTCAGACACATTATTATTTCTAGTACATCATGGGTTTTTTTTAAAGACATGCATATATTTGTGTTTCAGAAAGATTTTTAAAGAGAAGCTGACAGCTCAGTGTTACAGTGTTTGCATATAGCAAGCAGGCAAGATTTAGTTAATCGTTCTGAAACTTTAAAATAAAATGTGTCAAGTTAATGATTGCTATTTGGTTTTGAAAAGCACCTGTAATTGAGTATTATCTATGCATATGGTAGCAGTTACATGAGTCAGGGCAGAGGGCAGACATGGCTGCAGCTGACCCATGTGCTGTACAGAGCTCTTGACGGCATGTATTGCTAGTAGACAACATTTGAAGTCAAGCCAACTGGTATAATCTTGCACATTCAGAACAGTAGTGACTTGCTACATTTAATTTCAGTTTAAATGTTTAGAAGCATCCGTTCATGTGATCCAGTGAAGATATGATATTGGGAGTAGAAAGCCGCTGTGTCCCCTCTGGCCACTCAGTTTCTATCTCTGGATCTCATACACTCACTTCTTGAAGGCTTCTTTCTTCAAGATGATGGAGTGTGGCATGCTCAGTTGTCAACATACACACCGCCTCTATACTACCATCCGAATGTATTTTCTTAGGAAGTTCTGTATCTGAGGATCTTCCTTAGGTAGATGTTCAGAAAGAGTGGAACAAAAGTGATTCAGTGCCATGCTATCCCTTACAATACTATTCATAATTAATATATAAATAATAATATGAATGATTGCCAGTAGAAGGTTAGTTAAATCAAATATGCTACACTAATAATGCAGAATATTGACTTTTAAAAATAACCTTAGGAATTCAGTGCTTATGCTACTAAGAGTTTTTAGAAGTGTAGGATACAAAGTTTAATATTAGCTCCAGGCCTGCTAGCTCATGCCTGTATGCCCATACTTGGAAGATGGAGGCAGGAAGTTTAAACCACCTTGGGCTACATAATGGTTCCAGGCTAGCATATATCATATGTAGCCTGAGACCTGCCTCAAAAGAAACAAACAAACAAATAAACAAACAAATAAATAAATAAAAGTTATTTAGTATGATTACATGTAAAGTAGACTCTATGTGGGTGTAGTGGCACATGCCTGTAATCCCAGTACTCTGGAATCTGAGAATAGAGATTGATACAGGGTTGAAACCAGCTTGAGCTAGATAATGATACCTGTCTCAGAAAACAAAAACTCAAGTAAACTTCATCAAATTTTAAAACATTCAACTCATTAAAAGACAGAGAAACTATTTAAGAAATGAGTAAGCAAATTACAAATTGGTAACAGAATATTGACAAACATGTATCTTGCAAAAGCTAAAGGATATCCAGGCTGTATGAGGAGCAATAGCATAATAGAAAGAAAGACTTCAATGCAGAATCCAGGAGAGACTTGAAGACTTCAAAAAGGAATGCACAGAAATAACCAATTAGCATGTGCAAAAGATTCCTGCAAACCCGCCTTCACAAATAAGCACTGCTGGGTGACCTCGTGATCTACCCTACCTCCATCCTCATTCCAAAAAGTGTGTATGCACTTGTACTGCACCTTCTAAATGAGTCTGTATTATGCCAATAAAAAACCAAAATCCTTCTATCACGAAACACTGCTACAAGCTAGGAGCAAGAACACTGCTTGGGAGGATGTTTTTAGAAAAGATGACTAAAGTCTGGGGCTATAGCTTAGGACTGGGGTGTATGGCCAGCTTGTGCAGGCCCTGAGAGCTGTCTTCTGCCGCTGCAGAGGGCGGAGGGACACAAGTATAAAGTAAAACAAAAGGCATGTTTCTTTCCCAAGATTTCAAAGGCATTCGAAGAAGCAAGGTATCCTCTTCATGCTGGCCAGCTAACTCATCTGAGCATGCTCCTACTGTGCTCGCCTATCACCAAGTCGGAATTCATCTGTTGTTGCTTTCTTTGTCAATGTTTGTCATGTTATTCTGGAAGTAGCATAAAGCATAAAATGGCTCTTGTAAACCAGCATTAACATTTTATGTATGTTGAAAGCAGGAATGCAGTGTTTGCAACTTCTTTAGAAGGCATGTTTTATCTTAAAAACAACGTGTAACTTAACAGCAATGTGAAGGAGTAATTGGACCTATAGTCCTGTTTAATGGGTAAGATTCTGCAAAGTCAAGTTTCTTGTACAGTTCTGTCACCTCCCAGAATTCTTTTTGTCCCATTATAATTGACACCTCCCAACATCTCCAGCCACTGGCAACTACTGTTGATTTTAACTCTTTCACAATGATGTACAAACGGAACAATACAGTCTGCAGCCCTTTGAGTGACTTATTTCATTTACTAGAATGTGTAGAAGTCTGCCGTTGGTGCTGTTGACATCAGCAGCTTCTTGGTGATTTCTGAGTAGTCATCTACCATATGGGTAGTGCATTTATCCATTCACTCATTGAAGAGCATTTCTGTGGCTATTGCTTTGGCTTTTGTGAGCAAAGCTGCTCTAAGCATCCACCTACATGCTTTGATGTGAGTGTAGGTTTGCATTTCCCTGGGGTAGGTACCTAGGCATGGCATTGATGACTTGTATGTTAAATATATGATGTTTTGCTTACAAGAAACTGGTTAAATGTTTTCTAGATTGTGCGCAAGAGAGTTCTGGTTGCTACACACCCCCACCAGCACAAGAGTTAGTTTGGCTCTATTTTAAATTTAGTCATTCTAACTAGTACGTGGTGGTATCTTATAGTTTTAATTTACCTTTTTTATTTTATTTTATTTTTTTGGTATTTCTGTTTTTATGTAATGTTCATATTTCTCTAGTCATCTATTACATTTACTCTTAATTTATTCCACGAACACCAGCAAAAGTCAGGCATTGTGGTCTGTACCTTAGCAATGGGAAGTGGAGGCAGAAAGATCAGAAATTCAGGATCATTCTCATCTACTTAGCAAGTTTGAGGCCAGCAAGGGCTACATGAGATCCTATCTCAATATATATATGCACAATAACCCCCAAATACCAACAATGTTAGTGCTACCTGGAAATGTTAAGTATGAACTGCCATGTTCTACTGCAGACCAACTGAGTCTAAACTTAGAATTTAATTTCACTTTAATTTTTCCTGTATTATGAATTTGAGAACCATTGTCTGCAGTAGAGATGCTCACCCCTTACTAGACATCAGGAGCAACTGTGGACATTAAACAAAAACAAACAACAAAAATCCAGGCCTCATTCCCGAGGAGGGAGGTTTAGCTGGTGTTTAGTAGGCCTGTAGACATTAGTTAAGTTCCCCAGGTGATGTTAATGTACAGTCAGGCTAAAAATAACCAACCCACTACAGCTTGCTTGAACATCGATCCAAATCTGACACCAGTTCCAGATCTCATGTACTTATTATCCCAAACTGAAGATTCATCTGTGAATATCTTAGTGTAGTTAGAAGCACATACTGCTTGCTCAGCTGTCACCTCATGAACTACTGTGTACTTGGTGTCTTGGATTTAATTATAAACTCTTTGTCTCAGTCTGTAGTCCTGCCTGCCTTGAACTTGATTGTCTTCCTGCCTAAGCCTCCTGGGTGCACACCTGGCTATATTCTTATATCTTATAAAAAATACATTACTTTTTTGCTGCATATTGCACTTAGCATTCATTCATTGTTCTTGGCAGCATTTCCTTCATAGGGAACCAGAGACTGAGTGCTTAATAGTATTATTAAATGAATAAATAAAAAAGTCTCTGTGATCACAGAACTTACATTCTGGTCTTTGGCATTTAGTTAACTCGACTCATCTGATAGTATTTTGTTGACGATATAGTACTTTTCTTTGTAATTCTTAAGCATGTGTGTTTATTTGCATACATTATTTGTATTGAGGTGTGTGTGCACACTTGTGTTTGGATGCACTCATGGAGGCCAGAGTAGAGCTTGGTGTCCTCATTTATCACGCTCTGCCCTGTTCTTTTGAGGCAGAGTTTCTCATTGAACGTGGAGCTCCTAATTTTTCAGCTAGACTGGTGTCCAGGAAGTCTCAGTGATCTTCCTGTCACTACTCTCTCGATTTTCGGTTTGCAGATCTGCGTGGGTCCACACCTGGCTTCTGATGGGTGCTGGGATCCAGGTTCCATTCTTCCTGCTTGTGCAGTAAGCACTTACACTGAGCCATTTCTCCAGCTCCTTTTAGAGTCTCAAGGAATGTATTTCTGTATTTGTTGTGCTCAAGTCCTGCTTTTCAGAATTATCTGTTTTGACATTTGTTGGAATTTATATTTGTCATTTTTAGATAATTATTTCAACTCATTTCATAATTTATGTGTTAGTAACATGGCTAAAGCTAGCAACCACCAGAAAATTTGAAATGAGAAAATAAGTTGAGATTGTGTCCAACCAAGTAGTAGTTTATATTTTTTTATTAACTCAGTGGAATTTTACTCTTGGAAAGTATGAGTCTATGGTAATAACACTAATAAGAATGATACTAACTCCCCCACAGAGTTGTGGAAGGATTAAATAAGATACTGTGTGTGAAAGGGTTTATAAACTATAACAGACTCCCAAAATATTAGTTTCCTGGTCCATTTACTTTGATGATTTTTATTTATATCTAAATGTTAGAAAGGTAAACATTTTAAGAGGTTTTATCAATGGTATGAATTCGTAAATGTAAAGAAACAAACTCAGAGTGGGTTAGTCATTTTGCCAAATTGCTAAAAGATTTTAATGAAGGGTAAAATGTTGCTAGACTATAAAGTAGTAAGGAATGCTCCGTAATTGGCAAGATGTGAACAAAATCGTTGATAAGGGAAGAGAACAAATTTTGATATTGGTCTTGGCAGCATTTCCTTCATAGGGAAGCAGAGACTGAGTGCTTAATAGTATTATTAAATGAGCATGGAGAACCATACCTATAATCCCAGTATGTGGGAGGCTGAGGCAGGAGGATCTCCATGAGCTCAAGGCCAACTGAAATACATAATGTAGTGAGTTCCAGATCAGCCTGGGCTACAGATTGAAAGCCTGCCTTTTAAAAGAAAAGGACAAAAAAAGAATAGTCTTACTCATATAGTGAGCCAGCCTGTGCTTGGGATGAAAATGTACTCATTATAAACAAATATTGTAGAGCTGTATCACTATTGTGTGCCATATGAGCCTTCAGTATATTAGGGATTCTTTGGTAGGTACACATTAGATTGAACTGGAGAACATGAACATGGAATCTACTGTCAGAGCTTGATTATTTAGTGACCTTCATTTGAAAGAAAAGATGGCATGATAAAATACTTTTGTACACACAAGTGTGTGTGTGTGTGTGTGTGTGTGTGTGTGTGTGTGTGTGTGTCCATCATGACAGCTTCGTTTTGTTTGGTTCTGGGGATCAGGCCAAGGACTTAGTTTTTGCTGAACAAGTACTGTATCGCACTGAGCTATGTCTCCAGCCCATATCTCCTGTTAATCTACTTCCCAGGCTTTTCCCCCCAGGGATCCTGCATAGTGAGGCAGGGAAAGAGAAGGGAAAGAGGCAGATTGGCTTCCTGGAAAAGTGGCTCTTGCTGAGAATCCATTTACATGGCCTCCTCAGTCAACCTAGCACACCTTGTGACACATGCAGCCCACACTGCTTCCTCTTTTAGGAGAGATTGTGAGCTGATAAAAGGTTTGTAGAAGAATTAAGTCATGGTACATATTTCCCTTGGCTCTCACACCCCACATGCATGGCTTCTTTGTGAATAGACAACTACTGTGTATAGCATTGGGCCAGGCTTGAGATACAGGAACAAGTAATTGATTCCTCTCATGGGAGAGCAAGGAGGTTGTTCAGATGAGAGCTGGGAATCCTAGAGCATGACATGAAGATCTGGAGAAGCAAAGCTGGGTGTAGCAGCACATGCTTCTGATCCTGGCCCTCGGGAAGTGATAGCAGAAGGAGCGGGACTTGGAGGCTGGCCTCAACTACACAGCAAGTTTCTCAAACAAAATTTTTAAAAAAATCCAGAAAATGTATTTAAAATCTGAGGGATTGGATAGATGAAAGGTTTTTAATAGAGCTTTCCAAGATTAAATATCACTAGGTTATTTTACATAAATAAAACAAGAATTTTTTAGGTTCATATAAATGCATCAGTTTTCTCTTGTGCGCAGTTCCTTCCCTCATCTTTAATGTGCAGTGTATATTTGGTTGAAATATCACATAAGTGAGAGCAGACTATCCCCCTTGATATTCTGCACCCCAAGGAATTGCCATGGAACTAGGTCTTAATATTTACTTGAGGAATGAAGACCTAGAGAGGATTATGTGTATTTGTGAGTTCAGGGATGTTCTCCCCGCCTCTCCCCTCCATGGCAAATGTTTCTACACATACTAGTCCTAAGCATGAGAAGATAAGACAAGACCTCGTGTCCCTTTTCACCAAGGTTACCTTGGCAGATCTGGGCAGCTGCCGTCTTTCTGCAGTGTGTGGCTGCCAATTGGCTGGAGATGCCAGACTTTCTGGCAAACTTCCTCACCCAATTTGACCACTGAGTCCTTCTTAATGGAAGGTTCTTCCTCCTTTTCTTAGGTAACACTAAACTTTGACTTAATTTCAATTGCATAAAGTAGGAAACTTATAACTTAGGCTCAAGAACTTTCCATTCCTTCCTTCAGCATCAGCCTTGATTAACAGTGTCTACTATTTCTACTATTTATGTTGAGGCATTGATCCTGTCTCTCCCTCAAAACATCAAACAGTTGATGTGATTCTTACAGTTGGTAGTATTGCAGTTAAACTATAGCAGGTTATTTACATATATTTTCCTTTTGCTTTAAAACAGTTTTATTTTTATATTCACCAAAAGTGTCTTGTCACAGATACATAAAGGGACCGGAGAGATGGCTCAGCAGTTAAGAGTGCTGGTGGACTTCAGTTATGTTTCCAGCACCCACCTGGGGCAGTTCATAACTGCCTATAACTCCAGCTCCATGGAATCTAACACCCTCTTCTGGCCTCCATGGGCATTGATATTCATACACACACACACACACACACACACACACACACACACACAGTAACAACAACAACAAAAAAAAACTGAAATACAAAATACATCTTTAAAGAAGTCACCAGCCACTTAATAAACTGTGCTATCTAGTTCTGTTCCTGGAAACTTCTCCCAAGGCTCTCTCCTGTTCTTCCTGTTCCTTCTTCTACTAGCCATATATACTCTAAGCTCCAGCTTGCTGTCTTGAAGTCTACCAGGATGATTGATGATTGCACAGTGTAGATCTGATGGTGCTTGTACTTGTGAAACTGTCAGAAATTGAATAATGTTCTTTGGGTGGCTCCCATCGGCCCTCTGGAATAGTAAAGGCATCTGACTCCTTTCCCACTTTCTCCTCTTTAGTCCTTCATCCCAGATACTCCTAATCCCTAGAAAGTACTCAGTTCTCTTTCACTCTAGACTTGCTCATCTCTTCATGGTACATTCCACCCCTTCTCTTTCTTCTTTTGCTTATAGGAAGCCAACCCTTCTGTCTTTCCACAGATACCATGGACTTACTGTAGTCTCTCCTAAAGCTGAGGAAATAAATGCGCATTTGTAATGTGAGACCCTTGAGGAAGGAAGTCTCAATCTGGAGAGAACTGTCTGACAACAAGATTAGGAAAACAGGGGCTAGAAGAGGAAAGAGAGGTAGACTTACTATAGCTTTGAAATATGCTAATTGTTTGTTTTAAACTGTGGAGAATGGAACCTAATATTAAAATACCCAACTCAATATTTGAGTGATCAGAATTCTGTCCTCTGGCTATATCAGCAAGCCATTCTGTGCCCTCTGCTTTCGGTTGCAGTGTGTCCCAGTAGACACAGGAACTGCAATACACCATTTTCTCATCTTGCCTGACTCATTGGATGCAAATAGCAAGGTCCCCCGTGACCCAGTCTGTAAAAATAGAAAATGCATTATTATATTTTGAGCACAAGCTTTGAGAGGTAGTGAGCTATTCTTTGGCCACTGACCTGGTTATAGCATAGTCTGGGGACTGGGCACCATATCAGGAGGGGGAGAGAGGATGTCTTACAGAAACAGATGATTGAGAGTTGAGTATTCAAGTTATAGATTATCAGCATCATCCCTGTAGTTACTAAGGTCAATAAAAGGCTGCATCTGAAGGTTAAAATTAACCTAATTCCATGACAATTTAAGATAGTTATAGCCAACTATTTAGATCCAAAGGTGTACCAAGGCTATAATATATTGTGTGGTAAATATACTTTTGGGGATCAATGCTAATGTGATAGTTCTAGAACAAATACTTTATATACTGATACTTCTCTGTAGTACTCTGTAGGAAAATTCAAAGAACAGTCACAGCTTTGAGAAAATTATTCACTTAACAAAATATTTTATCATATAATGACATTTGAATCAGTGTATCTGTGTGCATGCATGTGTGTGCATGTGTCTATGTGTATGATCTGTGAACAGAAATAGAAGAAAAGGCATGAGGAGCAAGTAATCCACTTAAATGACATTTTGAGTATATGAGAGAAATGATTACAAGGGTAAGTTGGACTGACTAATAGTCAATTTTTTCCTTAAGTAAGCCAATTTAATTAAATAATGGAGAGTGTTGAGCTTTTCATTAGCTGAGTCATCTGGTTGAGTTTGAGCTTGAAGAAGGTGACCCTGGTGTGGCACATAGTATAGACCGGAATGGAGAGTTCTCACAACGGTCCATTGAAATGCTCAGGAGATCCTGAACTACTGGAGACTAACTGGAAAGGAGAGAATAAATACAAGGAGTGTTGTGCTGGTGAAACACTGGCTGAAGAGAGTATTAGACCTCAGAAAATAAGGCGTTAAAGGTGGTTCTAAGGTCCTAGCTTAGTCAATTGGGAAAATGATGATATTAAAAATTACACAGGAGGGTTTGGAGGAAGGGAAGTGATGGGTAAATGATGTGATTATAATTTAAAAAAAATTTTTTTTTTTTTGGTTTTTCGAGACAGGGTTTCTCTGTGTAGCTTTGCGCCTTTCCTGGATCTCTCTGTAGACCAGGCTGGCCTCGAACTCACAAAGATCCACCTGCCTCTGCCTCCCAAGTGCTGGGATTAAAGGCGTGCGCCACCACCGCCCGGCTAAAAAAAAATTTTTTAAGAGATACTCTTAATCCCCCCCCCAAACAAATAAATTTAGAGAAGAACAAAATAAAAGCAGTTAGGATGGCTAGTTGTAGTGACACATGCCTACAATCCCAGCACTTGGGAGGCTGAGGCAGGAAGATCTCAAGTTCAAGCCTGGCTTTGGTTGCATAGCAAATTGTAGGTCTTCAGTCTGCCACAACAGCTCATGTTTATTGGTTCCTTTAAAAACTCCTGCAATATCTATTTGTAACTGCTGAAATAGCGTGGCCATGTGTTTGTTTTTCATCCTGTCCTTGGTATGCTACCCCTGAAGAGCGAGGGCATTTGAAGGACTCTTTCTCTAAACTCATCTGTGTAGTCTGCAACTTGGATATTTATTCAGACAGCAAAGCAGCTGGAAGAAAGACTATGACACAAGTAGAATTCAGCTACAGTTGCTTCATGTATACAGCATTTGTTGACTATTCTCTCTCATACCTGACCACAGACCAAGTATTTAGTAAAATTAAAATTAAATGTTAGCATATTCCCTGTTTTCAAGATATTTGTATCCTTCCAGGATAGGCAAAGTTTCTATCCAGCAACTGCCCACTAATGCTTTAATAGAAGATAGGGCATGATGAATTTGCTATAGTCCTTTAAACAGAACAACGAAGATAATTATTGTAACTGTAAGTGAACACAAACAATAAATGCCGAGAAATGAGAATGTAATGTTGCTGAGCTAGAACAGAAGGGGGCAAATGCTGGAGTCTTATTGTATGTGACTCATGTAATTACTGCCTGAGAAAGGAGCCATCTCTGAAAGCAGAGTGATGGCTTCATAGAGAAAATGAGTTTTGAGTAAGACTGAGAAGAACTAGAGTTTGAATAAGTGGAGAGGTAAGAATCCTGCTCAGTTTAGAATGGAGTCATGTTTTCTCAAGAAGGTCATTATTTCATTAAAGATAGGCTTTCGAGTGGCACCTAGTAAAGAGCCTGAGATAATACAACTGCAGCAAGTCTGCAGCAACACAGTCTAGGAGCATGCTTAGCAAATGGTCTCCTTCAGTGGTGCCTGCACTTCTTTTCTGGCCTCCGATAGCTGTGCCTGTTGGAGAATTTAGAGAGTGTTCCTTGTACAAATGAAGGGCCCATCCCATCGTCAGTGAGCACTACTCATTTTACCCATGTATTGATTGGGGAAAAGTAGAACTAATGTGTTCCCTACTGACATGGAAATCCAGGATGAACGAAAGTAGTCAGGAAACCCCCATTGAGTAATGGCAGCTGGTACTTTCTACAAGAAGATCTAGATCTAGGTAAGGTCTAAACTGGTAGAAATAATTGGGGAATTTCCTTTTCTAAATTTGAAAGATAAATTTGCTTTATAAACTTTCTTTTCGAACTGGTCCTTACTGAATAATTTCAACTTTTGGGAGAAGACTCCATAAAGTTGCTTTTATTTAATGCCAATCCTTATGTTTTCCACATTCCTCAGGACAGTCAAAACCACATGTGGTGTCTAAAAGGCTAGCCATTCTTGATGTAGTTTCACTGCCCACACCGCTCGCTCTATGGCTAAGCTTCTCTTTGGGTGTTTTGGTAAGTGGACATTTTTGGAGGGTGATGCCACTTAATATTGTCCTAATGGTAGAGCTGACACAAGTCACTCAGTCTGCCTTTCCCTTGCCTGTCTTCCTTCCATCTCCAGATTGTACAATGCACATGCAGCATGGAGCCCAAATGGTTCTCATTGTTTGGTTTACACAGTGATGGGGTTGGTAGTTTTGGAATACACGTGACTAAGTGCCACCTCTCCATTAGACTCTATTTGTTTCTTTTTGTCTTTCCCTGTAGACATCCTTTACCATTCTTTATATCTAGACTACTTGGTGAATATCAGATTAAGGCAGAAAGTTAGAAGGTAAAATAAAGGTCTGCTTTAAGACCTTTATAAAGAACCAGTTTACATTGAACAAAAATTCTTATTTATAATATTAAGAAATGTTTGGAATATTATAATTTTGCACCAATATTATCCTTCTGTTCTTCCTACTTAATTACTGCCAGGATGAGTTGTGCCTTACAGCAAGATAAATATGAGGTTGGAAGACAGAATTAGGGAACTGTGTCGAGGTTTAGAGTACCAAAGGCCAATACTAGGCAAGTCCCCTCAAGCCAAAATAAACACAAGGCAGGGGTCAAGAGAAGTTATAGGTCAGAGCAAGGTAAGCAACTTAGGGAGCAGGAAGAGCATCAAGGGCCCAGGGAAGCAGGGAAATCTAGAGCCCCAGCCTCCAGGACTAGGGGATACATGGGGGTTAGAGTTGAGGTCTAGATGAGACAAGAAAGGAGGCTGCAGTGTGGAAGCTCAGTGTTCCTGGGAGGATATGGATAGTGGGGAGTCAGTGCAGGACACCACACAGCAGACAGGGGTTGGCGTGGATTAACCCCCTTTCTCTTCTTAGAATTTTTATTTGATTAGTAAGCTCTGTTTTTTTGTTTTTTTTAGAGCAGCGTTAGAGTTATAGAATCAAACAGATAGCGCAGAGTTCATGTATCCTACCCACAGCACTACTAGTTCCCCTGTTTGTAAGGGAGAGCATTGACAAGGCATAGAGTTACAGTAGATAAGCAATTGTTGATGTGTTCTTGCTACTAAAGTCTGTTTCCACTAGGGCTTATTCTGCTGCTCATTTTGATGATAACATAAAATTTACTCTAACACTGTTAAGTATGCAATTTGCTGGCATTAAATGCATTTGCATTGTACTGTAGTTGTTACCACTACCCACTGCTGGGACTTTTTCAGAATCTCAAACAGAAATTTTATACTCATTAAATAGTAATTCTTCATCCCCTCCTCACTGGTTTCCACTGTACTACTTCCTATCTGGATGTATTTGACTGTTCCAGGTACGCATACAAGAACATGCACTACACTGGCCTCAAGGTTGGTCCATCACCTGTATCACATGCACTACACTGGCCTCAAGGTTGGTCCATCACCTGTATCACGTGCACTACACTGGCCTCAAGGTTGGTCCATCACCTGTATCACAGTTTCACGCCTTACCAAGGCTAGGTAATTTCCCAGTTTGTACCACATTTTGTTCAGATATTCATCTACTGGTGGACATTTGAGTTTCTACATTTCAGTTACCATGTTGCTGTGAATATTGGGCTACATCTGTCTGTTTGAATTCCTGCCTTCAATTTTTTGTGTATGTGTCCAGACCTAGAATTGCTGAGTAGTAGTATCTTAAAGAATATTTCCACTTTCTTCAAAAACTCACTCTTCAGCTGTTCAGTTTTTTCTCACATATGCCTCTGCTTAGCTTTGAGTATATTCTTTTTGTAGAAATTAGCTACTTTATATTCCTGTAACCCCGAACTTTCAGGTAGAGTTAGTAAGGTCAGTGATCAAGTGAGTCAGAAGACCATTATTTTATGAATTAGTTCTATTCCCCAAGGCCGTGAGATTTTGAAAGTTCCCTCCATAGTTAATATAGTTAGAAAGCAGAGGTTTCAACTAAAGTGTTTTGCAGACTTGCAGTTTGGTACATGCTTTTTGGTCCACATGGCTCTTTTAAGCACTTGTGCTGTGTGCCAAGGCCTGGCCTAGATACTGAACATAGGAATTAAAGAGTCCATTCAAGAGAGTTTGGGAAGTTTTGACCCTTCCTATAACCAAGACACCTTTGACAGTGTTCCTTCAAGCCATGAGTTTCAAAAGATCCTGTTGACTACTCTTGCAAAGCTTTTTCCAAATATCGAACCGCCATGAATAATTTTCTGGGCACCCTGCTTGTGTAAAGATGAATATTTTTTCCTTGGAGCATGACTCTTCAGTGAGGCTGTTTGTGTGACTGTTGCTGTGTCCAGTCCTGTCATCACAGCTATACCAGACCCATTGGCTGTTCTACAGACTTGCCTTGCTTGGTTATGACTCGTCTGTCTTCTCTGGTGGTGTACTGACGCAGCCTTTCCCACTTGGTTTCCTTTGCAGCAATGGCCATCTAAGTGTACAAAACCATTGCACTTGCAAGGAAAAGAAAGGAAACACTCCTTGCTTCTCAGGAATTGGGGCCTTTAGAGCAGAGTTCTCCGTGCCATAGTCTGTGTACATGTTGTATGCAGTATCAGTGTTACGTTAGTTCTAGATAAAAGTTAATTATAAAAAGAAGTTCTATGAGTTTGTATATATTCCCAGGTAAATTCTATGAGATGTGTATATTCCGAGGTATGTGCAGCCTACCATAGACACCTCTGCTGGGAAAGCTAACTGATTATTTTTGCTGAGTGAAACCTAGCCACGATGTATGCGATGGTGCTAGGAATTCCAGTGATGAGGAGAGATTAGTTAGGGAAATGCTCTAGCATCTGTTCCTCCATCTCCTCAATTCACTTTGCTACCCAAGCACAAAAGCCTTATGTGTGTTTGGAATAGAAATAGTATATTCTGAAAATAGGGTTTTGTAAAGAATCATTTAGTAGATCTTTCATCTTATAAGATGAAAATGTGTGGAGGTCTGTTTTATAATAATATGAATGTAGTCAATCCTAATTGTGTCAGCTTGCTGTTACTGTAACACAATACCTGAGATCGTAGACTTTTCCAAGGGAAGTTTAGTTTGGTCCATGGTTTCCAAGGCTTCAGTCCATGGTCACTTGTCACTATTGCTTTGAGTCTGTGGCAGCACAGTCTACTGTGACTGGAACACCCAGAAGGGGAGGCCTGTTTACTTCATGGAAACCAGGAGGCCAAGAGAGACATGGAAATGGGCCAGGTCCCCTTCAAGGGACTCTCCACTTTAAAGGTTACACACCTCAGCGTGTAGCGCCAAGCTTCTGTGCTGTTGACCTTTTAGAGCACTCAGGATCAGAACTATAGCACTAATGCACTGTGTGCTTAACAGTGGTTAAGATGGGTTGCTGGTGGCTCTCCTGTGTTGCTACCCAGCCTGCTGCCCCCTGTAATATAGTGAGTAAACTTTTTCTGTTGCAGATAACAATAAGGGCTTAAGATGATAAGTTTTATGTTATCTGGGTTTTTTTCTCCAGCATAAAGACAATCAGATCTTACTTTTTACCTGTAACTAATTTATTTTACAACACCTCTGAGTGTCAGCCATATAAACAGACTGTCACTATATGTGATCCTGTGTAACCATTCCATGTGCTATCTGTCCAACAAACATTCTGCTGTTTCTGCTAAGCACTTTAGTCTGTTATACCTCTTCTGCTAGAGAAATGTGATTTTGGCTCAGAGTGCAAAGCCAAGAAAGCCTGTGAGCAGCAGTCTGTTAGCAGCAGTCTATCAGAGCTCTTTCAGTGCGCAGACTCCAGCAGGCGCCTTCAGTGATGTGCTCACTGCATATTTGCCATTTGGGATCTGAGGAGGCAGGTAGACAGCAGACAGAAGAATAGCCTGAGTTGCATTTGGTGTTTCCCATGTTTCAAAGCTTGGAAGTAAATGAAAGATGAGCATTTCAACTTAGTTGATCTGGCTGGGCTCCTGGGCCTAATGGCTGCACATATACCATACCATAAACACTGTGAAGAAGCAACCATGGAAACACTTGTTTTCTTGTTGAGCTAAATTTACTCTGGGTTGAATATTAACACAGCTCCTGGCAGGACTTTAAAAGCAAAAATAGCTTGAGCGTGATTCAGTCTGAGTCACTGCTGGTGCTGCTGCGCTGCCTAGAGCTTGACATTGAACAAGTTGGCAGCCTGTATTGCTACATTTTTTCTAGGAACTCTGAACACATTTCATTCTTGTGAATTTGCTTGTGCAATGATATTAAATAGAGTAATATGTTTATTTTGTTTCTAAGTCAAATGAATTTGAGAATGGTGAAACTAAAGTATTTTTCTTGGGCTTTCTGGAAAAGCAGGATTCTCAGAATTCTGTGGTTACTTTAAGACTTTATTTTACAAGGGATTATATGGAAATTTTAGTTTAGATACTGAGGGCTTCTGGAAGTTTTGTTGAAAAGAACCCAGTGGTACTATTAAGCAGGATTCATTAGTCTTCTGACATTACAAGACAAGGCGATTGTGCCGTTTACAAAGCTTTTCCTTTTCTTTCTTAACACGGAGGCATGCTGTGCTGCCGCCCTACCTACAGTTCAGCTGGGTGTTTAACTCAGGAAATGCTTCCCTTCCTCAAGGTTATATAATGGGAAGTTCATGGGTTTTGAAAGGCAGACCAGACCCACCCAGGGGATCTCTGTTGGCTCTTTAAAGGCCTCACATGCTTTTCCCTGAGTAAACCCAAGTGGCTGCAAAATAGTGAGTGAGTAGCCTGTTGGCTGACTGTGGGAAAACCTAGGAAGGATCAGTTCATCTCATCTGGAGTCAGCCAGGGCTGAGTCTAGAACTCTATATGAGGATGGTTTTCCCTTGATGTTGCAATTTCTATTTTAACATGTTTTTGTTTAGCTTTTGGAGTTGCCTAACAGTATAATTTCAGCTGAGGTTTAGTTTCAGCTCTTCAAAATTTTTTTCTAATTTAAAGACACTATCATTTTGTCTTAGAATTTCAATGACTTATATAGAAAAGTTTTCCTGTGACAGTTTTAAAAACCAAAATGAGCCTAGCCTAACTTTTGATAGTATTTTGAAATTATTTTACCATAAAATCTTACATTTAGAAGATGCAACTCTGGTAGAGAATTTCAACATAGTTGCATAAATTGTGTTTCATATTACAACTTGTTCTCTGCTTGACTTCACTGAAATTAATAAAAGAAGCCTTTTAGAAGGATCTGGTGAGTTAGCTTTGGTTTTGGTTTTGGTGTAATTTTTTTTTTTTTTAAGAACTTACTCATAGTGTATCCTGTGTTGCTAAGTTTTCAAAGTCAGCCATCTGAACCACACCCAAAACCCTTTCAGAGACAGGAACTCTATTGATTCGAATTTCTTCCCAGCAAAGCTCAGCGATCTCTATGCATTTCCAGAAGATGTGTGATGATTGCATGAAGGCTAACGTTTGGAGACTGAGCTGCTGCCAAGTCTTGGATGTAATACACGGTTCCATATTTTGCAGTCAGAGATCCCTTACAGTGAATGGGCTTTCTGACTCTGGCCTTGTGGCTGCCAGGAATATCCCTGAGGTGTTTTTTTCCAAAAGGATACCATCCCTGCCTTGGAGCTAGAGAAGGGAACATGGGTCTTGCCTTCGCATTCCCCTGACCCATGATCATGCACACTGATAGCTGCATTTTGGAGGCATACGAATTTTTGGCATGTCTTGAAAGTGAGCTCAGCAGGGTTTGGGTAACAAGCCTTTTCAGGTTGTAAACTGAAAGGGTTAGCCTAGTTGAGTCTGAGCATAACCCAGTAGCACTCTTTTTTTTTTTTTAGATTTATTTATTTATTATGTATACAGTATTCTGCCTACACACCAGAAGAGGGCACCAGATCAAATTACACATGGTTGCGAGCCACCATGTGGTTGCTGGGAATTGAACTCAGGACCTTGGGAAGAGCTGCCAGTGCTCTTAACCTCTGAGCCATCTCTCCGGGCCCCCAGTAGCACTCTTATTACTGCAGGTCAGATACATATTTCTCCCCCTTCACCCCTCCTCCGTGTGTGTGTGTGTGTGTGTGTGTGTGTGTGTGTGTGTGTGTGTGTGAAAGGTCTCAAGTGTAAGACCTCAGGCAGGATCCCTATAAGGAAGAACTTGATGTACACTTATTAAATCTGGGTTTTACAGACTGGGCAACTGATCACTTTATTTGGTCTGTATAGCTTTGTTTTTCTGCTCCTGTCCATATGTTTTAATGGAGTAGGTACAATCATATCATAATTTTTGTAGCAGTTACTGTTTTCAAATGTTTCTGATTTTCAAAAAAATAACTTTATGGGGGCATATTGTGACTTTTTAGATAGGGCTTTGGATTCTACAATGTGGAATAACTAAAGCTAATTGACACGCTTGGCACTTCATCTACTTATTTTCTTTTTATTTATTCATTATTATTATTATTTTGGTTTTTCGAGGCAAGGTTTCTCTGTGTAACAACCCTGGCTATCCTGGAACTCTCTTCGCAGACCATGCTGGCCTCGAATTCACAGAGATCCACCTACCTCAGCCTCCTGAGTGCTGGGATTAAAAGTGTGTACCACCACCGCCTGGCTAAAACATATTTTGTTATTTTGTATGTATTGGTGTTTTGCCTGCTAGACAGTTTTGGCTTTTTCGTTGTTTTTTTTTTTTTTTGGGGGGGGGTTGTTGTTGTTGTTGTTATTGTTGTTTTTGGTTTTGGTTTTTTGACACAGGGTTTTGGCTGTCCTGGAACTTGCTTTGTAGACCAGGCTGGTCTTGAACTCACAGATTTCTTCCTGCCTCTGCCTCCTGAGTGCTAGAATTAAAGATTTGTACCACCAATGCCAGCTTCATCTACTTTCTAATGATGAAAATACCCAAAGTATCATTAAATGTGGTCCCATGCTATGATCATCCAAACCTGTTCAACCCTTTGATAAGCCTCTCCTCTTCCCCCAACTTCTCCCTCCTCTCATCTATACACTTTTGTTAAAAATCGACCCTCGCTATCTTGAAGTTAACATTTTAGATCCTACACAGAAGTCAATCTGTGCTCTGTTCCTCTTTCAGTACCTAATTTAAAATGTTCTCCAGGTTCATCCATATTGTTGCAGATGACAGGCTTTCCTCTTTTTGAGGCTGAATAATTGTGTGTGTGTGTGTGTGTGTGTGTGTGTGTGTGTGTGTGTGTGTGTTCATCCTTTTAAAGATGTAGCTTCCTATGTTGGCTATTGCAGATAATGTTTATTGGACCTGGGAGAGCACTTGACACGATTTTTATTCCTTTGACTATTTATGCATAGAGAAGAGATTGCTGGACCATATATGGTATTCTACTTTGAGGTCCATTTCAACAGTTCTTTTTTGGAAGTTCCATACTGTTTTTGACAATGACTATACTAATTCTTACTCTTCCCATATCCTCTCAAATACTGCTTCCCTTTTGATTTTGACAATGGTCTGTCTAAAGAAAGAAGGTGCTATCCTCTTGTGATTTGCATTTGTATTTCTCTGGTGGTTTTTTTCATATATTCCCTGTGAGAAATACTGGTTTAGGTCCTCTGTCCATTTGTTTTTGATATTTTACCTTCATCGTAAATGCTTCAGTTGGTGAAGTATATTTGCACAATTTTCTTTCAGTGTTATATGTTATGGGTGTTTTGCCTACATGTATGTCTATGTAATACTTTAATGCTTGATATCCACAGAGCCCAGAAGAGGGTGTTGGATCCCCTGGAACTGGAGTTATAGATGGTTGTGAGCTGCCACGTGGTTGCAGAGAATCAAATGTGGGTCCTCTAGAAGAGCAGTAAGTGCTCTTAACCACTGAGTCATCTCTTCAGGCCCATATTTACATAGTTTAATACTGAAATGATGTAACTAGGGACACACAGGCTTCACTCCTACCCTGGACCCTATTGACTACCACCTCAACCTACTTCCCAGCAGATAAACCATTTTAATTATTTTTTTAATATATTGATTACTTTCAAAATAATTATTAACACATACTAGTTGTGCAGCTTAATGAGTTTCCCTGTTCCATTTCCAGGCAGAGGTCTTATCCATCTACCTTTCTTATCCCCTCAGTCCCTTCCACTGTCTACCCCTTCCCTCCAGCACTCTTTCCAGGCCCTGGAGGTCCTTCTTAATTCTTGTCTCTCTTTTCTTTCTGCAACGCTAGTAATCATTGTACTATCCCCTGCCCTTGTACAAGACTGACTTCCTGGTTTTCATAAATGAGTCATAAAATGATACTTGTCTTTCTGTGTCCTTGTTTCATTCAACCTAAAGATCTAACCACATTGTGCGAATGATAGGATTTTATTTGTTGTGTGATTAAGAACTTTTCCATTGAGACAACATAGTACTGTTGTTTTATGGTGCTAGGAATTGAACCCAGGACTTCCCCCGTGTCCTGTAAATGCTCTCCACTGTGCCCTCAGTACCCCCAACCCCCCACCCCTACTTAAAATTTTGTTCTAATTTTCATGTATGTATGTATGTATTTATTTATTTAGAGGCAGGTTCTTTCTACAGAACACTGGCTGTCCTGTAACTCACTATATAGATTAGGCTGGCCTCGAACTCTGAGTTCTGCCTAAAGGCAGGCTAAACAAAGTAGATTCATCCAGTGATTTACCACTTGGGCATGTCTTTTGTAGGCTATATCTGGTGATCCTGTGATGAGTCTGAGAATGTGATGCTCTCACAACTTTCCTCAGAGCCTGAAGTCAGTCTACACACTGGCTTTTGTCACTTGGAGAGTCTCAGAGATCAATTTCAGGAAACAGATGAGCCAAAGTAAAGCTTTCCTTTACTTTGTGAATGGCAGTGGTCCTCTGTTCTCTAAGAGCTTCTCCATCCACGGCCCCTCACCTCACCAGTCCTCCTTCTCATAGTCAGAACTGCTAACCAGCTAGTGAGAACCTGCAGCCTCTGTTTCCTTCTTACCTGTCAGAATTCCCGAGATCTGCAAAGAGGTGAAGAGGGTGAGGTTCAGCCGCTCACCCCGGTCCCTTGGCCAGCCGTTGGCCAGCATCCAGAAGGTTCTGAGAGTATGAAGGACAAAGCATTACCCTAGGGCAGCCCCCAACAACTTGTTCCTGGGTTTCAGGGTATGTTTGTTTTATTTAGCAAGGGATTCCCTTTTAATTTCTCAGTTTGTTTTCCAAGAAAATGTTTACATGGGAGCAAATTAAACTTACTCGCTAAACAAAGCTGTCTGTGAGGACATTTTATTTTCTGCATCAGGGAGTGTAGCTTTTGGCAATTGTAACCAAATTATCATGGTGTTTTGATGAGGTATAAAATAACACACTTTAACTGAACGCATTTCCAGATAGACTACTAGTGGTTTTTGATTTTTCAAGTAAAATTTCCAAAAGATGAGTTCTGATAGCCTTTTCATTAATGGCTGTATCCTGTCTTTGGTGTTGTCTTGGGCATGGAACAAAGAATGCCCGTGTGTATTTGGACCCCATTCAATTTCTACTAAAAGAAACATGTAATTTTCTTCAAAAATATACATAATCCAGAATGTAGAATTTTGTCCTGAGTGTTTCCTTGGCATGTTAAGTTGACCTGCTGGAATCTGAGACAGTGCACTATGGAAGCAACATGTTCCTGCCCAAAGGCCTTTTATAAGGAGAGTGCTTTTGTGGTTCAGTTCTGTAGATTTACCTTCAAACAAAGCCAGTCCTGGAGCTTTAAAAGAACGTTTTAGAAATCCACCAGAAAAGGAAGGTTGGTGGCTGTGAGTTCGCCTTCATGTGGGTGACTTGTAACTAAAGACAGCACGTCCTTTGTAAGGAACACGGTGCATACGAGGACATGGATGGCCAAGTACAGAAGGAGGCAGGTATGCAGCTGCCTCCCTGCCATACCCCCCCCCGCCCCCCACCACCCGTGGATGGCCCAGGTCAGCTGAGATCGCCAGGTGGGAACTGGGAAGCCAGGCTGGGCATTGTTGACCACCCTGGATAGATATTCCCCTTGGTTCTTACTTACTGAGGCCTTAAGCAAGGGGTGCACTTGTCCAGATGCTTGGGGGTACATTTTTTAAAAGAAGAAGGTGGGGACAAGGCTGAGAGAAACGGGGAAACAGAAATAGGGGAGCGAATTTGAAAGAGTGCTGGGCAGGCAGAAAGAAAGGAATCTCTTCCTGTTGGACAGTCTGGTTGTTCTTTGTTCTCTCTTAACTTCCTGTTTTCACTGCTCTTTTTGATGGCACTGTCTCCCAGGCCTGCTCCCCTTTTCCCTCATCTCTCTGTCCTCCCTAATCCCGTCCTCACCACCCATCCAATCTTCCTTTAATGATCCCACTCCATTTACAGAGGACTCCACCAGAGAGTGCCACACACAGCCATGTCCTCAGGCTGGATACCTGAGGTTGCTTGGTCTGTGTTAGAATCAGCCTGCACTTCCGACAACCTCACCAGACTTTTAAGCTCCCTTCAAATTAGAGTGAACCCCTTTGATTTGCTGTGTGAGGGGCTGGGGTGGGTAGTCTATGGTACTGGGAGCCACCAAGTGGGAGCATTCTCCAGATACATGAGAAGAGGGCCTGCCTTTCCTCTGCCAGTGTGCTAGAGAGGTCTTTGTTTTGCTTTGTTACACTGGTGTTTTGAGACGGAGTCTTGCTATCCATCCTAGGCTGCCCTTAATACGACAGTTCTCCTGCCTCCACATAATGCATCTGTACCATGCCTGGCTTGTGAGAGAGGTTTGATTAAAGGGCGTGTGTGTTGGTCTCCCGGACAGTAGTGAGAGTGGGGACATGCCCCCTAATTTGTAGGCATAGAACCTCCTGCTCAGAGAGGCAGTCACAGAGCAAGTAGAAGAGGTGCCGAGCTGGAATTCCAGCAGGTCACCCAGTCCAGAAGTGCCAGCTTGCCAACAGGTCAGACGTCTGTGTAGAACACTTTCTACTTAGAGCCGGGGACCATTTTTATTAACGTTGTTGTCCATGCCGCAGCTTTGGTTCATTTCACTATGCTGGCACAGGTATACTGAAAATAACGTTAGGATCTGGAAGCCTCTGCTTTGCTCCCAAACCCTTTGATGTTTGCAGGTCCAATTTAGATATTTTTTATGACTATAAAATGTCTATTATAAAAAGTTCAGTTAATAAAGAAGGCAAAATATTGCCTGTAATGTCATTACTTAAAGGTAGCAATGTTACCTTCTTGTGTATTTCCTTAGTCTTTGTTTCTAGGAAGTATTTGGAGAGTTAGGATCAGCATAGTGTCTGATTAGTCATTTGCTGGTCATTTATGGTAGCAGTGGATGTCATAAGCTTTAAGTCATTTTGACAATTTTAAAACAATATTTTATTTTATACATTGAGTCCTAAGCATCGACATTGCACAATTTTAGATCATTTCTTTATTGTTCTGTGTATTGTCAAAATTAAAATCAATAGTATTTTTAGATTTTTTTATAAAAATTATTTCAAAGCTTGACATAAGTAACTGGTATTTTGCTTTGGTAAAACTTAACTCCTTTTGGAAAATTTTCTTAAACATTTATATTCACAATCGGTGGACATTTATAGTATCCCTTCGGTGCAGTTACTGAGAATAAAAACAAGAAAAGCATGGCTTCTGCCTTGCTGTGCTAGCAGTTCAGTGCAGGTGACATATAAATAAGTGAAGTGCAAGAGTTGTACTGGGAAGACACAAAGGGCACGTGATGGATTTTTCATCAAAGAATGAAGGGAAGACTTCCTGGAAGCATCGACATTTGAGCTGGGCCTCAAAGCCTGGGTAGGATTTCACTGGAGAAAGCTAGAAAGGGCATCTGAGGCTAAGGAAGTGTGTATGTAGTCAGCCAAAGAGGACTGAGAGCATATGTTGTCTTTGTCAGTCATGGGCATATCCGAGGGGATCGAGAGGGCTCAGTTGTAGCAGGTGCCCTACAGCAGCATTACTAATCGGTGTGCACCTCCTCTCTGCTAAGCTCCCTCTTTTATATAATCTTGGAGGCCACCTAACAGGCTTATGAGCTGTTCACATCTCCACTCACAGGTGGGAACAAAAGCTCAAAAGTCCTACATCACAAAACTTAGAAGGGGCAGGACCAAAACCCAAGCCTAGATCTGAAGTCTGTGCTTGTTTTATTCTACAAAGGTTGAGGTAAGATTCTAGAAAACACTAGAAACTATGTTAATGTGTTTGGAATGTGTTATCGCATTTTTATCGTTTGATGAATGCTATTATTTGACTAGTTAGATCCCTGGTTTTTGCCCTTCACAAAAGTCAACCACAAATGGATCAAAGGTCTAAATATAAGACCTGAAATGTTGAAACTGTTAGAGGGAAAAGTGGGGGAACACTTCAAGATAGGAGTGAGCAAGGACTTTCCGAATGGAGCCTCTGCCACTCGGGAAATAAAGCCAGCAATGAAAATTAAAAAGAAACAGTCAGGAGACATCCTACTGAATGGGAGAAAAACTTTGTTAGCTGTCCATCTTATAGAGGATTAACATTCAGAATTTTTTTTTACAAGTTCAAAAAAACAAGCAACAAGAAATCAAACAGCCCAGTCAACAAACAGCCTAATGAAAAATTGACAGTTCTCAAAAGAGGAAATACCAATGTCCACTTAAACATAAAAAAAAAACCCAAAAGACCCAAAAACTTCTGCTTCGATAGCAGCAGAGATTAAATCAAAACTGCATTGAGATTCCATCCTACCCCAGTCAGAGTGGCAGTCATTGAGAAAAAAAAAAAATGCTGGCAAAGATGCAGACAAAGGGACCCTTAATCACTGCTGGTGGGAACGTAAACTTGCCCAGCCACTGTAGAAGTCAGTGTGGTGGTTTCTCAAAACACTAAAGTAGATCTTCCCTGTGACCCCGCCATAGCACTCCTGAATGCTTACCCAGCGCATCCCAATTTTCTTTAAAATCTAATCTCAAACCTGGGCTAGTACAGTGTTTTCGAGCATGTAAAAAGGCATACGTTTTGACAATTTGGAGCCGAGCAATAGCTTAGCAACAGAACACTTGTCTAGCATGGGTTAGGTTCCATCCCCAGCAATGCAAGAGAGGGAGGGAGGCAGGGAGGGAGGGAAAATGTTTTAACCTCTTTTCTAAAGGATTTTCTTGTGTATACATTCTACAAGTAGCTAGAACTGATTAGGAATTCAGAGTGGGTCTGACAGGAGGGAAGAGAAGAGAAGACGTCAAGCTTGGTTTGAAGCAGTCTGTGTTTCAGGTCCCCAAACAAGTGCTTCCATGTGAAGATGTTTTATGGAGAGCTGGGAGTGCTGGGAGGATTTCAGGAAACTGGTGCTCCCAAGCTTCTGCTCTAGATGAAGTGCTGCTTCTCCTCGAGTCCAGTGTTTTCTCTCCAAGTCTGCTTTCTCCAGCAGGGCATTTGTGGACTAAAAAGCCTGGAGTCAAAAAAAAAAAAAAAAAAAAAAAAAAAAAAAATCAGGATCTCCTTTTTGTTGTATTTAGCTATGTATCTTTAGTTGTCTGAGTGTTCTAGCCTTTGATTATCCTTGGTGGTCTAAATTAAAATAGATCAGGTGTATGAGCTCAGTGGAAAAACACTTGGTTAGCACATGCAAGCCTCCAGGTTTGATTCCACATGAAAACCTGGTGATGTCGGAAACTAGTTCAGTTACCTGTTCAGACTCCTTAGAATACTGTTCTCAGCTCTCCATGTGGCTCCCAGGCGGTCCGTAAGCATCAGGATGTCTCAGTTTCTGAAACAGCCTTCTGTAGCCGGGCTGCCTCCTGGCTCCACTCCTCACATGCGGGCGGGTACTGCACGCTCAGCTCACAATGTCTCTGCACTTTGCAGTCACTTTCTCAAGAATGTAATTCTCCTTGCCTTCTGGCCAGCCCTCCACTAATGAGTCCTTCTAATTTTCTGAGGCTCTTTAATTCTGTAAAGACAGAAATCCTAATGTCTCTCTTCCTCTCCCTTCCCCTCTTCTCTTTCTGTTCCTTATCATTGGGTTTTGTTGTTGTTGTTTTGGTTTGTTTGTTTGTTTTTTGAGACATAATCTCATTATGTAGCCCAGGCTGGCCTCATCTTCCGAAACATCCTGCCCTTGCCCCCAGAGTACAGGGACAGATGTGTACCACCATTTTGGCCCAAAGAGTACCATTTTTTAAATTGCAGCCAGTTGACTCTTCTGTCATTGATAGTCAATTCCTGTTTACCCTTGGAGAAGTAGGGATAAGAACAACGATAGCTCTTCTGTATCTCATAAAATCCAGTCAACGGTCTTGCTTTTCCCTGTTTTTTTGTCCTTATATGAATATTGGATGTCTGATGAATAGTGTGACTATTCTAAGCTGATCATTAACACCTTTTTTTCTTTCTCTTTTATTACATAATGGAGAAAAGACAAAGAATTTGCTAGTCTAGGTCAAATTCATAAAATGAATTTTAGTGCAGTAGGGCAAAATGATATGAAAACAAGTAGCTAAAACTAGAGACATTCCTAGTGGAAGAAGAGGCAAAGCCAAATCAAGGCCTTGTGCCTGGTGGGTCTTAATCTGCTGCCTTCCTTAGAGAGCAGAGGACAGCAAGTAGGAATACTAGTTCTCATGGAGGAATCAGCATTTAGTAACTTGTTACTGAGCTCATACGTAGTACGTCAACTGATCTGGATAAGTGGCAAAAATTTGAGACTTTGAAATGGAGGATTAGATATTGAACAAAATCATGTTTTAAATTGGTGGTTTCAGATGTATCCCATAAGAGTATATACCGTCCTGGCCCCTTACTTTTTAAGGTGTTATTTTCTAGAATCTTTGAGAGGGCTGATGTGTAGAACTGTTTCCATGGAATAAATCTCTTGTCTTGGGGTAGAGACAAGCATCGTAGGATGTGTTAGGAAAAGATAGTTGTTTTATAGGCAGTCACGAGTGACCTGCTCCTGAGGTCTCAAGCCACATGGTAAAGAATTGGCAAGGGGAATGAGAGCAGACATCATCTGTATGGCTGCTGTGGGTTTGACCAGCACAGAACTGAACAGAGCATTTCAGGAACCTGGTGATGAAGGTATGTGAGAGCTTTGTTCTAACTCTGCTCCTTTAGTGTTGGTAAGCTGTAGAGACCAGCTGCTCTCAAGCCTGTCCTCTGGCTCCATCCGAAACTGTTTCCTTTGTGCTGCTGCAGGGCTCCCGTCACGCTCCGTGTTGCATTGGTACCTTGTAAGTCAAAGCCCATTCATAGATAACCAACGTAAGTCGTGGCCAGTGTTTTGTTAAAGAAGAAAAGACACAGGCTGCATCCTAGCCCAAGACACTAGTGTGTGTTGTGCATAAAAGTGTGATTTCATTAATCTTCTGGTTTACTTGGTGGTAGAATAGATCTCATGATATAGTTATCAACTAGGACTCCATTGCCTCTGCGATGCCATGCGCTGCCTGACAAAAGGAGTGACTTTTCTTCTTCTATATTTCTAACAGCTAGGACTGATCTTCCTGGCACAGAACAGGTGTGGAGTAAATGCCAGAGGAATGAATGAAAGCCCTGAACTCCCGAACTGGGTGTTTCTGTTTTAAAAATCAGAATGTTGCCCACTGTATCTCTCAGTTTTATCATGAAGGTCAGTTGAGATAGTGGATATGAAAGTCCTTTGTATAAACACAGCACATATAAGGATTATTGCCTGATATAAATATTGTTACTGTTGTTGAGCAAGTAAGCATCACAAACTCTTGACAACTCAATGTTTTGATGACACATTTAGGTCAGTACTATTAGTAGCACTGTTGTGTTCCTTTTGAGGTACAAAGTTAGGCATGTGCCCATTTTTATTATGGAGGATTTCAGACACACAACCAAGGCCCAGTAGCATGTGGCCTTTATCTCCAGTGTCCGCAGTTCCCAACCCATAGACAGATTTTCAACATCTGCACCTCTCTCATCTTCCTGCTTCCGCTGCACAGCAGAGATGTCTTCCTGCTGCTCTGCTCCTACCGTCGACTTTGGAGCATCACGTGTAGAAATATTTTTAACATTCTTTAAAGAAGGAAATCCTGGGCTGGGGAGATGGCTCAGCAGGGAAAGGCACTTATTGTCAAGTCACGACCCATCTGATGGAAGGAAAAAACTGACTCCCACAAGTTTTCTGATCTCTTCGCATGCACTGTGGTACCTGTGCACTATGGCACCCACATCCTCACCCCTCACCCCACTCCTGGCCCCACAAATAAATGTAATACAAATTTTTAAAGATCATTGATAGTTTAGATTGAAGGAGTATTTGTGAATAAGTTGTTCTCCTATAGGAACTAGCAGGTAAATGAGATTTTGTTTCTCAAGATTCTCATGTGATTGTGACCAGCTGCATTGCAAAAGGATGGTAACATTCCAGAGTTGTAACTAATTCTGGAGTCTGAGTGATGCAGTTGCCAGCCCTGTCATCTTCTGGAAGAATTTGACCTTACAGGAAAGTACAGCTTGCAGTGTGGTGGGTCACCTCGTGTCATGGTTCTCCAGCAGTTTGACCTCTGGAATTCTTTACCACTTTGATGACCTCTGCCTTGAGACTATAGCCTGAGCTTGTAGTGTATCATTTGAAAGAAAACGGAAAGGCATTTGGGTGGACAGCATAGCTTGGAGCAATACTTGCTTAACATGGGCGGAGGCCTGGGTCTGATCCTCAGCACTATAAACATGAAAGGTGAAAGTAAAAATAAAAGTTAGTTTTTACCACTCTGGCTCTATTATGGTATAAATATAAGATCATTGTAAATACTAAAAAAATGTAGTTCTGTCAAATGTCTTACTTTTCATTCTTCTTAAAACCATACAAAGTTTTTTTTTTTACTGTTAATATTTTCCATCTTATATTCCTCTTAAATCAGTTATTGCAAACCTTTATCCAGTGCAATAATTGAATTTAGTTAATTTTGAATGTCTGTGTGATTTGAAGATTCTCATTCACTTTTAATTTTTTAAATGAACCAGGTGTAAGTAACACTTGTCTCTTAAAATTCCAAGCCATCTTTGTATTACGACAAGGTTCTACTCCCACGTAGGGTTGTAGGTAACAGATTGAAGGGATGAAACTTACGTGGTAGGAATAGGATGACTCAATATGCTGTGGTCACAGGTCAGAGTTTGCAAAGGACATCACTATTCCACCTGTCTCCCTCATTCTCTGCATCCATTTTCTGGATCCCTTTGGATGATGCATTTGGAAAACTCTTGGCTTTGTGTTATCTGTCCTATGACCAGGACATCGGTTCTGATCCTTATAGCACACAGCTGCTCAGCAGTATTTGAGAAGTGAACTAATGCAAACCAATACCATTTGAAGTACATTTAATGCTTACCATGATCCTGTGAGGCTATGCTATCTGTGTTTTGTGACTGGGAAAGACAGGGAAGCCTTTTCTATTGGTTTATCCTACTAATGGCCTTGCTTTAGAGTCTTCTCTAGTGATACAGTTCATACAAGATTATCAGAGTGGTCTCCCTGAAATAATCTTGTATAACCTTTGAATGAAACCTGTAGTTCCTGAAGAGTTACATTTTCTCATATTCTATACAAACTACTCTTTGGCATTCCTCTTATATCCTATTGCTCCCTTGTAATTATCTCTAGTTTCTTTTAACTGGTTATAAAACTCTTAAATTAGTAGGATCCACATTTTATGCTATGACTCTGTTAAGTACGCTTCATCATGTTCTTGATGCGAATTGGAGTTAGCTTGAACTAGTGGGCTTCTTTGTGGTACTGGGGATGCTTTGGTTGCTAAGCAACCACTTTATGTAGCTTTTCAAGTACCATTTCCATTTCTTGCCTAATGTTTGCTCCTTCCCTCTGTCTGCTCATTTCAACCCTGCTAGTCACACAGTTGCTCAGTCTTACCTTTCCTCAGAAGTCTTCCCCAATAATTTCTGTTTTCTGGTCCATTTTTGTTATGTGTATTTTCCTTTGAGATATGTTGTTAATTTTGCTTTTTCCTATCTATAAAAGTAGTACACTTTGGGGGTAGTGGTGTTTTGAGGCAAAGTCTCACTATGTAACTCAAGTAGTCCTGGAACTCACACTGGCCTCAGACTCGGGGATCTGCCTGCCTCTACCTCCCAAGTGCTGGGATTAAAGGTGTATGCTACTACACCTGGCAATATACATCTTAAAAGATATAGAGAATATTTGAAATGGAATTTCCTAAATTCAGACCAGTAAAGTAGCCACTTCTGTGTGTTCTAACAGTTATATGTCTGTGTATGAACAAGAATATGCATAGGATTGTCTCCATGCAAGTCTGTTTACATACATAGTAGAAAAATGGATGGGTGCGTAGACAGGCTGGGATTTTATATATGTACACCTTTCCACAACTTTCTCTTGTCATTTGACAATGTGTTGGAAGTTTATGTCAGAATTGAAGTGATTGCATTTAAGTCTGTCCTGTTGTTACGCCAGACTCCTTCATGTTTTATATGCATGGGCAGAAAAGGAGAGGGAGGCTCTTCAAGGACAGGCGTAGTTACACACTCCTCTCTTTGCTTGCTCTGTGTGCCTTTAGTGCATAGTCACTACTTGGCCTTTCATAACACCTTAGGATAAAAATCTCCATTTATAGCCAGGCAGTGGTGGCACACGCCTCTACTCAAGAGGCAGAGACAGACTGGTGTCTATGAGTTCAAGGCCAGCCTGGTCTACAGAGTGAGTTCCAGGGCAGCCAGGGTGGTTGGTTACACAGAGACACCCTGTCTCAAAAAACAACAAAGAACCTCCAGTTCTCCTATAATTCTGACACAATGAAAGAAGTTCGAAGAAGTGACAGAGTCCCTTCCTTGGAGATACTGCGTCTAGGTTACTGGAGCAGCCCTCTTACTGAAAGCATTGGAATTACTGAGTGGATATTTATGAAATTATCCTCCAAGCAGCTAAGCCCTTTCACCTCCATCTTCTTCTTGTCCCAGGCTCACAGTCCTTCCTGCTTAGGAATGGAGTAACCCTTGTGCAAAGATGGCCTGCAATTTCAAAACTCAAATCACATTCACATTCTTATTTTGGAAAAAAATAATCTTTTCTAAGAGAAAGTAAGCACGCAGGGAGGCTTTCAAGAATAAAGCTGCTTTCACTCTAAGGACATGCAGACAGATGCTGACTTCCTGTGCCTGGGGATAATAAAAATGCAAAGAAAGCTGCCAAAGGATTACCATGAAATTCAGGTCAGGGATTCAGGGTGTTAGAAGCAGGCAATTTCTGCAAGTGTGAGAATTTTCTATATACTGACCTGATAGTAGTTATATAAAATAATTCTCTCCTAAACTAAATATTTCTGTGTGCTTTTTTTATATATTTTTATTATAACTCACGATAAACAATTAACTATAAAAGAAGTTACCAAAAATATGGATGTAATGTGAACTGTTGCATGTGTGTTATATAAATGGTACTTGTATATTTCTATAAGTAGAGTGAGTGTGTAGTGTGTGAATATTGTCATTTGTATAAGTATATGAATTCATGTTTATATTTACATAAAATATGTGTATGCTACATATACATAGAAAAATGTCTAGAAATAATGAACTACTAATGGAAATCATTCTTAAAAACTATAAAGGAGGAAGAAAGAAACTTATTTCTTGTATTATGCTTTAAATAATCATGAATGTTTACTACTTTTTAGAATCCAGTTTTTTTAGAAGTTAGACTTTCTGTCTCTATCCCTGCACTATGTAGCATAGTACTTTTTTTTTTTTTTTTTTTTGTAACCTCATCTTTCTTCTTTGCTAGACTCTAGGCTCTTAAAAGGACCAAGACAGTGACATATTTATCTTTGTATTTCTTGTACCTAATAAATCCTGGTACATAGTAGAAAAACTGTAAATACTAGTGAAAAATGAATGAATAAATGTGCCTGAAAAGGAACAAAGGCTGTAGACACCCAACACATAAAGCATTTCCTTAGAACACTTTGAGATGTTATATTGCTTTGGCATGGCAGTGGTCATAAAATTGGCACAGTAAATACAGTTTGTTTTGAATTTAACCAGCACTTTGTGGAACTGTAGGCAAATGCAGAGCCCGCCATGTGGTAATCCTCTTAATCCCAGAAAGCAGCGAAATGAAAATGCGCACTGGAAATGATTAAACTGAGAAGTGAATACCTAATAGCTCCAAGAGAGATCATATGGTCTGGGCTTGGTTGGTTGGTTTTGCTTATGCTCATATATGTGGTGCAGACACTGCCAGAGAGCCATATCATCAGCTATGCAAGGATGTGATCTTGAATGGCCAAAATTGGCTATACCCTAACTGGAGATGCTAACATCTTAAACACACACACACACACACACACACACACACACACACACACTCTCACTCACTCGCTCACTCATGTGTATATCGAGTGTTCATCAGAAGAGTTCTATCTCCAAACAGAGAACAAAGAAAGGCTGTCAGTGGAAGTTGTAGAGCTCTTAACAGCGTGGTCAGACCACCAACACCTGCCAGGTTGAGGCAAGCAAGTTGGCCTGGCCGGTGGATATCCCTGTTTTCCAGAGCCTTGTGCCATGCATGCACTGTAATCCTGCAGAATTCATTGCACTTGCTCTGCTTCTGTGCAAACCAAGCCTTGCTCTGGTTACTTGGCCTTCCTAAGGAGCTAGCTCATCACAGCTAATACAGATGTGCCCAATTCTCCTCTTATTCACTATAAATTAATAAAACTACCTTCATGTAGCATACATGCAGGCAGAACACTGTATAATAAATAAATAAATAAATAAATAAATAAATAAATAAATAAATAAATAAAAAGCTACCTTCTTTATTCTTCTAATGCACCATTGTCTTTGTGAATTTCGTTGGAGTAATTCTGCATTCATAGGTCTGGTCAGTAATATAGGGAACAGAATCTATGAGGCTCTTTGAAGCAAATACTTCCTCATAGGACTCTCTTGATACAGTCTGCTAGATGTCCACAATGATGGCCCATCCCCATTATCATGAGCAATGATTCTCTTCCACTCTGCACTTTATCAGAATAACTCTTCCCAAACACAACGTGTTAAGAACTTCTAAAATTTGATGTGGTGGCACCCAACTGTAATCCCAACACTTAGAAGTAGTGGCAAGAGGATCAGCCTGGAAAAGTTAGCAAGACTCTTTAAAAATGACAACAACATAAAATAATAATGCGTACGTTTGAGTTATTACTAAGTCATTGTCTTGGTGACAATAGCTCTTCTGGGTATTTGTTTTGTTTTGCAAACTCCATGCCTATGAGGATGGATGGTACAACTGTTGTTTTTTTGTTTTGTTTTGTTTTTTGTTTTTTGGTGTTTGGTTTTTAGAGACAGGGTTTCTCTGTGCCTTTCCTGGAACTCACTCTATAGCCCAGGCTGGCCTCGAACTCACAGAGATCTGCCTGCCTCTGCCTCCCAAGTGCTAGGATTAAAGGCGTGCCCCACCACCGCCCGGCCCAGTACATCTGTTGTTGTGCCACCTTATAAAGACCTCCAGCGACTTACTCCAGTTCTGATTTCACCGCTTCTCTGGCTCTCATTTCATTGTCAACATTGGCCCTGGTGTTATGGTCAGTCACTTCCTAACCTCAACTCTCCTGCAGTAGTGAAACCCAAAGATGGAGGACACAATGAATTCCACCAGATTAAGGATGCAAGTAGAGCAGGCAGTGAATGAGGTTCCAGATGTTTTCTTTTACTCTCATCTGTCTCTCTCCTTAGAACAACCCAACAGCTTTTAAAGGGAATTCAAGTCCTATGCACCTTGTAGAAGAAAATAAAACACAAAGTCCCAGGAGCCTGCTCAGCGGATCTTTGACTACAGTGGAACTTGAGCCAGATTTTGACAGGTCTTTAACACCTAATTCTTGTCAAAATGGCATCAGTGTAGACAGAAGGGCAGAAGCTACAGCAGCTCTTAGAAATGGGTTGCTGTGTTCAGTAACTGTGTCATTACCTAAGATGTGAGGTGTCATCGTCTTCCCTGTTTTCCATCTTCCCACAATGCCCAACTGAAATGGCTCGTCGTTAAATTTCATGATAAATTCATCAGGAGCACACCCAAAGCAAGTCTTGGTTTACAGATTTCAAATATATCAGGTGTGCATGAGTGTGTGTGTGTTACCAGTAGAGTGAGACTTTGTAGCATTTCTGGTAGGACAGGTAAATGCAGTCTTGCAAGGATTTACTTCTTGCAAAGTAGGTTCTTCAAAAAGAGCTTGTTTCTGACAATCACAGTGTTATTGATACAGTTGGAACCCTGCAACAAAATGGACCCTGCAGGCTGTTAGTGAGTGTAAGGATCTGGTGAAGCTTCTCTTTATCCCCATGGTTATTACAGAGCTGTTCTTAGGTACTGATGTTTAATAACATAGGATCGAATTGCTACCAGATAATTATGGAGCATTCTTGATTACTTAGATGATAATTAGCCACTATAGGCCCTTTGACCAAATTCCCCATTCTGTGGCTTCCTGTTTCCCTTGGATGAAGGATGAAACTAAGGAGCAGGGTCTAGTTTGGTCCTTTGTGGCAATATATCTGAACTGTTCAGGACACCAGGCTAGGTAGTGTTCATTACTCCAAGATCAGCCTGTCAGCACTGTGTGAAGTATTTAGTGCATTACTTTACAATACAAACTTTAGCACTGTTAAAAGCAAACTAGGCGATGAATTACGTTATGTGCTAGTAGGAGAAATGTTACTATTCTTTAAAAAGGAAAATTATAATCCTTTCAGTAAATGAGAGGATGGATGAATACTCTCAATGTTTACACTTACACTGCACTCTTGAAACTGTGTTTTTCAGAACCTATATTACCTCTTTTTATTAATGTGCATGTATATGGTCTAGATCCTGCAAATAGGAAAGTACATAAGCTATGACATGAATAAAGGACCAAGGAGTAGAATGAGCCAGAGAGGACACAAGTGTTTGATACTCTGGTCCCATGGGCCCAGGTAACTGTTTGCCTTTTCCTTTGTCCCTTTCCTATTGAAGATTGGGGTCTAAGAAAAGTTAATTCCCTAGACTGAAGACGGCTCGGCCATGGAACAGGACTGTTCTGAAGCTGGGCAGCATCAAAGCAAACTGAAGAACAACTTCAAAACGGTACTGCTATCTTTAGACTGGCACCCTCTGTCCTGAATCCAACCAGGACCTACACAGTGCCAGAGGAGGCAGAGGGTGTCTTCTCTCTCAACTGCATTTCTGAATTCTTTTTCTGACATCTGTTTTTCTCCAGTCTCCCACATCTTTCTGTCTCCTCTGATTCCTGCCACTTTCTGGTAGGTTTTACTGTAAAAGCTTGAAGTCATTAAGCAAATCCCTGTGTATTTCCTTGTGTTGTTTGTATATATTATAGTTTAAGTTAGTTTATAATATACTCCGAAATCGCATGTTTTCACCAAATACCTCCCAGCAGTAACATGTTAAACTTTTAGGATTAGTGATTCTTGACAATCTGAAAATGATTCTTTAAAAGAAAATGTGTATACGCAAAATGTTGAATACACTAGTCCCCTGTATACCACTTACGGATCCCAACTGCATTCAGATTCCTGGGCTATGATGGAAATCCGAAGTTGCCTAGGTTCCCATGGTCAGTGATATTTGAAATCAGCCATTCACCAGATATTTATTGAATGTGAACTCTGCCAAGAACTCTGCACAATACTGAGATACAACCTGGGAAAAAGCCACTAGTCCACCCATGAAAAATGTCAGTGTAGCAGAGGAAACAGATAAGCAGGCAGATACTGTGTAGAATAGATTCAGTAAAAGGGAAGGTGCAGAATACTTTGAGGAAAATGTCATACAAGTTTTCAGTGTGTCTTAAGCACCAAAAACTTCTTAGCGTCATCTGAAGTGTTCTTCCAGATTAAAGGAGCACTGGATACAGAGTTCTTGTAGAAGCCGGATGTGGTCGTGCATTCTTGTAATTCCAGCATTTCAGAAGTAAAGGCAGAAGGATCAGGAGTTAATCGTTGGCCTCCTAGTTTAAAATCATCCTGAGCTATGTGAAACCTTGTCTTAAAATGCATACACATATACATGCATGCACTCACGAGAAAATGACTTTATGTCATATACAAGAAAAAAATCAGTGTTTTACTTATTATTGTAGGGGGACAGGCATGGTATGTGCAGAAACCAGAGGACAGCTTTTGAGTCTGTTCTTCCCTTCTACTGTGGATTGATTGAGGTCGTCAGATTTGTGGAACACTGAACCATCTCTTAGGCCTTGCATTGTATTTTGAGGAGAGTAAGTTGAGGTGTGATAGGAATTTATCTCATCTGAAAATAAAATTCTGAGTGCAGCATGGGAAATGGACTAGAGGAGGTGAGCTTGCTAACTGGAAGAATGGGCTGGTTAGTTGTGTAAACAGTTGTTGTTTACTAATGTATTGAGAAATGTAGGTAAAAAAGTAGATGAGTGAAAAGATACGAATTGGAAACCATAAAATTTAGTGACTAGATAAACTCATTATTTCAAGAAATATTTGTTGTGCTGGGGTGGTGTACCCTATTATATATGCTGGAGGTGAACATGTGACAGCATCTCTATCCTTGAGAGTGGTGGCAGTGTATTTCTGGAGTAAACATAATAATGGTCACATAGTGTCATTCACTAGAGAGATGGACTCAGACAGGTTTCCTGGGAACAGGAAACAGCTCCACAAGCCACAATTGCTCCTTTGAGACTTTCTGGTGTTCCTGTGGTTGAGAGGTGTATCAGGTGAGGGATGGTACTGACAAGTGTGTGTTTCTGAATAAACACTGTTCCGGAGAAGACATTGTAACCCACCGATACAGGTGACAGTTGTCAAGAGGTGGGTGAGAGTGCCCAGGAAATGTGCACAGAATGAGAACAGGGCACGAGAACCAGGCCTGGCAACCTCACACAACTAGAAAGGGAACCCGTTGGGGAAGCCAGGAAAGTGTAAAGAATGTAAATTGTGTTCCGAGATGGAGACCATAACGCACAAAAGAGAGCAGCGAGGCTGTGACAGTCAGTAGTGGGTAGACTCCTGGTTCAGGGTAGGATTCCATATTGAACTTCAGACGCTCACTGTAACCTTGACCACCCAGCTCTAACTGTATTTCCTTTAGAATGTCCAGATGAATTTGCTAGGTGAAAGTCCCCACGGCTGTGTACAACTGGAAAATGGGGGCCCTGCAACTATCCTTCTTTACAAACCTTGGTTCTGACTAGAACCTTACAAGCTAAACTGAGGACCTCCAGTCTGTGCACACTGCTGCTCCCTCACCTTACAGTAGGAGCAAGCTCAAGGCACTCAAGGTGAATTACTGTGCAGTTATGTAGTCAGGGTAGGGTGGGGTGTGTCTACTCTAAAACTAGAAGCTTCTGGAAGTCACACAGGTGCTAGAGAAGAGATCTCCCTGTGTTTCATACAACACATGCTATGAATTGGTTCAGAGCTTATGTATCAGACTCTTGGCAAGGGCAGGCCAACCTCAGGAGGTCATGGCCGGCTATATTTGGGACACAGAAGTGCACAGAGAGAAGAGATCTTTAAACTACATTCAGCTGTTACTGTTTTTTCCCATTTTTCCTAACCCTGAAAGATTTGATGAAAGACCCACAGTTTTTTTAATAGGACATTCTGAATTCTTGACATTGAGTGCATGTGGATATTAAGTGAGCAAGCATGTTCTAGTTTAGGTGAAAAGGTGAACGTAGCATAAAACAGCGTGGCTCATACATTGTGTGCAAGGATTAAGAACAAGAACAATAATAAAATGAAGAGTGTAGATTCAGTGAAGGGAAACAGGGATCTTCAGAAGGGTTATAGGCACCCTCTTCCCCCCATGTATAGCATGAATTCTATTTTAATAAAGCTATTAGTTAAAAAAGAGAATAATGATGAAATGTCCACTCTTATACTCTAACAAAATTGTTGCATTTCAAAGATGAAGAAATTATAAGTATGCAGGTACGTGGACATGGACTAGGGCAAAGGGAGAGAGGAAATGAGTATCCTGAAGGAGAGAGAATAGTGGAAGGCTGTTGCTCACTTTTTACAGCCTGCTAAGACACCTTTCCTTGAAAGGAAAACAAAAGGATCATCTAGGACCTTGAGAGCCACACACAATATCTCACTTCTAATGGACCGGGCACTGAAAAGATGTATCATGTGTTGTGAGGAACTACTAACCATGAAATCATTTTGTAGCCAACGAAACAATAGAATAATGAATTCAATGTAAGTGTCAGAGACAAACTGTGAATATCAGTTAACATGGCAATGAGCAGCGATGCTCATGGCAAATTGTCTCAAGAACAATAGAGCGAATAACAGGGGTCTGTCTGCTGTTCCAGGGTGTTGCCATCAACCTGGCCAACGAGATCAAGACACAGGGATGCAAGGGACTCCTGTCTGAGGCTGTAGTGCTGGCAGGAAAGAGAAACATAAGGTAGGAAGATGTGCTGTTCATCTCTAGCAGAGCAGGAAGAAGAGAGGCTTTTGGCTAAAGAGAGATGAGAAAAAATATGAATGTGGGGGATGGAGGAAAGTTTTCTAATTACTATGACCAAGGAGCAGGGAAGAGAAGCCATGTATGAGCATGAAAAATAGAATGTAGTTTAAAATTAAAACCAAAGCTCCTCATTACCACCCTGTGGATACCCTGCACTGTTAAAGACAAGGATTCAAAGCTCCTTTCTAGCCAGCTATAATCTAATCGAAAGGCTTGTTGTTGTTGTTGTTGTTGTTGTTGTTTGTGTCCTTTTTTAAAAGTCACAGACAGCACTAGAAATATGTCATAGGCAACAACAGATGGGGCAAGTTGGGATACTATTGTTAGAGAACTTAAAGTGAAATGGATTGTAAGTGTAGTTCTTTCTTAACTGTTGAGAAGCAGTGAATGCTGGCACAGTGATGGTCATGAAACTTGCTCTTCATCAAAGCATGTTTTAAAGTAGAAGAACTGGCAAAACCTCAGCAGATGTTGCAACTTGGAACTCATTCCTTTCCGAGCAAATGGACATCTGCAAACAAAAAGAATATAGAAGTTGAAATATTCACCAGGCTTAATTTAATGAGCTATACAGAATGCTTTGTATCCTATAGAAGTACATCATTTACCAAATCAGCACACTCGAAGAGCTATACCATATCACAAAGAAAATGATCGGGCCATTAAAACATTGAAATGGTACTTCCCAAATTCTCTGACCTTGATCCAGGAAAATCCACTCATGTCAAATATCAACCAAAGTTAGAACCACTTGAAATTAAAAAATAAAATAAAGTAATAAGATCTATAACTCAAGTTGAAGATGCAATAAAAGTGTAGTTAAGCCAGGTGGTGGTAGCTCACGCCTTTAATCCCAGCACTCAGAAGGCAGAACCAGGCGGATCTCTGTGAGTTCGAGGCCAGCCTGGTCTACAAAGCGAGTTCCAAGAAAGGCACAAAGCTACACAGAGAAACCCTGTCTCTAAAAAAACAAAAAAAAAAGTGTAGTTAAAACTAATTCAGAAGAATGTACATGATGTATCAAGTGTATAGGTGGGAGAAGGTTTACTAAAACCATTTTATGAAAGGAAAAACCATTCCTTTATTAAGATAGATAAGTAAGATGAGTTAAGCAGTGCAGAGGAAAAACAGGAACCAAAGGGACAGGAATTATAGAAAAGCAATGGAACTGATAAGTCTGGGGTGCTTTAGTCACTAAGAGATGACTCAAGGGTAAACAATGCAAAGAAACTATGGAATGAGGCATAAAAGTTACATAGTCATAGGTGTGACAGAATTTTTAACGCATACGTTTCAAAGGCCAACCTAAATAGAGCTCGGTGTGAGCTGTTGCCTAGACTGTGAGGCCATGGGTTGGCTCTCCAACTCCAGAAAGAAAAACTGCACGCACTTCTATACATTTTTAAAGAGTAATCAATGTACACTTAAAATAGTCAAAATATCCAAAAATAATTTTAGGAAAACAACCAAAATTTACTCAAAATGGTTGTGAATAACATTGATTAAAAATAGAATTTAAAGACTCCCCTCCCTGACAAAATGCAAAATTGAGACGTGCTTATCCTTAAATTCTGTTGGACATGAAAGGAACAGCTACTTCTTCTGCTGTCTGTCTCAAAGCATGGGAGAACATGAAGAACTTCCTGGCTTATTTTATGTTACATAGAATGTCTTGATCAAATTATTTCCCCTCTTCTTTATTGAGGCAAAATTAATAAACTATATATATTTAAGGTCTACAACTGGGAGAGAGAGAGAGAGAGAGAGAGAGAGAGAGAGAGAGAGAGAGAGAGTGAGTTAGTTATTAAGCCTGATGGGGACTTTGGTTTTTTGTTGTGGGGTGGGGGTGGTATGGTTTGTTATTTTATTTTGTTTAGTTTTGACATGGTCTCTCCATATAACACAGACTGGCTGCCATCCCATGAGCCTCTGCCTCCCAAATACTGAGATGAGCAATGTGTGACATCAAATCTTCCTGAAGCTATGGCTTCATAAGCAGTATGAAATCAGTTGCTCAAAGGGAGCTAAATTCCAGAGCAAGAGTGCAACTTAGCCCTTAAGTCTCAAACTTAGTCTTCAGTTTCTCTGCACTCTGCTGCCACCAGAAGACATGGAGCCAAGAAAGAGCTTTTAATACGCCCCGTTGAAGAGATTGACAGGGTGAGACTTTGGAGGCAAACCAGTAAGAGTGGGGTGGGTCTGACAAAAGAAGTCCTTTTCAGACATACTAAAGGAAGCCTCTGGAGAAGTTTAAAGACAGACCCACTGGTGTGAACACTAGCATGCAAGAGGCTGGGAAGGGAGCTGAAATCATTCCCTGGAAGAGGAATAGAAAGGAGCAAGCAGGTAATCCACACACATGGAGTTTCATCTGTTGAAAGGTATACACTTTGGGTGCTGGAGAGGGCTCAGAAAGGAAGAGTACACACCACTCTTGCAGAAGACCCGAGTTTGAGTTCCCAGGACCCACATTGGGTGGCATAACACCTGTAACTCCAGCTTCAGGGAGACTCAGTGCCTCTGACTTCTGAGGACATTGCACCACTGACAGACACATAATTAAAAATAAGAGCTGAAAAAATTAAAAATGCTACACTTGTATTTGAGTATCTCTAAACTTGGTGCATGTCTAGGTTGAGTAAGTGGTAGCATTTGTCATCATAGTTGTGCGTAAAATAACAGGCTTTTAGTCTGGCAGTTGATGGTTTCAAAATCATTATGCTTATTACCTTATTAATGGAAGCTTACATTTAACTTTTATAGTCCATGAGAGCGGTGCATAGAGTTAAATGGTGGGCAGGCCAGGAGTTAAGAAATCTGTGGAGTACCCAAGAGCCATGAGAGTGTCCTCACCCCAGCCGTGTTCTTGTGGTAAATCTCATCATTTAGGGTAAACCCTAAGCGCAGGTTGACTTTCTACAGAATATGATTGATGGCATACTGTGTTTTAAGATTGTGTTAAGGAGGAGCTGGAGAGATGGCTCAACAGGTTAAGAGGTGCAAACATAAGAACCTGAGTTCAGGTCCCAGCATCCAGCCAGATGTGAGCAGGTGCACACCTGAAACCCTGTAGAGTTGGGGTGGGGGCAGGGACAGACAGGAGGATTGCCAGAGCTTGCTGGCCCTAGGCTAGCACAGGTTCAGTGACAGACCCTGTCTCAAGGGACTTAGCAGAGAGTTATAGAGCTGAATAGCCTATCACTCCTCTGGCCTGTGCATGCATTTGTGTGTACACCACACATACCCAAAGATTTGGTAACGATTAAATGAGATAATGTATGTACACATGAAGTCCTTAGGTCTGGGATTTTGGGATAAATCATTGGCACCTATTATTTTCTGTATGGATATTTCAGATAGGAAAGAACTCTCACATCCCCATGTTGCTGCCGTGTGTGTGTGTGTGTGTGTGTGTGTGTGTGTTGTTGTTGTTGTTGCTCTGTTCTGTTTCTTGCTGTGTAGCCCCTAACTGGCCTGGTACTTGCTATGTAGCCCAGATTGGCCCCAGTGCCTGACCTGCATTTCTCTTTAAGTAAATCTAGCTTACACAAATACAGTAGGTAAATATGGTAGGAGCTCACTTGTGTTTGTATGGGCTGTGTGTTACCTGATCTTGAAGGATATTAAATTGCTATTATGTGCTAGAGAATTTAAATAAGTAGGTAAAAGCAAATTCTGAACTTCACATACTCAGCCAAACACACTAGATCCATAACAAAGGACTGCTCCATGAAGGACATACAATCTTTATGGATAGGTGTAACTGGAAGTTTTCCTGTGTCCTGCCTGGTCCCACAGCCTGCTTATAAAATAATCATTCAGAAGCTTATATTAATTATAACTGCTTGGCCATTAGCTCAGGCTTATTACTGACTAGCTCTTACACTTAAACTAACACATAATTCTTATCTATGTTTAGCCGTGTGGCTTGGTACCTTTTCTCAGTTCTGCCTTGTCATCTTGCTTCCTCTGTGTCTGGCTGGTGACTCCTCACTCAGCTCTTCCTTTTCCAAAAATTCTCCTCATCTGCTCACCCCGCCTATACTTCCTGCCTGGCTACGGGCCAATCAGCATTTTATTTAACATAATACCTTAAACAAGAGTAGAAATATACATACAGTATAACAAAATTAACTTTAAATTTGTATCAATAAACTAAAATCCATAGCAATGTAAAGCATTTTTAAACAAGTTGTTGCTCTTTAAAAGTAGGTTCAATAATCTACCCTTTTATCCTATCATAGCTATATCCTATATTTCTGTATCATAGTCTCCTTTCTTTTTTTAGAAAGAGATTGACTATGACCAATAACAGTTTGTAACCAACAACCTAAACAAAGACAAACATCCATAATCCATTTTTTGGGAATGTGGGCATAGTGTTCTAGGCTACTTCCTGCTGATTATGGGCACTGGTAGTCTTATGGGGATCCTGAGAAAATTTGAGATAATGGTCAAGTCCTGGGAAAACCAGCTGTAACCTTTATTGATAGGTACCATCTGTTAAGGTTCAGGAAGTCTGGCTTGATCAAATCTGATCCATCTTAACCTGGAACAAATCCATAGTCTCTTGCTTCCTGTGGAAACAAAAGCAGAGCCTCCTTTCCAAAGCAACATATCCTTAGATCCAAATTACTGACTAGCTCTTACACTTAAATTAACCCATAATTCTTATCTATGTTTAGCCACGTGGCTTGATACCTTTTCTCAGTTCTGCCTTGTCATCCTGCTTCTTCTGTGTCTGGCTGGCGACTCCTGGCTCAGCTCTTCATCTTCCCAGAATTCTCCTCATCTGCTCATCTGCTCACCCTGCCTATACTTCCTGCCTGGCTACTGGCCAATCAGTGTTTTATTTATCAACCAATCAGAGCAACACATATTCACAGCATCCAGAACGACATCCCATAGCAGATAGGGATTTGGAAAATTCCTGCATATTTCTCAAGTAGATGGAGAGGCCTTGTTTCTACACTTTCTTTGACTCTGGTCTATGCAGGGGATTTTGTAAGTTGCTCAGTTGGCGATGGGCAATACATAGTAGCTTGGGAAACACGAGGCAGGAACTGAAGATAAAAATCCTCCTTGGTGTGCAAGCTCCTGTGACTTATCTTTATTACGGAATCGCTGAATTAGTAGTGTGCCTTTACTCTATAAAGTGTACTGTGAAGTCTGGCTTGCAAGATGGCTATGATTCCATTTCCTGGCTGTTCTACAATGCAAGAAGAGTCCAAAGAAAAAAGAAGAAGAAATTCCATTGTTTGGGGGAAACTGCTTTCACTCTGTCTTGGTAAAATGTGCCCTACACTCTTTAGTTGACTGTTACCGTCACTTTGTGTGTGTGTTTTTGTAGTCAGAGTAGCCACCACCTCTGTGTTTATCTAGTATCTGAAAAGCTTCTCAGAAAGCCAAGAAGAAAGTAAACGCTTTCTGCCATGTGTTTCTCAAGGCAACGGCTAGGCATCACTGCTGGTTCAGCAAGCTACTTGGAAATTTGTATTCCCTCAGAGATCGCCTTTATCCAGGCATGGTGGTACTTGTCTTGAGAGGCAGAAGCAGAGGCATCTAGAACTTAAGACCAGCCCAGTTATATGTTGAGGTTCTGTCCCCACAAAACCAAGAAACCCTTTCCCTTTACAACTTGGGCTTGTAATGTGATCTTTCTGGATAACTAGTTACTGTTCCTTTAACTTTAATATTTGCATGTAATAGCTCTGCTACTTGCATCTATGTTCTCAGTCTGTCTTATGTATCCTTTCAGGTTGAGTGTAATGGCTGTGTGATGTCTGTGCACAGTATCCGAGTCACTAATGTGCTGCAGAACATTTCCCCAAGATAGGACTCCCCATCATGGAACTGAATCACAATGATGGCTATAAATGTGACCCAGTTTATACAAGTAAATCATGCCCCCCACTTGCAGGAAAGAAAATAAAAACACTCATTCAGATTTTGAAGTTGAATTGGTTGTGACTTACTGAAGGAAAGTCAGCAGTAAATAGTGTGTATTCTCCTCTGTTTACCAAATCCTGAATCATTGCCATCCTGAAGTGATGACACCCACCTTCGCCAGCTTCTTTGCTGAGTTCTTTTATCTATGCAGCTCAGATGTTCTTGGTTAAATGGAAGATTATCATTTAATTAGCTCGTGAATTTTTTCCCATTTGTAAAGTGTTATATAAGATTTTAAAGCCTGATTTCCTTTGAGCCTTGTGCCTATTACTAATTGATGTGGCTAGAGTCAGCTACATTGATGCTGATTGATGCTGGAAAGCTCTTTGGGGGCAATCCATTTTGGTAATGAATCCATTCATTCAGCAGACCCATGTCATGTCAGCTGAGTCCTGGAAGAGCTCACAGACTCGAAGAATATGTGGGGCATTGAAAACAAACCCTCTCCCCACTCTCAAATTCTTGGACACTTGTTTGGTGAAAAGGTGAGAATCTGCCACCTCACCTTGAATCTGGGCTCTGTGACTACACCAGTAGAATACAAGTGACAGAAGTGCTTGACATGTATCCATTCCTGGGCCCAGGACTTCAGAAACTCTCAGCTTCTACCTCCTGTTTCCGGGGATGCTCACTCCTGGAACCCAGCTGCCATGCTGGGAAGATGTCTGAGCTGCCGTCTTGAAAGACCTAACCAGTGAGACGCTGTAGCCAGCACCTGCTTGCTAGCTAAGTGGACGCTCTGGCTGACGCTGTATGAAGCAGAGGGTCGTCCCACAGTGACTTTTCCAGATTTCAAATTCAGATAAAAAACAAGTGACTTTTGTGTTAAGCCAGAGTGTCTGAGTGTTTTGCTTGCAGGAAACAGAAGTAGACAAATAAGTAAGTGTGCAACAATGTAGAAATATAGAAAGGGTAGTATGGACTGGGTGTCACATGAACACTGAGGAGAGATGCCTGATCTTTTCTTCATTATCAAGGAAGATGACAACTGAACTGTTAACTGGGTGGAAAAAAAGGGTGGAGACTTTGAGCAGAGAGGACAGTGGTATGTATGATCAGAAGCAGTGAGGTATGAAACAGTTAGGAACATTCAGGTATTGCTGGAGTAATGAGCCATACTGAAGATACATCCAGCAGACTGGTAAAGGCTGAATCAAGGAGACCTTATGTGCCAAGAGAAGGCAATATTTTGGACACTTTGGGTTTTGCTGTATTGTGTGTAAGCAGCAGAGCAATATGATGCAGTGTGTGTTTTAGACAGATCTTCTATCAGCAATAAGGAAGTGGATTTGAGGGAGTTAAGGCTAGATAGAATCTGGACCTGGTGCCTTGAGCCTATAATCCCAGCACTTGGGGGACTATGGCAGTAGGGTTGCCACAAGTTCCAGGCCAATGTGTGGTCTCAAGACACCATGCATACAAACTGGAAGCATTAGGCGACGGTTATGTAGCCCTTAAGTTGTCCAGGCGGGGACAACGAAGGCCTGCATTAAGACTGCAATGAAGATAGAGAGGAAAAGGGAGGTTTAAAAATTGTCTCATGGGTTTTGTTGTCGCCTAATTAGACAGGTTTTTATTTGTTTTGTTTGGTTAGTCCCTGGTAACTGATTGTAAGGAGGGATGATAAAATAAAGAGAGACTCCCCTGGTTTCTAAGTTAGATGAGTGCTAGATTCTGGTACCACCAGAAATGGAGAATGGGGGAATGTGAGGAGTGTGAATGAAGGGCAGAGCTAGTGAGTGCAGCTGTAATGTGCTGGACTTAAATCTGTGGCCCCTCTGTAGTGATCTCAACCAGGCAGTTAGAAGTGGAAGTCAAATGACATTGGAGATGTAAGCTGCAAATAGATTTGGTGGCCGAAGTCACAGAGGTGGCGATTGACACCATTAGCAGATAAGCTCACAGTCAGTGAAAAAGAAGAGCATCCTGACCTTGAGAAGATGGTTCCAGGGAAATGAGCCCACCAAAGATACAGGGCAGAATGAAGTTCCAGGAGAATGGGGCTGGAGCTTGTCTCCTGGACCAGTGAGGACAGGTGGAAGGCCATTCTGGTACTGTTATTCTGGCTGGGCAAAGGAGGAGAAGAGGCACCATGATAACACCAAGGGTTGATGAGTAACCAGGAACACATGCCCTGAGAGGAGTCGGGGAGGGGTGGGAAATGAGAAATGAGTAAATACTTAAGGTGACTCAAGGAACTTATGCCATTCAAGAAGAAATGATTGAAAGAAAAGAAAAAAAAAATGAAGACATGAAGGAACCTCCAGGTGAAAACAGAAGAGAGTTAAGGGAAATCTTTTGGAGGTTCAAGGGATATATTAAGGATGGGTACAGATATAAATGATTTTAGAATATGGTAGCAAATGGTAGATCATGGTTGTTGGACTTAATTGTTTGTATAAAATAGGACCCAAATTGTCCACCAAGAGAAAAGGGTAAAGCAGGACTTCGTAGCTATGTTGAAGAAAAAGGTGCATTTAAAAATAATCCTTTAAGGAAATGGAAATGAATGCTGGCTCGTAGTAGGCAAGAAGGACCAATAGGTGACTCAGAAGACAGTTGATGTGGGAGGTCCAGTTTTGTACTAGCGACTGCCTGAGTAGTGCGCTGAGCTGAATGCTTCTGTTCAAACAACGCAGCCCAGTTCTTGCCCTCCTGGCCTCACGGGCCTCAGCCATGGGGAAAATGAGTTGTCTTCAGAAGTAATGAAGCTGGGCTTGTATAACAACGAAGTTTTGTTTAAGGCAGTATGTGCATAATGTAACTGGAAGATATTCAACTCTGTTTTTAAAGTAACAACATAGAGGGTAGAGATGGCTCAGTGGTTAAGAACACTGGCTGTTCTTCCAGTGGACCCAGGTTCAATTCCAAGCATTCACATGATGGCTCACAACCATCTGTAACTCCATTTGAAGAGACCCAGTGCCCTCTCCTGGTCTCCACAGGCACCGGGCACACCAGCAGTGCCTGGCACATCTGCTTGCAGTATGTCCAGGCATGGAAACTATTTTTTATCTTAAGAAAAAAGTAATGCCATAGAGAGTTCAGCAGACAAGGTAAAAAAATTCTAGAAGGCAGTCAAGAATGAGAAGAGCCACAGAAGAGCAAATGAAAGGAGTAAGGGGGGAGGGGAAGGGGGTCGGCAGGGAGGGGCAAGGAAGGGTGGGAGGCTTTGTGTAGAAAAGATGTGACTAGAGATCACTTGAATTTCTTTGGCGTAATAGCTTGAGTATTGGCCCCTAGTTTCTTTCTGACCTGTTGATGGAGCTTTACAAAGAATAGCCCCGTGCCAGTCAGGGATCGGCTCCTGGACAAGGATTGCCCGGGTACACAGGAATCCTTGGTTGGGTCTCTCCAGACCACTCTGGAATGGCTGCACCCTATCTTGCTGACCGCCTGTTACTGCAGCTCCCACACATGTAACAGTAATAATCCTGAAAGCAGTAGCTCGTTTATATGTGCTTTCTGCCTTGTAAGTTCTTGCTTCTAGTACCTCTGAGAGAAAAGGTCAGGACAGGTGATGGTACCCCACTTACAGACCGGGAAGTGTAGTGTGAGTCCTGGAGGTTCATGGATGAGATACAAATAGAAAGGAGGTCTTCTGCTTCCAGCTTTCTTCAGATATGCCAGACTGCAGTTTGGAGCTCATTGTCCACTGTCGTGGACTTTGGGGTTGCCTAGCTATAGGTTTTAGTCCGGGTGAGCATTGCCACATGCTAGCAGCTCAGAAAGTCGTTATGCCAGGTAGCCTCTGAGTTCCTCTCCTGGAAACTAAGAAGAGCTCTGTAACAACTAACTGGGGCTTCGCTTCAGTATTTGTGAAGTAGGAAGAGTAACTGTCCTGTCCTTAAGGTTCGAGGACCCTATGTGATCATGAAGTTACTACACAGCACCTCTCAATTCTTTAAGAACTTGATATTACTGTATTGTGTGGAAAGTGTCTTCATTCGGTGCTGGATACTATGTCTGTAAACATTGCACAATACATGTTTCTTTAAAATTTTTAAAGGTTCCAAACAGGTTCGTTGATATCCTAGAGGCCAGAGTCAATGGCAAAGCTAGAGCTGGAGTTCCTCTGCTCTTCCTCTCAGATTGGATTTCAGGTCTAGAAACTGGGAGGAGATGTCTCGGTGGTGAATCAGTGTAGCAGAAGGAAGTGGTTCTTAGTGTTACTTTACCTGGAAGAGTCTAGTACCTTAGGCTAAAGTCACTGGTGTCAGCCCTTTGTGACAATGTGTTTTTCAGAATGGACCCAGAAGATAAAGATAAAGTCATCGCATTCTACCAAGATAGCATTTAGCTGAAGGGTGCCTGCAGTGTGGGGCAGGCTTTGGTGAAGGATGCCTGCAGTGTGGGGCAGGCTTTGGTGAAGGGTGCCTGCAGTGTGGGGCAGGCTTTGGTGAAGGGTGCCTGCAGTGTGGGGCAGGCTTTGGTTCACAGGCTAACCATGACTGCGCTTCTTCGGTTCTGTGGCTTTCCGTGCTTGCTGAATGCTGAGCCAGCCTAGTCTCCTTTTCTACTCTGGGCCTGACCATCTTGTCATATGAGAGCTGGAATCTAGCCAGTTCCTCTGCTATTCTGTCACAGTTTAGTTCCAGGCATTCCCTGCAGCATGTGTATTTTCAGGCAGAACATGGCTGCATTAGACCAGAGGCAGATGTGTTGAATGAAGTGTACAGAGAAGAGTGTTCAGTAGCTTTGAAATTACCCGATTACATTTCAGTGAGGAAGGGGGGAAAGGTTAACCTAGTACTCCACAGTCACTGACTTGTTACTAATTTGTATGTGTAATGTCCAGAGTTCATTATAAACATTGACAGTCACTGTTGTGTGGCTGCAGGGTACAGCAAGCTTATGCCAGCTAAACTCAGCTTTAGTTTTGTTCATCTGGGGCAGGAAATGGGAGGGTGCTAATTCAGGTTAGAAATACTAACGCTCTGATGTTCTCTCGGGTGTTCAAATCTGGTCCAGATTCAGAATCATAATGACATAATGACAGCTCTTTATGGAAGCTTCTGGGTGGATTTTTCCTACTGTTCAGTTTTGTTTGTGTGTGCTGTTATTAGTGTGCCCAGGATCATTTCGGTGGTGCTGGGGATTGAACCTAGGTCCTGAGCACTTCACTGCTGAGGTACAGCCCAGCTTGACGAGCCTCTGAATATTGGCAACTAAATGCTGTCCGTGAGGATTAGCAAACTTACCTACTTTTTCATTGGTATCTTGAATCCTGGCAATTTAATTTATGTATTTACACTTAGGGATTGTTTTTGTTTTTACCTTTTCTAAGCTATTATATATTTTTAACAGAGCAAATATTTAATCTATACAATTTCATAACCAAGAGATTTAAAGGTTAACTCTGAAACTAGGTCAGGAGAAAACATGTACTTTAGTTTTAAAGCTAGCCAGATGAGGAAGTACAGAAACAGTGTAGAAGCATTGACAAGCTTACAAAACCAATTTCTTACAGTTTTCTGAGAACTCCTGTCTCTGTAGCTAAAGTACGTGAGTCATGCCTTCCCTTTGTCTTGCCACTCATTCATTCACCCATTCATTATTACCCATCCATTCATTGTTCACTCTGCCAAGAATGGCTCTAGATACTAGGTAACAACAATAAATAAGACAGTCGGAACTTAGTGTGTGCCAGTTCTGTGCCAAGCACTTTGAAACTTGAAATGTCCTTTCAGCTCCACAGTCTGATGTAACACAGTAAGTGTTACACTAGAAGTCAGTTTCCCCCAAAACTCGTTGATTGGCTGTGTGGCTTGAGGGGAGACGGGTTCAGGGTCAGTTTCCTCCTTTCTGAAATGCTGTTGCTCATTGTTTACTTCATAGCATTGGTGTAAGTATCAAATGAAATTGTCATTTGGAAAGAGCTTTGGGTAATGTCAAACCTTGCTTGTACAGAGACAAGGGGTAATCTTGTAACTCGACATGGTTTGGGTCATTTCATTGCCTCTGTAAAAAGTATAAAGGGTATGTGCTGTACATATAAATATCTAGCTGTGTCACTTCCTGCTCATGGGGTTGGGGGTAATAACTACAGCAAGTAAGACTGACATAGGAAAGATGATCCGGTCCATATACTGCATCAGTTCAGCAGATGATGTTCGTTATAAAGTGCTCAAATGAAGGTGCAGAGAAGAGAGAAAATGTAAGTTGGCCTCTCACCTCAAGAAACAGACTTGGATTTGAAAACTGAGAGTGACCAAATATAAACCCTGAACTTAATTACAGGAATTAAAGCTATTCATTTGCCCCCTAAATGTTTTTAAAGGTCCTCTGATAGACATCAGGGTACCTGCTGGGATATGGTAAGAAGACATTGTTTCCAGTTTCATATTTAATTAGCTCTCATGTCTACTGTGCTAATATTTTAGGATGAGGTAAGAAATGTGATCTGGACAGAGACATAACTCATTCAGGAGTTTGATTCCCAGAACCCACATAAAAGAGCCAGCGGACATGCTGTACATGTAATCCCAGCACTGGGAAAGCAGAGCCAGGAAGATCCCTGGAGCTACTGACCAACCAGTCTTGCCTAATGGGTGAGCTGTAGACCAATAGAGACCTTACTCCAAAGGAGGAGGATGGCGTTCCTGAGGATGGTAACCTGAAGTTGTCCTCTGGCTTTCCCACATGTGTGCTCTGCACACACACACACACACACACACACACACACACACACACACACACAGATTTGTTTTGTTTTTAAATGATCTACCCTAAAGTAAACTCCATCATGTACAAATTCAAGAAGACTCTCCCTCACAGCTAAGAGTGATGGCTCACAACATAATCCCAGCACTCAAGAGTCCAAGCTCAAAGATCATGAGTTTGAAGCCAGCCTGGGCTGTGCAGTAAGACCTTCCCTCAAAGAAAACCACAAACTGGCCAGCATGGTGATGCACACCTTTAGTCCCAGCATTAGGGAGGCAGAGACTCTATGAGTCCCAGAACAGCAAGGACTACATAGAGAGACCCTGTCTCAAAGGGGAAAATGAAAAACAAAACCACAAACCAATAATAATAATCACTTTCAAACGCTAGTTCTCTTCAGTGCTTGGAACACCAGCAGCTGGCTTGAATGAGTAAAAGCATCCATCTCTGACTGAGCTTTGTTGGTGCTCTGCTGCCGGGCAGCTGTTTGAAGGCCCTTCCCAGAGCCAGCCCTGAAAGCAATAGGAGAACTTGCCCCCAGAAAGTCTGGGGCATACCCCAAATAGGCCTGTCATGAGTAGGGGTGGTTTTTTTTTAACCTTAGCATTTCTTTTGGGTTTTTATTCCTTTTATGTTCTGCCTTTTGATAATCCCCAAAAGAGTGGATTAAATTGATTATGCTGAAAAGATACCTTGTAAGGCTTCTCTGGGGCCCACTCTGTAACAGCACAGTCCAGCATAGATCAGGCTGTTCTTGAAGCTGCTGCAAAACCATTTAACATTCCCAGGGGGCCGTGTGAAAATGAGCACAGCATAGGATAGAAAAGTAGGGCAGTGTGCTAGTTATTTTCCAGAGCATTATCAGGCTGTTGTTTGGTCTTAACTCTTTCCTCTCAATTATCAAGGTAATACTACCAGTTAAAACTGTGTTTGCCTCTTCCAGTGTCTTGTGGACACATGGAGATGCTCCATCTCGTCTTCACAGCTGCCCTGTGAACACGAGTTTGTTTTCATTGTTACTGGTTTTGCAAATGAAAACTCTCAGGCCCAGAGCAGAGTTGGAATTAGAGTGAGGCACTCCCTTCAGGTGCAGAGTTTAAGGGGGTGTGCCCAAACCTCAGTAATCAAGGTAAACAATATTGTATGCATTGACAATTGCAATTCTGACAGCATCTGGATTAAGGTGAGATAAATTATTCAATTGTATAGTCAGGACCTGAAATTTATTTCAACTAGTATATTATTCATCATAGATACTTTATATTGATTTTTCAATTATTACATTAAATTATTACTCACCATGATTAGTTCAGTTATCTTACTTGGTTTTGCATACTCTTCGATTTTTGCTTCTGAGGCCAGTGCTTCCCTTAGGTCACCCTGGTGCCACCCTGCCTTGGAGACTGTGAGTGGCCCAGTCATATGGCCTGAAGTAGCAGAGCCTGCATTTGACTCCAGATCACATGGCTTTTTCATCATTCTACTTAAAATGCCTGATTGTCTTTAAATTCTCTTAGGCTTTTGAGCCCCATTATTTTAAAATATCCTTAACTCCCTTTGGCCTTTATGAATTTTTGTCCTGTGAATTTCAATCATGTGCCCTCTGTTCTCTTACATCTTTTGATTTTGTGAGTGTTTCTGCCAAGGGCACATTTCAGGACTGCTGCTTTGAATAGAACAGGGTTTGTGGCCTGAGTTAAGTCTGATGTGGTGTATATCTGTGATACTAGCACTTGGGAGATTGGGAAGTGGGGGGTTTTGAGTTTGAGGCCAGCCTAGGCTACATCAAAGCAAACAACCCAAACCAAGCAGAAAAGAGTAATTGAATAGAGCCAACTCTGAATCAGCTGGGGGAGGAGAGTTGTGTTCCCTTAATGACATTGTAGAACAGAAGGGTGACTGAATTCAGGGACATGTTTTAAAAGGCCAGGTGGGAACACTGCATGCTTGGAATCACAACTGCCTGGGAATAAAGGATCCCAAGTTCTAAAACAAAAACCAAACATATGTAAACTTTGAAAGTATAAGGTAAAAACTTCTATATACCATTCTTTTAGTGATGGTGTTTTGAGGGGAGAGGCTCTCTGAGAGAGGGTCTTACTCTGTAGGCCAAGGTAGCCTTGAACTTGATATAATCCCTCATGTTTCAGCCTCTTGAGAATTAGGATTTGGGATTGCAGGTATGAGCTACTACATCTGGTGGAAATTTCTTGAACAATAAAAATAGTCAAACCCAATTAACAATGATGTTATTTCTATGGAGGAAATATATCCAAATATGTGAAGATTTTTGTCTCTCATTATGATCTTGTTTTCTATAGTGTGTATCAGTTAGTCCTGCAGTGCATTTGAAAGAGCCTGTTGTGGTGGCACATGCTGGTAGGATTTGCTGAAGGAGGCGGAGGCAGGAAGATCACAAGTTCGAGGCCAGCCTGGGCTACAATTTAAAAAAAAAAAACCTCTCCGAATGATCGTTTCCCTTATGTTTGCCTGAGAATTTCAGGTCTAGTATATCTGTTGAGGAAATACTGGAAGTCTTAAGTTTAGAAACAAAAGGTAAGAGCAGGAGTAAATTGGTGTTTTCCTTTACAATTAAATCTTAGTTGAGGTAAAGGAAATTGAAGACAAGGGGACTTTATTTTGGGATACTGCAGTGTCTGTTGTAAAAGAAAGAGGGATGTGGAGAGTTTCAGCATCCCTGAGAACAGCACAGGATAAAACTAATTCTCAGCTACAGGCATTGATTTGGTTTGAGAATCAGACATAGAAAGAGGAGGGTCTCATTCCTGAGCATGCGGTTTCCTTGTCTTACTACAGCGAGACTGGTTTGTAAGGAGCTTTTATTTTTATGGGGTTCATATGGGAACTGGGAGGATGGAGCCTAAGGGTCTGGGCCACACTGCTGGGGAGCTGAGTACAGGGCTGCAGCACTTAGTGCTCACCTAACAGGCTGCACTGGAGTGTAGAAGACCTGAAAGGGCATGGATGGATGGCGGTGTGAAAAGTTGAGTGCAGAGAGGAAACAGAGCCAGAAGGGCGCTTGATTGTGTGAATAGGGTGTGTTGTTTTGTTTATGTACCGGCCAGCCTTTGGGTAGTGAGGGTAAAGAGGAAAAGAATGGCAGTTTCCTCTGCTGTTAGATAAGTAGCAGAGATCTTAGCATTAGTCCCTATTAGTCTGCTGCTTGTTAGAAGGGAAAGGTGGGTGGGGACAGACAGACAGACAAACAAAAACCTTCCTTTTATGCTCCGTCAGCACTGGCCTTAGAGAATGGTGAATCGTTAACAAACAATGTAGAGAAACTGGAAAGTAGAGGAATAGGTGGTCTTTCCAAGTGTGTTCTCTTTGAAGCAGCAGTGTGTACACTATGCAAGTACCACTTAGTTGTTGGAGATGCCAACAGACAGAAAGACTAGGTTGCACACACTGCCATCGACTTGGAAGAGAAATATCATAAGAACATTCTGTATTGTGCCAGGTGGTGGTGGTGCACACCTTTAATCCCAGCACTCTGGAGGCAGAGGCAGGCAGATCTCTAAGTTGGAGGTCAGCCTGGTCTACAGAGAAAGCTCTGGGACAGCCAGGGCTACACAGAGAAACCCTGTTTCAAACCAAAACAAATAAGCAAACAGTCTGTGGTAGAAAGGTGCCAGAGCCTAGGCTGGTGCTGGAGACATGAGTGGAAGTAGTTTCCGAAAAAAACGGCATGGTCAACGGGGACATCAAGATCCTACAGACCCAGTGCCTGAAGATCAAATCTCATGAGCAATCCCAGGAGTGGGCTTGAGCTCAGAAACTAACAACCGAGGTCTACCAGGGGAAGCTAAAGTACGAGGAGGCTCTTTACCTTTGTGTGATGAGGCTGTTTTTTCCTGGACACTGAGTAGACATTTCATGGTCTCAAGTTACATCAACTCCATTGAAAGACTTACTTTTTAATTGGCAAAGATTGAAAGAGGGAGGCTGACTTCTTTTTAATGTACTTTTATGTTTTATAGTTTGGTTTTTTATTTCCACAGAACATAGCTATCATTGTCATTGCCCCAAATGGACTAGTATCTACTAGAATCTACTGGGTCACGTGTGGCTAAATATTTTTATGTGCCCGATAGCATCCCAGAGCAAGGAAGTGGAGTATACTGCATCTTTCCTTTTTCACTTCATCTATGGAGAAACAAAACATGGCAGAGTAAAATGACAGCCTTCTGCACTCACTCCCTGCTTGTAGAGGGAGCCATGGAGAGGAAAGGGGTGGCTGGACTAGAAGGAGAGGTGTTTGAAAGAATGAAATGTCAGGCAAGTGTTGGGAGTGAAGGAGCCGACTCCAAGTGTGAAGAGTTCTGTGTTCCTGAGTTCCGTGTGACTTCCTGTGCCTGTCATGACTTGGATGTAGAGCTATTTCTTACAGCAGTGTTCTGACAGATGGGAACATGCAGTGATCACAGCTCCCTGCAAGATCACCCTTCAGCCTTCAGAACTTTCCTTGACAAGAGTTCATGACATCTGACAGGCTTCAGAAGCATAAAAGGTGAATTCAAGTGACTTAGGTCTGCAACCAAGAGTCTCAATAGCAAGCCGTCTAAAGGGGTCATCTATAGTTATCTATAGTAAAGCATCAGGAAGCCCAGGCACCCTTTCTGAGCTGAGAGTATAACAGGAAGTTAATGTAACTTGTTGCCTTGTCCTCTGGAAGGGTTTCCTCATTCATTCATTCATTCATTCATTCAGCAGTTATTGTGTACAGATATACTTTATGCCGGTCCGTCACTGTCCCTGCCTCACGGTTCTCTGAGTCACACATATCTCTCTCACACGTAGCAGAACTCAGCATGGCATGGGGGGCAGTAGCTGCAAGTGAAGGGAGCTATGGAGAGAAAAGTTATGATGACTGTAAGGAGAGAAGTGTTTAAAAAAGACAAAGGAAGTGTAGGAGCTGAGGAGATATCTCCAAGTGTGAAGAACCGAGTTCCTTCAGCATAAAAAAGCTGGGCGTAGTGACTCAGTGGCCAGTCAGCCTCACCTAATCTGTGAGCTGTATGCCAGTAAAAAATCTTGTCTCAAGAAACAAGGGAGACAGATCCAGGACAGCCAAAGCTATACAGAGAAACCCTGTCTCAAAAAGAAACAAGGGAGACAGATCCAGGACAGCCAAAGCTATACAGAGAAACCCTGTCTCAAAAAGAAACAAGGTAGGCAGTACAGCACCTCAGAAACAATACGTGGGGCTGACCTGTGGCTTCTTCTCACACACATAGAGGTGGGAGAGAGAATATGAAGTTGGGAGACAGTATACAATGTAGGCAGGTGAGTTAACAAAATCCTTAAAGGACTCACTGAGGAGGAATCTGAATTTTATCCTGAAGACAGTAGCTTATGTCAAATTGTTGCCCCTCTTTCTCTTCTCCTCCCCCACTTCATGTGGTGTGTGTGTGTGTGTGTGTGTGTGTGTGTGTGTGTGTGTGTGTGTGTGTGAAGGATGACAGTCTTCTTCATTCTCTGCCTTATTCCCTGAACCTGGACCTAGGCTGGTGGCCAGCAGACCCCAGCTACCCTGTCTCAGCCGTCCACAGTGCTGGAGCTGCAGTGGAACACCCAGCTTTTCACATGGGTTCTGGGACCCATACACTCTTACCCACTGAGCCATCCCTCCGGCCCAGTTCGATTGTCGTGAACAGAAACAAGTCATGGTTGACATTGTGTCATGTTCTGGGAAGCATGAAGAAGAGACTTAAGGGAGAGAGAAAACTAGAGGCAGAAATGAGGAAGATCTGAATTGAGATATTATCCATGTGGACATAGAGTAGAATTGACTTGAGAGAAGGAATTGAATTTGAAAACTGCTTCGGAGGTCTATAACTAGCTGAATGGAAGTAGTAGATGGGAATAAGAAACCAATAGAGTCGGACAAGTTTCTAGCCTAGGCATGGGGGGTGCCTGTATGGTGCCAGCCTTGGGCTCTCTGATGTGAAGGATTATCACAGATGAGTCATTAGGGTTGATTCAGTCACTGACAGGAATCCTCACTGTTCATCTTTGAAACTAACGATGAAATGGCTCTGGGCCTCTTCTCGCTGAGACCTTTGGAACAGCACTAAATAGGTATGAATCAGGTTTCACTAGTGAAACCCTTAGGTCTCCACCTCAGGGTTCCGCAGCACACATGCTTGCTTTTATTACAGTTGGATACCCTTTTGATACTGGCTTTCGAGCCTGCTTTTTAATAGCTCTGTAATCATATGTATGTTTTGTGTTTCATCTTGATAATGATTACTATCCCTAGCACTTTATCTTCAAAGATCTCCAAGTAATTGATCTGCATAACGTCCCTGGGAGTTAGTAGGTGGGGATATTCTTGCTTCTTTTTTTTTTTTCTCAGATGGGAAAAACCCAAAGATACTCAGGGACTTGTCCCCAGGCAATACAGCCTTTGAATCAACAGACTGCTTTTGAATCTGAAGTTTTCTTTATCTTATCAAACTCAAACTAGAACTATATCGCCAGTTTTAGCTTTTTATACCATGTTTTCTATTTCATTGTTTGTAAATCTCAGCATTAAGATTTTGAAGTAGGTGAGCAAGATCCCAGAAAAGTGAAGGTGATCAGATGCCTAAGCCCTGCCTATGATAGAGAAGGGACAGAAATACAACCAGGTCTTAAGTCCTAGTATACATTCAAGGAAGGAGTGTTCATTTTCCAGGGAAGCTATGGCATCATTTCAACTAACAACCCAGCCAGCCATTTATCATAGTCTTCTTTGACATTGTAATGTGACTAACACTTAATGCAGCAACCTTAAAGAGTCATGGGAATTGTCATATTTGTGTGTGCATATATATGTATGTGTATGTGTATATGCATATAATAAGGCTGTCCAGTAGAATAGTCAGAGAATTGACTTTAGAGTAAGATCTTGGCTGAAATCCCTCCCAAAAAGGAATGGGGACACTGGGCAGGAACTCAGGCATCCAGCAGCATGGGCAGGAGTTGACCATCCCTGCTTCTAACTTCAGAGACAAAGTGTAATCATATTGAAGCGGCCATTGGCTTTTCTGTTGTATGGCAAGCCCAGGTAAATTCAACTGTTGAAGTATTACAGCCTATTAAAGAAGCCAGTGAGACATTTCAGTCTTGCGCCAATCAGGTACTCGTCCCACCCCCTATTTGTGGACAAATATGGGAAGGTGATTTCGGTCAGTCAGCTGTCAGTATGTGCCTTCCAAAACATTATAGTCATGTTACAGTAAACTTTTTATATTTGTTGCGTCACAAAGATTTATTGAAGTGATAAAAGTTATTATGGAAAACAGTGTGCAGTAACTATGGCAACAGTTATTTGATCTCACAGTAATTAGCTGAGCATTCGGTTGCACAATACTTTTCACAATGCCTTCCTGGTTAGTTCATTAAACAAAATTAGCTTTTGTTTGAACTGTCTTCCTACAGCGTCCTAAATTTGATTTTAGTTCAAAAGAATTAGAAAGTGTATTTTAAAACTACCTTTCCAACTTTTGGTTTATGACCATTATTTGAAGTCATAACTTTTAATTTGAATTCTCTACTTATATACTACAGTGTAATGTGATTTATTGGCTTGTCCTCTGAATCTCTCTCACTATAGCAGAGTGGCCCATGAGGTGTACAGCAAAGTTGAAGACTAGTGTCTTCTGGTGGCCTGTGGCTGGGTGCGATTGCAGGTTGAGATCAGCTAGAGCCCTTCCTCGGATGTCTCCATTTCTACCCCATGGTGCTGGGCGACCGGACTGACTGTAAGTGTTACAGTCCCCAGATCACATGCATTACTTTCTTTTTTTTGGGGGGGGGGGGGGCGAGCGTTTCGAGACAGGGTTTCTCTCTGTAGTTTTGTGCCTTTCCTGGCAAACTCACTCTGTAGACCAGGCTGGCCTCGAACTCACAGAGATCCGCCTGCCTCTGCCTCCCGAGTGCTGGGATTAAAGGCTTGCGCTACCACCGCCTGGCAGCGTTACTTTCTTAACCATCTGTGTCTCCCTTGCTACCTGGAGCTGCTCACCGCCTAGCGCTGCCCAGACTCCCTCAGCTCAGCACTTTGGTCATGCTCCTGGCACATGCTCCTTCCTCTTTCTACATGCAGGTGATGCATGCAGATGGTGAGGTCATCGCTAGAGGATTTCCCCTTGAGATGCGGTCCTCAAACTGCTTGTCCTCCCTGTCTTCCACCACCACCACCAACAAAAAAGTGTCAGGCATTCAAGATTTCAGATAAAAAAGAATGAAAATGAAATGGAAAGAGGAGAAAAGTTCCAGAGTGTATTAGTATAACAATTTCTTTTTTTCTCATTCAGTAAATGCAGTTAGAAAGATGGCTCCCCAGTTTAAGGGCAGTTGCTGCTCTCCAGAGGGCCTGAGTTGGGTTCCTAGCACATAGATTGGACTGGCCACAACTTCCTGTAACTCCAGCTCCAGGGGACTCCAACATCCCTGGCCTCACATCTACACACTAAAAATCATAAAAATAAAACATTAAATTCAATAAATGTTCCCTGTATTTCATTTTAATCCCTGTCAACTTGATGATTTATATATATATATATATATTTTTTTTTTTTAATGTGTAGACAATACTAGCTTTTGAAAACTTTCTAAGTTCTATGAAGTTCCTTTCTCATTTAACTCCCAATTGCCTGCTAGTTTTCAGTTGGGGAGTTTTTTGTTGTTGTTGTTTGGTTTTGGGGGGGTTGTTTTGTTTTGTTGTTGTTGTTGTTTTGTTTTTTGCGTAAAGACACATCTTTTCCAGTTCTGGGGATACTTGTTCCTAAGTTCATTGGTCTCTGCTAAGGACGGGTGAATTTTCGCTCTCAGCGACCATCAACAGAGCTCTGTTGTTAAGGACTTACTTGTTCCTGCTCTTGCTTGCCATTCAAAATGTGCAGGATGATCTGGACATGATAAAAACAGCATCGATTGATTGACCCGTTATCCTCGGTGGCTTCAGCACCCGGCTCATTGCCTTCTGCCATCTTCTCCAGCACTGTTTATAGTCTGGATGCTTTCAGCGTCGTCACTGGGGTCAAGGATCCTCAGATTCCTCACACCCACAAACATTCCCTCCTGCACACTCCTTTTCTCCCTAGAGTAACATCATTTAGAAACTTGAATACCCTTTGATACAGCCTTCACTGAGGCTTCTGTGAAATCCCCCCGCTTTCCGTCATAGTATCCCTGTTCCTAGTCCCGCTGCAGCTGTCCTGTACCTGATTCTTGGCTCGAGCATCATCGTACATTACAGTTAAAGGGTAAAGCACTCTTGCTTGGTGGGCTGTGAACCCCAGGAAAGGAACACTACTTCTGCTTCTCCTGAGTCATCTCTTGGCATCTACAAGACTGTGCTCAGATTACAGCCAAGCAAATCAGTGGGCTAGCCTCACCTCACTATCTCCTGAATTCTAATTCCTATTGTCCATTTTACTGCCCAGGCCCTGCCACATGGATAGTCACCCTCTTGACTCCCCTAATTTTGCATTCCTTTTCTAGGCCTCTCAGATGTTCTGTGTATGGACCTCTTATCCTTTCAGGAGAGGAGGGAAGAAAGAACATGTTATTTATTGGACCAGTACTCCTGGTCTCGGTGATTCAGCCCCGCCTACACTGCTCACTTGGCAGATTTCCTGGAGCAGCCACCAGCTCTCCAGACCCCTTTGATCACCTCACCTCCCGCTGCGCCAGTCTGGTCCAACCAGACTCCGTCTTTTGTCCCGCTCCAGTGCTCCAGGACTCTCCCAAGACTGGCTGCTCAATTTCACTCAGACAAAAAGGATGTCTGAGCTATGTGTCTTCCAGCCCTGGTAGCTCTGTAAGCCGCCATTGCCAAGCATGGGTTCGTTATGCAGTCTCTCAGGGAACCCTTACCAGCTGAGCAGAACTGAGGGCAGGTGAGCTCGTTCACCTCAGCCTCCGCCATGCTGTTACTGAGCACGTTTCCTGTTTTCTGTCAGCCCTCCATGAGTCCCTCTTACCTTAAGTCCTCTTCTCTCTTGCTGCTGATGCGTTGAAGGACTGGTTGTTTTCAGACCACCATCTTGCTTTGCCTCTGGTCATACTGAATCTCTGCCCACTCCACTGTCCTCCTGTCTCTGGCTGTAGACTATCATTTTATTAAGAACTTGCAAAGACAGAAATGGTGTGAGCATCGTCTGATGATGTATGCAGTGTCTGATAGGATGTCTGACATGGTAGACACTCCGTGAACATTTGAGGAAAGAAGAAAGGAGAGTAGATTTGACAGTGGTGCTGTGCTGTACACATAGCTACGTTTCCTTTTACGTGTTCATTGTGGGTATTCATCATCATCCATTTTCTTCTATCCCTAGAAACCCAGTGAAGTCAGTGCTGTTATCCCTGTTACAGATGTGCAGATGAAAACTCGTGGAAAAGCTTCCTGTCTTTCACAAGCCTGCCTGATACCATCAGTTCTAGAAAGCCTTATTATCCCCCCAGCCTTCCATAGCCCTGTCCTGGGCAGCTATTTACAAAAATGGCAGTGGGAATGGCTCCTGTGGCAGATGTATTATGTCCCATTAGAACTCCTCGCCCACTGCTTACATGAGGTCTTGGGGGACTTGGGGTCTGTAGCTGGAGAGTTTTCTCTCTGGGTCCCGCCAAGCTCCGGAAGTCCGGCAGCCCACTTATAAAGTAAACACACAGACATACAGACCATCCCACAGCAGGGGTCTTTTTGGACAGTTTTTATTTTCTGTCTCTCACTCCATATGCCAGTCCTAGCATCTGTACCCTCTCACAGGTTCTAAGTCCCTCGAGTGGATGGAAAGTGTTTCTGCATTTTTGTGAGCCTTGTTGGACAGGCAGGGGATTGTTGTGTGGTGACCTGCACTGTCTGCTGAGTTTGGGGCTCTGTGGCATGGGTTCTGGTGACTGATTCATTCCGGAGGCTTACCTTCTACTGTTTGCCTTCTGCACCTTCCTGCTAGTTCCTGCAGGAGGCCTCTCCTTCTCTAAGGGCCTTTCTGTCTCCCCAGTCAAGCACTGATAGTTCTTAGACATTAGCAATATGGTGACTAAATGATAAGCCACTTTGCAAAGACCTCAAAAGCAAGCCCAGGCTTAAATGTGTATTTGCATATAAATTATAAACAAAAATTTTGTTATCTTCTTTAAATACTTAATTTAGCTGTGATTACTAAGAAATTACTGCAAACTATAAGTTCAATGAATAACCAGCCGCCAAGTAATTCCAAGACAAAAAAAATGCAAAAACTCTTTCAAAAATGTTTGACTAGAAAAATATTTTAATTGAATTTTGAATATAACTTTAGTGTTTGATATAATATCAGTAGATGAGAATTCAAAAAATAAACATACTTGGAATCTTAAAAGTACTCAGTGTCCACAGTACACATAGCTCAAGAAATACTTGCCAGATTTTAATTGATGATAGTGAAATGGTAATTATTGTGGTGGAGGGGAGAAACAAAGGTGATCGATTAAGTACTAGTAAGGGAATTCTCAAAGCTGTTCTGGAGACACTACCCTGTCTTTGGGGTTCTCCAGTGGCGTGCAGGGGGCGTTCTGTAGCAGTCTTCTGTCCCTCCTCTCAGGTTTGTTCTCCACCCTCCTCTGGTTCCTTCGATGGCAGAGAGGAAGTTGGGGGAGGCTGGAGAAGCCTAAGGGCAGAACACGGGGTAGATGAAGCCAATACCGGTGTTTGCCATGCCCTGGCCCTAACACAGAGCCAAGGCCTGTACGTTGCTGGCTTATGCTCTCGCTCCTTGTTTGCTTTTGTGAAGCATGCCGGAACTGACCTTTCCACTTGCCCTTCACGCTCTGGGTGACTCAAATGCTGAGCCATTGTTTTAGGAACTGATTATGCATTGACAGTATGGTAGAGGTATTTCCTCAGCACCGTGCTGAGGCTGAAAGGTGGGTAGTTTTTGGTATGCTTTTGCATCAATCAGCAAGACCTCTTTTTCTTTCCTTGGGTGTTGTTTTGGTTTTTCCTTCTGTAATACAGATTGCAATTCTAGATGCTGAAATTAACCTGAACCTGTCCAAAAACTGCCAGAGATCTTGTAGCTTTCACCAGCAGCTCATAGCATTAGTGTGTCATTTCTGTTAAAGGCTCACACCAGCCTTCTTACCGTCCGTCACATGGGGGCTAAGATGGAACTGGAGTTAGAACAGAGTCAGATGTGGACATGTGAGCCGTGTTAAGCTCCTGTGCTTGTAAATTCCCAAGTAGAGCAACTGTAACCAGTTTGAAGGGAGATTTTTACTAAGTAGATTCATGGGATCTGCCCTCTCTGAAAGTTTGGAGTTGCCAGTTAAATACATATGTATTTTTCAAAGGAAATCATCAAAAAGGACATTCCACTCTTATTACAAAGCTATTTTAGGGGTAAAGTATTTTGATAGATGTGGTTCGGTGCACCTGGGAACTGAGCTGTAGCTTGAGGCAGTTAGAACAGATGGAGCTCTGATATAGCTCAACATTTGGGTTTTCCCCCTGTTCGAGGCACATGCTTGGTGGGGCCAGCGGGAGCCTTAACAATTCTCCATGCTGATGTTAGAAAAGTGGCTTCCTCGTGAGAAGTTCTCATTACGGAAGAGTTCTAGGACCATTGTGGGGCCTCCCTCAAATAAATGTATAGTGAGGTCTGTTGTGGTATAAACATTTTGTAGAGAGAGTGAAGTCTATAGACAGGACTAAGTCATGTCAAGGCTACTTAAATTTGCATCCCATGCAAGGTTAAGGCACTTACTGACTGACATGAATAGCAGACATATAACAAGATAGAAAAACTGCTGTGAGCTTCCTCCTTCTGTGAAGCTGAGTTGAATCACTAGTCAGATTGTGAGTGTACATGTGCACAGTGCTGGCTGCATTCCATGCTCACCGGCCATCTCAGCAGATCACTTGCTTGCTAAGTGACATTTTACAATCCTGACACTTTTCCCCTTGGACTAAAGTTCTGTCTTTCCTCAGCCATATGCTTATGAAAGCAACATATCAGGAGAGAAATGACCTGGTAAACTCAGCACAGTCATCTGCTCCATCCATAAATTAGTAACAGATATAGGACCACAGAAGAATGAATATGTTTGTTATTGTTGTTTATCTTTGTTATATTTTTGTTTTGTTGAGACAAAGCCTCACTGTGTAGTTGGGCTGACCTGGAACTCAAACAAATCCTGTCTCAGCCCCGCAAGTGCTGAGTTTTACAGGTATAAGCCACCACACCCACTCATTTGTCACTTCTTGTTTCCTGTCCCAAGATAAGTTCCCCAAGGGCAGAAACCATCTTTCTGTCCTCATCTGGTAATTGTTGATGGAATGTTGAAGGACACCCAAAGCTATCAGTTAACAAATGGTGATGATAATTTTTTAGCACTTCCTTATTAGTAGCACAAGCAGTAACATGGATACTGTGAGCTAGGTAAGAGTCAACCCTTCCCACCCTGGGTTCCTGAGAAACTCGTTGGCTACTGAGGAGAACTAGGCCCAAGTGCTTCCTCAGAGACAGCCTTTACAAACTGGGGAACTGGCTTTCATTGCCAGAGCTGTTTCTAGATCAGTGGAAATGTCCTGTGCTTGCAGCGTCTGCTAAGCCTGCTGTGTTCTTTCGCTTAACGTTTTATTAGCCTTTGTGCAAACTGCTTATTTGAAACAATACAGTTGGGTGACTGCAGCCATTCTAACAATCAGGGTTTTCTTTTTAACAGTATGAACATTACAGATTGCCTTTCATTGCACACAGTATTAAGACCAAAAAAAAGTACTGTTTAGAAATGATTGTGCTAACCTCACTTTAAAATAAAAAGGTTCTATTTAAAGTTCAGCTGATTATAGTATAAATCAGGACTGATGATTCATTCTAGCTATACTTTTACCCATTTGTATGCTTTTAGTTCTTCTTTGGGACCCAGAGAGGAGAAAGCCCTTGAATTATGTAGATTACTTATTTAAGGCACTCGATTTAGTAGCAACTTGTTGACTAATTGAGGAAACACTTTTAGTTAGAAATAATTAGAAACAGAAAATCCAGTTTGGTGAAGGGCACCTCATTATAGTTATAGTTCATTTGTGAGTATATTTGGATTAAGTAAATGTGTAAATTTAGTCATTTCTCAAGTGCATGCTTGCCTCCTGATCCTGCCTTACAAACCTATAGTCTTCCTCCCAGTAGCTCAGCTATAGGAGACCCTAGACATTTTCTAGGAAGAAACCTGCTGGTGTACCCAGACTGGGTCAGTGAGTGCAATCTCAGCTCTGCTCCTTTCCTACAATCTTTGTGACGATCATAAGCAAATTCCAATGGCTTTAAAGGACTCAGAGCTTTTCTGACAGACTTTCTTCCTTCAAGTCTGTGGCTGTGATCTAGTTAGCTATTTTCCCTCACTGTGCAGAGCGGGCAGGGCAGCAGGATGGGTCATTCACCCTAGAGCTGTGAACAGGGCCTAGCCTGGTCTGGTGGTGGACTTCAGTGCTGAAGATAAAATGGCGTTGAACTGCCTGCCAGTTTACCAGCTGAGGCAGGGATACAAGCTCGGCCATTGTGTTAGTTACTTTTCTCATCGCTAAGACAAAATACCTGACAACACACAACTTAAGGATGGAGGGGTTTATTGGGACTCACAACTCGTCATGGAGAAGCCATGGCAGCAGGGGTACAGCTGGCCACATCATCCCCACAGTCAGGAAGTAGAGAGAGCTGACTGCTGGTGCTCGGCACCAGGTCCTCATGGAGTGGTGGTGTCCATTTTCAGAGGTGAGTCTTTCCTTCTAATATAGACCTTTCCGGAAACACCTTCACAGATGCACTCAAAGGTATGTTTCCATGGTGATTCTAAATCAAGTGAAGTTGACAATGAAGATTAACCATCACAGTCACTGAAAGTCTAAAATGTCACTCATTACACAGCAAGGCTGATGGAGCGTACTGAGGGGAATGCAGGAATCTCCACAGGCTCTGATACGCTTCCAGGTCATCCTCTGTGTGGCTCAGCACACTCAGCTACAGGGGCCAGAAAGCAGAGTGCATGAGTAATCTGGTGTCTTTGTAGACACTGTGCTGGAGAGTAAATGCCCAGCCCTGACTAGTCCCCTCAATGCTAGTTTTTCTAGAGAAAATGGAAATTGGAATGTTGCTTTTTAAATATTCATTACTGATTAAAATTTTCAAAGCACTGTAGCTGAACAAAGCCTACTTCTAAATTACAGGTTATATATGATTGATAGGTATTATATGGTATGCTAATTCCCTTGATTTAAGAGTCAGTATTTATCTTTTCAAATTGTTGATTTTGTATTTTAATTTTAAGAGAGATATAACCCAGAGAAAGTCAATACTCCATTCTCCCTGATGAAAAGTTGGTCATTTCCAGCGTCCACTTCAGCATACAGTTCTCCTGTACCATCTGCGTGACGCCCAGAGCTTAGGCAGCCAGAATAATACTAACCAGCCACATCTTCAGAGTATCTGCCACTGTGCACGAGCAGAAGGCCACAGCATCGGGGGCCTGTGTTAGACACATGAATGTAGCAGTGTGGAGCCTCTTGGGCAGCCCTGGACTCTGGCTTCTTGCACGTAATTTTGGCTGAGTCCTGGATGGAAGCTGAGAGATTTTGATGAGCGTGGCAGTGCTGTTGTAGGAAGTCAGTCCAGCAGAACTGTGGAAAGAGCAAGCATAAAGCCAGTGCCTAGCTTAAACCTTGGCATGCTTCATGACAGCAGTTACTGTGGGCCTAGTACATTACCTTTCTGTGGTCTAGCTTTCCACTTCTCTAAGTAGCAGTAGTACAGGTTAAGTATTCCTTATCCAAAAGACTCAGGACCACTGTGTTGGGGAATTTTTCAGGTATCATATTTTTTTGCATGTATATAATGTGGTCTATTCAGGACAGGATCCAAGTTTCAAAATAAAATTCATTAACACTTTTCTCAATATATACCCTATACTTGTGGGCCAAAGATAATTTTATGCTTTTTTTTGTTGTTGTTGTTGTTTTTCAAGACAGGGTTTCTCTGTGTTCTTTTGGTGCCTTTCCTGGATCTCGCTCTGTAGACCAGGCTGGCCTCGAACTCACAGAGATCTACCTGGCTCTGCCTCCCAAGTACTGGGATTAAAGGTGTGTGCCACCACTGCCTGGCATAAGATTTTTAATAATTTGTACATGAAACAGTTTCATGGTATATGATAGATATTCCACCCATGTTAATAATATCTACGTCACAGAGTTACAATGATTACATTAATTCTCCAGTACCTCACACGGCAAATGCATTGTAGTTATTCACTGCTGCTGCTGCTGTTGTTTTTAATTATGAAAGCATTGGACCTTAGAAGGCCTGGATTTAACACTACTGTGCCTCTCAGTAATTGTGGCTACCTAGTTTCTACTTAGTAGAGCTCTGTGAAGATCCATATGGTTGAGAAAACCCAAAGATAAGATGTAATTACATATAAAAGTGCATAAAAGTTTCACAAAGGAAAAGTATTATTTGGTACTTAGGCTTGTTTCAAAAGTGAGGACATGGGCTAGAACTGTTCCCTCTTTGCCCAGCACTGCTTAGACCCCAGGATAAGTCATTTAGCTGTCTCTCTGGCTTCTGACATTTGAGACGTGCTATTCAAGTTAGTTTCAGTATCTTTAATCCTCCTGAAAAAAAAACATTATACCGAGTTTGAAAGCATTTGCAGACTGTCTGCACAGTGTCTAGTAAGTATTGCTGGGATTTAAATCTCTAGAAAGGGCCTTATTGGATCATTTCATTCTGTGATAATATTATAACAATAACCAAGATTGTGGTATCCTAGTCAAGGGAGAAGTTGATTTTTATTTTGTGTTTGTGTGTAGGGGAGCTACAACCAATTGAAAGTAGATTGATCAAAATAATGAAAACCCTATTTCCCGAACAACATCATCGTTATAGCTAGTGTGCTAATTGACTCATAGATAACACCTGTGTCATTTATTTTTAAAAACCTTACTGAAATCTACAGCTTAGTGAGATTCTAGGAAAAAAATCGCAACAGCTGTCCAGGCATCTGTTTGAATGATGCAGTGTGAAAAGAGTTCTAAATATAGTTAGCACCCTGAGACAAATGAACTTCCATGCAGTATTGCAAGTATCAGTTGAACTAGACCAGAAGGAGCGTGTCGCTAAATTAACCCGAATCTCGAGTGGATATGGTTTGCTCTGGAAAGCAACAGATGTTTGCCTTGAGTAATCTTTGTCAGCAAACTCAAAATATAACTAGTGCATTGCCACTCTCCAGGTGCGGAGAACCGATATACCTGAATGTGGAGTAAGACCAAGTGGCACCAGGCTGACACTGGGGCTCAGTTGCCAGAGTGCTTACATGAAGCCCTGGGTTCAGTCCCCAGCACCACATAAAACAGGCATGGTAGTGCACCACTTGGGAAGTGGAGGCAGGAGAATGAAGGTCATCCCTGGCTACAGAAGGAATTGGAGGCCAACCTTGCCTGTAGGAGACCGTGTCTCAACAAAAATGTTAGATGGCTTGGCACAGAGGGCTTTTGAGGAAGTCTTCATCACGCCCAGTACTTCCAGGATACCCTGTGTCTATTTTGACTTTCCTAGTACCCCGGTTAGCAAACTCTCAGCATCTGTCTTAGTCTGTTTTGTGTCCCTGCAACAGGATTCCAGGACTGGGTAATTGATAAAGGAATTTATTTCTCACAGTTCTGGCTGCTGGAACATCTAGTGTCAAGGTGCTAGAACCTGGCAAGGACCATTCCACTGTGTCATCTGATGGTAGGATTCAGAAGAAGAAGAAACAGAAGGGGCCAGACTCAGTGGTTGCTGCTGCTGCTGTTTTGGTGGAGCTGCTGGGCATCAAACCTGTGTTCTCAGGAATGGTAGACAAGCTTTCTACTGCTAAGCTACGCACTCAGCCTGCCCAACTCACTTTTATAACAGTCTGTTCTCAAGAACTAACCCACTCCTATGAAAAGGACATTGATGCACTCATGGGGACAGGGCCCCCCCTCACCGACCTAGGAACTTGTTAATTTCCCACGTCTTCACGCTGTTACATTGAGAATTGTGTTTCTAACACGTGAGCTTTGGGGATTGAGACAACGTCTATCCTGTGGTGATATTTTTTGTTGTACTCTAATAAAACTTCCCTGAAGATAAGAGGACAGAGCCAGCCACAGAGTTAGCCACAGAGGTCAGGCAGTGGCAGCACACACCTTTAATCCTAGCATTCGGGAGTCAGAGATTCGTCTGAATCTCTGTGAGTTCAAAGCCACCCTGGACTACACAAGATTAATCCAGTTTAAAAGAGAAATAGCCAGGCAGTGGTGGCACACACCTTTAATTCCAGCATTTGGGATCACACCCCTTTAATCCCAGTACTTGGAAGTCACACGCCTTTAATCCCAGCACTAGGAAGGTTGAGACAGGAAGTGATACTGCTGAACAGAGAAAGGAATATAAGGCGGGAGGAGACAGGAATTAGGCCCTTTTGACTGAGGACTCAGAGGCATTCAGACTGAGGGTTTGTGGATCTTCTCTTTTCCACTGAAGAGTTGGTGAGATGAGAAGTGGCTGTGGTTTGTTCCTTTGTCTCTCCAATCTTTCAGCATTTACCCCAATATCTGGCTCCAGGTTTTTATTATAAGACCAACTAGGATTCGTACAACACTATACTTCCTTCCTTTTCCTTCCCAGTAGTTCCTAAGTGTCCATACTTTGCTGAGAATGGTTTCATACCCTGACAATCCAAAGAAGAAGGTAGATATTGTCTGTTTTCTCCTAGAGACTAAGTAACACAATGTACATTTTATTTCAGGGAGCATTCTGCCTATAAAACTCTTAGCATTGTCTGACACACAGTGAATATCAGTTAATGACCCCAGTGTATGAGAACACATATGTGTAATTGGTCATAGCTGCCATTTATGGAACACATAATATTCTAGGACTTATTCATACACACACGCATGCATACACACGTACACAAAGTTGTTTTAATCCTTACAGCATTCTAAGGGTACATGTTATTGTCCCAACTAGTCCCAGTTCACAGATGAGTTGACTGAAATTCAGTGAGCTGGAGGTGTTCAAGACTCCATGTATGGCAAGTATGTCTTAACTACAACTTGAGTCCTTAACCATTGGGATGTTCCTCTAAGTTTCATTCCATAGTCTCCATTGCCCATTGCTACACAACTTCTTTCACAGACAGTGGTACTTGCAACATTTGTTTCCTGTCATCCAGTGCCTGGGAGAACTAATTTCCCTGATTCTACTCTCAACATGTAACCCCCTAGCCCTTTGTCAAGATCACAGGGAAATTAGGTTAATGATTAGTAATAACAGGAGGGAAGTAAGGGAAGGGTAGATATGTGTCTGTGATAACTGCCCAATTTGTTTTCAGAGTGTTCAGACACTTTTGCATCTCTGAATGGCCCACACCTCACTAAGCCTTGCTGTAGTATCAGTTCCCTCCATCTGGTAGGTGAAGAAACTGAGACCTAAAACAGTTGCCAGAAGACATTACCCAAAGCCAAGAGTCAGTTTGCAGCAAAGCTGGCATTCAGATGCAATTCTATTTCCTTTGTATCCTAAAACAATCTTGTCTGTGCAGTGATTATTGATCTCAGAACGTCAGGTGTTGAGTGAACTTGCTCTAATCCCACCATGGATGTCCTTCATCTATAGGACTTTATCAGTCATGGAAGAAGCCTTGGGACCAATACAGTACAGAACTTGCGTCTCTGGGTTTGCTGTGAGTCCCATGTCACATTGCCACGTACCCATTGCTGCTGACTTCCAGAGCTCTCCCCACAAGAGACAGCAGAAGCTAAGTAGATTTATATGGATGCTCTAGCTCTGGAAGCCTTCTTCTCCATGACCTTTACCTGCAGTTACTTCTCTCTGAGTCACCGTCTTCTGCCTTTTCTCTCAGCCTACACGTCCACTCAGGTCTCTCTCTCCTTCAGAAAGAAAAGGCCGCGGAGGTTATTCTATGTGTAGCTGAGGCGTCCTTCTTCCTTCCCCTCAAAGGAGAGGTCTTACTGCCCAGAGATAGCCCCTACTTTCACTTTTTCTTGAACTTCAGTATTCTGAGTACCTCCACCATTCAGTGAAACATCTCTGAGAAAATGCTCCACGGTGACAGTTGGCCCAAGTTTCCACTCTGTGTTAACTAAGACCCTCTCCGTTGCTTAAATGTTTTCAGTCTTTACTTTTGAGTTTGTTGTTGGTGTTGTTTTGAGTTAGGGTCTCACTATGCTGCTCAGACTGACTTTTAACTCCTGGGCTCAAAATACATTGCTTCCTCAGCCTTCTTTCTGAGTGTTCAAGACTAAAGGTGTACACCACTGTCCTGGTTCTGTTGATGACCGAATGTTCCCACTCCCCCTTTGTGATCTCTCCTCCACTCCTGCACCCACACATCAGCTACAGCTGTCCGGGGTTCTCTTTCTGGACGCTGACCCTTCTTTGTGCAGCCTCTGCCCGTTCACTCAGTGCTCACCAAGGCTTCAGCCCCCATTCCATCTCCGTGCCGCTGAATGAGGTCTGCCCTGCGATCCTGCCCTTGCTGCCCCGTCTCTCTCCTCCGGGCTGTCTCAGCAGCACTTCAGAGTCAGCCGGGCCCCTTTCCTTGCTGCAGTCCCCACATCAGTTGGTGGGTCATCAGTCACTCCACGGAGCACTGTGGTCAGGACTAGTCCAGCCTCCAGCCTCCACTCCCAGGAAGTGCAGCTCAATTCTTTGGCTCGTTGGGTGTTTCTCACGTGTCCTCTCACCCCGGCCACGGCCCTTGCTCGGAGCAGCAGCTGTCTTTTGTGTCTGCAGTGCTTCTCTCAGGCTTTGTTGTTAAAGTTCTTCATCTGAGCCAGGGGGTGGTGGCGCACGCCTTTAATCCCAGCACTCAGGAGGCAGAGCCAGGCGGATCTCTGTGAGTTCGAGGCCAGCCTGGGCTACCAAGTGAGTCCCAGGAAAGGCGCAAAGCTACACAAAGAAACCCTGTCTCGAAAAACCAAAAAATTAAATAAATAAATAGATAGATAGATAGATAAATAAATAAATAAATAAATAAATAAATAAATAAATAAATAAATAAATAAAGATAGATATCAGACAATTTAAAAAAAAAAAGTTCTTCATCTGTCAAGACTGGAGACTTCATTTGCTGGGTGTTCCTTTTGATAAATACTGCTGTCCTCTTGTCCTAATTCAGTCTTTGTACTTCCCTGTCTACAGCAGTGCCTGAAACTCACCGTGTCCCCAGCAAATGGTTTTTGAACAGGATGGGACTTTCTAGAATAATCAGAATGCGTGAAATGCATTAGCAGTTTTGGGGAGGTCCTTGGGGAAAATCTGCAGGTACTTGTCCAACATGCCTTGTTTGTGCAGTTGTTTGGGAACACTGGATGTTAACATGTACCCCCTCCATCTCTGGATCCCTTCTTTACTTTTGTTCTCACTCTTATCTGCTGCTCATTCTCTCACACTCAGCTCGATGGCCTACCAGAGGTGGATTTAGATGCCTCTCATCCAAGTGGCTGCCTCAGTGTGGTTTCCTAGGTCCTTGTCTGGCTTCCAGGGTTAATAACTACAAGCTCATACAAGAAAACAAAAAAAAAAAAACAAAAAAAAAAAACAACAAAAAACAAAAACAAGCTACTCCTATGTTCATAGTGCCTAACCTAAGGTCTTACTTCCTACTTGCCAGGTGTTTTCTGCATAATGAAGGGATAGACATGGAAAGCACCAGATGTTTGTGGGTGTGCTACTATTGAGCTCTCTGTAGACTAGATCTCTTCCCACTCACCCGAATATACAGTTTCAGTTTCTTGAGTCCAAGCTGAGAGCCGTTCTTATATTTCAGGTGAGTTCAAGTTGTAGCTTCTCCAGTTAACAGTTGTTAATCAGACTAGCTGCCCAATTACTTTGTCTCAATCAAAGCATTTACTATCAAAGCCTTCTTGTTTATGAGTGCAAATACGCCATAGATGTTTATAAGAGGAATTATTTTCTACCCTGAATGCAAACTAGCCACAGAAGCTACTGTACACATGTGGTAGTACTATTATTGTGTGTGAAGTTTAAAGCATGTTGGGTTTTGACGTCCTGCCTTTGAATGAAACGAGGCTGTATTATGAAATCACTAGTGAAGAGAAGAGGAAAGTTGTAGGTAAGTACTTGAGAAGCATAATCAGAAGCCCTGGATATTAAAACCAACAGATGCAGCATTGTCATGACATTAAGGAAAATTGTATTGTTTGGTAGTAGACCTTATGTCTACATTATAAAAATGGGTAAAAAGAGGATCTTGATATTCAGAACAATTAATGTCTCAAAGTTGTTATTAAAGGCAAAAAAAATACTAACACAGGTTGGCTTTAGCAAAACAAAATTACAAATTTAAAAAACATTGGAGGAAAATGGCATTTCTTATTAGAAAAGAGACTAAAGCAAGCAATAGAAACAGAAATCATCTCTTTCTAGAACACCTGTATTTTTTCCATGTATTGCCTCTTTATTTCTCTCTAAACCAGCCTCCCTGGCCATCTGGCAAAAGATGGCTTCCTCTTCCCACTCAAGGTTCTGTGTCCTCTTTCAGTTCAACTAAAGAATCCATACTGAATTAGAATATCTCAGTTCCAATTTCAGCCTCTCAGAAGGGAAGTTGGTTGATGTGGCATAGGTCAGGAATCCACTGTGGTCCCAGTAACTATGGCCAAGGAGACAGGGCCATGTGATGGAAATGTGATACCATAGCATCCACCCAGACACAAAACAGGCAGTTCTTAGACAGGATGGGCTGTTATGTGCCAGATCAACCACCTTTCCACCAGGAGACTCAAGGAAGTATGAAGTGAAAAGTACATCATAGTAGCACTCAGCAGGCACAGGGTTCTTACAGCCTGATTGCCTGCATCTTCCCACAAATGGCTCCCCTTGAGGCCAGGTTATATCCAGATGTTTATGCTTCGTTCTGTAGCACATGGAGAAGTGCCCAACCACAGGCAATCATTGTGCTTTTAGTCAATAAGCAGAAGGAAGCATTAGTCCTGCCTTCATGGGAATTACAGTCCGGTGATACAAACAGTAAATGTTTGAATAAATGCAAAGCAGAATTGTGGTGTTCAAAGAAAGTTGAAAGAGGGAGGGAAGGACATAAAACTAGAACAATCCCTTTCTACAGGTGTTAAAACTCTGTAGCTACACGGACATTACTTGTCTATCCCTAAGGGGTGGCTGTGGTAAGCACAACTTTCTGTTTACGTATTCTCTATTCTTAGTCTCAGCACATACATAAACACTGTGGTTTGCACTTAAACATTTTTTTTTTCCGAGACAAGGTTTCTCCGTGTAGTTTTGGCACCTGTCCTGGATCTTGCTCTGTAGATTAGGCTGGTCTTGAACTCACAGAGATCCACTTGGCTCTGCCTCCCTAGTGCTGGGATTAAAGGCGTGCACCACCACTGCCTGGAGCACTTTAACATTTACTAATTCATTTAAAGTATTAGCTACTAAAAGATTATTATAAAAAATAAAATATAAATACATGCCACAAATGTTGGTTGGTATCTTTTAATATTGGCTGACATCTTTTAATTCTTATTTTCCAGTTTTAAATGATATACTTCCAGCCCAGAGCTTGATGTAATTATAAAACAGTTCTGCCAGTGTCAAGTGGTTCAGTAGACAATAGGATATAATAATTCAGTCAACTCTATAAAGAGATTTGGATTAAAATTTTACAAATAACACAGAGCGAAAGACACGTGCTCTTTAGGACATTCAGGCAGGTTCTAAAGATATGCCAGGATGTGTTTTGTCCATATGGAGGATTGTCTCCAGTGATCTTGGTAATGGTAAAAGGGACCAGAGGCCAAAGAATCTATGAAATGAGGGGGCTTGGGAGCTATACTAACATATTTGTTGCCAATATCAACCAGGAAAACTGCTGTGGAAGCAAACCGGATCTAACAGGAATTCACAGAGCTTTCGCCTGGCATTATTAATTAGAGCAACTCCTGTTGGTGCTTACTTGAAGCTTCTGTATAAGCAGCTCCAGACCTCAGTGGCTTATTACTATAGATTTTTCCTCTCTAAAGTGTGGTGCAGGTGACAGGACATGTCGGTTCCATGAGGTTATTTGGGGTCCTAGGCACCTTCTGTCCATGACTCCATCTTCCTGAATCTCTTCCATTCAGTCTGGTCTAAGGGACCGGAGTTAGCTTGGATCAAATCTGTACCAGAAAGCATCCATCTCCCGACCACACTTTATTGTCAGAAACTGAGTCACACATACTGCACCTGCCTCTAAGGAGGCAGGACAAGAATATAGTCAGAGACCCAGAAGGAAAACAGCATTAGCATTTTCAATGTCTGTCACACTATCAGGATGAAGATTTGAGAAGCTATGAAAAAACATAAGGAAAGGAGAATACTGTATATGTTTTAAAAAAAATTGTCTTCAAAAGAATTTTATTGATAAGATTGTGTCAAGTTATTTGTCAAAAAAAAAATAATAATAGTTGAAATTTAGTAGAGGTCGCCTTTCCTCTCTACCTCAACAGATAATGTTGATGGCTTCCACAGACCACCTGTGGCTCTCTAGTTCTGTCCACACAGAGGCTGAAAAGTGCTCAGCTCTAGCCAGGAGAGTGATAGTCCAGCCCTCTCTGCCATAGCATGACCCATTCATGAGACATTCATAGGCATGTTCTGCCCCACAACAAAGTTTAGAAGATTGACAAACACTTGTAGAATATCCCCATGTCTGCCACACTGCGCTGTGTGTTTTCAGTGACTGGAACAGGTACTGACCTAGTCACTTACAGAAGAGTCTGAGTTCTGGAGGTCCCAGTCCTGATGACTGCTGAGCCCTGCTGCGTAGCGACTGTGGCAAGGTATGGCAGCGCAAACGCCTGCCTATGTCCAGGGAGTGAAAGATGGGACCAGAAAAGAACCAAGTCCTGCAGTCCCCACTTGTGGACAGGACTTCAGGGACCCAAAGGCTTTCCATTTGGCCCTGCCTTCTCACAGCTCCTCCATCTCTCCTTAGCACCATCCCAGGAGGAAAAGCCCAGAAACCAAGGTTTTTCTGTGTGTGAGACCTTTGGGGCGGGGAGGGGTTTCCTGACCTTAAATACTAGAGAGATGGAATGCTGCTTCACCTTGAGCTCTCTGGGATCTAGTCCATTGACCCACATAAATAACCCCCACCCAGGATCGTTACATGGAGAGATTGAAACTGGACACTTTAAGAGCATGAATCCCATTGTAAGCAGAACTGCCTGCATTTGAAGGCCACCATTGTGCTTTCAAGCCCTTAGGTTGGTTCTGAGTAGCTTTCCCGGGAACAGTGCAGCATTACTGATTTGAGGCAGTTATAGTTGGAGTTTAGTTGCGTTTGAGCTGGGCATTTAAGAGGTCACTAAAAAATAACTCGGCATCTGCCCTGGGGAAAGCCCCATACAAATTCTTTTAAGTATCATAGTGAGGAAAGCATACCCCTCCAGCTCATGCCAGTGAGCAAAACAGGCAGGATTATCTTCAGCATCACAGGCCACCATGATGAGGAGCTATCCCTCAGGTCTTAGCTGGTGGGCCAGGCAGGAGACAGTGATGTTAGGACCATGCATTACATGTCATCTTTTACCTCATGTCCTATAAATAGTCTTTTGTGTCAGCTTTTTTTATAGAACCACATAGCATAGAATTCACCTATTCAGAGTGTCCACTGAATTTTACGTGTTCACATAGCTGTGCAACCATCTTGACAACAATTGTTGCAAAAAGCCCTCTGTTAGTATTCACTTCCCATTTTCTTCTAAGCTCCCCCAGCTTTAGCAACTGCAAATGGACTTTCTATCTCTGTAGACTTGCAGTTTGGGATACAAATATTTGCATACAAATATGTTCGTGTGGTCTGGTTTGCCTGGCTTCTTTGATTCAGCATGATGCTTTCCAGTTTCATCCATGTTGAAGCATGTATCCACGCTTACTCCTTTTCATGCCTTTTAATCCATTGTATGGACATGTCACATTTATTCACTCATGAGTTGGTGGTCATTTTGCTTGTTTTTCTCTTTTGCCTGTGATGAATAATGCCGCTTGAACGTTTGTGTACAAGTAGACGTGAGTTTTCGTTTTCATTTCTTGTGGTGTTTGTCTCAGAGTGTAACTACTGGGTCATATGATAACTCTATGTTTATCCTTTTTAGGAACTGCCAGGCTGTTTCCCACAGCGACGGCGCCATTTTACATTTCCACCAGCAGTGTATGAGGGTTCCAATTGCTCCACGTCCTCAGCCGGCACGCGTTACTGCCTGTCCTTCTTACTGTAGCCATTGTAGTGGGTGTGAAGTGGTGTCTCGTTGTTTTGGCTTACATTTCCCTGATAGATTAATATTGTGGTGTTTATATTCCTAACCTAGGGCAAAAGTTTAAATCTTATGCTTTCATATGGAAACCACCTCATATTACTGGATTGACTTTCTGAAACAAAACCATAGTTCTACACCAGATAAATGTTGTTCATGAGGTTATACTTGAAAAAAAAATGAAGAAAAAATGACTTGAAATGAAGATTGCACACTCACCTGGGACATTCATTCTGCAGTATGAATTCATTCACAGTGCTCTTTATCTGAGCGCCTCAAGTGCTGTTATGTGACATTTACTGCATAATCCAGACAGCACTTGGGTTAAGTCCACAGTGTGGTATCACTAGGTAAACCCTTGAAAATGGAGGCCCGTGTCTCTGATTCAATCAGCTGAGAGTAAAGGTGCTTTATAGGACAGTGAACCCTTTCTCCCCGACTCTGTGTCTGAGTGTGGGCCAATGACCATCACCTGAAACTCCTGCACTAGGCCGGGCTCTCGGACTGTCGCGTTGCTGTGATGACATCAGGTTCTGACTGCAGAGGAGAGGAAAGAACCTTTGCTGACCCGTGTGCCTCTCTGTCCTTTGTTTCCAGTAAAAACTCTGCCGTGTCCAGCCCTTGCCTCTGTCTGGTTCTCTGATGTTTTCTACACCAGTTACACCTTCTGTCCCTTTCCCCTTTGAAGCTCCTAGTCTGGCTGTCCTTGTTTCTGTCGAGGAAAGAGCGCCATGTGCAGCTTGGAAGTGTGTGAGTTTCACCAGCTCTATCTGTGTACAGAAGGAGAAAAGAAAGATAGTGAGCCAAACTGAAAAGATGCTCTCTCTAGAAAGAGTCTCAGGATGCCTCAGGCAGCTGCCCCAGGAAGGAGAGCTTCCCGGAAGCCTGCTCCTCCTCTCTGGTGCATACAGAGCCACACCCAGAGCTAAGCCTGCTGTACACTGTGCCCTCCTGGCTTCACCTGCACTGTGTGCAGAAGGCCTGCAGGGGACACAGGAGGAAAAGAGGAGGAGGAGGAGAAAGTTGTCCCCTTTATAGTGTCACCTCTGCCTTATCTGCTTCTCACCCTAATGTGGGCTTGTGGCTCAGCCGGGGAGTGGTTGGAAAGACTACCTGGATTGGTTGTCATAACTGAATTTTGCCACTCCGAAGTAAAGGGAGGTGACTTTAGACACTTAGGAAGCTGGAGGAAGCCTTTCTGAATCTCTTTTGACACTCTTTAATTGATTCAAATACTGCTCTGGGTGAAGCAAGCACATCATGACCCAGTTATGGTGTCGCTTTTACTAAAGGTCCCGGACCACTGGGTAGTCCTGAACTATGTGCCTTCAGAACTGCCACGGAGGAGCCAATAATAGTCATTGATGTGTTAATAGGAATTGTAGTTTAGTTCTGATTTTTAAAACGACCAGCCCTCAAGTAATGGAAAAATAAATGATAGCAAGTACTTACTAAATTTTCCTGTGTGCTAAGCATTATGTGAGTAGCCAGGCACAGACTCCCATTTCTTTACCCTAGCCCTCTGAGGTGACACAGTTGTGCTTCAGGTGAGGTGCAAGGAAAGTTGGTACTTGCTCTGTCCAGTTAGCCCCATCCATAGCTCAACACCCTGCTGTCTGTGGACCAGACATAGTGAATGGGATGGGTCCCACTCCCCAATACCCTATGAGGAATGGAGAGGAGGAGGAATATGAGGTGGAGAGAGGCTATTGAAGGCTGATCGATAACTTACCCAAATTCAGACGCTAACTGATGGGTGTGGCTGTGGCGGAGCTTATTTAGTTTGGCTTTTGAGTTTTGCTGTGGTGATTTGTACAGGAAGCTTCAGACTCCTTTCCCTCACATCCTTGCTCTTAGACAAGAGGGAATGATGGCCGAGGAGAAGCCAGCTTACTTGGTGTGTACGAAAAGAATCAAATGTGCTTCTGTGGAACAAAAAATGGATTTGAAACTTTGCTTGTTCTTTTCTATTATGAAATTGAAATAAAAAAGAAATGTTACTTGTACCGATTTTCTTATTTCGTGTAGAAAATAAGAATGTCTTTAGAACCCGAGTGAGTATTTTCTTTCTCACTGCAAACATTGTTATCCACTTTCTCAATGAAATTGTCATCACTTCACTGTACTGTGAGGGTTCTAAAAATCAGTGAACTCCTCTCTCTCTCTCCTCTCTCTCTCTCTCTCCTCTCTCTCTCTCTCTCCTCTCTCTCTCTCTCTCTCTCTCTCTCTCTCTGGCACAGGCATTTTTAACAGCCTCTCGTTGTGTTTCAGTTTGTGTGCTTTCCAGTTAAGGTGAGTGTCTGAGTGTGCTGTAACTTCTGTTGCCTTCCTGTAAAAGAGGCCTGTTCAGAAGGGCGCTCTTAGAGGCAGCCCGTGTCCCTGGAGCTTCCCTCACCCACTCTTCCCCTGCCACAAACACCAGAAGCAAGTCTTCGGTGTGTTCTCTAAGTGACCCCCTCTGGGAGAACACGCCCCGAGATAGGCAGCTTATTCCATTTTCTAGTAGAAATGATTTCTCTGAGTTTAAGGAGATTTTATGTTTACTGAGTCTCATTCTTAAAACTCTTCCTTCTAGACTGACACAGTGAAAACTAGGGTGGGCTACCTTAATTAGGAAACGTTTGTTGATTGCTTCCAATAAGCAAAGCAATTATGCAATGTATCAGAATATGAATATGTATGCTTTGTAATATTAACCCTTGATGTGGAAGAAGCAGCCTGGGCTTTGAAGTCAGGTAATTGCAAAAATAATGCTGACTGGATGCCAGGCACTGTTGCAAGCACCTTTATAAGTTAGTTCACTTGTCCTTACCTCAGCCCTCTGAGGGTGCACTGTTAATATGCCCATTTCACAGATGAGAAGAAACCTGAGCTGGGATTAAGAAAGCTGCTCTAAGTCTGGGCCCTTTGAGTATAAGAGCCAGCAGTTGAAATCAAGTGTCGTGGCTGACTGCTCACTTCTGAGGAACCACAGTCAAGGCTTCCAGTTCTGGAGCTGCACTTCAATAGCCAGGAAGTGCTAGGAGCTAAACTGTCCCCACAGTACTTTGCTCACCCATAAAAGTGGGCAAGGCTCTTTGAAGAATTAAATGGAGGGCTGGAGAGATGGCTCAGTGGTTAGGAGCAAACACTGCTCTTGCAGAGGACCTGGTTTTGGTTCCCACTGTCAGACAGCTCACAACCACCTGGAACTCCAGCTTAGGGGAATCCAGCACTGCCCTCCAGCTTCCGTGACCACCTGCACCCATGTGTGCCTACCCACATACAGAGATACGCACAGGCACATAATGTCAAATGAATACTTTATTTCCTTCATATGAATGAAATGAATACTGTTGAGCATGACCGGGATTCTTAATGGTGACTCTGCACCTAACTCATTTGTGGGTTTCTTTTTGTTATTTGTTTTAGTTTGGGCCCCACCCAGAGAACTTGTGATTCATTTCAATACCCTGTGGTATGTGGTCTCTTGTGACCAATTTGAGATCCTGTCAGCATCGCTGCGGAATCAGCAGAGTGGCTTCTTAAATGACTCTTCTTGATGACTCTACAGCTCAGTTCAGTGATAGTCAGCCTGGATTAAGACAGGACAATGGTGAAGAGCCAGCTCAGAACCAGTAACAGGTGTTCCTGAGATATGTAAGATGGCGCCCTCACCTCAACTCACTGCTGAAAGGTAGCATACTTTATGAATAGCTGATGCACCTGAAAAGGAACCTGTTGTTTCCCTCAGTTTGGTAGCCCCTCTGCTGTGACCCAGTGAACTATCTTGAAAGTAAACCTCTAAGACACTTACAGGGTCACCTACAAACATCTTTCATTTTTGTGTCTGTACAGTGGAGTCAAGACAGTTTAAATATTCCAGTGGAAACAGGCTTCTCATCACCAAGTCCCTTACCCAGAGGGGAGGAGGGACTTGTCAACACCCTGCTTTCCGAAAGTGAAAGGAACTCCCCCGAGAAAACAGTTATTCTTGCACTGCTTTATTTAATGAGAGTTTGGGGTAACTATTATATTGAGAAGGAAGAACTCTTGACTTGTAGCAAGCATTCATTTAGGGAAATGGCTCATAACTTCAAAACTGTACTCTGACCGTCTGATTTAGCTTTCTTTTGCTGGAACTGGCTTCCTTCAAGGCCATGCCATTTAGAGCTCCGGCTAAGGTAAATCAAAGGTGACAAGGTACATTACTTAGTGGTCTGCACTGTTCCGTCCTTTATTGAGCACTTCTTAGGAGACCCTGGAATGCACAAAGGACGTTGTCCCCACACTTGAAGTGCATGGGCGAGGGAGGTGGTCAAGTCCAGCAAGGGTGAGTGGTGCAGGAAAATGTGAGTAGACAAGAAGGGCCCTGAATCTAGCCTGGAGTAAAACAGGGAGGGAGCAGGGCTGCGCTGCAAAGCTTTCCTGTAGGAGGGACGGCTACAGGGATTCCTAGAGGGCAGGGTACTGATGGAGAGTGGATGGACGAGTCGCTCATGGACAGTTTGTAAACATCCTGCCTAACAGCAGCACCTCAGCTCCAAGTAATGCCTTCTGTGACCTACTGGCTTCAGGTCTTGACATTATTTCAACATTTTTAAATATCATTTTTATCTCAGAATGACTAGCTGGGCTTGTATGATTCTGATGGAATAAGATGTTTGGGACTTGCCTTCTTACCTCTGGTGTGTCACCTACCCTCCTCTGTCACCACTTGGTAGGACTGGGTAGGAAACATGCTAGACCCTCCACAATTAGGGCCACTGGGAAGAAGGACCCATGGTACATCACCTTCAAGAGAAGCCCATGCCACCAGCCACAGTAAGCCATATCCCCAATGTCATCGGAATGGATGCCACTCTAGCCGGTGGCTCCTGGTGTCATTTCAGTGCCCTTTAGTAGACTAGCCTTTCTCCACTTGGCTTTCTTCTCGAGATAAGGAATAATAATAGTGCCTTACTATGCCACACTACCCTGTGGACATGGGATGGAGGCTGACACTGAGTGAACTCACTCCTGGTGTCGAAGGGAACAGTTTGTTAGCTGTTAATGAAGAAACATACGAGGACTTCTATAGTCCAGAGCTCTGTTTTCTGTAGATGCTGGTTTATCACTCAAGCCAGTGTGTTCCTTTCGTGGACATTGCCAGTCTGCTGTGTGCCAGACACTGTTCTCAACACCTGGGATAAACCCAGCAATCAGTCCACACACAGTCCGAGCTGTGGTGTAGGAGTCAGTCTGGCACATTTCCTGAGTGCTGATGGAGTCCCTTGGAAAGAGATAAGAACAGAGCTTACAGGGCCCAGATGGCACAAGCCCTACCAAGCCATTGTAAGTCAAATCTGAGGGAGGAATGAAAACAATTACTAGTGACTATTGAGCTTCTAGGGTATACCAGGCACTGGGTTAAGATTTTGACCTGGGTTTTCTGCTTTAATCTAAAGAAGCAGAATAAAGCCCTGCTCTAAAGCAGGTGACACTGTCTCCAGGGAGGCAGCTGGGAGGAGCTTGCAGAGGCAGTGGGTGAACCCAGGGCCCTGTGACTTTGTAATGCAGCTTGGTAAAGGGATGCTCGTGCCACAGTATTGGCTGTAGCAAGATTAATTTTGGACTGCACTTGACCTCTGTGTAAGCCCCTTGTTCAGGAACTAGGGAACAGTTTTGGTACCTCTGCATCCAGGAGAACGGGAACCAAAGAATCTAAGGCACCAAGCAAGTCTGCAGTCCAAGCTGAGCTTCCCTACTCCCACCCCTGGTTTTCCAGTGGAAACGTAGGATGAGCTTGCTGTGCTCTTCCCCTTTTAGAGGCCCCAGCATTGCCATGCTTGTTAAGGGCAGATGCAGAGGCTAAAATCCCGAAGAGTCAGTTTCCTGTTCTTGGCTATGCTAGACCAGGAAACGAGGCAGCTTTCAGAGCAGCTGCGGCAAGCCATGAACCTGCACTGCAGCTGTGACTCACAGCAGCCTGTGAGAACTGGCGGGCCCCCTGTTCCGAACGGACACCCCCAAAGTCAAGTTGCTTGTTCCAGACCAAACCTCAAGGTAGAATGTGAAGGACAGGCAGAAGGCTTATTGAAATAAGTCAGCATATTTTGCAGGACAAAGTAAAGACCTGCCAGATAATCTTCATTCATACTCTACTGATTTGAAATTCATGAGACCATTGAAGACCGCTGAGCCATTAAAAAAAAAAAAAGGAAGGGGGTATATCAGTCATTATTTAGCTGCCAATCATTTATCTGCAAAGCACAGTGCTGGCCGGCCACCAATAGTGAATTAGCTTAGACTGTGCAGAAGAGGCAGGTAAGTGCTCAGGGTTTAGTACTGAGCTGTGTCCTGATTCTAGTTGCTGTACACAGAATCAGTTGGTACTTACCCAGCAAAAAAAGAAAAGAGAATAAAACAAAGAGAAAATACGTGTAAATGGTGAGGATAATTCTATGTGCATTCCCACCCTGAGCATAAGGGAGGAGAGGCCAGCCTGCTGGTCTCCTCGGATGACCTCAGCTTCCCACTGCTTCCTCCTGTCTCCCAGTGTGAGATTCCATTGTAGCTAGTGTTTAAAGGTAACATTTTCATGTAGCATAGCCCCAAGACTTTGTATCTACTGTGAGCAAAGAAGTGGCATTCTTCCATTGCCGAAAGAAAACCCCAGCTCTGTTTGGCCTTGCTAAAGGGTCAGTTTGCCTTTGACTTCTATGAGATTTTCACTGTGTTCTTTGACTTTAGAGTTTGTGCTATGAAAGAGATACAGATTCGTTATACTGATAGATGTACAAGGCAAAGTCAGCCCTGTTTATAAATGTCAGTATCTGACTAATTGAGACCATAGACAAGTTGTTGGCTTCCATTTGTGGTTAGTCATTGCCCACATTTTTTTAAATCTGTAAAACAAAGATACTCATTTATTTCATTGACATTGTGATGTTTAAATGAATAATGAAGATCCTGGCATTTAGCATATAGTGATAATGTCCACCGCTAAGCATCCCCTCTCAGTAAGTATCATGTGGACTTTACCTAGGGGAGTCATGGACTGTTTTTAGATAGAGGGATGGCATGATCTGCATAGGTTTAGAAAAGATGACTTCAGGGGTTGGAGAGGTATCTCATTTAAAAAAGTGCTAACTGTACACTTTGTGTCCAGATCCTTTACACCCATATAAAAAAATCAGGCATAGCGGCACGAGTCTGTAATCAGGGCTATGGAGGTGCAAACAGGAGGATCCCTGGGGCTTGGTGGTCTAGCCCAGTTGATAAGTCCCTGATTTGATGTCTTAGGGAAAAAAAAAAATAACAATGGGAAAGGATTGAGGAAGATACCCAGTGCCAACCTCTAGCCCCCCCCCCCCCCACACACACACACACAAAAGTTAAGATTGCGTTGGTGTCCCTTTGATATCTGGGCTAAACTGTAGTAAACCTGGAATAAGGAAATACTGGCATCCTGGCAAAGACGAGGGCCTGAGGGAAAGAAAATGACAGTGTGTGGAAGTCAGAGAACAGCTTGCAAGACTTGGTTCTCCCTTCTGTCATGTGGCTTCTGTGCATCAAACTCAGGTCATCAAGAGGACAAAAATCTCTACCTGCTCAACCATTTCGCTGGCCCCAGGCTTGGCAGTTTAAAAGTACAATGGACACCACATAGGGACTACTTGGTTAAGGAAGCATGGGAAGAGTTCTAAGGATGGCTTTGAATCCTCCAGCTCAGGGGGTGGAATAATGGAAGAGTTGAGCTAGCTGGGGCAGAGGATAATGAAAGGTACTGTTGTAATACAGGCAGAAATTCTAAGCCTGGCAGTGAGCTAAGGAACTTAATACACTATTTGATTTAGTCACCGTGACAAGTCGGCAGGAGTGAGCAGCGTCACTGCCATATTAGCATTGTGGAAATGTAAACTCAGAGGAACCCAAAGCCATGTGGGAAAACAGTGTCTCCCTAGGATTTGAAGGTGGGCATGTGTGGCAACAAGGCCAGCCTTTAAGCCACTTTAAGTAAACCCACTCTGTAGTTTAGGCTGTCCTGGAACTTACTGGCCTCAAACTCACAACAGTACTCCTTCATCAGCCTCCCAAGTGCTGGCATTACAGGTTTGAGCCACCATCTGAGCAGAAGGGAGATTTGGGTTCTAGAAAAGCTTAGCTGGAATTGCCTGTGTTGGGCTGAGGTATCTTGAAGGCAGCTGGACAATCAGACCTGTAGCTCAGGAGAGGGTTGGGCTGGGGTGGGGAGTGGAAGTGATGGAAAGATGGCAGCCAGGGCTGGGGAGTGCATGGAGTGCATGAAGTCATTGAGCAGGGCCTCGAAGGGTGCTTGATTGAAGAGAAACAGTTCCTAAGTGAAGGGGAGTGCTCACCTAGTTTTGGACTTTAGGAGTGCATGTAATAATGAGCAATGTGATTTCTTTTCTGACCAAGTTTTAGCATTGTGCTTCGGTGTGTAAACTTTTTATCAGCACAGTATTAAGGGTTCCTTGTGCAGTTGTTGTTAGGGCTTAGTCCCTGCCTTCTCAGAACAAGTAGACTGGTCTCGAGCCATTAGTAACAGTGCCATTGGAGAACTCTGACAAGGCGGTATCAGTTACAGCACACCCCAATTGTTATTGTGGGGTATTCTTACAAGGTCCTATATAAGTTTGATTCCAAAGCTAGGCTCAAGGGCTAAAGCCAAGAAATTAGACAATGTTTCCTTTTTCTTTTCTTTTCTTTTTTTTTTTTTGTTTGTTTTGTTTTGTTTTGTTTTTTGAGACAGGGTTTTTCTCTAGCTTTGGTGCCTGTCCTGGAATTCGCTCTGTAGACCAGGCTAGCCTCACAGAGATCTGCCTGTCTCTGCCTCCTAAGTGCTGGGGTTAAAGGCATGTGCCATCGCCTGGCTCCAGTGTTTCCATTTTTAAAGAAACAGCCATTTTCTGCCTCCCCTCCTCTCCCTTCCCTTTCCCCTTTTGGGACCCACCCCACAGTCCCACTGAGACTCTCTGTCCCTCTTCCACACATACCTGAGTCAAATGTGTACACTGAAGTTTCTTATATCTTTTTCTTGACTGTCATCTTCTATGAGACTCATGCAAACTGGAAAGCAACACATCTCTTTTCTAGCAAGCAACAAAACAGAAAAGTCCCAGGCCTTCAGTTTACAGTCAGGAGCCTAGCCTGGGGTTCTACCCTTTACCTTGATAGGCTCTCTTCATTTTAAGAGGGTTTTCTCTTGTTAACCCTTGTTAACACAGAGACCCAGAGGCCTGAAAAGATGGCCCATGGGTTAAGAGAGCTTACTGTTCTTGTGGAGGACCCTGGTTCAGTTCCTAGCACCAATGCAAAGGTTCCCAGCCACCTCGAACTCCAGTTTCAGGAAATCTGGAGCTGTCTTCTGGCCACCACAGGCTCCTGTATGTACATGGTACACATAAATTCACATAGGCAAACATACACATAAATAAAATAAAATCTTTAAAAATTCATAAAGGAGCAGAGGCCCTGGGGCCAGAATATCCAGGTTTGAATTCTTGTACTAATCCCTGGAATACAGTGGGCAATATACTTAACCTCTGTGCATCAGCCACCACATCTGTGAGTGAGGCTATTAGTAGTACCCACGGTGTATAGGGTTTAGTAAGGACTAATACCATCCTTGGCATACACAAGATAAGGGTCTTAGCAAAGCTGCTGCTGTTGGTGAGGCCCCATTTTCCATCAGCACAGATCTCTCCAGGTCAGCTCTCATTTAATATACCTAGTCTATCACTTACAAACCAGAAACAAGGAACTCTCCTTTTTAAAATGGAAGTCTCCAAGCCTGCTGTGGTGACACATACCTGTAATCCCAGCACCCTAGCACCCTAGCAGCAGAATCAGGAGGATGGTGAATTCTAGGCCAGCTTTAGCTATGTAGCAATACCTCCCCCCCATCTCTCTCTCTTTTTCTCTCTCTCTCTGTCTCTCTGTCACACACACACACACACACACACACACACACACACACACAGCACACTAAAGACTTAGAAACCTCCTTCCTTCCAGCCTCGTGCAATATGGTCTGTTTCAAAGCCTGTCAGTCTCAGGGACTGAAGAGATAGCTCAGCAGTTAAGAGCATTTGCTGCTGCTCTTGCAGAAACCTGAGTTCAGTTTGCAGCACTGACATCAGATGCCTCACAACTGCCTGTAACTCCACCTCCAGGACATCTGACACCCTTTGCTGGCCTCTGCAAGCACCTGAATACACCCATACAGGCACATACACATAAATATTATTTTTTTTTTAGAAAAGGAAATCCAACAGCCAAGAGAGAGGGCTTTAATAGCATGGCTGTAGCAAAACACCTGGTTTATCATAGGCACGATGGGCAAGCAAGAAGCCAGCCTTTACCTGGTCTCTGTTCCATAAGGTGTGTCAAATCATAGAGGAATGTGATCTTTCCGTAGCTGAATGAAAATTTCCAGCAGCTCTATTGAGCTGCCAGTTGACAGCCCCACGTGACATGTTTGTTGAGCTCATTTGGCAGTGGTGGCAGCAAGGAACTAACCCTGCAGTTTTAAATAAGTAGTTGGAGAGCTCAGAGCAGGTGGTCACACCTCAGTATGAAGCCACCAAACACCTCATCTTCCTGACTGACACCTCCCTGAATTCCCCCAAAGATCTCAGAATCTCTACCTCTCTCAGTAGTTACAGGCTGGACATTGTTAGTGAAAGAGGCCCATCACCTTCTTGGACCGCTCTCAGAAGGTCCCACAGGGGAGAGTCACAAAGAGGCTTTTGACTAAACAGCAGTGGAAGTGACTTTATGGAGGACAAGCCTGCACTTGTTTGCTTTCAGTGGCGTAAGGGTTAAGAGCCATCACTGTGGTCACTGAGGTCAGACACCAGCTCTTAGTATTCTGGGTCCAGCCACAGATGTGTTTGGGTTGGCCAGGGGAGTTATATACACATGGATCAGTCAGTTGCAAATACACCAGTTGGAAGGTTTCACATCAGAATCAGCATTTCCCACTTGTTTCAATGCCGTCTCTGACAACACAGGCTGGCCATGTAGAAGCTGTCTGCCTCAGTGAGGTGGAGGCCCCTCGTTGGCCCTTTCACCTTGAGGTAGCTTCAGTCTGGCCCACTTCCTGTATGCAGGTGTATCAGTGTTCCTACAGAGCCCTGTGCTATTTTCTCTATAGTATAATCCCAAGTGAAAAGCAAAAATTCTTCTCATCACTCTCCTGACCTAATTTTAACAGAATGCCAAATACTGAGGCTCGGGCCTTCAGTTCAATTAATGGTGAAAAATCCTACGTGTGACATTCTTTGGCCAGTACTTCTCTAAAGTCACACAGTTGAAAATGACCCCTACCTGGTGGTATTTCTGTGTCACAGCTGCTTTCCCTTTGACCTTTCCACGGGAGCATTTTCTGCTCCTCTGGTTCCGACCAGCTGGACAGGCTGAACAGCAAGCCAACTTTTGACCCTCTGTCCTTAGTCATCTGCTCTTGGCTGCTGGTAGATCTGAGGTTAGAGGCTGGATGTGGGGAAGGGAGCGGGGAGTTGCGGAGGGGAAATGAGATACCTGTTTCGCTTCCACGGGCCTGAAAACTGAGTCATGAGGCCACACAGTGCAAAGGTAATGGGAACAAGTCTTTGCAAATCACTGCATCAGGAAGCCGTTTGCCCCCACCCCTTACATCCTTTTCTTACCAGCCGTATGTAGCCAGTTCCTCTCCTCTAGGCTCCATGCAGGCTACCTAGCCTCAGTTGGCAAAATCTGCCCTTTCCCTAGACTTCTTTATTCTCTGGCTACCTGCCAATCATGTGAGGGCAGTTTGAGCGTTATTGACAGGAGGCCAGCACATGGAGTCCTTGGAGACGCGGTCATCTAGCCATGACCATGAGGAAGCATCACCAGCATCTGACGCTCCTCACACACTCGGAGCTTTGGATCAAGACATTCCACTGTTGTCCTATTTCGCTTCACCATAGCAGGGGGTTTGTTCATTTCTCCGGATTCCCATGACTCCAGTTTCACATGAGGTCGTGGACTTCTCAATCAAAAAGTTGTTCATAGCTTTGGTAGGTCTGAAATTTCAGAGTATTGAGCAAGGCCCGCATTGTGCTAGAACATGATCTAATAAGATTGGACTGTCAAAACAAGAAGTGGCAGTCTGAGGCTCAAAGGTTCTTAAGAAGGAAATCTCTCCTGTGAGAACCTCCAAGAGATCATAAACATGTAGGCTGGGGGCCGATTGCGTTTTCATTTCTGCTGTGAATTTAAGTAGACTAAAGTAGAATGGTATCTGTTTAGACAGAAACAGCAGAGGGATCTTTCTGTTGAGAAACTAATGGGTTGTGTAATTAGTAGTGTGAAACATCAGAGAAATACGTGAACCGTTTTGGTAGGACCCTGCAGAACTCTTGGGTCAGAGCCCCAAAATGTCAAGTAGAGACGCTGCGTCACTCAGACTGCAGTCTGAGAGCAAGGAGTTCCTTTTCCAGCCCACCAACTGTGAGAGGCGGCCGGTTATGTAACCCTTCCTGCTCCTTGGTCTTTTCATCCCTGAAACTGAAATGAGAACTGGGTCTTTGTAAGACTGTCACGGAGGACAGCAGAAATAATATGTGGCTAATGGTTGGAGTAGTGCCTGACGTATGAGGAGTGCCCAGTGAGTGAGAACGGTGGTGTTAGGTACAGTGCAAGTGTGCCTGTGCAGTTTGGATGTTCGGTACAGCTTTCAAAATCAAACTGGTGTTGCAGTTTTCTGTCTTTGTGCTCCTCGGTAGTGTAACCCTGTAAGAGTAACGTCTCATTCTCCTTGCCGGGGTTCTTCTCAAGAACATGTTTCAATGAAGGCTCAGGCCGGCTCTGGGAATGAGTCACTGGGGCTCACTTCAGCCTCCTGTAGCCCACTTTTTAAAATCTCCTGTTAAGGCACTGATTACCTACATCATTGCTACAGCTGGGTTGCAGTGTAACCATTAACCAGGCATGTTTATGCAATGCCTTATGTGTAATCACTTGTAATAAAACACAATAAAGAATATGACTTACTGACAGTTTCATATTGACGACAGGGGAAACCCAGTGCCATCTCAACTTGTTAGATTAATCCCTGCAATGGAAACTGGACTGATTCTGACAGATAAATTGGAGGTCCAATCAGCTGTCCTGCTTACTGCCTCCTTGCTATCTTTGTGTCATGGGGAAGGGTGTGTCCCGGGGACCACTGAGGCATTTGTCTTTGTCCCCTGCAGAGGACTTGGATCTAATTCCAGCAGCAGCAGCAGCAGCATTAGGAGAAGCAGCAGCAGAAGCAGACACTTCCTTTCCTCTGCCAAGCTAAGGAAATTACTGTCCTCAGTGCTGGGTGGGATTAGACAGTAAAGAAAACTTCCTTTAGCTCATTGAGTAGTTTTACTTACAGCCCAGGCTGGGGGTGGAGGGGAAACTCAGGAAAGTACTTCCCTTGCAAATGCAGGGACCAGTGTCTGATCCCCAGCTCCATCTGAGAGAAGTCAGATGTGGTGGTACAGGCTTAGGAGAGGTAGAAATAGCCAGGCTGCCCTACTGCTGAGAAAATCAGACCCCCTTCATTCTTGACCCCCTCATTCTTTGGCTTCCACACACATGTACACTTTACCCTTACATAAGTGTGTACCAGCACACAAGCATGTACACATCTACACAATAACTATAAATAAAAAATAAAATCCATGCTCAGGTGTGACCAGCTCACACTTTTTTTTTTTTTTTTTTTTTGGTTTTGGTTTTTAGAGACAGGGTTTCTCTGTGTAACCCTGGATGTTCTGGAACTCGATCTATAGACCAGACTGGCCTCAATCTCACAGAGACCTGCCTCTGCCTCCCCAGTGCTGGGATTAAAGGTGTGCGCACCACCTGGCTACTAGCTCATACCTTTAATCTGAACACTAGAGAGAGAAAGGCAGGTAGATCTCTATAAGTTTCAGGCCAGCCTGGTCTACATAGGGAGTTCCAGGACAGCCAGAGTTACATGGTGAGAGCCTGTGCATAGAAAGGGAAGGAAAGGAAGGAAGGAAGGAAGGAAGGAAGGAAGGAAGGAAGGAAGGAAGGAAGGAAGGAAGGGGAAGAGAAGGGAAGGGAGGGAGAGAGGAAGAGAAGGAAGGAAGGAAGGAAGGAAGGAAGGAAGGAAGGAAGGAAGGAAGGAAGGAAAAAGAAATTAAAATGAAGCCCAGAATCTCTACAAAGTCTGGAAATAAATAAAAGCCCAAACTGTTCAATGTTTCATTTCTCCTTTAAAAGTCGTCAAAGAAAGGGGTCTTACTGTCACCTTAGTCTTTGAAAAACATGTGGACAATAAAAAAAAAAAAATCAATTTGGGACTAAAGAGATTCAGCACTTAAGAGCATGCTGCTCTTGCAGAGGACCCTGGTTCAATTCCCAGCACCCATGACAGGCAGCTCACAACCCTGTAACTAGTTCCAGGGGATCTGACATCCTCTTCTGGACTCCACTGGCATTGGCGCTCAGATGTGCGCATGCTCACACATACACACATAATTGACATTAACCTTTAAAACAACATTCGCTCCACGTAGTTTATGATGTCACCAGGGATTCTGGATGAAGTTGTCAGCATGTGTGAGCCGTTCTGTTCCTAAGCCCCGCTTTATCCAGGGGTGTTGTGCAATATGCCAGAGCTTCCCCTTTCTTTCCTGTAAACTGCAGCTTTCCTGGTGATTAGCATTCATCGTCTTTTCCTGGTTAAGGGGTTGTCAGCTGCAGTCCTGAGGGAGTTCCCCGCCTGCTTTGGAAACAATCTGAAGAGCTGAATGTGTTACTTGGAAATTAAGAAATTTGGAATCATTCATGGGAACCCAAATGGTAAAGTAGAAAAAAGAAATGGTTATGATCAGGAAACTAAGATAATGATAGGATCACAGAAGGCATAAAACCTCAGGAATAATAAGCTTTCTAAAATGTTTACTAAACACTCATGTCTCTGTCCCATGCTTTCCAAAAAATGTACTTGTTATATATCAGGAGCTGGGCTGAAGTAGAAGCATTGTAAGATGCTGTGGCTTCCTGTGCCTTTAGAGAACTCGGACTAGTGAACAAGGTCCTTGCAGATGCCTGGGAAGTAGCTTTGTAACTGAATGTCTTGAATGACCGGGGGTAATGGAAATCTCTTCTAAATCCTGCTGCAGCCATAGTGCTAACAGCACAGGAGTGACAGCTCGGCGTGGTATGCTGGGCAGGGCAAAGGCAAGAGGGCGGTTTTCAGTGCAAGGAGTGTGTAGTAGCTTTCCGCCCAGTGGCCGAATAGGGTGAGACAGTCAGGAGACTGCTGATGTGTGTAATAAAGAATGAGGGGCCTGTTAAAGGGTGGTGAGAAAAATAACCTTCCAGCTGAGCCAGAAGACAGCAACACAAATAGAAGGCAAAGAGCTCAGCAGGTGCAAAAGAGCGTGAAGCGTGTGCAAAGGCCCTGGGGCTGTTTAAGCAGCAGTCAGAAGAGAGGTGGAGCTGGGACATGGAAAGACGTGGAGCTAGGCCCCAATGGTAGGAAAAAGGAGCTCTGATTTAAAAAAAAAAAAACAAAACGTCAGTTACAGGGAGAAAAACATAGTAATTGGTTTCCTTTATGGTATTTCAGAATTATCCCAGTTTTCTATTTTTCCTCGTCTTTCTTTTTGGGGGTACTGGTGATGGAACCCAGGCTAGGCCATAGTAGGCTCTACCATTGACCTGGACCTTCAGCCCCGATTGCTTTACCGTTTTAGTGTATGATAGGGTTTCACTGTGTAGTCCAGGTTGCTTCAAACTCACAATCCCCCTGCCTCAGCCTCATGAGTGCTGGGAGTACAGTCCTGTGACACCCTAGTACCTCCACATGTAAAATCCTGAACAGAAGAAGCATCTGTGCCTGATCTGAGCTTTCAGTGACAGCTCAGCCTTGCAGCAACTCCTGTCCACAGCCCGGAACCACACACATGAACTCTGAGCTCCTTGTGTCACACTAGCCTGAGAGTTTCCCTGTGCTCCACCTTCCTCTGTGGACAAGGCGTGATGGCAAAGGAGAATGTAAAATCAAAGCTTTTCTTTGCTCAGTGAGTGGGAGAAATTGGCTTTGCAGAGTAAATCGAAGAGTCAGAGGAAGTCACATCGTAGATATGAGATGCAGGTCATCATCAAATGGCAGTGGAGAGCCCCTGATGCCTTCTTCCTCTTAGCTTCCAACCTCCCAGGTCCTCTTGGGGCCCCAGAGTGAGCAACTCCAGACCATACAGGGATGCACCGTAGTGACCTGAGATAATGGAAAGTGAGAATAGCTTGTGGTCTTCAAAGACTGGTAATCAAATAAGGTGGAAGCATGCAGAGATGGGAGTTGCTTGGATGAAGGTGATAATTTGTTCAAAATAATTTAGCAACCAGAAGCAAAGTCTTTAATGCCTAAGTGGATATGGGAGCAGCAGGCCAATCCCTCCCCACCATTAAAAGCTTATGTAGAGCCCATAAATCAGTAATGTGCTTTTTAGGCTTGCAGTTTCCTTTCTGGGAGCTTTGCATTTTTAGACTCATGACCACTCCCTGAAAATAACCAAGGGTAAATGGTGGTGGTTTGCCAATTCTCTTTTCTTCTCCCACCTCTAGAAGTAGGGAGCCTTGAAGTAAGATTCTTTCTCCACGGCAAATGCTGTGTCTGGGCCCACAGACTTTTGTTCCATACGTGGACTTCATTTGTTTGTATGCCATCGCTGAGCAATCCTGCCAGCTATTGGTGGTACAACAGGCATCTATACAGCTCTGGGGGTCCAGATGGGGAGATGGCAAAGGATGAGAAGCCCGTCAGAGCAGAGGCCTGAACAAAGCAAGATGAATAAAGGGCAGGAGAGCAGCTCATTCTAGGGAGGGTAAGGAGGGCCTAAAAATGTAGCCCCTGATCAAGGGCTTTCAAGGGAGAAGTTAGGTTAGGCTCAGGCAGCCGCATGAGCTACAGCGTGCAGAAGACCTCATCTCTGGCTTTTCTCCTGTGACCAGAATCTTTCTTTACTCTCTCATTTCCTGTGTATGTGGGTTGCAGAGGGAAGGAATGTCACATGTACGATTCCAAGGGCTGGGGATGGATGCCACTGGGGCGGGGGATGAGGGAATGTGAGTCTCCTAGGGGCAGAGCAATCCTGTTTATGTTCTAGAATCAAAAGGAGCTACGTGGCCTCAGGCATTTCCTCTTCCTCCAAGTCCAGTGTCTACTGTCCAGATGAGACAGTGTCCTCTCCCATGCTCGAGGATGAAATGAACTACATGTAGCATAGTCAGGGGCTGGGTTATGAGTCTCAGACCTGGGCTGCTTCAGCATTTCTGCTCAAGACTCTCCTCCTCTTGAGATACTTGAACTGGAAACCAGGTGTTACGTAGGTATCTAGCACAGGTATACAAATCATTTACAGGCCATACATCAAAAAACAGATTTTTTTTTTTTAGTTCTTCAGTACACATATAATTTTACCATTTATTAAAAATTATATTTGCATACTAGCCAGGGGGATCTTGGCTGAGCATGGAACACCTTCAGTGTTTTTCAGAGCTGAATCAAACATTCCAACAAGATATAATCTAAAGAATACTAATTCAATACTCACCTGCTGAGGAATGACAGTGGGAAAATAGGAAAAGTCTTTGTATTCAGGAATTAAACCGTTGTGTTTCCTCTAAGAGCAGAAAAACAGCCCAGTTACTAACAGAGTCGTGTTGACTCTGAATCAAGGTGCTACAGGTAGCAGTCATTGGCACTGCACAGTCCAACAGCACGTGCAGCACAGAAGTCAGAGGTCACATGTCACAGGGTTCGAACCCAGGCTGCTGTGAAGTCACAGGCAATCCTTTAAACTCACTGCATGTTTGATTTTGAAGAAGTGGTGGTCCCTGAATGTTCAGATGCTTTTCACTAATGCCAATTGTTCTAGCAGCCCCCACAGTCAATATGTGACCCCATGGGGTGTCTTGACTAGACCTGTTTGCACATCACTTGCTTCCATGTGTTAGGTAAGTCATTTCGCAGGTCAAAAGCCTCAGTGTTCCCATCTATAAAATGAAGGAATAAAACTTCTTTGTGGACATGCCAGAACTCTTGAGAGGTGCTTGCTAGCACAGTGCTGGGCCACCCAGTCCATAACAAATGTTGGCTCTCTACCTCCTTTCTCAGTATATATTGCAGACCTGGTCTGAATGTTCCATAGGCCTAAGGCAGCAGCTCTCAATCTGTGGGTCTCAACCCCTTTGGGGGTCCATTGACCCTTTCACAGGGGTCACATATCAGATATCCTGCACATCAGATATTTACATTACAATTCAACAGTAGCAAAATTAGTGTTATAAAGTAGCAATGAAAATAATTTTATGACTGGGGGTCACCACAAAATAAGGAACTGTGTTAAAAGTTCACATCATTAGGAAGGTTGAGAACCAGTGGCCTAAGGAGATGTTGAGGTATGCAATCTTAGGGTCCATGGTAGTTTAGTCTTTGTAACTGTGCTCAGCTGCATTTTCCCTGGGGAAGTGGACCCTTCAGGCTCAACTGCATGCATTCACTTCTCTTCGTCGATATCTTTGTTCTCATCCAGGGCTGATGATGACAGATGCCATCATCATCTCCAGACAAGCAAGTGAATGGCACACTCTCCCCTACAGTCTAGTCTCCTCACTGGAGGTTGTTTCTGTATAGGTTTCCTGCCTGCAGTAGCACACACTTAAGCTCAGTATAACTTACTTAATACTGTGGAAAGCTTACAACACATGCGCCTTCTCAGTTCCTTGGGAAAACAGAACTAATCAAAAACAACCGGCAACATTATAAAGAAAGTATGTGACTGAGTAGCAAGTCTGTTCTCGGTATATTAGTGTACTGGAGGTGACTGCGTTGGTCATCCAAGGACAGGAAACCCAAGTGTTCAGGGGAGCCCGGTCTTCAGGAACTGTTAGGGACAGCCATCAGGTCTTAATAACCATCATTTCTTAACTTCACACACTGCCTCCACTTCCTATCAAACCATAAATACGAGTCCACCTAGGAAAAAAGGCTGTGACCTAGAGCCAGGGGCTCCTAGAAGAGCTGTTGTAAGGCCTCTCCCCTCCCCCGTGCTTTGAAGCACGTCCCAACCAAACAGCATTTCAGTACACTAACTTAGATGGTCCTTGTTTTATTAAATCTGAGGCAGCCACCCCTCAGAGATACTGATCATTGTTTTCACCTGAATGCGGTGTAGCAGCACTGTTGATTCCCGTTGATGGAAAAAAGAAGAAGAGAGGCTATTTTATTATAATTTAGAGACTAAGCCCCTGTTGGTTCATAGACACATGTGCATCCAAACTGTGGAAAGCTCAGAAGTCATACAGCAAAGGATAGATACTGTGTTGGTTTTAAAGTTATTCATTCCAAAAACCAACACCCTGAAGAAAGTCAGAAGACCAGCTATCAGCTGGAGAGAGGTGGGGGTTGTGATTCATGTGCACAGTGTTCATTTCCTGTATAAACCTTAGAAATCAGTTCAAACGTGACAAAGCCAATTTCATACAATCAAAGGACATAAATGGGCAGTTCCAGAACAGGCAACACCAATCATCAGGAAGCATATGATTGTTAAAACATTTGTAATTAAAATACACCATCCTTTTTTTTTTTTTTTTTTTTTTTTTTTTTTTTTTGGTTTTTCGAGACAGGGTTTCTCTGTGTAGCTTTGCGCCTTTCCTGGAACTCACTTGGTAGCCCAGGCTGGCCTCGAACTCACAGAGATCCACCTGCCTCTGCCTCCCGAGTGCTGGGATTAAAGGCGTGCGCCACCAACGCCCGGCAAAATACACCATCCTTTAACATGACAAAAGCAAGTTAAATAATTCAGCCAGGTGGGGTAATATATGCCTATAGTCCCAGAACTTGGGAAGTGGGTGCAAGAAGATCAGGAGTTCAAGGTCAACCTCAGCTATATAGTGAGTTCAAGTCCCATCATGGTTGTCTCAAAAGTAACTAAACAAGACAACAAGTGATTGAGTCAACAGATACCGAAGGTGTGTATCCAGTGGTGTTAATTTCAGTGTCTGTTACATCAGCCAACTAGAGGCTGGAAGCTTCTGTTGAGGAACCACAAGCACCAGCTGAAACAGTGGCAAAGTAAGCAGGACAGAATACGTAGAACCCAAGTCAGGGTGCAGTGCAGCGAAATTTCGGTCCAGCGAAATCCCCGGTGCATCACCCTGAGAGTTTGCAGCTCCTGGGAAGACTGGAGGTCCAAGCTTCTCCGGTACTGTCCCTGTGTGGAAATGGTTTGGAAACAAAGATAACTAAACTAGGACCAGGGAGATGCCCAAGACAGAAATCTGGACATCCAGAGGGATCTCCTCAAGCATTCAGTAAAGGACTTCGAAACACGTGCCTGTGAGGAAACCTCCCAAAGCCAAGTCAAGCACCATGTCAAGAACTGGAGAGCCCCAGGTAATAGATCAAGTTGTAGATCACATGCTTAGTGTGTTTGAAGCATAGCACTGAAGAGGAAAAAGACAGAAAACAAGCAAAGACTTGCTGAGTTAGAGCAGTGCCCAGAACTCGCAGTGATGGGAATAGTGTGTCCATAACAGCCAGACGGGGTGGCGGGGTGGGTAGGATTTATTAGGTAAGTCTTGCCAGAGCTGGTGATGTAGGCCTGTAATCCCAGTTATGCAGGATGCTGAAATAGAAAGACTGTAAATTCAAGGGCCAACCTGAGCAATTTAGCAAGATCCTGTCTCGGAATAAAAATACCGTTGCAGACTCAGTTCAGTGGTAATGGGCTTGCTGAGCCAGGCAGAGTAGCACGAGTCTGTGATCCCAATGTTCCTATGGGGAGATGGAGAAAGAATCCCCAGAAAATCGAGAGTCAGCTTGCCTGCTCTGTGCAGCTGGGAACAACAGAAGAGAAATCATATCCCAACCAAGGTGGAAGGTGAGGCCCCAAAACCCAGAACTGTCTTCTGACCTCCACATGCGCCCCATAACAAGCATATGTACACACAGACCCGGACACACAGACACGGACACACAATCAGAAAAAGGTTGCTTGCATTACATAGAAAAAAACAGGAGCTTGAGAGGTAGATAGACAACCAATCCAAATTAAATTAGAAATAAAACCTACAGGATTGTAGTTATAAAGTCTAAGTTAATTATATAATTAAAAGTAAACCAGGGACTAGAGAGAAGCTTTGGTGGTTAAAAGTACTTACTACTCTTCCAGAGTGCCTGAGTTCGGTTCCCAGCACCCACATCCACATGTAACTAAGGCTCCTCAATCTAACCCTTTCTTCTGACCTCCAGTGGTCACGCACACACACACACACACACACACACACACACACACACACACACACACAGTGAAATAAGGCAAACCACTGGGTGAAATGAATGACAGCATAGACATTCAAGTTTTTGATCAAAAATGATGTGTGTATAAACGTAAAATGTATGACAGTTCAGGCCTAGGAGATCAGAAGTGGGCTATTGTAGGGCTACTGAGCTGTACATGAAGTAATATAAAAGAACTGAAGGTAGGGGCTGGATGGCTCAGAGGTTAAGAGCACTGGGTGTTCTTCCAGAGGACCCAGATTCAATTCCCAGCACCCACATGGCAGCTCATAACTGCCTGTAATCCCAGTTTCAGGGGGTCCAACACTTTCACACAGACATACATGCAGGCAAAACATGAGTTCATGTGAGAGAAAAAAAAAATATTTTTAAAAAGGAAAAAGAAAAGAACTTGAAGGTAGACTGATGTTAAAAATGGGTATTATAAACTATGCGTCACTGAATTCCACAACAAAATCTTCTTACTAGTAACCCTGTTGCAGTGGTTCTCAACCTCTGGGTCGAGACCCCTTTGACAAATCTCTATTTCCAAAAAAACATTTACAGCATGATTCATAACAGTAGCAAAATTACAGTTATGAAGTAGCAATAAAAATAATGCTGTGGCTGGGGGTCACCACAACATAAGCAACTGTACATATTAAAAGGTCCCAGCATTAGGAAGGTTGAGAACCACTACCCCATAGAGAAAATTAAATGGAATCAAGAAATACTTAACTGAATATTTCTTTAAGAAAGAAGACTAAAGAATGGGGACAAGAGCTGGTGGTGGTGCGCACACCTTTAATCCCAGCACTCGGGAGGCAGAGGCAGGTGGATCTCTGTGAGTTCGAGGCCAGCCTGGTCTACAGAGTGAGATCCAGGACAGGCACCAAAGCTACACAGAGAAACCCTGTCTCGAAAAACCAAAAAAAAAAAAAAAAGGAGGAGGAGAAGGAGGAATGGAGACAAGGCCAGGCATGATGATGATGCCTAAAGGCATTCTAGCTTTCAGAGAAGCTGAGGCAGGCAGATGTCTGAGTTTGGGGCCGGCCTGATCTGCATAGTAGGCGTCAGGCCAGCTAGGGCCTGAAGTGAGAAACTGTCTCGAAAGAAAGAATAGGAATAGATTTAAAAAGAAAGAAAGCACAGCGGTGCGTTTGTCCCAGCCATGTTATTAAATAGAGGGTCTAAGTTAAGTAAAAAGACAGCTGTAACCCTAGACAAAGAGAAACCCAGCTCTCCACTACCTATACACCATAGGAGGCTGTATTAAATACATAAGACATGAAAGGCCGAGAGTGTAAGAGCGTAGAAGGAATCAGCAGAGGCACAGTTAGAGTCGATAGCTACAGGATAACAGAAAATAGCTGGGAATTTCCCCACACTTGCAAACTAAATAGTCACGCCGCCCCCCCCCCCAGGTGTTATCCTCCACAGTTTTCAAGTAGTAAATGGGAAATTGCAGAAATGAAGCTGAGCATGGAGGCACACCTGCAATCCTGGCACTTGGGATTCTGGGAAGGGAGAATCACTAGCCTGACTACAGCGTGAGACTGTCTCTCAAACAAAATTGCAAAGTACTGTGAGTTTCCATTAACCTATCACAGTATGTTGTACAATTGGTCTACTTTGTTAGTTATTAGTATTAATGAGTTGTCCCCAATTTATAAAGTTAAACGTAGGTATATGTGTGTATAAGGAAATTGTGGGTTTATGTAAAGCTATCTGTGGTTTGGGTCATACATTGACAGTATTGGACGTATACCCTGAGGCTAAGAAGTATACACATACATAAATAGCTTGTAGTTGAAAGGAAATGAAGTTTTCAAGTAAGTGAAAATGAAAACACAACCTGAGAAACTATGTGGCCTACAGCTAACGGGGTGCGTAGGTAGACAGTCCTATCATTAACTGCTTGCCTGTGTCAGAAAAGGAGATTTGTGTCTATCACTTCAGTCACTGGACTAGAAACTAAGGGCAGGTTGGGTGGCAGTTAAGCACAACCCAGAGTGAATATATGAAAGAAAAAATAAACAGCATTTGAAGTTAGTGAAATAAAAATTAAATTTAGTAGAAGAAATTCAGTAAATCCATAAGCAGTATGTTTGCGATCCACTAGTTAATAAACCTTAGGAATCCTGAGGAGAAAAAAATTAAACATAGTAGAATACACTAATTAACAGCCTCAGGGATGGGAAAAGTAACAGGCATAGTGACCCTTGCCTATAATCCCAGCACTCAGGAGGTTGAGGCATAAAGATTGAAAGTTGAAGACCAACCTGAGCTACATAATGATTCAAAGTCAGCCTTGGCTACATAGGTGGAACCCATCTCAAAGAGAGACAGGAGGTAGTGGTTCAGCAATGTAAGTACTACTGCATTATAATAATAATATAATAATGATCGTTAACATAAATGCTAGTAAATATATCAAGGATATTATAAATACATCTATTCCAGTAAAGCCAACATTATAGACGAAATGGACAAATACCTTTAAAAGTCAAACTGGCTGGGCGAAGTGGCACATGCCTTTAATCCCAGCACTTGAGAGGCAGAAGCACGTGGATCTCTGTGAGTTTGAGGCTAGCCTGGTCTACATAGTGAGTTCCAGGACAGGCTATGTAGAGAGACTGTCTTAAAAACAACAAAACAAACTGAAAATTTGCCTATAAACATGCCTGTCATGGCCACTTCTCAGCATTATTCTGAGGATTCCAACAATCACACTAAGGCAAGAAAAATTACTAAAGGTATCATTTGGAAGGAAGTAATGAAACCTTCAGGTGACATGATCGCACTCCAAAAATACAATGGAATTGACATAAAAATGCCCAAATTAAGCCGGGCGGTGGTAGCGCACGCCTTTAATCCCAGCGCTCGGGAGGCAGAGCCAGGCGGATCTCTGTGAGTTCGAGGCCAGCCTGGACTACCAAGTGAGTTCCAGGAAAAGCGCAAAGCTACACAGAGAAACCTTGTCTCGAAAAACCGGAAGAAAAAAAAATGCCCAAATTAAGACGACTTACAAATTAGAAGATAGAGGGTCAAAAAGAATTGTCAGTTTTATTTCTGTACATTCTTACCATGAAATCAGAAATTCAACTTTTAATGGCATTTACAATATCAAAGGTACAAAACACACAGGATGTATATGCCTAAAGGTGCGCAAGAACTGTTTATTGAACATGACAAGTAGCACTGAAAAATGAAAATCATCAGCAAATGGGAAAAGCCATTTTAACAAGTTGGAAGGCTTTGGATTTGTTCACTGCTTTAAAATGTCAGTTTGTACCAGCTTGATCTGTTGATTAAAGGACTCCTCATTGGAAGGCTAGTGGGCTTTTTATTTTGGCAAATACCTAAAAGTTTCTTCTTAGCCAGGTGTGGTGGTACGGTCCTTTAATCCTAGCACTTGGGAGGCAGGGGCAGGTGGATCTCTGTGAGTTTGAGGTCAGCCTGGTCTACAGATCAAGTTCCAGGACAGCCAGGGATGTTAAAACCCTGTCTCGAAAAACCAAAAAAATTTAAAAAAAAATAATTTATTCTGAAATTGATATGGAAACACAGAAGACCTGAACTGAAGGGCAAACATAACTGACAGAGAACACAGAGACTGTTGCCCAACTTTGAGACTTAGAAAGCGGTAATAACCACGACAGTGTAGTAAGAGAAGCAGCATTAAAAAGGTCTGTGAGTAAATGATGGAAGCAGTTACAGAGACCCACAGCCAAGCACTGGGCCGAACTCCTGGAATCCTGTTGAAGAGAGGGAGGAAGGATTGTATGAGCTGCGGGGAGGATTGCAAGATTGCAAGATTATCACAAGAAAACCCACAGAGACAACTAACCTGGGCTTGTAGCTCAGACACTGGACCAACAGCTAGGGAGCCTGCATGGGACTGACCTAGGCCCTCTACATATGGGTGACAGTTGTGTAGCTTGGTCTACCTGTGGGACTTCTAGCATTGGGAGCGGGGCCTGCCCTGACACTTTGGTTGGCTTTTGGGAACCTATTAAGGTTGCCTTACCAAGCCTTAATATGAGAGGAAGAGCTTAGTCCTACTGCAACTTGATTTACCATGCTCTGTTAACACCCATGGGAGGCCTTTTTCTGAACAGAAATAGAGGAGGATAGATTCTGGGGAGAGGGCACAGAGGGGAAGTGTGGGGGGGGGGCTGTGGTTGGGATATAAAATCAATGAATAGATTTAATTAATAAAAATTTTTAAGGGTCTATTAAACATGATCAAATCCAAAATAGACATTCAGAGGCAGTCAATTTTCCACAAATGTGTAAGGAAGATTCAAGGATTTTCCACAAGCATGTAGAAATAGCTCATTGAGAAAGGAATAGCTCTTTTCAACAAATGATGGTGTACCAACTGGATATACATATACAGAACATAAATTTTGAGAGCTGGCAAGATGGCTCAGTGCATAAAGGTACTTGCTACCAACATTGACAACCTGAGTTCAATTCCTGGAACCCACAGGATAGAATGAGAGAAATGACTGCAACAAGTTGTCCTCTGACCTCCCTGGGTGTGATATGTGTGCGCGCGCACACGCACGCACGCACGCACGCATGCAGGAACTCTTGTATTTTAAATGCCTTGTATCTCATACTGAATACAAAAATTCATTTATAATGGGTTTTATACCTTAAAAATATATAACCTGAAACTATAGAAGTCCTAGAAGAAAACAGGAAAAACTGCCCTTGGTTTGGGCTGAGATTTCTCAACAGCACCAAAAAGTACAATATTCATCAAAAAAATATAAATTAGACCTCATCCGAATTCTATTCTTCAACAAGAGTGAAAGAACCAGTGTCAATCTAGGAAATGTTATTTTCAAAACAGAAATAGAAGGTTTTGTACCCACAATACAAAAGGAACTCTAAAACTCAATAAGAAAACAATCTAAGCAGGGCAGTGGTGGTGGTGGTGGCGCATGCCTTAGATCCCAGTACTCAGGAGGCAGAGGCAGGTGGATCTCTGTGATTTCAAGGCCAGCCTGGGCTACAGAGTGAGTTCCAGGAAAGGCACAAAGCTACACAGAGAAACCCTGTCTTGAAAACCCTCCCCCACCCCCTCAAAAAAGCAAAAATATTCAACAGCTACTTCAAAAGCAAATTTGTAGGTGACAAGCCCATAACTCTTTGGTCGATAGAGAAATATAGATTAAAACCACTTCACAACTATTAGAATGGCTAAAGTGTTGAAAACAAACTAACATAAGCTGTTGACCGTACCAAATGTTGGCAGAGCTGTGGGGGACTTTATTCTCTGTCCTGCAGATGAAAATATTGGGTGATGCACATGCTTTAGGAAGCAGTTCAACAGTCTCTTTCGGAATTAGGCATACTGTAGACCATATGAGCAAGGCAGCCCTCTCCTAAGTATTTGGTTAAGAGCATTAGAAGCATATGCCGTATGAAGACTTCTGCACTAATGTCCACATCGGCTTTGATTGTAATTGTTCCGAGTTGGAAACAGTCCAGACATCCCATAACTGACGGCTGTATACATGGTCTGTGGTATGGCCTTAGATAGAAATGCAGTACTGCCCAGAAAACAAAAATGACCAGACTTGATATGTGCAGCAAGGAGCCAAACCAGACCAAAGGAGAACACATGCTGTGTGGCTCCACTTTGATAACATTCTTTGCCATTATAATTGGCCTGAAGTGACCTAAGGCAGTTGCTGCCTGGGAAGGAGCAGGGAGATGCAGAAGTGAGTAATTGCAAAGGGCACAAGGAAATTCTGGGATGATGGATTTGTTCCCTGTTTTGATTGTAGTGATGGTTGCATGGATGCATACACCTGTCAGCCTTACCAAGTGCAGTCCTTTGTGTATCCTCTATGCCTCATTAAAGGGAGGATGGCGGCTGCTTAGATGCTCATTGTTAGGGATTAGCTCAATGGATTCCAGATGGCTACAAAACAGAATATTATGCAACTGAGTTTTAAAAGGAAGTTAATCTGTGTGTCCAATATGAAATGATCCCACAAATAAATTATTAGTTGTGAAATGCAAGGTGCAAAACAACAGATGTGGAGCCAGACGTGGTGACCCATGGTTTGAGAGGCTGATGCAAGAGGATCACAAGTTCAAAGCCATCCTGTTCTGCATAGACTATCCCAAAACAAAGCATTATGTTAACCTTCAAGTAAAAATGAGTGTCTGTGGATATGCATAGATACCTGTGTGTGCAAGGAATATATATACAACTACCTAAGGGTAGGTTTTTCCAGAGGTTGGGATTGCTCCATTCACTTTGTTGTGTTTTCTTCTGTGTTAAGAATCAAGTACAAGGGCTCACCTGCCAGACAGTTCTGCCACTAACCTACACCCTTAACACTAGGTATTTGTAAAACACACACACACACACACACACATACATATGCATATATATACACACACATACATATGCATATATGTGTTCTTTGTACATGTAAAAAATACTGATAACAGATACAGAGGAAAAAAAGAAGAGAAACACAAAATGGTAGTTTTTAGTTCAAATATAATCATCAAATGTAACTGTCAATTGAAAAAATATGTAACTGAAGTATAAGCCAGGGATGGAGAGATGGCTCAGCCATTGAGAGCACTTGCTGCTCTTTCGGAGGACCCAAGATCAGTTCCCAGCACCTATGGTATGGCTCACAGCTGCCTCTAACTCCAGCTCCACCCACAAATGCATGGCATACACAGACACATACTTGTTAATGATTTTTTAAAAAGAAATGTAATTGAACTTGTGGATCTTTTTCTTTTTCATTATTGGAAACTGAAGTCAGGCCCTCAAGCACATTGCTAGAGCTCCCCTGAGCTCCACTCCAGACCAATAGCTCTTTCTGTTTAGTTGTCTGTGTGCTTTTAAATATAATAGCTATCCTCTTAGAGCTTTAATGAACATTCTGGGCTAAAAAAAAAAAATTAATGTTATGAGTTTGTCCCAAGTAATTAAAATATGGTATGCCTTCTTTCTTTCTTTCTTTCTTTCTTTCTTCTTTCTTTCTTTCTTTCTTTCTTTCTTTCTTTCTTTCTTTTTTTTTTTTTTGAGACAGGGTTTCTCTGTGTAGTTTTAACCTTTCCTGGATCTCGCTCTGTAGATCAGGCTGGCCTTGAACTCACAGAGATCTGCCTAGTTCTGCCTCCTGAGTGCTGAGATTAAAGGTGTGTGCCACCACTGCCCGGCAGTATGCCTTATTTCTTAATTACATTTTAAAATCTAGTACTTTTCAAGCCTTTTGATTTCAACTAGAAAAAAAAAACTACTTTTTACATTATATGAGAATTGTGTCTTACTCAAGACCACAGCTAAATGTTTCTCCATGAAGATACTGGCACAGAGTAGAAGGGACCAAAAGCTGTGGGAAATAAAACTGCTTTAGGAGTATCATAGGGCTTGAACATTTGGCCTGGTGGGCCCCCTCTAATATAAGTAGTCATAAAATTTATATACACATTTAAAGACAAAACTATCTGGTGCTATTGAGGTGGGGCATAGTAGGGAACTTCTTACCACCAGGGTTGTTGAATGGATTTACCAAGACTCTTGACATCTTCGAATGAGTCTGAATGGATGAATGAGGAAGTGACCTGGGCACTCCCTTTGAATCTTTGGATATGAGTATGGATTAAAATCGTCTCTTCTGCCAGATGTGGTAGAGCACACCTGTAATCCCAGCACTGGGGAAGCTAGAAGAGGAGGATCTCATCTTTGGGGTGAGCCTGGGCTACATAGCAGAGCACTGTCTCCACCAAAAACAAAATAAAAAAGTAACTGTCCAAAAACACATTGCTGTACTCAAGAACCTATCATAACTTGAGTGAGGTTTTCAACATTTCTAGAAACTACTGGGCTGGGAGAGTAACTCAGTGGTCAAGCACGGGCCGAGCCTGTGCAAGGCCCTCTTTTAATCCCTAGTGCTGTAAAACAAAAACGATGTTTGCTGTAGTGAAATGTAAGGGAATGGAGGGGACCTTTGAGGGAATCACACTGGCCGCCTTTCACATTGTAATAGATGATTTCTTTTAAGAGGAGACGTTATCCTGCCAGGCATAGTAGCACACGCCTTTAATCCCAGCACTTGGGAGGCAGAAGCAGAGGATCTCTGTGAGTTTGAAGCCAGCATGGTCTACATAGTGAGTTCCAGGACAGCCAAGGCTATTCAGTGAGAACGGGGTGCAGGGTGGGGCATTATCCAGTGCAGTTCCCTCTTCCTACAGACTTGTCACACAGAGAAGTCAGAACTGTACCCATCATTAGCAGTATTCTAATCCTGAATTATGAAACTTCATGTTGCCTCTGTCTCTGGAAGAGATTAACCAGTTCTTTACAAACCCTTGTCATCAGTGAAAGATGGGTGGGGCTCAGGGAAATAGTCTGTTTCTGGATTCATTTCCATGTCTCATCAGCTTCTGGCAGGAAGAGAATAAACGTGTTAGGAGAATGTGGAGTGCTCCAAATCTGTAAAGACTGGGGCACCTTGAGAGCCTGCATTGGGGTTTGTGACAGCATGGTGGGTATCTTATGCTCAGCCCTGCTGCTTTGGGAAATTGCTACCAGGCCAGAGGTAGGTGGCAAGTAGCAACCCTCTTTTGAGAACCCATTCCAGGGTTTTCCAAAGATGGTCACAGGCCAGTGCATAGCATCTCCAGGCTAGGGGCTGAGTCTCCAGCATGAATCAGTGACTTGGTGTTCGTCAGTATTCTTCAGAAGCACTATCAGCCTCTGCTCTAATTTAGGTCAGCTGGGTTCCATTCTCTACCTCTTTCATTTCAGCACCAAGGGAGTGATAGTCTTAAAATGTTACAGCTGGAAATAATATCCGAGGTCATCTAGTCCCAAAGCTCAGGAGGAAATGTCTAGTTACTGCCTCCATGAGCCTCCAGTTCCCACATTGTCTCTGTCCTTTCTGCCCACCTGCAGGCCTTTGAACTGGGAATAGCTGTGTTTGGAATCACGTAGGACCAAGCTCTCACCAAGGTAGCCATTTGATGAGTTCTAATACAAAGGTAGCCACTCTTGAATCACTATCACAGCACTACCAAAGTAAGGCCTGGCAGTGTGGTGAAATCCTGGTCTGAGCTGGGCAAGGCCCACTGGCCTTCGTCCACATCAGCCAGTGTCCTTTCCCTACAAGTTGTGAGAAGCATGTCCTGGGAAGTGTTAAAGGTCCTGGTGCAGCCTTGCAGGTTCACCTGGAACTGTTCAGCTTGGTGCAGCAGGAGCCTCAGTTGAGAGCAAGGCCAACTACTTCAGCTGAGTCTTCCATGGAAGCAGCAGCACAAGCCTGCCATTGTTTTTGATGTCCCCTGTTTTTGATGTCCCATTTGCATTTTAGTTCCCCAGATTTCCTTTTGAATGAATGCCATGGTTTGTTCATATTCAGTTAGGTGATGTCACTATCTAGTAGGAATCCACATCTACCTTGCTAACAGACAGCCTGACCATATTCCTAGCAACACACCTGTCCAGTGTATTCTAGTAGGCTTAACCAATTTTGAGGATCTGTCAGCTCTGTGCTACAGCACAGAGAGTGGTAACAAATGTGGGTGAAACTTATTAGTCTGTAGCATCAGGCAAACTCACCTGTCTGCACCCCAGTTCCCTTGTCTGTAATGGGAGTAATGTGGTAGCCTGCCTAGGAGAATTGGGTAACATCTCATCAGCTGAGGTATGTACACAGCATTAATTCAACTCAGGGCCCAGCACACAGTCAGACTTGGTAAAGTGGATGGATGCTGGACGTGATGGTACCCATCTGTAATCCCAGCACTAGGGAGGCAGAGGCAAGAAACCAGCCTAGTGTGCTTTTGAGTTCCATGCCCTCCAGGAGCAACAAACAAAAATAGGTGGTGTTGGTGGTGGTGGTGGTGGTGGTGGTGGTGGTGGTGGTGGTGGTGGTGGTGGTGTCGTCGGTGGTGGTGGTGGTGGTGGTGGTGGTGGTGGTATTGGTGTCATTGTCATAGCATTGAGCAGCTCAGTAGACTCCTGTGGCTATTTCCTCCTGCAGGGTGCTTATCAGTCCCTAGGCCCTCACTCATAGGGTACTGAAAAGAGTAGATAATAAAAAGCTTATAGAACACTGTAGATGTCAAATACTGTGCCACAGGATAGCCACACAGGGCAGGAAAGCCGTATGACAAAGAGACTGGGCATTCTTCCCCACTGGGGTTTAAAAACTGCGTTCTAGATTTTTAACAGCAACTAATAATCTTGATCTGTATTTTTCTGTTAATTGGAACTGCTCAACACAATTTAGGGCAGCACCTTCAATATAAGAGTGTGTTACTGGGAGTAATTTCACTGTTTTACAACCTAAATCCTTTTGCAAAGAACTTAAGACAAGCTTATTTCATTTCCAGTTCCAATCAGCAGTCGCGTCATTACAGTGCATAGCACTGAGGAGCCAAGTTTAGAGAGCCACAGGAAGTCTAGACTCTAGGCCGCTGCTTATAAACTGCAGTCAGCTGCAGCTTCTGCAAGGACAAATCATAGCTGCAGATTTTATTGGGCACTTTTCTATGAGGAGATCAAAGCTACTTTATGGACTTAATCTACTTAATTTTCACAACATCCCTGCCGGGTAGGTAGCTGCTGCCATCCTCAGTAGATACGGAACCACAGACCTATGAAAACTAACTTCCAGGTCATACACAGGAGAGCATCATCAAGAATGGGAACTAGATTCTACATTTTAGTTTCTCTTCCCATGTGTCCACATTCTCCTAAGTGACTTGAAAATTCTGTGTCCAATTCATATATGCTCAGAAAACTGGTAGATTTTCTAAGCCTTCATAGTCACAGATATTCTAGAAATATCTATCATAAGTTCATCGGGTGTTAAGATCACAGTGATAGCATTGTATGGTTTGTTGAATCAAATATGCTTAGATTTGACTGGCTCTGAGGTTTCCAATTTTAGGAAAACATGAAGGGAAACAACGAGCTTCAGAGTTGCCTCCATTAAATGAGGTTATTTATATATAATATGCATAGCAGAGGGCTGGCCCATAGCCTTCAGTGCGTCATAGCTCTCATTACAAAACAGGTTCTTGGAGTACTGACTTTGGTAAGACTTGCACTGAGTGTTTAAGCTCTTAAGTGAATTCAGATGTACAGGTGATGTTTTATTCTTGTTTGTCTGTCTGTCTGTTTGTTTGTTTGTTTTATTGGGAGAGGCTTGTGCATGCTGTGCTATACACGAGGTTCAGAGGACAACATTCATCGGTCAGTTCTCTCCTTCCGACTTGTGAGTCCTGGGCTTCAAACACAGTTCGCCAAGCTTGGTGGCAAGCATGTTTATCTGCTGAGCTATCTCCCTTGGTCCTGTTTTTGTTTGAGATCGGTAGCCCACACTGGCCTCAAACTCACAGTAGTCCTCTTGCCTCTGCACTTTTTCAGTGCTGGGATTACAGGCATGAGTAACCACGTGCAGCTACACTGTTCATTTTACAAGAACGCTGTGTGCAGTAGAGCAGGCCTGCTGCCTGCTGTGCCCCTTCTGTGTTCCCGTTTGGCAAAAGATGCTTGCTCAGGAGGGAGGTGCTGCACTTGAGCTTGAGTTTCTGTCAGAATGAGATTACCTCTTCAGGGGACCCTTGAGGAGCTATTGAGTCTTATGAATTAGTTCTTGATTTCAGAAATTCTTTGGGGTCTCATGCAGTGTATGTGGAAACTGTCCAGTTTGGTTATAAAGAGGGGAGGGGAGGGAGGGGCCGGGCTCACATGATCTAATTGGTTTCGGAACTTGGAGGAGACAGGATGGTCTGAAGGGAACATCAAACTGAGAATCCAGTACCATACATGTTTCTGCCAGCAGCACTTGTTCCCAAGTGGGAATCCTACAGAAAGCACTGTGTCCTGTACTCACACCAGACCAACAGAGTCAGAATCCCTAGGAGTGGGGAACCTAGACTTTCCAAGGCTTGGGAACCATTGCCACAGCCATGAAAAAACAGAAGCGACTCCCGATTCCCCCAACGTCACTTCCAGGGCTAGTTAGTGACCAAGGTGGCCAGCCCTAGGTTCAGATCACACTCTCAGCTGGTACAGGGTCTTCCCAAGGCTGCCCCAGTTCCCTAGTTCTCTACGGGCTGAGGAGAAAGGACAAACGAGTCTCTGTGCCATGGAGAGCCTTCTGACCTTAAAGGCCCACTGTGGTGGTAAGCGAGTTAAAGGATGTTCCGTTCACTGTGTCCTTTACTGACAGTCTGTTCTGTAGACAACTGAAAGGGTGCTAAATTAAGCCATTTTTCAGAGAGGTCTGAGTCATCTGGTGGCAGCTGTCGGTACCTCACTGGAGGTGCTTTGATCATTGTCTAAAGGACACATTAGTCCAGTGCAGCAGTGTGTTGGGCAGTGCTAAGGGACTTAGGCAGATAATGGGCTCTGCCCTTGAGGACATCAAGGCAGGCCAAGGGCTTCCGGGTTACTCTCGGGACAGGAGAAGATGTGGGAACAACCTAGCAGATCATGCCAACAGTCTGATCTCCCAGCCAGGAAAAGCTTGAATGTATCCTAGCTGCCCAATAGAGAAGGGACATACCTAGCTTAGGTCACATGGGAATTTGGGAGCAGATGGTAGGACGCAGTGGGACAGAATTGGTTTCCTCAAGGGAGTTTCCTCTATTCAGTCAGGAAGGCTTGCATTAGGAGTTAGCATTTCAAGGACATCTGGGGATGAGGTTTGGGAAACCAGTCCATACACAGGTGACTATGGCATATGTTTAAGAAGGATTGTGCCCAGCCAGGCGGTGGTGGCGCACGCCTTTAATCCCAGCACTCGGGAGGCAGAGCCAGGCGGATCTCTGTGAGTTCGAGGTCAGCCTGGGCTACCAAGTGAGTTCCAGGAAAGGTGCAAAGCTACACAGAGAAACCCTGTCTCGAAAAAACCAAAAAAAAAAAAAAAAAAAAAAAAAGGATTGTGCACGTAGTATATTGCATTAACCCAGTTGTAAAGCAGCAGATATCACTGTTTTATACCATGGAGAGAGATCAGAGTAGGAATCTGAAGAGGTTAAAACTCACCAAAAGATTACCAATAGACAGGATTGTGATGGGTCATGACAGTATGAGTGGTGGTGGGAAGTGGTTCAGGAGGGTTAAAAATCACTGTCACCATTCCTGAGCAGCTGTTTCATGCCATGTCCCAAGTCTAGCATGTTACATAAAATGTCTTTTTCCTCAAAACAGCCTTTCAGACAAGTGGTTTCCTCCAAGCCAGTGATCTGTGCCAATGAATGCCCACTCAGACCGGGTGGCTTCTCAAAAGCACAGGTCCTTCAGGAGGCAGTATTCATGCTTTTGCTGGTTCCTTCCTTGAGGCCTCTCTCAGGGTATTGAGGGGGAATGTAGAGACAGCCAGATAGGAGGCCACTGCAAGTTTCTGTCTGGGCCTGCAAACAAAGAGAGGAACAAAATGGTGGTGGGGGGAGGGGCGGTCATAACGATTAGGAAGAACAGGAAAATAACTCAAGTTCTGGCAGTTGTCTTAATGATGCTTAAGAACGGACAAATAGAAAAAGACCAGAGGTTGCTTACTTGGCAGGTCATTGACATGGTGGCATGACCCATCGAGACAGAGAAGAGGAAGGCTCCTCAAAAAGAGAAAAGATGTTATTTATAATAAGCTTTACTGAGGAATTGGGGTGTTTAACATTGAGAACCGGCAATGTCCAACCAAAGGGAAAAAAGGTTAAAGCAAATTAGTATGTTAATGTGTCATCTCAACAGATGATAGCAGTGTTCAGTGACCTGGAGCCTTACAAAACCTGCTGCCAGCCTGTGTGCATCTGGTATTGGAAGACGTGAATGTATACAACTAGGAATGGAAAAATTACCAACTCGAGGAGACTGTGTGTCATCATGCCAGCCTTGCAATGGAGAGAAAATAGGGAAGTTAAGCCTGGCAGGACCCAGCTTCCTGAAGGAATGGATCATTGATACGTTTTTTAAAAGATAGGAAAGACAGCTTTTAGGCAGGAAGCAAAAGTAAACACATCTGGTATCCCAGAATCCAAGGAAGGGGGAGGAGTAAAGACTCAGCATCACTCTGTGCTGACAACATTGGTCAGTTATTCATTAGGTTAGAAACCAGTTTAAATCTTTCCAGTAGACCTGCCAATTAAGCGTCCTATTTACACATGAAGAAGAGAGGCACTGTACACAGGTGGGTAGGGGAGAGGTAGGCTTTTCCAGGCTGACTCTGAACCAGGTCTTCTACGTCCCCACTGCCTCACCTGGACATTAAGAAGACTAGAATGTACAGAGCAAGAAGTTGTGAAAAAAAAAAAAAACAAAACAAAAAAAAACCAGGGTCGAAGTAGAGTTATGAGGACCAATAGCAGCCTGGGGGCCTTACTACTGCAGAGTTGAAATGGCCGGAGCTGGCCACAAGGAAGTTCTTCCATTTGGGCTCACATTCCCATGCCATCTGTGGCATTTTGCTGCCTGGTAGGTGGAGGATTGAATATTAGTCATATGAGAATGAGGGAACTCATCCCTCCAAAGTAGTACTGGTCATTGTGTCTGGAAATATTCCACATGACACTCTGTGTCCTGTCTGTTTACCCTTTTCAGTGGCATGGGCTACCTGCCGTTGATGAACTGTGACTTAATATGAATCACAACTAATTGGTAGTCTTTGCAAAAACAATTAAATTTGAGAAAGCTGGGTTACCTGTGTGAGGTCTTTGTAATCTTGAGGTGAGAAGAGACAGATGGGCAAAGGTTTGGCTCTTAGAGTAGGCAAAAGTGTGCTTCAACTCCCTGGGAACACACATTCCAGCACCTGAATTCAGCTGGACTCTTGTGGCTGACTTGCAACCCTGCTCCCCCTCCAAGTATGTGACAGGTCTGAACATAATTCCTCTCTATAGTCCACTGACTCTTGTAACACAGTTTCCAGAATGTTAGTAATAACCACATTGCACCTACATGCTATACTTGGGTAACCACCTCTGTTGCACAATTTACTTAATGTTGGTCACAGTGAAACATGTTTTCATCACTTGAAATCCAAATTTTATTTGCCAGGTTACTAATGGCCATTTATTTCTGTAACATAAATTAGGATGTTGTGCAAGTTTGGCTTGCAAGCAGGTTGACTCTTGAAGTCCAGGCGTCCCGTGGGCTCAGTGTCAGGAGTTGTTTGGGTTCACTGACCAGATAGCCACAAAACCTTTCGTCTGCTTGCTTTTTTAAGATGGTCTCATGGTGATTATAAAGGGTTTAAAACCAGAGTGGGTTTGGGAGACTGGTGTCTGCCTTCCTGCCTGTTCTCATGCTTTAGTTTTCTGATTGGAGAAGGAACAGGGTCAAGAGAAGGGTACACATGGCCTACCCTCCCAGGTCACAAAGCCATTATGGACAGGGCTTTTGGGTCATTCTGCTTGTCCTCCAAAGTGCCGCTCTCTCCCAGTTAGTAAAATCGTGACCTAAAGGCTATCTGTTGATGTTGTTTGGACAAAGAGGGAAGCGAAGCCTGCCTGTGAAATGAAAAGCTTTCTCACATACTGGGGTCAACTGAACACAAGTTTCCTCCTGCGAGATCTCCCAAAGTCCCCTCCATTTGAATTTTCTTCTCACTTTTCTTTTGAAAAGCCACGTTCCCTCTGCATTTCGGTAGAAAGCCTGGCTTGTCCTGACTGCAGCATGCACACACCTACTGTATCAAATTCCCAAGGAGAGCGAAAGCCCGGTGACGACCCACTTCTGACATCAGTAGCAATGGCAGTGAGCGTTGACCAGAACCTTCGAGGTGATCCAGAGAAGAAAAAGCAAGTCAGCAATCACATAGTTACATGGTTAACGTGGTCCAAGACGAAAGCTTGCACTGGACTGTCCTGAGTGCTGCAGACTTCTGAGTCGGCCTGCAGACCATCTGTCCTTTCTAAACACGGTGCCTGTTGTCAGTAGTGGGGCTTTAGATGAATTTCACTCCAGCAGTAGTAAGTAGTTGGTGATGAGAAGTGAGGTATATGGTAATGTTTTTGCTAAGTCCTGACTCGGGGCATCATGTGGCTTCAGACACCTTGGCTTCTGAATTCGGAAAAGGGGTTTTACAAAGATTCCCACAAAAAGCTAATTATAGCTTTAGACTGAGATTCACCATTGACATGAAGGTCAAGGATGAGCAGACAGACTGGAAGAACACAAAGTACCTTATCACAAGATCGACTGACCGTAGGGAAATCTTGTCAGAATGTTCTGTGTAACTCCCAAGCAGAGGCACCTGATGCCCAGCTGCCACGGAAATGTCTTCGGCAGTGTTTGGTGCCCTTGTGGTGTGCCTGCTGTCCTGTCCATGCCCTGGCTTGTCTCTCCCCCCCCTCCCCCCCCCCCCCCCCCCCCCCCCGCCTCAGATGTCTCCCAGTGCTCCTGCTGGAGCTCACAGAACACATGCCACATGTTGTCATGACACTTTCTGTCCCAGCACAAGACAGTGAACTCTAAGCCTTACTCACCTCATTCAGAGCCTCCCGAGCATGGCTGGAACTTACCTCTGTAGCGGGTGTCTCAGGAACCAAGCAAGCATGTTCTATGTGCAGGACCTCCTGAGCATGGCTGGAACTTACCTCTGTAGCGGGTGTCTCAGGAACCAAGCAAGCATGTTCTATGTGCAGGACCTCCTGAGCATGGCTGGAACTTACCTCAGTAGCTGGTGTCAGGAACCAAGCAAGCATGTTCTATGTGCAGGACCTCCTGAGCATGGCTGGAACTTACCTCAGTAGCGAGTGCAAGCGTGTTCCTATGTGCTGACATTCTGAGGGCATTTAAATAATCACAGTTTTGGAAAGTGTCAAGTGGTGTTGGGAAACCCTGCTTTCAGGTGCTTTGGTTGCTGATGTAATGGACACGAGGGCTTTGTACACATCATGGGAATGGCCGTCCCTGCACCCTCCATGGAGAATGCAAGGGTGGCAGTACCTGCCCCACAGGTTGCCTGCACTCCCTCATCTTACCTCGTTTTCCCTTGGGATACTCCCAGCATCGCTGTCCCTTCTGTAATCATTACACGAGGCCTCCCCGAGTGCTCCCTCATCCCAGAGCTCCCCTCTCTATGAGCTCCCCACACTGCGCTGTGCCACAGGATGACTTGCGTGCCTGTCTCAACCCTGCCCTCCATGCCCAGACAGTTGCCAAATGAAAGTTGCATGAATCATATCTCAGGCTCCTAAATGAGGAAGAGAGAATCAATTTTCTGTAAGTTTTACTCCTGATCTTAGAAATCTAAACCTCCAGCATCTTTAACACATGAAACTTGACTATACTTTGGGTTTGAGTCTCATTTATCCATTCATGGGCTAATACTCCAAGACTCAACATGAAACTAGACTAAACTTGAGCCAGGGATGATGCCACATGCCTAAAATTCCAGTACTGGGGAGACAGAGGAGGCAGGAGTTCAAGGTCAGCCTCAAATACATGGTGAGTTCACAACCAGCCTCAACAAGACCCTGTCTCAAAGAGAAAGAAAGAAAAGAAAAGAGACACTCTGCACAGCCTCTGACCGTGGTTGACTGAGTTGAATTCTATCTGGGTATTAATTCTGGAAAATAAAACTGTATTTTAGGATTCCTTCCTCATCCGTCACTCTGCTGTCCATGGGAGCATGTTTAACTGTTCCATTCTGTTTGTACTGACTTTACTACTTTGATCTCCTTAGAAGCTGAATCATACTTTTGGAATGAAATAGTCATGGACTTCTTTATCATTAACTTTTTTTTTTTTACTATTTAATTTAGAATAAGAACAAGATGATAAAATTAGATACAAGAGGCCTCTGTGTGTCATCAAGTAACCTAGCCTACTTTGGGTAACAAAAATAAATTCGCTTTAAATACTTGCCAGCTCGTTTGGACTGACTTTGTTCAGATGAATGGCCTTCAGTCTTGTGCAGTGTGAGAAGCCATCTCTCCCTTAGAGTTCTTCCTGACAATTAAAATTTCCCTCTTCTTAATTTCATTCCAGTGCTCCTAATTATGACCCTGTAATGAGTGTGCTGATTACATCCCCTGCGCAATTTCTCTGCCTCCTTGATGTTACCCTTCATTTACTTGTAGTGCGCCTCTTCTCTTTGCTCTTGGAGCCCCTGCCTACCTGTCCCCCACAGGGCTTGGAGCTCAAGGCCTTCGAGTTAGGGAGGCCTTGCCCATTGCCTCCAGTTGCCTCTCCAGATTTAGGCTTTTGTCATGAACACCACATGTTCTAGCTAAGGAAGAGAACTGTAGTGTGAGGAACTTGAAAGCTGTGGTATAGCCTTGTCCTCTGCCATGTTGGAGGATGTCTGCTCATTGCTGCGTTCAGAATGATCCAGATTTGGCCCAACACCCCCGGTAGGAATTGTGCCTGTACCCACAGCGCCGTCTTCATTGACCCTCAGGGTGGCAATTATCTGGAATCTTCGGGGAGTTCATAAAGCAAATTCTTGGGAGCTTTCTCCTCTCGCTTTCTCTTTCCTTACTCCTTTTTTTTTTTTTTTTTTTTTTTTTTTTTGTCCCCACTTCCCAATAAGCTGTTCCACTCACAGCAATACTGTTTTCTGTGGTATAGGACCACAGGCACCCAAATCTAAGACTCAGGTTTGAAAACAGAAAGACGGGGCCGCCAGTCAACCTCCTTTGTTTTTCGGACACCATTCCCAGAGTCCTCATGCTGTTTCTGGCTTTGCTGCTTCCTCTAGCCACTTACTGGGGTTCCCTTCCCCCTCTCTTTAATGAGGGTGAAATGTTTTAGTTGATCTTCACTGTAACCTAATGAGATGGAGACGAGAGCGAATGCAGGAAATACCTGTCCCAAGTTGGTGGCAGAGCCAGCCAGTGGTTCTGAGGCCTGGACTCTGCCCAACCCACTGTGTGGATGCCCACAGGAAATGTAACTCCCATCTCTACAGAAGAGCTAGAGAGTGAGCAGAGCAGTTGGAAGCCAACAAGGACCCTGTCAGAGTGCCGTCTAGATCCTGCTGCTGGGCCCTGCCTGTGTACCACACTTAGGAATCTAGAGATAGTGAAAGCTGGCCTTGAGAAACCTACAGATGAGTGTGAGAGCAGTGGCCAATAGCAGGTGATTGTGAGGGATCTGTTTACTTCCCCACGGTGGAAGAGGGGGGTCTCCTGGGGACTCCTGAGTGAGTTCTCCAGAGAAGGCAGAGCCTCGGCAGATGACCTTCCTGGACCCCTCTTGGTTCCTTCCTTCTGTGTGGCACAGGCAAGGCTTGTAGACATCACAGCCTCAGTCCACGCCGCTGCCACGTTCCCGTGCTTGCCCCACTATCTTCAGTGGCCTGGAATCTGTAAGCTTTCAGTGAACAAGAAAATCTGCCCTCCCTGATTGATTCTGGGGGTGAGTCCGGAAAAGACCAAATGTTCCGTGCTAAGCATATTGGGAAGCCCCGTGAATGTCATGAAGTTTTAAGTGTGACTTCTTCGTGTTTACAAAATGAGCAAATGACTCACATCTATTGTATACATTCACCAGTGCTGTGTCCTTAGCTGATCCTCATTGTGAAGTCTTGTGTCTTCCTGTGTGTGAGGAAGGTTTGAAAGAGGCCCGGAAGTGGGGGTGGGACACAGAAAAGGCTTCGGGACAAGGACTCAGCAGGAAGTGTCATCAGTGGGTCCTTTCATGGGTTCTTCAGTCGATCACCCTCATCTGCTGGCTCCTCTTTCTTCCTCCCTGCTCCCTCTCCGTCTTCCTCTCTTACTTTTCTTTCTGTCAGTCAGCAGAATACTCCCCTTGGGAGCCATTTTCTTTGTTAGCCTCACTTCAGACAGAGCTGTACAAACTGAAGGCAGCCCCTGTGGATGTTCTTTCGCTCAGGAGGGCTTGGCCAGTGAGGAGCCAAGCTACTCCGTGGGTAGCTTTACTGACATCACTGGGACAAGATTGTTAAGGAGATTTAGACCCCTCAAGCTTTGACCATTTCAAATTTCTTCCTAGGCCAGCGAATCCCAGCACTCTTGAAGGTAGAGGCAGGCAGAGCTTGGCTAAAACATAAAAATAAAAACATAAAAACTTTCTCCCATAATGAATATTCTTTGGAGGTTGACCTGGCTTTAAAAAGAAAAAAAAAAATTTAGTACCTTGTACCAGCATAAAGGAGTTGGAGTTTTTGTTTATTTATTTGGGTTTTGCTTATTTTGTTTATATTTTGTGAGAGGGTTGTTTTGAGACAGAACTTTACTGTGTAGTCCAGGCTAGCCTTAAACTTTTTTTTCTTTGTATATGTTTTGACTCTCTATATATGTGTGTACCCTGTGTATACCTGGTCCCCTTGAAGGTCATAAAAGGGCAGGGCAATGCGTCCTCCTGGAACTGGAGTTAAGGATGGTTGTGAACCAACCACCATGTGGGTTCTAGGTTCAACCTGGCTTGCCTTGTTTGCAAAAGCAATAAGTATTCTTAACTGCTGAACAATCTCCCCAGCCTCTAACTCTTGATCTTCCTGCCTCAGCCTCCTGAGTTCTGGGATTGCAAGCATGGTTTCTGAGATAGTCTCATACTGCAGCCTAGGCTGGCCTCAAACTCATAGCAATCCTCCTGCTTCAGCCTTCAGAGTACTGGGATTATGAGGGTGAGCCACCACACCTGACTCAAAAATCAATCTTAACACTCTTTAGCAAAAAGGTATAAAACATGAAATATGAAATAAAGGGGCTGGTGAGATGGCTCATGGCTGGGAGCACTTGTCACACTTATAGAGGACCTGCGTTCAGTTCCCAGCACCCACATGGTAGTCAACAACTGTTCACAACTCCAGTTCCAGGGGCTTCAGCACCCTCTCTGATCTCTGTGGGCACAAGGCACACATGGACATGCATGAGGGCAAAATGATACAATAATAATAATAATAATAATAATAATAATAGATAATAGATAATAACAACATTTTTAAAGGAAATATAAGCTTATATAGTTACTACTAAAGATCTGCAGGATTTTCCAAGTGTCACACTGAGTATTTCTGATGATTCTTGATTAAATCTGGAATCTGCCAGGAAATCTGTGCCTGTCTTGTTAGCCTCAGGACTGCACTGGACACTAACAGGTGTGACCAGCTCTGCCATACACAGAGCTCTTCATAACACAGCTGCTTTCTCCCTTGTACATTTTCCGAAAACAGGCACCTTTAAGGATTACAGATTGCTTTTACTTTGAGAAGCTTTATAAAACAAACCATGGTAATAGGGCTGGCTTTATTCTCTTCTTAAATTCTCACAGTCTATACAGCTATTTGACTAGAGTTTTGTCCAGAGGTGCCAAAGTTAAGACCCAGTGTGTGGTATTTGAATAAGAATGGCCCCTATAGGCTCATGTAGTTGATTAGTCACCAGGGACTCTATTTGATAGGATTAGAAGGATTAGGAGGTGTGACCTTGCCTGAGGAAGTATTTCACTGGGGGTTGGGCTTTCCTAGTACGCTCTCTCTGGCTGTAAATCAGGACGTAGTTCTCAGCCACTACTCCAGCACCATGCTTTCTGCCATACTCCCCACCGTAAAGATGGACTAAACCTCTGAACCTGTAAGGAAGTCTCCAATTAAATACTTTCTCATGGTGTCTTCTGCACAACCATAGGACAGTAACTAAGACACATGGGTGAATTGATTCATTCAGTTAATTAATTTAGTGATATGAATAAAATTTCAGTGTGCTAGCTTATATCTTGTAGGATAGAGCATCTAGAAAATATCAGTGTCATAATCCCAGTCCTCATGAAAATTAAAACATTGCATTTATAAAGTTCCGAGTTTATAACTCTGAGTTCCCTTTTTAAATAGCTTGATCTTTGGGCTTTGTTTCATCGCCTGCTTCAGTTTGACAGATGGAATAAATGTGACCACCAGTACTGCCATTGATTCTCCCAGCCTCATAAATACTGCCTGATCTCATGAAGGGCATGGAAACATCTCAGAAATTGTTGCTGATTTCTCTACTGATGCTCACATTTACAGTGATCATGCCACCTGCATATAATGGACCACACATTTTGTCATATTTTTTTATTTTTTCTATATGTCAGTTAAGTTTTCTTAATATTTTAATATTTTTGTGTGTGTACTTTGGGGATGGGAGAATCATGTGTATCTCACAGCACACACGTTGATGTCAGAGGACATCTTGTGGGGCTTAGTTCTCCCCTTCCACCATGTGGGCTTCTGGGAATTAGCTCAGATCATAAGGCACAAGAGACCTGCCTCAAAAAGGAAAAAAAAAAATTACAAGTAACAGTGCTGTGGTTTACTTAACTCCAGTCTGGGGCTGGGGTGGGGTTCAGGACCACAGCACTTGTCTGGCACTACAAAGGATAAAAATCCTAGGTCTGGAGGCTGAAGAGACAGGTTAGTGATTAAGAGTATGAACTTCTTTTGCAGAGGACCCAAGTTTATTTTTTAGGGCCTGTGTTGGTCAACTCAGAACCATCTGCAATTCCAGTTCCAAGAGGACTGATGCCCCCTTCTGGACCCTGCAGGCACCTGCACTCACATGCACAAACCCACATATACATATAATTTAAAATAAACATATTTTCTAAATTCTCAGTCTATCAAATATCTATTTCCAGGTGCTTTTTAAAAAGCTGCTATGATTAAGTATCTACAGTTGCAGCTTTCCCTACCTTGGTAGATTCACCAAGGTTAAAGCAGTAGACACATTTTTATAACTGATTGCTGTTTGTTCCTCTGGATAGAAATGCTTTGGGACAAAGGAAGAGAATCAGAATTTATATAAGGCCATACTCTGATGTTTATTTCTTGAAATATGACACCCGACTTTTGGACTCTTGGTTCTGGCAGAGTGACATGGCATGGAGAATGTACAGTGATATGGTCTCAGTGGTCTCATATGACTCTCTGAAAAACTGAGAAATCACATCAAGACCAAGTTGTTGTTCTCTAAAGTAATTGCCTTCAAAACAGTCTTTTTAGCCATTCTTGGTAACTAACACCTGTAATCTTAGCAGTCAGGAGCACACATTCAAGGCCAGCTTGGGTGATGTAGCAAGTCCCAGGCAAGCCAGGGCTACAGTCTGAGTCCCTGACTCCAAACAAATAAGAAAACTATTCTTAGGTCTGTGGGTATGTGGCTCAGTGGTGGGTGCTTGCCTTGCAGGCTGGAGGCCCTGAGTTTGATCCCTTCAGGGTTAAGTAGAATCGGTTTGCATATAGCCATACTAAAAGCAGCTCCTGCTTCAGCAGGCAGGCCTTCACTGAACCTCCATGCAGCTCCTGCATTTCCTGCTATGGAGACAGTGTGAAGACGATGCAGGCAGAGTCCCCTCCATAAAGGAATCTATAGTCTGGTGGGGAAGTAGAGAAGTGGAGGCTGAAGCAGGATGTACCTCTGCTGTAGGACTACACAGAGGGAAGACTTGAATGAATGGAGTCTTGAAGAATGGTCGGATTGATGCGGAAAGACAGCAGAGGTAACGAAAGAACATGGCAGATTTGGACAAAATATAAATAGCTTGGTATGGATACTGGACTTGGGTATGAGGTAGGAAGCCATGGGAGACCAGGATTCTCTAAGTGCCAATGAAGCGCCTTGTCCTGTCAGAGACCATAATTTTAGAGCTATCTAGCTGGGGTAGAAAGAATAAATTGGAAGAATAGGTGCATAAAGAACTTTGTGTGGGAAGGGAAACAGGAAACACTAGGGGCTTGGCTTGGAAGAGCAGCACTGAGGACGAAGAAGACAAGCCAGGACAGATGGCTTAAAGAAAGAGTGGATGGGGTCAGGAGGAGGGTGTGTAGACGGTCCTCAGTACAGACGGCTTAAAGAAAGAGTGGATGGGGTCAGGAGGAGGGTGTGTAGACGGTCCTCAGTACAGACGGCTTAAAGAAAGAGTGGATGGAGTCAGGAGGAGGGTGTGTAGATGGTCCTCAGTACAGACGGCTTAAAGAAAGAGTGGATGGGGTCAGGAGGAGGGTATGGAGATGCCTGGCACTTGGTACCCACCGCCCTCTAACATGAGAAAAGATAGAAAGGTGAAGCTGGATATGGTAGTACATGCCTGTAGTCCCAGCACTCAGGAGGTTGAGGATCAAAGCTTAAGGCCAGCCTGGGCTATATGATAAGTAGGAGGCCAGCCTGAGCAACATAGCAAGACCCTGTCTCCACAACAACAAAGATAAGAATATAAACCTAAAAAGGATTTCTTCCAATCTTTCCTTTCAGTAGACTTTTCTGTACATCTACATAATCAAGATTTATACCTCTTAATGATAGCTGATCAAAGTCTTCATGTTAGGTGGGGTCTGTGTTTGTTTGTTTGTTTGTTAATTGCTCTAAACAAGGAATTTGAATGTGTGCATTGGATTTCCTGCTTTTGCTTGATAACCTCGGGATGATCACCACACCTCTCTTTTAAAAAGGACAAATGAAAGTGCTGTGTTTGGTGATATTTTTCAGTACTTATTGCCGGGTGATAGCATAGCCCAGTCTCACCTAGATGGCTTTTCCCCTACCAGTTAAATGCACTGGGTTTTGATGGTTTTCAAAAGCTGTGTTTTGACAGGATTTAATAGGTGAAAGCAGCCTAATATGTGATATCAGCTGAAGACAAAAGACACGTCTAAACCAATAGTAGATAAATTAGTAAATGGAAAAATGTGTGTTATTAAAGCATTGGCTCATTCCTAGGAATGATCTGAAACTCTTTCCTCTTCCCCTGCAAGATAATCAACCGCATGTCGAAAGAGCCAGGGAAGGGAAAGCAGACAGATTGAAGATGTTGACAGTGCTGGGTCAGCAAATTGCGAGTGCCAGTCTAATTTAGGCCTCCCTGCTGCCAGGGGCAAGGAAGGGTTTGTCCCATGCAGAACCCCAGGCCAGCCCATCTTGCAGCTTCTTTGGGATGATTTGACTGGGCGTGTAGATGTTACAGGTGCACACTGGATGCTCACTTCATGGGAATTTGAGCAGTAATGTTAAACAAGCATTATAACTCTATTAACAGCTGACTTGCTCTTTGTCCGGCATCATTCTGAGAAACTTCCCTAGTTAGGCATGATGTCCTATACTTGTAATCCCAGTGTTTGGGAGATAAAGACAGGAGGATCGAGGATCGAGAGTTCAGGGTAGGGCTAGTGAGATGGCTCGGCGGGTATAGGCTATTGCCACCAAGCCTGATGACCTGAGTTCAGTGCCCAGAACCCACATGATGGAAGAAAAACCAATTCCTACAAGTTATGCTTTGACCTCCACATGCACTGTACATGTGTGTGTGTGTGCACTTGTGATTATGTGCAGGTGTTTCCCTCTCTCTCTCTCTCTCTCTCTCTCTCTCTCTCTCTCTCTCTCTCTCTCTCTCTCTCTCTCTCTCTCAAAACAAATGTAAGAGTTCAAAGCTAGCCCTGGCCCAGGCTACCTGAGACAGTTCTGTCTCAAAAACTGCACACCAGCAACACCAACACCATTGCCTGTGTCCACCCATTTAGCCCTCAGATAGCTCCATGAAGTAAACACCCACTATTAGTCCATCTTACTGCCGAGAAGATTGAGGCAAAGAAAGCTGAGATAACCTGCCCAGGAACTCCTAGCTAACTGAGCAAGGCAGGTCCAAGCATGCTGTTTCCAGATCCCACGTTCTTAAATACTGTAATTCTTGTTGCCTGGCATCCTTCCTTCTTATCACACCTTCCTGGGGAGTGTGGCTTAATCACCATCTTCATCAGGAGGTTCACCTGTATACCTCTCCTCACCTCATCTCTAGGGATGCTTCAGTACTTTGTATGAGGCACATATGTCATCTGCCATTGCTTGCACAGGAGTAACAAGAGTATTTGTATCCGGTTCCATCTTGTGATTGCAGCACACATGTGTATCCATAAAGAGCCTTCAGGGTCTCTGGTGAAAAGTCACATTCCTGGGGCTGGAGAGATGGCTCAGCGGTTAAGAGCACTGGCTGCTCTTCCATAGGACCAGGCTTCAATTCCCAGCACCCACATGGTAGCCCACAACTGTCTGTAACTCTAGTTCCAGGAGAGCTGACACCTTTACACCAATGCTCATAAAATAAAGTTAAATAAATTTTAAAAAAACTAAAAAAAAAAAAAAAAAGAAGAAGAAGAAGAAAGAAAGAAAAGTCACATTCCTATAAAACCCTATAAAGGAGGAAGGTAAAGCTACATGAGAGTGGTATAGTAGGCAGAGAAAGGACATTGGCTGCTGAGGGCTGGGTGCGATAGGATGGGGTGGATGGAGTGGAGATGCTTTCTCCAAGTACATGGACCAGAGATGACTGTAGACTATGGCTATGCAAAGACTAGGAAAACATCCTTCGTAGCGTTGAGCTGAGGTGGTGGTGGAGGAAATGCTCTCATCTAAGGAGGCAGCAGAGCTGTGTTAAAGCCGATATAACAGGCATGGTGGTGGGCGTCTATAATCCTAGCATTTGGGAAGTGGAGTCAGAGGAATTATAAATTTAAGAATTGAATATATGGAAATCCTGCCTCAAAAACAGCATATATGTGTGTGTATTCTGGTTGAAAGGCCTTTATCGTTGACACTTACAGGAAAACAGCTTTCCTGAGAGACTGGTCCTGCTTTCTCTTGGAACCTGCTTTCCAGAGGTCTGTGTGAAACTCTCATGAAGCCGCTTGGCTTTGTGTGAGTCCCCTATGTGACTGGGCTCCCCCAGGACGGATTTTTTTTTTTTAATATAAGGACAACACCTGGCATAGTGGTGGTAGAAATAGCGATGATGATGAGCCAAGTGTGATGGCTCAGGTCTGTGACTGCAGCACTTAGGGGGCTAAGGTAGGGATAGAGAGTTTGAGAGCAGCCTGGGCTGTTTAACAACAATCATCATCGTAGTCATAATAGCAGGAATGATTCAAAATCTCAGTGTTTTAATTTTATAACGTTAGTTGTATACATAAATACAATACCTCATAAATAGTGTTGTTGGATCCGCCTTACCTTGTAGCTCTTGTTCTGATTACATTGTGTTACCCTCCAATTACTGAATAATTTTGTTGAAATTTACGTTTGGTGACTTTTGCCATTCTGTGAGAGTTATAACATGTAGCACATCCTCTGTTCCATAGGCCCTGTCTGAACACGATGCACATCGGAATTGTGAAAAACTGTTCACACAGCAGGCAATGTGTTGGCACAGGAAGTGCTGGGAGCCAGGGCTGAGTTCCCTCCAGAAGGGAACTGGCAGCTTAGCTAAGCAGCTGCTATTCAGAACAGACCACCCGTCCCGAGAAGAGACTGAGATATGAGGTACAGAACCCGATGCCCAAAGTCATAGGAGGGCCCTACACACACACACACACACACACACACACACACACACACACACACACACACCCCAGAGGGGCTGACCCTGCTGTCACAGCCCTTTCTCATTAGGATCTGAGGCTGAGTGTCCAGTTCGGACTCCTCTAGCCAAGTTGTAGCTGGTACAAAGACAGACTCGGTGTAACTGGGGAGTCCCAAACTTGGAGCCGGTGAGTGTTGCCTCCTCCATCTTCTGTGCACTAGCTCATCCTGTCTAAATATGCTGTCCCAGAATAGTGCAAGTGAAAATCCCAGCAAGCAGCAAATATTTGTATAGCGTTTTCTCCGAACACTACTATTTTTGAGAGAAGAGTGCTTTTAGAAAATGCTCAGGCCTAATTGAAAAAGTACATAGCAATCAACATTTATTCCCTACTAGCATAAAACTGTCTAACTAGTAGCCAAATTTGGGATGCCTGAAGACAGACAAGTGACTAATGCTAGGGCTGTGTGTGGCCAGAACCAAATGTATTTTGTGACCACAAGACCATGTCTGGATTCTCCTTTGTAATTACCACACAGCCTACTGTAATTGTAAAACTTATATTTACTTCCTGCCTTTGACATGTAATCCAGGGCCCAGGACTGCACCCAGACCTACAGTGAAGTTCTCTCTCATTTGACTACAATGTGTAAATTATTGAGTGAGAGGGTGTGCGTGGTGTGTGTGTGTCTGTGTGTGTGTGTGTGTGTGTGTGTGTGTGTATGTCCATGTCTGTTAAATATGCAAGTATAATCTTGTGAAAAATAAGTGTCTGCCTTATTGGATGAAGCACGTTAGCAATCTAATGTTTACTGAACAACTACTATCCATCAAGGACTATTTTAGACTCTAGGAACCATAATAAGACCACAAAGGCCTTGTCTTCCCGGAAGAGATGAGGGAGCTGGGAAGGAGGAGGGTGACACGCATGGACTCAGTGCACATGGATGTATATCGCACTGAGCACCAGTACAGTGCTGGGTGTCGGTGCTTCTTCAGCTTGGGACCTCGGAAAAGGCCTCTCCAAGAAAGAATGGAACAAGCAAAGGGCAGGAAGAACATTCCCAGCAGATTAACAGAAAGACCCAAAGACAAGAAGGAATTTGCCATGCTCCCAAGACAGAGAAAAGGCCAGGGTGTCTTGAATGTGGCAGGTGATGGGTGACTGGTGGCAGTGAGGTTGAAGGGCTATGATCACACATGTGACCGTGTGTGGTATGTGGTGTGGCCCTTACTGAATTGGCATCAGCCTGGAGGAACTGGAGCTGTCTAGGCAGGAGATGGGCATGGTTTGAACTGAGGTGTAGGAGAGAACCAGGCAGAGGGCTGACACTGGGGATATGGGTTAGGCCCAGAGTCAGAGAACTTGCCAGTGGACCAAACATGAGCAGTAAAAGAGACAGTATTCAGAATAAATCCTACAGGTTCAGCTTTGAGCAACTGGATGGTAGTGAAGGATATGAGAAAGACCAAAGGCCTCAGCATTAGCAGCCCAAACTGACTAATCACAAACCCACTCTGCCACACTCCAACCACATGTCACTAGGACATATCAAACTTGGAAATACCACTTCAAACACTTGGACTGTTTCCGCTTCCTTTGGGATTTCATTTTATGGCATCAAGAAAGGAAGGAAAGTTATATATTTATTCAGGCACTAGAAAGATAGTTTATGGATTACGAGCACTTTTTGCTCTCCAAAGGACCTGAGTTTGGGACCCTACACCTGTATTAGGGGGCTCACAACTACCTGTAACTCTAGCTCCAGAGAATCTAATCCCTTCTTCTGGCCCCTGAGGGCACACACACATGGCATACCCTCACATATATACAATAAATAATAACTATATAAATAAAGTTCAGGGCTTAGGGATCTAGCTTGCTTACCTTGCACAAAGCCCAGTACCACATAAACTAGGCATGGTGGTACACAACTGTAATCCCATCACTCAGGAGATAGAGGCAAGAAATCAAAGTCATTCTTAGCTACATAATAAATGTGAGGCCATCGTTCAGTGTATAAGATCCTGTCTTAGAGGTGGGGGTGGGGAAAAAGATTAGTCAGCCAATCTTATTTGATTATCTAACTCTTACCTGGCTGTGTCCCTCTACTGTCATCTTAGTTTCTGTCCAGGCTTTCCTCCTCAGCATGGTGTTTGGTCCCTGAGCCCCAGGCATCTAGACGCAGGATAGGGGTTCCGAGACCTGCCCATTGGTTAGATGTTAACAGCTAGCGTATTTACCTAACAGCACAGCCTATTATATGCCTGTCCAGCCATCCCTCAGTATCAATGAGGGGTTATCTCTGGGACCCTGCATATATCAAATTCCATGAATGTTCAAGTCCCTTAGATACAATGGCAGAGTGTTTGCATAGAACACACACCCTCTCGTAGTCTTTAAGTCATCTCCAGTCACTCACCACACCCAACTTTGGGGTAAATGCTATGTAAAGAGGAGATAGACTATTTAGGGACTAATAACAAGAGAAAAGTCTGTGCATATTCAGTACAGATACAGTTGCTTTTCAAATAGTTTTCACCTATGCCTGCTTTAATGCATGTATTTAGAACCCAGAAATGTGGAAAGCTCGGTGTAGAAAATAAGGCATCTCATTTGATCTCTGACAAAAGATTTCATTGACTTAATCCAAGTGCTTCTTCATTTTATGTCTAGTTTTTACAATTGCCTTAGAAATATCATGGGGCTTAAAACTTGTTCTTACCTGTACACTAGAAATAACAATAGTCTTTCACAGGTATTACATGAGTACTAAATGAAATAATATCAAGTTACTGGAACAGTCGTCAGCAAGTGAGCTATTATTAGTATTAATGAGACACCATTCAAATAGTCCAGCTCTAGCTGGGCAGTGGTGGCGCACGCCTTTAATCCCAGCACTCGGGAGGCAGAGCCAGGTGGATCTCTGTGAGTTCGAGGCCAGCCTGGTCTACAAACTGAGATCCAGGACAAGCACCAAAACACCACAGAGAAACCCTGTCTTGAAAAAAAAGAAAAAAAAAGAAAAAGAAAAAAAACAGTCCAGCTCTAAAACATGGAGAGGCAGGCACCCTTTGAGCCTCCGGCCGGTTTTAAACAGAATCTACACTTTGCTTGGCTCTTGGTGTTCTTGGATAAATGAGACTTCAGACAGCAACTAATCCCACTTTTAAAATATCTGTGGTTACAGCAGATCTGTATCTTTCCCTCCGGCTTGCCTTTTACCACATGCACCATACAGTTTTGTGCTCTGGATCAGCCTAACCACCGTAAGTGTTATTTATTGCCAGATGCGACCTTTTGTGAGCACCTTGCAGAATCCAAGCATTAATGTCATTTTCTATAAATACAGGTGTAGGGCGAGGAAATGCTCTTTGGAGAAGTGTCGCTATTGCAATCTTTCCCCTTTTAGACTCTCGGTCTGTGGGCTATTACTCACTGCTGGCATTCACCCCTTCTCTCTTTTGTTACCTCCCTTTTCGTGATCTCTATCATCACTTAGTTCCCCACTCAGCCTTCCCTAGTGGTTGGCATTGCATCTGGGTTGTGCTTTCTTGCTTCCTCTACCTTTTGAAATTTAAAAATAGAAAATAACCAACAAGCCCACAGTCTTTCACATGGGCTGAACTCTGTTATACATCTAACAGATTTTCCGGTGAATTCCACGCTGTAATATTTATAGTTAGAAATCTGCCATCCGTTCAGAATAAACTCTATCAGAAATTCACAAGGAGCTCCTTTTATTTTGACTCTCAGACACAAAGATCAGGACTAAGAGGCAGCAGCCCGCAGGAGGCAGCTTTGGAAAGTGGATTCCAGAGGCCGCATGGCTCCCAGCCCAGCCCGCCTCTTGCCTTTTTACCTGCCCCATTTCCTGAAGTCGCTCGTTGATAAAGGACCCTTTAAGGAGGCTGACTCTTGTACTATGAATGCCCAGCCCAGGGCTCAGGAAGCATGCAGCCCTTCATAGGTGTGAGCACTGTTTGCAGAAACCCCACCTCCTATCACAGGAGACAACAAAATGTGGCACCTTCCTATTAAACGCCATTTTATGGCTTACAGGATTTTTTATACTATTTTTGCAATTTTGCTTTGGAAATAGATTAGCTGCAGATAACTGATTTGTCCTTGGTCATTAATTTCTCGGCAATTATCTTTGTATACTTGGGAATCTTTATTAAGTTAAATAATAGATCTAGCCTTTATATTGATTCCAAATGAAATATTGTTAATTACTAAATAAGCAATTAGTGAGGATAAACAAATAATACATTTGTAGGCCTTTAACACGAACTGATTTTAATTTGACAGTTAGCTTGTTTAGCATAAAGGATTAAAGACTGCTGATCTGTAACACCCAAGACCAGAGTGCCTCCAATTTGGGATTTGGGGATACTTGGATAGACAAAAAATCAATTGAGCATCCCTAATCCAGAGAGCTGAAATCATACATGTTCCAAAATCTGAAACTTTGGAGGCATTGTGTTGACACTCAAAAAGATTTCCAGTTTAGAGACACAGATGCCCACCAGTACTTGGTTTCCAAGGTCTCGTCCTTGAAAAGGTCTAAGGTCCCAGGCACTGCACCCTGATGCTGGGAGGTTTTCTCATCCTTGAAAAGGTCTAAGGTCCCAGGCACTGCACCCTGATGCTGGATGGTTTTCTCCTCCTTGAAAAGGTCTAAGGTTCCAGGCACTGCACCCTGATGCTGGGTGGTTTTCTCGTCCTTGAAAAGGTCTAAGGTTCCAGGCACTGCACTCTGATGCTGGGTGGTTTTCTCGTCCTTGAAAAGGTCTAAGGTTCCAGGCACTGCACCCTGATGCTGGATGGTTTTCTCATCCTTGAAAAGGTCTAAGGTTCCAGGCACTGCACTCTGATGCTGGGTGGTTTTCTCGTCCTTGAAAAGGTCTAAGGTCCTAGGCACTGCACCCTGATGCTGGGAGGTTTTCTCATCCTTGAAAAGGTCTAAGGTCCCAGGCACTGAACCCTGATGCTGGATGGTTTTCTCATCCTTGAAAAGGTCTAAGGTTCCAGGCACTGCACCCTGATGCTGGGTGGTTTTCTCGTCCTTGAAAAGGTCTAAGGTTCCAGGCACTGCACTCTGATGCTGGGTGGTTTTCTCGTCCTTGAAAAGGTCTAAGGTCCTAGGCACTGCACCCTGATGCTGGGAGGTTTTCTCATCCTTGAAAAGGTCTAAGGTTCCAGGCACTGCACCCTGATGCTGGATGGTTTTCTCCTCCTTGAAAAGGTCTAAGGTTCCAGGCACTGCACTCTGATGCTGGGAGGTTTTCTCGTCCTTGAAAAGGTCTAAGGTCCCAGGCACTGCACCCTGATGCTGGGAGGTTTTCTCGTCCTTAAAAAGGTCTAAGGTTCTAGGCACTGCACCCTGATGCTGGGAGGTTTTCTCATCCTTGAAAAGGTCTAAGGTTCCAGGCACTGCACTCTGATGCTGGGTGGTTTCAAATGCTCTCTCTGCTTGGGAGTCCAGCATCTTCACCTCACCTTCTTAGAGAAAGCTGGTTTAGGGGCACGAACCGCCATACAGATAAAGAAAGGGGTCCCCTCTAAAGAAGCACTTAAGGCAGAGTCGCTGACCTCTAACCATTCATTCACTAGATGGCCTTGAACAAATGCTCCATGCCCATGTCCTGCCTTAGTAGTGTCTTTCCAGATAGACAGACAGACAGACACTCTACCCAGCCTGAGGGGAGTCCCGAAGTCATTCCATAACGGGAGGGTTTACAGACCCACCTGACCTATATAGTCAAGGGTTTCTCTCCCACACTGCGACAGGAAAGTGGTTTTAGATCTTTATTCTACCAGAATGGAAGAAGGAAGAGAAGAGAGAGAAAGGAGAAAGGAATAGGTCATCCACAGACAATTGACAAGTGTAAGTTAAAAAGCCCTTACCCAAAATGCTTGGAATCAGAATGTGTCACATTTGGGGTTTTAAAACACTTGCATGTACGTAATGAGATATCTTAAGGACAGGATTCAATACAAGTAGAAAATTTACTTATATTCCATACACAATTTCTACACACAGCTTGAAGATAGTTTTATACAATATATTAGATGGAAGTCCTCACCAGAAAGAAAAACCACTTGTGCTAAAACCGACTCTGATTTCGTACAGTATTTTAAATAATTTTATCCATGAAGCACAGTTCCACGGTGGCATTATGTCACCACTTCTGGTGTCGTATCAGTATACAAATGTTGTAAGTTTGGGATATTGTGGATTTCAGACTTTCAGGTCTAGAGAGACTCAGCTTGTAGCCCTCACTCAGAGAAACTCACCCGTGTTAGCCCAGAAGTCACCTGTCACCTATGTTTTCCTCAGTAAAGGACAAGTGTGATACAATGAAAAGAAGGGAATTTCGGGAGCAGATGGCCCTGTGTTCACAGCCTCATACGCACTGCTCAGCAGTTCCCTGTGCAGGCCAGGAGCTTCAGGGTGGCCTCCGGGTCAGCTGTCTTCATAATAGCAGTATGACGTCATTCGCCTTGTCAATCATTCTTTCCTGCGTGCTTCTGGAGGCTCCCCAGCATGGTATTGTGGGGGGCTAGAGGCCAGAAAGATACTCAAGTCTGAGTTTGAGAAGCCAGACATTTAACATATTTACAAAAGCAGAAAATAAGCCCATTCTCCTCACTTTGGTTTGTTCTGGAAAATATAATTACCTTTAACTTTTAAAATGTTATTTATATGAGCAGGGCGTGGTAGCACACATCTTTATGTGTACATCCCAACATCCCAGCACTCGGGAGCAGAGGCCAGCCTGGCCTACAAATAGCGTTCCAGGACATCAGGACTGTTGCACAGAGAAAAACCCTGTCTTTTGGGGGGGGGGGGAGTTTTTAATATTAAAAAAAAAGTTATTTTTATTGGCATGTAAGAAAGCGTTCCAGGACATCAGGACTGTTACACAGAGAAAAACCCTGTCTTTGGGGGGGGGGGAGTTTTTAATATTAAAAAAAAAGTTATTTTTATTGGCATGTAATGGGATTGTTGCTAGTATCTTTAAATGAAGCAATAAATATATTTTTTTAATTCTTTAGTCTTAATATCTACTATGGTAAATATTGATAAATACAACCCATATTTTTAAAAAGGCACCTTGGAGTCCTCAATAATATCTAAGACCTCAAAGGCGTTCAAATCATCCACCCCAAAGTATGGCTGTTTCTGCACTGTACACAAGTAGGTCCTGTCTACTGACTGTTTCCTCAAGCTGGGAGCCATGTGGTTTTGTTTGTTTTCTCCATTTGTCTTGGCACCAAAGCTGCGAAGCCGACTTTTAAACAGGACTCTTTGGTAGCCCAAAGCCTGTAACTGGACACAAAAGAGACCAGGTCCTCCAACTCCTGCAACCTCACCTTTGGTTACTAAGCAGTTTTCCCTTATAGATTAAGTCTCTGAACTTCGTAAAGTCTTATTTTACTGCTCTGGGCCCTGGGTGGTCAGGGGCAGAAAAGTTAACATGGATCTTCCAGTTGCCTAGTGCAGGGGCTGAGGTCAAATATCAAATAGGCCTGGAGGAACTTCCTGCCCTTCCTTCCTTTCCCTGGCAGGCTGCTAGGCCAAGCTAGCTCACTAGCCCCCTTTCTTCCCGTAGATGGTATGCATGCAGACAGAGAGAATGACGGGACTGAAGGAATTGACGAAGATATGATTGTGACCCAGAGCCAGACCAATTTCATCTGCCCCATAACACAGGTATGGCTTCCTCTTTTCCCTCAAAGAAAATGGAGTTAGATGAGTTTCACAAAGGCAGAAGGGCTCCCGTTTGGCTTCTGATATCCCCCTGGGAGGGAGGCAGCAAGGAAAAAAAAGTGATGAGCTCCAGTTGTACACTTGGGAGGATTGTGGCTCAAAACGCTTTCATTTAATCACATGCTTTCGAACCTGGGAGCAAAGTCACAGCCCAGAGGCCGACTGAAATTAGGACCCCTGGAGCCCAGCATTTCCTGATCTCAAAGCTAATACTTAAAGCCAGGAGGGTGAGAAGTTAGCCGCTGGAGGGACTAGGAAGTGGATGGTTATTATACCTGAAAGCCTCATGTCTCCTTAATCGTAGCTGGAAATGAAGAAGCCAGTGAAAAATAAAGTGTGTGGCCATGCCTACGAAGAGGAAGCCATTGTCCGCATGATTGAATCCAAGCACAAGCGGAAGAAGAAGGCCTGGTGAGTGGGTGCTGGAGGAGCAGAGCACCCTGGTGGTCCTCAGTGCGCGCCAGGCAGAGGTGCTCAGTCTCCCTAGTTACGGCTCTGTAGGAGCAGAGCACCCTGGTGGTCCTCAGTGTGCGCCAGGCAGAGGTGCTTAGTCTCCCTAGTTACTGCTCTGCCCAGACTGTCAACAGGGCAAGTGGCTTTCTGGGAAGAGCAGTGTTGAGAAGACACTGAAGTCACTCTAGCTACACCATCAGAACAGAAGAGGGAGACTGAGTCAGAGTCAGTTGCTAACAGGAGTCTAGTGGATTTCTGTTGTTTAAAAGGTAGTCAAGGGCTAGCTCAGGGAGTGGAGTGCTTACCTAGCAAGCAGGAAGTCTTGCTTTCAATCCAAGGCAGCACACGAGTCAGGCATGGACACACATGCCTGTAACCCCAGCAGTGGGGACAGACAGGAGGATGCGACATTAGAGTCATCCTCAGCCACACAGAGAATTTGAGGCCAGCCTGGGCTACATGAGACCGATACTCTTGTCTCTATTTCTCTATATATATATTTCTCTTTCTCTCTGTCTCTCTCTGTCTCTCCTCTCTCTCTCTGTCTGTCTCTCTGTCTGTCTCTCTCTGTCTCTCTGTCTCTCTGTCTCTCTCTCTCTCTCTCTCTCTCTCTCACACACACACACACACACACACACACACACACACACACACACACCAACAAACCAGAGTAGCTGAGGGTCTACAGAACTGTGATCTAAGAGAGACCCCCCTTTTTCAGTGTCCACTTAACCAAGAGGAAATTACCTTATTCCTTGCTTTCTGCAATAGCACTTTGTTTAAAACACAATCATGTAAACGTTCGAAGACAAGAATTCCTATCCAGTGGTCTTGGTGAGGAAGATTACATTATCAGAGAAATGCGTTCATTTAATCACACAAATAACTGAAGAAACAGTTTCAATAAGTCCATGGCTAACTCGCCAGTGAGAATTTTTTAACCCTTCTCTCCCTACCTCCCAACCCCAGGACCACGGCTCTGTGCCTGTGACGAGAGTCCTCAGTGGCCACACTGGAGCTGACTGGGTTTGGCATCTCCTGAGCTCTTATCGCAGGAATGGAATGGCAGGTGTGACCGTTCTCAGGCTCTGACAGCAGTCCCTTTGATGTGTGCTTTGCTTCTCCATCATCCAGACCGAGAATTGGAATTCCCCTCCCCTCCCCATGTGGGTGTGGGCCGAGAGATAGCTCGAGACTGGAGATAGCTCCTTGGCCGTTCAGTCAAGGAACTTACAGTGTTTATTCTAGAAGAAAAACGGTTTTGCAGCCTAATGGCTGCCAGATGTAAACCATTAGTGCATTTCTGTCTGTCTTGCATTTCCACCTACAGTCCAAATGCTGTATTTCCCTAATGACCTTGACATTTTCCCTTTGAGCATAATTTTGTTACTGGACTTCCAAGCCTTCCTTTCTGCTAATTTTTTCCGTGTTCCTTCTCTCACAAGCCAGAAAGGGTCAACATAACTGCTAAGAATACTTCCCAGTTCACTGTCTGGCAATTCTTCTCTCTGACGGTGTATGATGCTCTCCTGAAGTTCGGGGTGGAAAGTGCAGGGACTAGTACAAAGCATGATTCCATTTCCCGCCAGCAGCCCCAGGGACGGTGGCAGAGTGTTCCCTCACTTAGATGGCCCTTCTCAAGTACACACTCTGACTTTCCGTTGCCCTTGGCCTGTTTTGAATTGCACACAATACTTGCAAGCACTTAACACTCGTCATCCAGAGATGCCCTCTTTACCTGTCATGCTTAACTTGGGTGGCAGACACCCTGCAAATGTTTGTAGTCTAATAGTATCCGTTAGGTCCAGGTGGAAGAAGGCTAGAGGGTTTACCACAATGACATTCTTACCAGGCCTTAAAAACTGAGCGAGATGCCAGGGAATGGTGAGGGAGTGCTTGCGGGCCAGTCCTCTTAAAGTTCTTCCATTGGTAACCCCTGTTTTACTAGGTCAGATCTTCCCCTTTTCCTCCCTTCCATGTGTATATGTGTGTGGTGTGTTTGCATGTGCATATGTGTGTTCACATGTATGGATGTACATGTGGAGGGGTATACATGTACATTATGTGCACATACATGTAGAGGCCTAATGTTGCTGTCATGGATCTTCCTTGATTTCCACCTTACTCTTAGAGGTAGGTTCTCTCAAACCCCAAGCTTGCAGATATGGCTGGCCTTACTGGCCAGTGTGTCCCCCTGGAAATCTCTGTCTCCCCCTTCTGAGTCTGGAATTATAGGTGGGGCTCCATGAATTCCAAAGATCTGACCTCTAGTCCTCTTATTCGCACAGCAAGTGCTCTGACCACTGTGCCATTCCCCCAGCTCCCTCACCCAAGACTTTCCTGTGCAGCCCTGAGTATATAGATGTATAAAATAGGTACACAAATTAAACATTTACGAATAATAAGTTACAAACAAATTTACCCTAAAACAGTTCTTCAACATATGTATTTTACCATTATTAAAGATGAAAGCAAGTTTATATACTAATGAGATGGATGTGTTTAATTTTACATAAAGAATTAAATATTGGCTGAATATTTGATATTGCAGACTAGAGTACGTTTTTCAGTTGATTGAAACTATTGACTTTCTAATTGTCAGTGCTGAGAACACTATAAATGCATAGTACAAAAATTGGCAGAACTATGTTTACAGCCATTTTAGAAACTGTTGGGAATGTTATCCTAATCCCAAGCCAAAATTCATTTTACAATTTTTTTATGAAACCTAAGTCAGTAACTAACTCACCACAGTTTCCAAAATCAAACATTCTACTATATTACAATGCAAAGATATGGTGATTTGCTATAATCTGTGGAATAATCATAGGAAAATACTGTCTTTTCTGCCATTAAATCATACATTTCCATAAGAGCAGAAAACATGCGTACAGGAATTTATAACACACAGTTATCTCAGATCTGAGCTGAGGTGTTTCCTTGGCACTGTGAGGTGTGACAGCATTCACAGTGTAGAAAGTGTTCACAACCAAAGCTACAGTGAAGTTGTATGGTGCAACATGGATGACCATGGACAGCAGAGAGATGGCTGTTAAAAACACTTGCCGTTCTTCCAGAGGACCCAAGTTCAGTTCCCAGCATCCACTTGAAACTCTAGCTCTCGGGGATCCAATATCCTCTTCTGGCTTTCATACCGGCATGTACATGGTGCGGCAGACATGCATGCAGGCAAAAAACTCACATACATAAAAATAGCAGAATAATTTTTAACTGGGTTTTTTGTTTGTTTGTTCATTTGGTTTGTTGGTTGGTTTTTTGTTTTTTTTTTTTTTGTTGTTTTTTGTTTTTTTGAGACAGTCTCCTTGTGTAGCCCTGGCTGTCCTAGAACTCACTATGTAGTCCATGCTGGCCTTGAACTCACAGAGATCCACCTGCCCCTGCCTACTGAGTGCTTGGATTAAAGGCATGCACCTCTACACCCATCAAAAACTGGGTTCTTGACAAGAGCCTCACCCCATCAGGCCAGCTTTCACTTGGTGGGCCGTCCATATGATGGCGGTGACTGTTGGTGGCAGGAAAATAGATTGGCACTGTAGTGATAGAATAATCAATAGGCTAGAGATCTATCCTAGAGGCCATGAATGTCAGCTTCATTGTCTTCCTCATCTGTAAATTGATGGTAGTCATTGTAGTTTTCTCATTGGTGCATTTGATATTTGTAAAGTAGCTAAAGTACCGGCACATACGCAGTCAGACTTGGTGACCGTGACCCTTCATTATCTTGAAGTGTTAGCCAGCGTCTTCACCAGCATCTACCAGCTCTACCCCATAGGCACAGGAGACCTGGTAGAGGAAGGGGAGTAAGAGGAGTCAACCTGAGCTGAGGAAGTCCTCCAGAAACAGTGCAGGGGATGGGCGCCAAGGGCTTGTGCTGCTCGTTATACAGTGGGCTCTCTTACAGAGAGTGAGCGGCGCATCCCTGGGGGTGAGGGTGTGTGCCCCTGACAGAATGGGGCAACGGGTTGTAAGTGGGAGAGGAGGAGGAGGAGGGGACGATGACTGCCATTTCTGTTGAGTGTCCAGAAGCAGTTGTTGGAAAGAGATGGAAGAGGGCAGAGTGTCTAGAAGGGTTCTGAGAGGCTCAGTTCAGGTCATCCGAGTCTGTGATCACAGTGGTTCAGCCCCTTGAAAATATCAGAGGGACAGGCGTGTGGGCTTCGCCCTTAGAAGGTGACTGAGCTGGCCATAAATATCATGTGGATCTGAGTATATAGGTGGGGTCACTGTCACTGTTGGAGACACAGCTCTGGAGAGGTGAGCAAGACAGAGCCGTGGCTGGCAAGAGCTCTCCTCACCATGGTGCCTCAGCACCTGACTCAGAGCCTGCAGTCAGCTCCAAACAGTTTCTTGTTCATCAATTACAGCATCAGAGGTAGAAGACCCTGTGGGAAGCAGCCTAAACCACACCCAAGACAAGGTGCTACAGTCACGGGAGCCGGTGTCAAAACCCAGGGCACACATGGCAGATCAGAACTCACGGTCTGCGCACAACTTACCCCATAGGCTTCTGATTCAGCATGAAGTGATGTCATTTCCCATGAAGCGGTATTTAAAAAATGTCTGTGACACATCCTGTTGGAGAACTCTTTCTTTCTCCTGTTCCAATTATGTTATGCTACTGGAGTCCCAGGCACATTGTGTTACTGGGTACCATCTGAACTTTCCCAGCATGCTTCAGTCCCTGGAGGCCTCTTCACTGGCTTGAGGAGGAATATTCTTGTGGAGCTTTTCACCCTAAGTATACTGTTGGAGTCATTTCCTAAAATAGATCTCTTAATCATAAAGCTCGCAAATAAAGCTGCCTGCCGATTTTCATGGTAATGAGTTATGGCTGGTTTTGACCCCAGCCATTTGCTTTGGTTTTCTGGTATTGAGCAGGACCCTTACCAGTCATTCACAGCATGGCAGAAACGTGAAGTGAAATGTGTGGTGTCAAAGCAGAATTCACTTAGCAACACGTCACCGAGCCTCTCAACCAGATTCTTTGTGTCTAGAGTGGCAATAACACTATCAACTCAAAATTCCAGAGACCCTGGAGCTAACAGGGAATTCCTCCCAGATCTGTACGAGCACATTTCTTGCGTGTGGAGAAGACAGGAAGCTGGCTCAGTCAGGCTCTAGCTCATCCCCAAAACTCACATTAAAGTGCCACGTATGGTCACACACTTGTAATCCCAGCACTGGGGGCAGGATGAGAACCTGGCAGCCCTGGGCACACTGGCCAGACAGCCTAGTGTATACTTAGCAAGCTCTAGGCCAATGAAAGACCCTGTCTCAAAAAATTAATAAATGTGGTAGTACCCGAGGGGAGAGCTGAGGATGTCCTCTGCCCGCCCCAGCATGCACACATGTGTACATGTACACAGCCGCCGCCTATACACACATGGGGAGGGGCAGACCTGAGAGGAAGCTTGCTGGTGTACAGCGTGAACACACAGCTACGCGGCCCTTATGGCTGCCAGTCATCACACTTCCCCCACTGCTCTGTGACACATCACCCTAGTCTTGGAGGGCATGATACAGAATTGCTCCTGTTTGTAGGTATGACAGGAATCCACCCCACTCTTGCTGCCAGAGGCATTCCACCCACTTCCTGGAGCTTATGGATCGGACCTAGGCATTCTTAGGACCCAAATCTGAGCCTCTCAAGACTCACCATGATGTGATTGATCATGAGCTGAGGCTGAGGCCCCAATTCCTGCAGCCCCCTGAGACCCTCTGCACCCTGAGGCCTTTCCTTAGCAGACACTTAAGTGTGCCCCATACTGTTAAGGAATGCTCTGCCCTGTGGCTGACCCAGGCTCAGATCAGCCTCTCCTTCCAGGCCTGTGGGTCTGAGCCCTTCCAGGGGATGATTGGAGAGTTGAAGGTGTTGCCACACCTGACTTGCTCACCAGGATGTCCTGGGGATTATGGCCTAATGCTTGGGTAATGTTGTTTCTCAGAGCAGGAGTGCCCTGATTCAGGCCCATGGCATCATGGCCTTTTCTTAGCCTTTTTAGTTTAAAAGCTTGTTTCTCTGGGGTGGGGTGGGAGACAAGGCTGTACCCTGGTTCCTGTGCCAGCCTCACCTCCAGGAAGTCTCCCCAGAGATCCATTCATGCTGTTCAGTGTTGTTTGCACCCTGTCACTTGGTGAGCCGTCTTGTTTGAGGAGACGGGACTGGTAGCTGTGGTCTAGAACAGCAGCTACTGTGTGGGAAGGCCTGGAGCATGAGCCTTCACCAGTGGCCCGCTTGATTCTCACTGCGCCAGAATACCTTCCGTCTGACGAGGAACTCCACTTCCCTCCGTTTGCAGGGAAAACCTTGTCCGGTCATTTGTACAGTGTCAGCGTCAGGGGAGCTGACCGCCTGGCCTTTGCCACTCTTCTGGAGATGCCTCACTGTGTAGCCCAGGCTAGCCTACAACTTTCTGTGTGGTTCAGTCGGGTCTAGCACGCTTGATCCCCCTCTTGCGTCCCAGGTGCTGGGATTCTCTCAGCTCCTCCGCGTTCAGTTGAATCCTTGCTGTCAGCTCCTAAAGCCCTCCTGCCCCTTGGAAGGACTACTGGATTTGTATCCCTGTCCCCAGAGCTGTCTCTGCAGGACACAGATGTCCCTGAGCTCCAGCCCAGCATGACATGAGTGTGGGCGCCTCCCCTGCAGCCCAGTTGTGTGGTTAATTCCATCAGCCATTCTCAGAATGCCCTCATTTACTGACTAAAGCCACTGACGTCACCAGGAAGTCCTCCCCCCTCGCTCTCCACTTCCCTCTCCACTAGCTTATTCACCGTCTGGCAGATGGAGGTAGACTTTGTTCTCAGGAGTCGGTGCACCCAAAGCTTGGGAGTCAGAAGTAGGGCTCAGGGCTTGCCCGTCAGGGAAGTTTACCTCCAGGAACCTCCTGTTCTGCATTCCCACGGCAGGGAAGCCTAGGGGATGACAGTCCCTGTTTCTAAAATGAATGCGTCTATATCTTCCTCATCTCATACTTAAGGATTTCAGAGTACAGGGGACAAGCTGGCCTGGGCAGCTAGGGCTACACAGCAAGACTCCACCAAAACAGACAGACAGACAGACAGACAGAAAAACTCATGTGCCTGAATATACAGAGCACATTTAGCATTTCAACATTAATTCCCATTTTTAATCTTACCATCCATTGCTCCAAAGAAAGCCCCTGTGCTTCGAAGACTCCTTGATCCCAAGATCAAGGCCAAAAACCCTTTCTTTCCTCCTTTACCCTTGCCTTTCCTGTGACTTGAATTGTAGCTCTGGGGTCAGCTTCCCTTCCGTCTGCCTTTCACCTTTCTCCTGTGTTTGCTGTACCTTCTGAAGAGCTGTCTCGGGTCCTGGGGCCAGCCCTTGTGTGGGCCAGAGCCCTGTTTGTACTTCAGGTTCTGTGGCCCAGAGCTGACCACACAGGAGCACCCTGAATGGTGTGGATGTGCCCTGGGTCTCTGCAAGGACAGACAGACCGGATAACTTCAAACTTCCCAAGAGAATAGTAGCCGGTCTAGGAGATGGGAAAGTGGAAGGACATTATGGAGTAGTTCTGGGGCTGTTGCCACGTGGAATAGGGACCCTGTCCATATTTTAAAGCAGGGGGACCCAGGCTCAGAAAGTTTCTCTCAGCCACCAACCAGTAGGTGATTGAGAGAATTCAGGACCTCCATAAGCTTGAGTCTAAACACTGGGCACTCAGCCCTGCCCAAATCTCCTTCATAGTAAAAAGAAATCAGGTGACTCAGACCAAACACTGCCTCAAAGGCGATGGCTAACTGAGCAAGGCCTTGAGCTCCACCCTTTTCTGGTGACTCACATTCTTCAGTCCCCACCTCAGGCTCCTGGCCAGTCCCTAATGCCCCACTCAGTGTCTCCACTGAGAGGTTTAGTGGCATTCAAAGGGACGTAGTCCAGCGGGACTCCTGGCCCCGTTCCTCTCCTGTGTTCTCGTTCCTTCCCCGTCACAGTCTGGGGCCCTGCAGTTGCCCATCTGTCCCACCTTTCTTTAGGCTCCACTTGCCTTCCAGCCGTAGGGTCCCCTGTCCCAGTGTGTGCTAGAGCCGGTCTCTGCCAGGACACTCCAGCAGACCTCCTCACCCCTGCTTCACCTCCCGACACCCATTGTTTCCCTGCTTCATTCTTTGCCCTTTGGCCCTCTGTCCTCCCCTAAGTAGCCCGAGTAAAGCTTTCTAAAACGGAATCTAAATCACACCCCATCCCTCTTTGGAAAAGCTCCAGGGGCTTCTTTTCATATTTAAAATGAGATCCTGGACTAAGGATGTAGCCTAGTTGGTGGAGCATTTTCCTGTCATGCATGAAGCCCTGGGTTTGACCCCCAGCATAGCTTATAACCAGGTCTTGGTGGTGCATGCCTATAAGCCTAGCACTGGCGAAATGGAGGAAAATAGGAAGTTCATTCCCCTCTAGGTAGGAAGTTCAAGGACAACCTGGGCTATGTGAGACTGTGACTCAAAACAAAACAAAAAATAGTAACAATAAAATAATAATCCAAAGTGTCACTTTGCCCCTGAGCTCACCTCCAAATTCTTTGTTTTCACTGCAGAGCACCTGGCTGTGCCTTCTGGGCAGCCTAGGCCACACACACACACACACACACACACACACACGCACGCACGCACGCACGCACGCACGCACGCACGCCTGTGTCCACCCTTCCTTCCCATCTCCCCGGACCCCATGTCCCCTCTGCCCTGCATTGCTTCACTGCTGTTGTGGCATGGTACTTGGCTATGTGGTGACTGCCTGCCTCCCATGACAAAGCAAGCTCCTAGCTGTAGGTGCTGCTCACCCTTCCTCGCTTGCATCCCCAGCTCCAAACTAAGCTGCCCTCACCTGGGTACATGTGCATGACTCTGAGTTCTGAGGGGTTTGGTTTTCGTCCTTGTTCTCTGTAAAATGTTCTCATTCCAGTGCCTGGCGATGAGGTTAGTGCTTAAGGCACGGAAGTGAGAGGGACTGACGCTTCTCTTTCTCCTTCACAGTTGCCCCAAAATTGGCTGTAGTCACACGGACATGAGGATGTCGGACCTCATTCCAGATGAAGCCCTGAGAAGGGCAATCGAGAGCCACAACAAGAAGAAAAAACGCCACTCTGAGTAGGAACAAGCCCCCCTGGCCACAGGGATGTCAGCAGCCTACCTCCACCCCAGCCACCCGACCCTGAGGTTAGAGAGCGGTTAAGGGCTGGCTGATCAGCACACTGGGTTTGGGGTAACACTTGATGGCTGATTGTAATTGAAAGCATTCTTCAAGGGACAAAATAGAAACACAAGTACATTATATTCTTTATTTTCAAGTGCTCCGAAATTTTAAATAAAACTTTGATAATCCTCAGCATGATCCTGTCTGTATCTCTCCAGTATGTAAGGGGTTCCCAAAGCCGGGCGGTGGTGGCACACGCCTTTAATCCCAGCACTCAGGAGGCAGAGGCAGGCGGATCTCTGTGAGTTCGAGGTCAGCCTGGTCTACAGAGTGAGTTCCAGGAAAGGTGCAAAACTACACAGAGAAACCCCGTCTTGAAAAACCAAGGGTGGGGGGGCGTACGCTGCTTCTAAACGGTTTTTAGAATTGTTTCGACTGAAAAGTGTCTTTGGGTGATAGTTAAAATGAAAACGCAGAGAAACATGCCAGCCGAGCAGCAGTTTCTGGAAGCAAAGCCAGCAACAGCATCCGGTTAGAAAGCGAAGCCAACAGACCCCCCTGTTTACTTGGCATGATTGACAGCGCTGGGCATGGAAATGTTTTCATTTGTCGTGAGTTTCTGAATGCTGTGGAATGTTCCAGGAACACACTCCCCAGGGCAGCTGTAAGTAATGCCCATAATGTAAACTTGACTGCATCCCTAGGAGGGCCTCAGGCGGCACATGGGAAGCCACACATCCTGAGCAGGGATTTACCTTCGGTTTCTGGGGCAGCGAAGGGTAATAGCAATAGCGTATAATGTTTGGGGGTCTCTCGGACAACCCTGACTAAGGATTCAAAAAAGCCTTCTTGTGTCTGGTGTTGGGCTTTTTATTAGATAGTTTATGAGGAGCATTATCAGCCCAGATTGAAATTCTTCACTTGAACTATGTGTGTATATGTATATAAGACTTAGATGTATTTTTAGGTAGCTAGATAAAGATTCCTGTGACCTTTTCAGACATGCTGGCTCCCATTCCACTCTCTCTCCTCTGTTCTTATCTCCTCCCCTCCTCCACTTCAAGTCTTCCACTCTTCCCTTTCCTCCTTCAAATCACTAGCATCCTGCTTCCCCCCCTTCTTGTTCCCCTCCCCCGCCATGGTCCCATTTCACTTTCCTGGTTTCTACAGTTACTCAAGTCACATGCTCACATCTGAAGAGTTGGAGCTAGGAGCCTCAAATGAGAGAACATTCGGCGTTTGTTTTTCTTGATTAATACGATCTTTCATCCACTGACCTTCAGGTTTCATTTTTCTTTCCATCTGAGTAGTATTGCATAGTGTAGATGTACCACATGTGCGTTCTGCGTTCATCAGCTGAAGGATATCTCTATTCTCCCATTTCCTAGCTACAGAGGATGGACCGCAGTCAGCAGTGCTGACCGGATGTCAAGTCCCTTGGGCATGTGCTGAGCAGTGGTGTAGCTGGGTGTATGGTAGATTATCTTTAGCTTTTTTAAGGTTCCCCACACTGATTTCCAGAGTGGCTCTACCAGTGTCAATCCCACCAGCAGAAAGTCAGGATTCCCGTCCCCCACATCTCTCCAGCATTTGTTGTCTGTTGTTTTAGTGATCTTCCCCGTTCGGACTGGAGTAAGATGAAATCTCAAAGGTGGTTTTGATTTAATTGTTTGGTGTGTGTGTGTGTGTGTGTGTGTGTGTGTGTGTGTCTGTCTGTCTGCCCAACGCCCAGCTGATGGCGCACACCTTTAATCCCAGCACTCGGGAGGTAGAGGCAGGTGGATCTCTGTGAGTTCGAGGCCAGCCTGGTCTCCAAAGTGAGTTCCAGGAAAGGTGCAAAGCTACACAGAGAAACCCTGTCTCGAAAATAATTAATTAATTAATTAATTAATTAGATAAAATAAAATAAAAAATTAAAAAAGAAAGAGATTGTCCCAGCCCTGTTAGTCTCAGCAGTGACAGGATTAAGATCAGCAGTGATGTGCCCTTGACAGAGAGAGCTGGGCCTGACGACACACACCAGTGATCCCAGCACTCAGGAGGATTCAGAGTTGGAGACCAGCCTAGGCTGCCTAGCAAGACTCTTACATGAACAGATGAGTGACCGTTTAGACTCTTCCATTTCCTTCTGATTGTGTAAAGAGTGCTTGTCGTCCTCTGCTGACTCCCACAACAACCTTTTCATCAACTAGATTGCCTAATGGAGCCCTGGGAAGCCTACACTGCACCAGGAAAGCAAGAATGACTAACAGTGGCTGATGTGGATGGCATCCCGAGTGTGTACCAGGCCCTCTTGCTTGATGTATACATCAGCTCCCATAGTCTTCCAGCCTCCTGAGTGGTCACAGAAAGTGCCCACTTTCCAGCACTAAGATGCGAAGTCATTGTCAAGAGTGACAGCTCAGAAGGGACTGAGCTGGGACCAGAACTGGACTCTTAACCTCATGCTCCCTTCTTCCTTAAATATTTACTTAGTGTCTGAAAGTGTATTCCGAGGTAGGAGGAGGGCTGGGGGGAGACAGTGGGAGAAAAATGAACGAGAAATACAATGACACATGAATGAAGACGTCATGACTTGGCATTCTAATAAGAAGTTAATAAATGAAAACATCCAAAGCCACATTTAAACTGAAAACCTTTGTAAATAAATCAGTGCACATGTGTGTGAAAATAAGCCTAATTAAAATGCACCCGATAAAGGTATGGCATTCTCAAGGTCAAGGCCAGGAACTGTAAACACGCTTTTGCATTTAAAAGCATGCTCTAACTGGCAGTGGCAGAATGTTTAACGCATTTTCTTTGGATTCAAAATAAATAAAGACATTCCATTTCCTGCAAACTGGGAGATTGTGAGTTTCCTAATAGGCTTTATCTGAATCAGGCTTTCCTGAGGAAATGATTTTGTTTAAGCCAGAACAAACACACTTCTTTTGGAATGTGGCTCTTTTGTGCAATACTTGCTTTAACAGATAGGAACCAGCACACAAGGCTTGCCCAAGATTCGATTTCAATCTTCCCATCTCTTTCCAAAGAGAATCCTGTATATTGCTACAGATACTTTATCAGCTGGAAAAAATCCGAAGTCACACCATTCCTCTGTGGACAGTGGTGGTAGTCTATCTCCTAGCAAGAGTTCTACTCTTGCCAGGTGTTGCAGGGTGTGGAGTTTGCACTGGTTTCTTTTTTCCTCTTTCTTTCTTTTTTTCTCACAATGTATGTGTCTTTGGTTAGTCTTGAACTCGTAAAGATCTTCCTGCCTCTGCCTTCCAAGTGCTGGGATTAAAGACATGAAGCACCACAACCAGAGGTTCATTTTCTTTGAAGGTTTATAACCTGACTGGCTCAGTTCGGCCCGTTGATGAGGTTTCTGGTTGCAAGAGCTTTCAAAAACACTGGAGCTTTTTCTTCACAATTTTTCGTATTTTTTTTCTTGGTGTGGGGGGCACCTGTTTGTGATACCATCATTTGAGAGGCTGAGGTAGGAGAATTGCTGAGTGGGAGTTGAGGGCAGACTGGGCAATATCCTAGTGAGACCCTGCCTCAAAAAGGAGGAGGAGGAGGAGAAAGAATCTTGTTTGGAATGGAATACGTGTCTGTCATCCCAACAATTTGGAGACTGAGTCAGGAAGATCACAAGTTCAAGGTCATCCTGGCCGGTTTATCAAGCCCTTTATTTCACAATAAAGTAAAAAATAAACTGGATGTGTAACTCAGGGTAGAGCATGTACTACCCACTGCATGACCTCATACTTTGGGATCAGACCTGGTACAGCAGCAACAAAATCCAATACATAAATCCCCCTCAAAGGAAACAGGGTTTTTTTTAAAAAAAATAATTTATTTAAATTTATTTTATGTGCATTGGTGTGAAGGTGAGACGCCCTGGAGCTGGAGTTTCCAGCAGTTGTGATTTCCCGGAGGCCTCCAGAAGAGTGCCCAGTGCTCTTAATCAGCTGAGCCATCTCTCCAGCCCCAAAAGGAGCAATCAAAGATGAGATAGGAAAACTTCATTTTTTCGAGGACAGCGGCCTCTCTAGCTGGATCTTTTGGGTATTATTAAGCTGTGAATAAATGTGCGGACAAGACATTTTTTTGTTGCTAGCTCTTTGAAGAACCGTCCAACTTGGTGAGCTTTAAACATTACCAGAAAAACCAACAGATTAGACACTTTCCCGCTCACCGTAGAAAACGTCATACAGAGGGTCCAGTTAGACTCTGCTCCTGCAGCAAGTGTAGTCCAACTGGGATGCCCCCGACACAGACTGGAAACTCAGGACTCAAGGAAACCACTGGGACCACTGCCTCCAGGGTGTCACCCAACTAATCCTCCTCGGAGCCCAAGAGAGAGCTGTAAATACTCCACTTCACATGTAATTAAACTGAGGCTCAGTCTTACCCTTGGCCTTGTGTTTGGTTAATCCCACACTGGAACAGAGCAGCAAGGACTCAACAATGCTCTCTGCCTCTAGGGCCCATTCCTCAACCGTTAGCCACCTCCCTCTCCTATCTCCCTCACCGTGGTTTCTGAGACCAGTCCCCACCCCCAGGCTTGGGCCCTCTAGGCTTCCTCCGATTTAACAAGTTGGAAGTTGTCTATTTTCCCTCTCTTTTTGCACAAACCCTTCTCCTTTGCCTCTCCCATGACTATTCAGCAGCCTTGGTCTCCTGATTCTAATCTTGCCCGACCCATGTCGGGCATGTCAGCCTTCTGAATCCCCGTTGGACAATGTCCTATCACACATCTCCCTGCAGATCCCTGCCCTTCACTACTGTGTTCCCAACATTTCAGCTCCCCACCACCACCTTACAGCAGTTTCTTTCATCAGGGGGTTAATCCTCAGTACTACTTCCCCAGTGACAAGCACAGGGGACCTAGAGTACATCACTTCCAGTTCCGGGCTTCAGGTTGTCCATAAACACTGAAGATCTAGACATTTCCCTAAGTTCTTTTTAACAGCACTAAGATCTACATTATATTTACAATGAATTGGTCTTGGAGGAACCCCTCAGGCCTTCTGAAGGGAAACAGGATAACAGGGACTTTAGTATAGTACATTTGAAGCAAATGTGTACATGGGATCCTTGACTGTTACTCAGTAAATATTTGCAAGGCCTACTTTATGCCATGTTTGTGCTAGTCTGGAATGGCACTTAATTCCCTTTCTGAAGGACTTTTCTTAGTTGGCGCAGACAGACACTAAAACAATTCATTTCCAGTAGCGCAGTGGTAGAGCACTTGCCTGGCATGCTAAAAACCCTACATTAGACCCCCAGTATGAATAAAAGAATAAATCGATTCATTTTATAAGTAATATAAAAGTAAAGGCTGGCTATGTAGCTGGGCTGATAGGGCACTTACCCACTTTGTTAGAGGAGGGTCTGGGTTTTATCACCAGCTAGCAGAGCAGGAACTGGCTGTGCTGGTGTCCCACTTGTTTTGTTACACACTTTGTAAAATGTATTCTTTTCTCATACACTACATCCCAACCTGATCCTTCTCTCCCTCCCCAACTCTCCTCTCCTCCAGATTCACTGCTCCTCCATTTCCCTTTGAAAAGAGCAGGCCTCCCGGGGATGTCCACTGAACACTGCATAACAAGATGCAATAAGATCAGGGCTAGACAAGGCAACCTGCAACCCAGTAGGAGAAAAAGGGTCCCAAGAGCAAGCAAAAGAGTCAGAGACACCCCCACTCCCACAGTTCGGAGTCCCACAAAAACCCCAAGCTAAGCAACTACAACGTGTAAACAGAGGACCTAGCACAGACCCATGCAGAGTCTTGATTGCTACTTCAGTCTTGGTGAGCCTAGGAGCCCTGTTTGGCTGATTCTGTGGGCTGTGTTCTCCTGGTGTCCACCACCCCTCTGGCTCCTACAATCAATCCTTCCTCCCCCTCTTCTGCGGTTTCCCAGAGCTTTGCCTAATGTTTGGCTCTGGGTCTCAGTATCTGCTGTTGGGGGCAGGAGCATCAGAAGTTGAATGTGCTGGTTTTATATCAAGTTTGAGGCCAGCCTGGTCTACATGAAACCCTGCCTTGAAATAATAATTGATCTTGCATACTGTTTCTTTTATTCCAGTTACCTACTTTGGGGGAGATTGTTTTGGTTTGGTTTGATTTTGGTTTTTCGAGACAGGGTTTCTCTGTAGCTTTGGAGCTTGTTCTAGAACTCACCCTGCAGACTAGGCTGGCCTCGAACTCACAGAGATCCATCTGTCTGTACCTCTCGAGTGCTGGGATTAAAGGCATGCACTGCCCAGCTGGGGTTTTTGTTTTTTCTTTCTTTCTTTCTTTCTTTCTTTCTTTCTTTCTTTCTTTCTTTCTTTCTTTCTTTCTTTCTTTGCTGGGGTTTTTGTTTTTTCTTTCTTTCTTTCTTTCTTTTTTTTTTTTTTTTTTTTTTTTTTTTTGTGTGTGTGTGTGTGTGTGTGTGTGTGTGTGTGTGTGTGTGTGTTTAAACTGTAATGGACTAACAACCTGACAGTTCTTCTGTGTTCCCGATGTCATTTAGGAAGCTTGAACTCAGATCCAGGGCACAGCCTCATCACTCAGAAGATGGTCGAACAACCAGAACCTAAGAAAGGAATGAGGAACTACTAGTGAGAACCATTTTAGTGAACAAACACAGGATTGGTAGGGAGGTGATTTAGTTGTTTTGAAATAGTGTCTCTAGTAGTTCAGGCTGGCCTCGCACTCCCTAGGCACCTGAGAATGACCTTGACTTTTGCTCTGGAGCCTGGGGATGACAGGTGAATATCACCACGCCCAGGTATGTAGCACTGCTGATCTATATTCTCAGCCCCAGATTTGGCTTTAAAAACCAAAACCATGCCGGGCGGTGGTGGCACACGCCTTTAATCCCAGCATTCGGGAGGCACAGACAGATGGATTTCTGTGAGTTCGAGGCCAGCCTGGTCTGCAGAGTGAGATCCAGGACAGGCACCAAAGCTACACGGAGAAACCCTGTTTCGAAAAAAACAAACAAACAAAACTAAAACCAGTATACCAGTTACGCAAGGAAGCAACTCAGGGGTCATCTTCTGCCATAAATAGCACAAGCCTGAAGGAAGGAGTCCTGCATGCCTGGGATTACCTGAGAATGGCATTCCTCCAGGCCTGAGAAACTCCGCCATTGGGCCTGCATGAGACCCAAGCTGGGCAGCTGACTGTTTATGGCCACCGGCTCACGAAGAATCCAGAGATGCTGATCGGGCCAGAGGCCTGTAAAAACAAGGCTGGGGATGGTGAAGCATGGATACTATGAGAAAAGGAATTGGGACTCCTTTTTTGTTTGTTTGTTTTGCCTCTGGGGGGGGGGGGGAGAGCTTATTTTGTGCAAAATAATAGAGTCTTGAAAGGACCAGCTAAGAGGCCATTAATATTCGTAGGGGGAAAAGTTGGGGGGTTCTGGAACAGGGGACTTTGGGAACTGTAAGAAGATTTAGGAAGTTGTGTTCGTATGGGAAAAACATTCCATTTTGCTAACCAGGAACTGGAATTTCACCTTCCCTACAAAGATAAGATGTGATTTTTAGCAATGCCTACCACTTTATTAATCACCAAAATTATAAATATTTTCCTATTACATTCTGTTCCTGTGAAGATACATTTATGAGGATTTCTTCTTTTAAAATAATCTGGTGTAGCTGTGGTAGAGTACTTGCCTAGCACGCACAAGGCCCTGGGTTCAGTCCCCAGCAGTGCGCATCCACGCACATTCCCGCACGCATGCGCGCCTGCGCGCGCACACAGACATTAAATACAGCCCTTAGTGTGCTCTGACGATTGCAGACAAACAACAAAGCGATCGCCCTCTCCCGTCTTGTTTGTTTTTGCTTTTCCAGGCGGGGCCTCTCTGTGTAGGCCAGGCTGCCCTTGAACTCAGAAATCTACCTGCCTCTGCCTCCTGAGTGCGGGGATTAAAGTCATGCACCACCTCCTGCACCTCCCTCTCCTATCTTAGATGCGATCATCCAGGTAACGTGTTTCAGGCATATGATCACAAGCAACGGAGGACACAAACCCGGGGGCCTCCACGACCACTTATCGTGTTGTCCGATGGACGAGTCAAGAGGCCAGAACTCCCAGCTTGGGGGAAGGAGAACAAAGAACTGTCTGCAGGAGGACCAGCCCTAGAGACACACGGTGGGGCTTCCGGAGTTCTGGTGAGTCATGAGCATGGCCTAAGAGGAAAGCACCTGAGGCCGGGGAAGAACCATAAGAAGAGCCCGGGGAACGAAAGCAGGATTTCACTCCACCCAGAACAGTTCCTTTTCCCGGTTGTCAGAGAGGAAAACTGTCATTCATGGGTCACCTAGAAGGGTGGAGCGAAGTGAGCCCTAGAATAAAGGACGCTGTCATGGTTATTAACAATATTTACAGAGGACCTCAAAGGCAGGACCGAGTCAACTGTGTGGAGGGCCAGCCAGTTGATAGTCGTGGAGCATCCATCCCTGGAGCCTCTGTTGCAGCAACTTACTCTGCTAGTGTAGCACACCAACACCCATACACCGTATCTGAATGGATGAGAGGGGCTGTGCTCGAATGCCTGTGATCCCCAAATTCAGAAGGTTGGGGCTGGAGGAGCAGTTCAAGATTGTCCTCGGCTACACATCAAGTTCAAAGCTAATCTTGGAGACTTAGGACCGTGTCTCAAAAAAAAAAAAAAGACAAGGTCTGATAATCAAAGCAAAAATTCCAGCTGTGCAAAGAAACAGAAAAATATAAAATATAGTCCATGATAAGAAAACAATACAATAGAAATAGATCAGGAAGTGATGGACATGACAGAGGATGGAATTAGTCAACAAGGACATCAAACAACTATCGAATGCAGACACTATATGTTCATAAACATAAAGAAAAACATGAGAATGTGATGAAATGCCATCAAGAGAAAAAAAGACTCAATTCAAATTTTTAGAAATGGAAAGGATATTGACAATGAAAAATGCCTTGGGTGGATGTATTGATTAGTTTTTAGTTGTCAACTTGGCAGGAGGAGAGCCCCGGTGAAGGCTTGTCTAGATCTGGTTGGCCTCCAGACATGTCTGAAGAACATTGTCTTGATTGCATTGATTAAGGTGGGAAGACGCTCCCACTCTCCTTGGTGCTATCCCAAGGCAGGAGATCTGGGTTCTCTGGGAGTGCAGAAAACTAGCTGAGCCAGCAGCAATTTATCCTCTGCTCCTGACTGTAGATGTGACATGACTAGTGATGTCTTAAAGCTCCTGCCTGCTGCCTGGAATTCCTGGCTATGATGGACTGTAGCCTGGAACTGTGAGCTAAATGAACCCTTTCTCCCTTGGGTTGCTTTCCTCGGGGTATTTATCACAGCAGCAGGAAAGAAAACTAAGACAGCAGACCAGCCCCCCAGGGAGAAGTGAGTGGGCTACAGTAATAGAAACTCCACACTGAAATGCAGTGGAGAGGCGGGTGAGAGCGTAAGGAAGACCAGAGCATCTGAACCGTGAGACACCAGGCAGCCCACTGTTCACACATTTGGACATCCCAGAGAAGACAGGAAAACAGATACAAATGCTTGAAGAGGTCAAATATGGTATTTATTAAAGCGGCTACCAGATCTTACTGTTAACAAGAACTTATCTCCTATCAAATCACTCCGTCTTCAGTGTTTCGGTCACCCTGTCTTCAATATAATGTATTCCCTGTAAGCCTATGCTTTTAGTGTTTTATTTATTTATTTATTTTTATTTTTTGGTTTTTTGAGACAGAGTTTCTTTGGGTTGTTTTGGTGCCTGTCCTGGATCTTGCTCTGCAGACCAGGCTGGCCTCGAACTCACAGAGATCCACCTGGCTCTGCTTCCGTAGTACAGTTTTTATTTAATTTTAAACAATGTCTCATGAAGTCCAAGCAGCCCCCTCATGCCTCTGCTGCCACACCTTCCCTGCCATGATGTACTGTACTCACTGAGCCAAAAACAAAACAAAACCAAAAGACCCAAAACCTTTCTTCTTTAAATTGCATTTGTTGGAGTATTTTGTCACAGCAACAGGAAAAGAACTAAGACAAGATGGGTGAGGGAGGTAAGTTTTATGTCTATATGTTGCATAACAGTTTCCTCTGAGATTAAAACATTCCATCCTGCAGGAAAACCCTTAATCAGGAGGGTAAACAACTCAAAAGAGCTCCAGGAAGTTCCTGAAACTGACCAGATTCACTAGGCGCCTCCCAGCTGGAGTAAGCAATAAAAGATGGGATTCCCTCTCCAATGAAAGGAAGCTGAGCTGAATAGACTGTGAGAGGAGAAAAGCTGCAAAGACAGCTGAGGTCAGATCTGCTGCCTGGAAGAGGTTTAGACCAGAATCACTTGAAAAGGACCATCTCCAACCTGCTGAGGTGCCTTGCAGGCTGTGCACTGTGCTCTAGGTTTCCTAACTTCTGTGACCTCTCACCCATGTTAGGGTAGGCTTTGGTCACGCAGCTGTCTTTGAGTCATTTCTGCTCCTGTAAGTGACCCCTCACCCATAGTCCTGGAAGTAACCCCAATAAAACTCATTGGCTCACCACATTGGACTTTGGTGGTGTCTGTACTTGGGTCTGTGTGGGATCCTTATCTGGGGTGAATAGAGGTGTGTATTGCATCTCCCCAGGAAAGTCTTTGTCATACAACAGTATATCCTTGGAAGATTATAGCTGGGTGGTGATGGTGCCCACCCATAATCCCAGCACTCAGGAGGCAGAGGTAGGTGGATCTCTGTGAGTTTGAAGCCAGCCTGGTCTATATAGCTAGTTTCAGGATAGCCAGAGTTACACAGAGAAACCCTGTCACAAAAAAACAAAACAAAACAAAACAAAAAAAAAACCCAAAAAACAAAAATAAAGGAGATTATACCAGAAGAATATGGTATGTAACTAACACCGCTAAGATTTCTCCCAGACCTGAAGTATTTGGCATCAGTGAGAACTCATCTGGCACCTTTTTATTCATTAGTCCCTCCACCAGCCCTGGGTGTAATTAGATGAGGAAATGGACGCCAAGACAATCAATCATCTTGGCCAAGGCCAAGCAACAGAGCTGAGCTAGATCACACACACACACACACAAACACACACACACACACACACACACACACACACACACAAGCAGGAACCAGTATGATGGGGATGTTGTAGCAGAAGAAATCTACTTGGGTGGGGCAGGCCACAAAACAAATGTGGAAAACCCTTAAGGGAACCCCATGCCCAGCAGCTCTAGGACTTTCACAGAGGGAGTCCCCAGCCTCTCTGGACTACTTCCTTTTTTTTTTTTTTTTTTTTTAAAGTGGACTCAGTCCATCCTAGGAAGAGTCATGGGTGATGAGTACTGGAAGACAGGAAAACACATTTCAGCCCTCTGCCCTGCATTTGCCAATGACTGTTGCTCAGATCCTTCTGGAATCTTGTTTGTTGACTTATTTGTTGGAGGGTTTTGCTGTGTAATCCAGGCTGGCCTTGGAAGCTCAATAAATAACCCCTGCCTCAGCCTCTGAACCTTCCAGACCTCCTCTTGGCTCTGTGGTTAACAGAGGGTAAATGGGAGGCTGCGTGCTTTAGGCTCCAAGCCACATTTCTTGCTCCCAGTGCCTGGGTTGTCGCCTCTTAGACAAGAAACGGGACTTCTCCATCACTGAAGGGGAGAGAAGAGCCTACACCGTGGACATGATTCTTCTGGCAGGTATCAGAGGAAAACCATGACTCCATGGCAAGGTATTGTGGGACACCTGAAAGGCAAAGCGCAGCCTCACGTGTCTCTTCCCAGCGGCCCACTGGACTAGCACTGTCATAGAAATAAGATCATCATTGGAATCTCTTCCCTTCCCTTCTCCCTCCCTCCACCTGCCTGCCTGCCTGACTGTCCCAACCAACCCTAGGACAGAGCCCCTGAAGTGCCAGATCTAAGGGAGACACAACATCCCAGGCCCTACCCTGCAAGGACTCCCTGATGGTCGGGCACACAAAATAATGAAGTGCTCTCAGAGCAATGTGGAAGATGCACGTTGCCGGGTGTGCCCTTCCCTCCTCTGAGCTCCTGGTGCTCTGTGCCGCTCTGTGCTGCCTGCACTGGCAATTCCAATTTGTGACTTCTTGGAAGTGTCTCAGCTTTCTCTCTTGGCTGTGATCTCCCATCTGAACCACATGTATCCCCAACTCATTAAGATTTCTCAAAGTAAGCCAGGCGGTGGTGGCGAATGCCTTCTTCAATCCCAGCACTTGGGAGGCAGAGGCAGGCAGATCTCTGTGAGTTCCAGGCCAGCCTGGTCTACAGAGCAAGATCCAGGACAGGCACCAAAACTACACAGAGAAACTCTATCTCGGAAAAAAAACAAAACAAAAAATTCTCAAAGTAAGATCCGGGGTCTTAATGGGCCACCTGAAGTGCTGGTTACAATGTGGAGGCACCCAGGCCATCCTTAGACCCACTAGCCAGACTCCTGGGGACAGGGCCCAGGGTTCTGCATGCTATCTCATTTCCCAGATGATGTACCTAAATGTGTTCAAGTTTGGTTGACAGAGCATTAAATATAGAGACAGCCAATCACAGCTTTCTAAACATATTCTTTTTAAAAATCTATTTTATTTTTAATTAAAATATGATTATGAGCCGGGTGGTGGTGGTGGCGGCGGCGGCGGCGGCGGCGGCGGCGGCGGCGGCGGCGGCGGCGGCGGCGGCGGCGGCGGCGGCGGCGGCGGCGGCGGCGGCAGCGGCGCACGCCTTTAATCCCAGCACTCGGGAGGCAGAGCCAGGTGGATCTGTGTGAGTTCGAGGCCAGCCTGGGCTACCAAGTGAGTCCCAGGAAAGGCGCAAAGCTACACAGAGAAACCCTGTCTCGAAAAACCAAAAAAAAAAAAAGAAAGAAATGGCAAAATATGATTGTTATTTCCCTCCCCTTCCCCCCTCCAACCTCTCCCTTGCCCCCTCAAATTAATGGCCTCTTTTTCTTTATTATTATTACATACACACACACACACACACACACACACACACACACACCATATTCTAAGTAAAAAGCTCAAAAAGCTGTGCATGGTGACACACTCCTTTTATCTTAACACACGGGAGGCAGAGAAAGGTGGATCTCTGTGAGTGCCAAGCCAGTCAGGTCTACAGAGTGAGAGCCTGTTAAGAGAAAGATGGTAGGTATATGGAGAGATTGCCCAGTGGTTAAGAGCACTTATCGCCATTACAAACGACCCAGGTTTGCTTGTAAGCACCCACACGGTAGCTCACCAACACCTGCAATTCCATTTTCAAAGGATCTGACTCCCTTTTCTAACCTCTGAGGGCACTAGGAATGCACACGGTGCCTTTACATATGCAGGCAAAACACATACACAAAATAAAATCTTTTACTGTTATTTTGAGACAAGGTCTGGCCGACTAGCTGTGGCTAGCCTGGAACTCACAGAGATCCGCCTGCCTCCCCAGTGCTGGAGTTAAAAGTGTGTGCCACCATGCCCAGCCAATAATCTATTTTTTAAAAACTCCTTAGATGAATATCAAGTATTGGATACCCAGTCATTTTCCTTTAGCTTCTTTTTTTTTTTTTTTTTTGTTTTTTTTGTTTTTTTGTTTTTTGAGACAGGGTTTCTCTGTGTAGTTTTGGTGTCTGTTCTGTATCTCGCTCTGTAGCCCAGGCTGGCCTCGAACTCACAGAGATCCGCCTGGCTCTGCCTCCCGAGGGCTGGGATCAAAGGCGTGTGCCACCACTGTCTGGCTACTTTTTCTTTTCTTAAACTTGCTGATGAGTTGAAAGACTCCTAATTTGATTGATAGAGCTTTCTTGGCTATGTAAGATTTCACTGTAGCCGGGCGGTGGTGGCGCACGCCTTTGATCCCAGCACTCGGGAGGCAGAGGCAGGTGGATCTCTGTGAGTTCGAGGGCAGCCTGATCTACAGAGTGAGTTCCAGGACAGCCAGGACTAATTACATAGAGAAACCCTATCTTGAAAAACCAAGAAAAAAAGAAAAAGATTTCACTGTATGGGTGGGGCTTGATGGTTCCCTTGGCAGCATCTGTTCACATCTGTCTCAGGTCCCAGCCTTGAGTGACGTCTCCGTGAAAACAAACCAGTACAGACAAAAATACCTTTCATACCAACCTGGGCTTCCTGCCTTGTGGAAGTGTGGAAGTGTGAACATGTGTTACCGTTTGAATGTGAAACGTCTCCTGCCTGTGTTTGAACACTTGGCTCCCACTTAGTGATACTGATTTAAGAGGCTGAGCCTGGCTGGATGAAGTTGGTCACTGGGATGGGCCTCGAAGGCTGTATCTTCCGGTTCCCCCCTGTGTTTCCTGCTTCCTGACCCAGCATGACATCAGGAGTCACTGTCACATGTTCCTGCTGCCTTCCCAGGTGTCATACCTTCCCTGCCATGGGGGGGACAGATAACGCCTGATGAAACTCTTAACCAAAACAAAGCTTTCTTCCCTCCTGCCAGGGATGAGACAAGACACTGATACTCGGGGTTTGAAGGAGCCCTCCAGTCATCCACCTGCTCAGAGTGAGGGTCGGTTAATATTTTGGTGTGCATGTTGAAATGTCCTAGACTGTGTGGACAGGGTCTTATGCATCCAGCTTGTCCTCAAACTCATTTTGTAAACAAAACTGACCTTGAACTTCTGATCCTCCTGCCTCAACCTCCCAAGTGCTAGCTTGCAAGTGTGTGCCACCACCGCTGGTTTGTGGGGTGCTGGGAGGAACCCAAGGCTTCACGTTGCCAGGCAAGTGCTCTACCACGCTCTAACTCCAGGCTGGCATTTTTGAGGCACCTGACATCATCCTGGCTGTCGGCTCGCTCTAGGGCTGTGCCAGGGGTGGGGGCCCAAGCCTTCCCCACTAACCAGGGCCCTCCTACAACCCTCCCTCCACAGTCTCCCCAGCACTGAAACTAAGAAGTCCCTTGACAGTGTACCGATGCCAGGAGGGAGGAAGCTCTGGCTAGCCATCAGGCGAGCTAGGCCGCCCACTGCGGCCAGAATTTCAGCACTGACTTCCACAAAGAGTGGTTTGTGCTGACCAATTCATCTGAGTTTCACACGAGAAGTGTAAGCCAGACACATGCCTTGTTGGGGAGCCCAGTATTGCCCACCCTGGGTCACACCACCAGAGCTCAGTTGTGAGTCTCAGACACCCTCCCAACCAGTAAACACGAGCTCACCAGTATGTCCCTATCTGCCTGTGTTGAAGTAGGTGACATCCCCGGCCAGCCTTTGGCACTTCACGAGGAAAAAAGACAGCTTGAGTCCTAGGAGCCCTTACAGGCTACAGATCTATTTTCCCTGTGGCTCTGTTTGCCTTTGAAGTAACGTGTGACCTGTAGCGAGCCACATGTTGAGGGAGGCCGTTTAATGCCTGCCAACGAAAACAAGCAAAGGCGGTCGGACAGCTGGCCTATGATTCACCTGAGGACAAACCGAATCCAGGAGGATTTCGAGGGGCTGCCACCGAGGGAGCATTCAATCCACAGAGGGGCTTTTCCCTGTGGGACCTGGGATTGCAACATGCTCCCAGCTCACTTCGGCTCGGTGGAGATGGATGCTCAGAAGCAAAGTTTAGGGAAGCAGGGTGCTTTTGGAACAGCTGGACATCCAGAGGACAAGTGCTGGTTTCGCTTTCTGACTGGTGGTGACCTGAAATGGATTCCGTGAGCTTCTCACCTCAGAGCTTTCAGCTGTGAGTGGAGGAGTGGTCCTCTACTTTGCTCACCTCTTGGAACTGTATCCAGGTTGAACGAAACACTGCACAGAGACAGGGCAGGACCTCAGGAGCACAGCTTATGAAGTTGGGTGGGAGCACATAGGGGTGGAGCCCTACTGTGCTTTCAAACAGCAGGCGTCTTGCACTTGAGTTCAGGAGGACACGTGAAGACTATCACCAAGTACCACCCTGCTTCAAGATGGGATAACTTGGGGGGAGACGGGATTGGAGTGAAATGTTGTGACTTGGATATTGATCCAGCGTTCCCCCCAAAGACACATAGGCTGTAGTCTAGGTCCCCAGAGTGGCTTACTGGAAAGTGGTGGACTTCTTAAGAAGTGAGGCCTGGAGGGAGGTCTTCAGCCCTTAGAAGAAATTGTGAGGACCCCGTCTCTTTCTGGCTTCCTGTTCCAAGTTGTGATTTCTTCCTCCTGCGGTCATCCACGATGAGGTGATGTAGCCAGGTAGAGAAGGGAGGAGCCTTCTGTTTATACTTTTAGTGTCGAGAACTGTGAACTGAATAAACTTCTTTGCCTTACAAAATTAGCTTGTCTGAGGTGTATTGTTATAGTAAAGACAAGTAAACGCATGGGTTAATTTTATATATAAATGTGCGTGCTCTTCCACGTAACAGTCTTTTTCAAGATGATCGTGAAAGGTCAAATTGTGTTTCCAGGTCAGTGAAATCCCTCAGGCTACAGTACTCAGGAAAAATTTTGTGGCTGGATTTGGCAATGAAAAAGGATTGATTTGGAGAGAGAGAGGTAGGAGCAACCAACAGAAGCCCAGAAGCCGCTCCCCAGAAAAACATGGATCGGAAGGGCAAGGATCAAACAAATGAGAACACAGGTTCCTCTTGGGGATTCCAGGCATGACACTGAACCACATTTTGTGAGTCTTCGGGGTCTGTAGAAATATTAGATGTGTCACTTGGCTCCTTTAGGAAACAACGGGCAGCAGGAAACTCTCAGTTGTTGTTTTATTTGTTTTTGTTTTTGTTTGTTTTCTGAGACAGGGTTTCTCTGTGTAGCTTTGGAACCTGTCCTGGAACTCACTCTGTAGACCAGGCTGGCCTCGAACTCACAGAGATCCACCTGCCTCTGCCTCCCGAGTGCTGGGGTTAAAGGCGTGCGCCACCACCGCCCGGCTGAAAAGTCTCAGTTTTAAAGAAAGAGAAAAAGAGGGGAAGGAAGAGATGAGAGAGGGCCGAAGCAAAGCATAAGGAAAAGGACCCAGGGGCAGCTAAGGCACAGAAAATCTAGGAGGAAGCAGCCCTGAGAGAGTCAATAAAATGTTCAGCCCTGAAAAAGGGCACTGCGGGGTCTGGACGGAGTCATCTGTGCCACCCGCCTGAGTCACTTTTCTCACTGCTGGGACTAAACACCTGCCTCAAGCAGCTCCAGGAAGGGAGGGTTTGCTTTGGCTCACAGCTCGGGCAGGGAAGGCGTGGAGGTGGGAGTGTGCGGTGGCTGGTGATGTCCCACCTACAGTCAGGAAGCAGAGAGGACTTGTGCTCAGTTCCTGCTCCCCTTTTTAATTATTCCAGAAGCCCAGTCACGGCATGGGGCTGTCCACATCCCAGGTGGGTCTTCCTCACCTCAGCTCACCTAATCTAGAAACCTCCTCACACGTCTAGAAGTCTGTTTCTATAGTGATTCTAAGTGCCACCAACCTCACAAGATTCGACACCACAGGGTCCTTTTCTCTGCCAAGGAGGACAACGAAAAGCCACTCGGAGTCAACTCTGGGGAGAAGAGGGAAGTGGTACCTGGAGCAGGAGGGGTAATCAGATCCCAGCCCCGCTCCCACCCACCCAAAGGAAGGAGCTGGAAGCACCAAGGGACCAAGGCAGGAACAATCTTCAGAAGATGGTGATGGACAGCTGCTAACAGTTTCTTGTCATCTCTGCACGGCTGTCCTTCCCAAACCACAGAGGACACATCAGAGCCTGGGACTGGAGTAGCATCTCCCGGCATTGTAAGACCAGCCTTCCAGGTGGGAGTGGGTCTCCGTCTGTGAGATGAGAGCAGAAGGGTCTCTGGAATGCCTGAGGGCAGCCGCGGAGTCAGAGGACACAGGCCGTGTCCCATCTGTCCAGTGTGCTTTCGTTCAGCACAGACAAGAACTTAAACAAGGGAGTGGGTATGAAAATGGGCTCCTAGGGAGAAAGCCCACGTTCACTGCTAAGCTCCATTTTCCAGACTCTGGCATAGTATTCAATTCAGGAGAGATCAGGTAGGGCTAGCCTGAGAACCAGCCCCCCCCCCCCCACACACACACACACCAGGCCGGGGAAAATGTGCCCCACACCCTTTTCTAGAAGATGCACCCAGCAGATTTATCTGTAAACAGGAGGTCACACCTGTGAGCAGAAGTTTACTGAGAGGAAAACCCTTTCCTTGGTCTCACTGGCCCGTTGCAGCCTCAGGCCAACTTGAAGGTTAAAAGAAGGTGATGATGGTTTTGAGAACCATGTCAAGGTTGTGGACAATCAGAAGAAAGACAAAAGAGTTGTAAATGGTGCCTTATGATCTGGATTTCAAGAGAAGTTCACGGAGAACTGTATTCTGTAGTACTGTAATGTGTGCTTAGTTAAAGACCATAATGTTAAGAATTAAGAAACAAAGCAGGCAATGCTCTGAAATGATTGCTGAAGCTCCAGCCATTCAGACTTCAGAAGGCAGGCGACATCACCCGCTGGCGGGTTTGGGTGATGTCCTGGTCCCAGCTGCCCCACCCCTGCTGTCACTGCTGCCAGACAACCGGAAGCCTCAGAAACGAAGGTCCTGGCTTCCTGTGGCCTTTGCAGGTACTGTTTCCCTCCCCTGAGCTCTTCCATGCTCTTTACACACAGAGACATGGACACACACACACACACACACACACACACACACACACACACACATCACCACCACCTCCCACACCAGCTTGGTTGACCCCTCCCCCCAGGGCTGGTTTATAGGTGTGCCACCGTGCTTGGTTTTTTTTTTCTTTTTCTTTCTTTCTTTCTTTCTTTCTTTCTTTCTTTCTTTCTTTCTTTCTTCCTTCCTTCCTTCCTTCCTTCCTTTCTTTCTTTCTCTCTCTCTCTCTTTCTTTCTTTCTTTTTTTTTTCAAGAGCTGAGGACTGAACCCAGGGCCTTGTGCTTGCTAGGCAAGCGCTCTACCACTGAGCTAAATCCCTGTTTGTTTGTTTGTTTTTTTTTTTTTGCTTGTTTGTTTGTTTTATGTGTGTGCTGAGGAATTGGAGTCAGGTCCCCATGGTTACCTCACAAGAACTTTACTGAGTCATCTCCTCCATCTTCCATTTATTTTTATTATTTTTTTTTTAAAGATTTATTTATTTATTTATTTATTTATTTATTTATTTATTTATTTATTTATTATGTATACAATGTTCTGCCTGCACACATCCCTGCAGGCCAGAAGAGAGCACCAGATCTCATTACAGAGGGTTGTGAGCCACCATGTGGTTGCTGGGAATTGAACTCAGAACCTTTGGAAGAGCAGCCAGTGCTCTTAACCTCTGAGCCATCTTTCCAGCCCCCATCTTCCATTTATTTATTTATTTATTTATCTTATTTTTGGTTTTCTGAGACATTATCTCCCTATGTAGCTCTTCCTAACCTGGGACTTCTTAGCCTGGGGTTTCCTATGCAGACCAGACTGGCCTCTAATTTGTAGCCATCACCCAGCCTCAGTCTTAGCCTCCCACGTGCCTGGTCTCCCCTCGTGACCACAGGGCTGATGAGGAACTGCCCAGGACCACCAGAGAGAGTCATACTGCATGCATATCGATAGCCTAGGGGAAACACAAAAATAAAAATGGAAGCGTACGTAGCGTATCACTTGGGAATCCTAGGACAGTAAACTGGGTAGGACCAGCCATCCTAAGTCAGAGATCAGTCCCTACCAGGGCCCTGCCTCTACTGGACACAGACCGAAGAAGTGCGCGGGGAGGGGAGGGTGTCGGGGTGGGGGGGTGTTGTTGGGTTCTTAGGATGCAGGGATACATCTGGGTGCAGGTGGGTCTTGTGAAGGGCCCAGAAGACCGAGTTTCAGGCATTACTATTCATGTAATGCTATCCTCTGTCTGCACTCTCCAGGTAAACCGGTAAGGAACCTGGCAAGGAGTTTTCGGAGCTCATTCTGCCTTCTGTAAGGGAGCGTTAGTGGTTGGAGACCATGGGCATGAGAAGAGGCGAGTACAGCCCCTCAGTTCGTGGAGTGCGTTGCAGGGCCCCTGCAGGATGCCTGTACGTGGCACCAGCACCCAGGCACACATTTCCCCAGCATCCAGAAACACTGCTGAAGGATCACAGTACATCCTTTCCCTGTACTGGAGAAGCTTGGTCGGGAGTGGTAAAGGGACCAACTCCTCTGCTGAGGTCGCTGTCACAGTCACATTACACAGTCTGCTTCCTTCACCCCACGGATGTTGTTCCCAAGAGCTCCTCACGCCTCCCACATGAGCATCCCCGTCTCAGGAACTGTTTCCAGGGAAACGAGCCCAAGACAAACCAGTCTTTCATAACTGCTGTGTCTGCTTACGTCACCGCCGCTAGGGTCCCACGGGAAGAAGTGAGCTAGCCTGGGAACCCCTACATCTGTCGTTTTGCACCTAGGAGGATGCATCCAGAGGGCCGGAGGGCTGGTTTCTAATGGCCTTTGGGAACAGGAAGCACAGAGGCCATTGCTAACCTTCAGGGAGGAGGGCATCCCAGGATTTCCAGACTTGAAAAGCATCCTTTTTTGGCATTTCCAGACAGCGCTAGGCAGCCCTCGCCATCCTGAAGTTCTTCCTTACTTCAAAGCCAGACTCCCTCCTTCCTTCACATGTCCCACTTCCTCTCCCCTTGTCCTCGTGTAGCTGTGTTCTCGCCAGCAAAGAAAGTTGAAAGGGAACAAAGGCATATGGTTTTCCTATTAAGACTGACGCCCACATGGGAGGGAAGCCAGAGGGAAGCGTTCAAATAAGGCAACGGAACCACACTTATGTGGCACTCATTTTTGAGACTGATTTTTTTTTTTTAAAGCTTACCGGAAACGATAAAGCTCTCTTTTGTTCAGCGTATTACACGTTTTGGAATATTTAAAATATACCGGAGACCCCTTTACACAAAGGCAGGGAAGCACAGAAGACCCTGAATCCGGAGTGTCACACCAGTGGGTGCAGACTTGTTTCTGAGCTGCAGATGGTGGGGCATGCCCGGATTCTTCAGGGTGAGGGAGTGGGGGTCATTTGGGCCTGGCCAGAGACACATCGGGAGACCCCGTCCCATCCCACCCCCTCCCTCCAAAGCCTTATTTCTGCCACACACTAGCTGTAGGACCACAGTCCACACACTTGTAATTCCCAGCACTCCGGAGGCTGTGGTGGAAGGATTGTGAGTCTGAGATCAGCCTGGGCTACAAAGAAAGAGAAACCCTGCCTCAAAAAGCCAAGGGGCCGAGAGTAAGCCATCTCACACAGCGGTTGAAAAGCTCACTGCACAAACCCAGACGTAAGAACTGGAGTTCACATCCCCAGAACCCACATAAATGCTGGGTGACCATGGTGGTCCATCACAGCCTTTCTGATCCTCAGTTTCCCCTATTGCTAGCCTTGCCACATATGACATGGGGCACGTGCATAGTGCAAGCGAGGCCCTGGGTTCCATCCTTAGCAATGGAAAAGAAAGGGGAGGGAGAGAAAGCTGGAGGAGGGAAGAGAGGGAGGAGGTAAAGCCTGCAGTGTGAAGACAGCGTTCCTCAAGACTGAAGCCCAAGGCTGGAGTTCAGTTGCTAGAGTGTTCACCTAGCAGCGGCAGGCGGCCCCGGGCTCCATCTCTGATGCCCTGTAAACCCAGAAGTGGTGGCCGACACCTGCAATCCAGGCATCGAGGAGGTGGAGACAGGGGGATCAGAAGTTCAAGGTCATCCTCAACTAGATAACAAATTTGAGCCTGGCCTGGGTGACATGAGAGTCTATATCAAAAGAAAGGAAGAGGGGGCTGGAGAGATGGCTCAGCGGTTAAGAGCACTGACTGCTCTTCCAGAGGACCTGGGTTCAATTCCCAGCAACCACATGGTGGCTCACAACCATCTGTAATGAGATCAGATTCCTTCTTCTGGTGTACATGAAGACAGAGCACTCATATACATAAAATAAGTGAATAAATAAATAAATCCTTTAAAAAAAGAAAGAAAGGCCGGGCGGTGGTGGCGCACGCCTTTAATCCCAGCACTCGGGAGGCAGAGCCAGGCGGATCTCTGTGAGTTCGAGGCCAGCCTGGGCTACCAAGTGAGTTCCAGGAAAAGGCGCAAAGCTACACGGAGAAACCCTGTCACGAAAAACCAAAAAAAAAAAAAAAAAAAGAAAGAAAGAAGGAAGGAAGGAAGAAAGGAAGAAAAGAAGGAAGAAAGAGAAAAAAGAAAAACTCCAGAATTTCCCATAGCAGCTACCAGGTGTGAGGTCCTTCTACATTTTTTGATAAACTAATAAACTGCTAGTAAAATTCATATGTAACAGCTAAGGCCTGAAACAGGCAAAGGACTCTAAAGAACCCTGCTGGTTTCAGGCCCTTTTAGAATAATGCAGTGGTCACGTGGCATTGGGGTGGGACGCCAGAGTTTAGAAACAGCTACGCACACGTGGGTAGCTCACTATTCCATTTTTACTCTTTACTTTTTTTTTAAGCTAGGAATTGATCCCCAAGCTTTACAATCTGCCAGGCAAGCACCCTCCCGCTGAGCTACACACCAGCCCTTGCATTGCCTTTTTCTTTTCCATGTTTATGTGGTTGTGCGCATATAGGAATGCTTGTATGTGTGTAGGTACGTATGGAGTTCGTATGCATGCACGTGTGTGAACATGTGTGAAGGCTCCGTGTTGATATTAGGAGTTTTCCTTAATCACTCTCCACCTAGTTCTTTGAGGCAGGATCTCTCAATTAAACCCAGAGCTCTCCTGTATGTTTGGTGTCCGTAACCAGCTTTCTCTGGGGATCATTGGGCTGCTGTGCCCCCAGCGCTCAAATTTTGAGAATTTTAAGAATCTGGACTGTAGTCCTCATACTTTGTTTGCACAGTAGGCTCTTAAACCACTGAGCCATCTCCCCAGCCCCTTGGCTTTCTAAAATCATGTTACTCTATGTATCTCAGGCTAGTCTCAAACTCACAAGCCTCCTGCCTCAACCTCCCAAGTGCTGGGAATTATAGGTGTGTACCACCAAACCCAGTGATACCTAATCTTTTATTTTTATTTTCTTGAGATAGAGTTTCACTATGTAGCCCTGCCTGACCTAGTACTAACTATGAAAACCAGAGTGGCTTGGAACTCACAGAGATCCACCTGCCTCTGCTTCCTGAGCACTGGGATTAAAGGCGTGTACCACCATGCCCAGTGATAACTGATTTTTTTAAAACAAAGATATAAAGGCAAATGTGTGGAGAAAGATTTTATTTTTCAACAAATGGTGCTTGGAGAATTGGATATCCATATTCTAAAAACTGAACTTGGATCCATGCCTTATGCTACATGCAAAATGTAACTAAAAGTAGTTTATAAGTATACATGTGAAACCTAAAACTATAAGGATTCTTTAAAAAAACAAGAAAACTTTGATGTGATGGCCTTGGTCTTGGTCTTGGGTTAGGCAAAGACTTCTTAGATATGATTCTAAAATAATAAACCAAAAAACAAATAGATACATTGCACTTCAGAACAATCTGTTAAGAAACAAGCCACAGATTTGGGGAAAATATTTGCAAATCCTATATCTGATTATGTTTATAGCCAGGGGCTGGGATGTAGCTCAGGGCAGCATGTGAGAGTCCCTGGGTTCAATACCCAGTAATACAGAAAGACTGAACTTAATTCCAGAATATAACAGAATGGTCAAAACTCAATAATAAGGGGGTGGGGAAGACAATGATTAAAAAATGGGTGCCTAGGCAGGCAGTGGTGGCGCACGCCTTTAATCCCAGCACTTTGGAGTCAGAGCCAGGTGTATCTCTGTGAGTTCGAGACCAGCCTGGTTTACAGAGCAAGCTCCAAGGCAGGCACCAAAACTTCGTGGAGAAACCCTGTTTCGAAAAACCAAAAAAATAAATAAATAAAATAAAATAAAAATAAATAAAAAAAATAAAATAAAAAAAATAGGTGCCTAGCATGGAGAAACATTTTTAATCCCAGCACTCAGGAGACAGAGCCAGGTGGTTCTCTGCGTTTGAGGCCAGCCTGATCTACATAGAGAAAAACAAATAAACAAAGAGTTAAATAAATGACAAGTGCATTCAAAGACACCCAATGTTATTAGTCCTTTGATATATGCAGATTAATAACATCACAGGGCTAGACACGGTGACACCCGTGTTCAAATAACTAAAATAGAGCGTGACCACACACCACACTGGTTGTCCAGGAAGGGGACAGCCTAGACCCTTCCTATGCCTGTAAACTATGAAATAGTTCTACCAGCCAGGTATGCTGGCGTGTGTCTGTGGTTCTAGCCACTCAGGAGGCAGAGGCAGGAGGATTTCTTGAGGTCAAGTCTTCAAGGCCAGCCTGGGCAATACAGTGAGACCCTATCTTAAAACCCAAAACCCAAACAACAAAAACTGGGACTTTGGAAAAGAGTTTGCTAGCTTCTCACAAAATTTAATGTGTCCTTGTCCTGATGCAGCCATTCTCCTGGAAAGTTACTCTGGAGAATGTTAATATCCACCCACCCAGGCACTTGGTCACCTGTGTCCATGGCAGCTTTATTGGTAAAAGTCATGAGCTAGAAATAGCTCAATATCCTTCATAGTAGAAACTGACCATCATACCCAAGACTGGCCTCTCTGGGAAAGGATGTAGGATGCCCAGCCCTCAGCAGAGAGGTCTAGGATACTCTGAGCAGTGATGTTGCCATGAGCTGGCTCTCCAGCCTTGAGCTGGCCCGATTCTACCCCTCTGATGTTCTGAGATGGCCCACCCTGGAGCAGAGGAACAGAAGGTAAGGCCTGGAGCCTCTAGATGAGAGCTGCCCATGCCTTTGCCTACCATAGACTTGAAGTTCATCCCTGAACCCCTCTAGCACAATACAAATAGGAGTCCACCTTCAACATACCCCCCCTCCTCCGGCTTCTTCTGGCAACCCTGCCCCTGCCCTCCGAGAACTATCCATGTGTCACCATCCAAGGCTGCTACCTCCTTGTTAGAAGCATTCAGCACACAGCAAGGATTTGATGTGCGTTTGCCAATGGAATGAAGCATCTACTGTGGTTGAATGTTTAGCCTGTGGAAGCTTATTTACCTCCTTGTGTGCGATTGCGGTGCTAGGGGCTGAATCTAAGTCCTTGTACCTGAGAGGCAAGCGCTCACTCCACTACTGAGCTACATAGACAGTTCCATTTCTTACTTGATTTATTAAAAATTTATTTGATTTTTAATCATGTATATATGTATGTGTGTGTAGGTATGTGCATGTGAGTTCAGGTGCCTGAGGAAGACAGATTTCCCTGGAGTTGGACTGCATTCATTCATTCATTCATTCCCTGGAGCTGGGCTTATATTGTGAACTTCCCAATGTGGGTGCTAGGATCTGAACTCCGGTCCTCTGGAAGAGCAGCATATGCTCTTAACCACTGGGCCATCTCTCTCTCTCTCTCTCTCTCTCTCTCTCTCTCTCTCTCTCTCTGTCTCTCTCTCTCTCAAGCTTTAAAAACTGTATTATGCAGAGTTACATAAAAGCATTTTCATGCAATGTAAACTGTGGTCTGCGCGTACCCACCCATACTGGCTGCTCTCCCGCTTTAGTCCCCTACACTAGTTAGTGTTCATTACTTCCTAGAGAGCGTAGCCTTCACTATCCTCAGTACGTGCATGATTTCACACATCTGTAATCTCTAGGACCTAAGAGTGAGATAAAACATACAATACTGGTCTTTTTGAGACTGACTTAACTCATTAACATAATTATCTCCAGTTCCATCCATTTTCCTGCAAATGACATAACTTCATTCATTAAATGTATGTATGTATGTATGTATGTATTCTTTGTGTGTGGTGGGGAGAGGGAGAGAGAGGTGAGTGACGGTGTATATATACATCACAGAGTTGGAGGTCAGAGGACACCTTTTAGGACGGGTCTCTCCTATCTTGTTGAGACAGGCTCCTTCTTGTGTCCACCATGCTGCATGCCCTGGCCTACCTGGCCTGCCCCACCTCCCCTCTCAGCAGAGGTCTGCTGGCGCTGCAAATGTGCACCACCACATCTGCTTTTTTTCTGGACGTTCCGGGGATAGAACTCAGTCCAGCGGGCTTTTGTGGCAAGCACTTTTTCCTCTGAAGCCGTCGTCCCAGCTCCCATATGCCTGAAAACGTCTGTTGGGCGTATAAACCACATTTTCTTGGTCCATTCCAATGTTCATTCAGTATTGCAATTGACATTGACGTGCAAATATCTCTGTGATTGGCTGACAGAGAATCTTGGTAAATATCAGCTTTTTAGTAAATACCAAGAAGTGAAATAGCTGGTCATATGGACTATCTATTTTTGTGTTTTGAGGCATGGCATACTGACTTCCATAGTGGCTAGCTTAGTTTACCATCCTACCAGCAGCGATTAAGGCTTTTCTTTTGTCCACATTATCACCAGCATTTATTGTTACTTGTTTTTCTTGACGATTGCCATTCTGATTGGGGGTAAGGTGGAATCCCCCTGTAGATTTTATTTGCATTTCTCTGCAGGCTTGTGAAGCTGGACACCCTTCACATGCTTATTGGCCACTTGGGCTTCCATTTTTGAGGACTGTCTGTTCCAGTAGCCCATTTTTCAGTTCGTTTGTTTGCTTTCTTGTCATTTAATTTCTTTTGAGTTCTTTTCCTATTGTAGATATTAGTTCTCTGTCAGATGTACAGCTGGCAAAGATTTTTCTCCCGTTCTATAGGCTGCCTCCTCATTCGGTTATTTCCATGCCCGGCCTCATTTCTAACACCCTACGATGTGAGTTGGCTCCTGGGGGGAGGTGCTGGTGAAGTCTGACTCAAAGCCACAGTCCCTGAACCTGCTGCACAGGTGACACCATTGGCCTCTCCTGTATTCCATGCACTTTTGCCTGTCCTTCCGAGGACTTCGGGGAACAGCATGCAGAGAGTGCTAACAGGCTCACTTGGCCCCTAGGGGCACTGCTCTTGGACCCTGGAGACCAGAGCGCCACAGCTATAAGTGGTATGCACTCTAGGTGCTGGCTAGTGGCCTCCCATTTGCCTAACTGGTTGTGTTAGGGGTGTGCCACCTTCATGAGAGCCTGGTTGAGTTTCCTGTGGGTTCCCACGGAGATCGGCCTTCCTGGGAGGCATCTGGTGCCACCTTCTCTCACTGACCTGGTGACAACTCCACTCACCCCTCTGGTGGCCTCAGTCATCAGTCTGACTGTATTACTCAGGAGAAGTCAGAGCTCGTAATTATTTCACTAATCCTCATATGGTGACACACTGCAGGTTGTTTTCTTAGCACTAGGCAGGGCCCAGGAGAGCTTTGCTGACTGCAACATGGCCTGTGTAGTCTGCCACTGGGGATGGGGCTCCTCCTTTTTGGGAACAGAGAGACATAGAGATGTTGGGGTGAAGAGTCAAATCTCTGGCCTCTGGACACCAGTGAGAAACGCTCTCTGCTTCCCAAGGGTTGCTGTATAATTCCTATGAGGTTTGAGACTTCCCACAGTTCTGGGGCTGAAGCCCTCCACCCCTGTGGTAGCATGGCTGAACTCTCTCCACCCAGCCTTTGCTTGGGGGAGATTGTACTGGGCAATCCCAGCTTCTGGGGGCCTGCGATAGGGCCAGCATGGCCTGAGACACTGGGGCTTTGGGCGAACCAAACCCCACCAGCACAGAGTCTCCTGTCCTGCGGACTTTCTGAGCACACCTTTGAGAGGTGGCCGAAGGTTTGCTGTCTTCTTCAGTGATCCTCACCAGCCAACCCTCTGAGCTCAGGGATCCTTCACTTACTCCAGGTTGCTGGAAACCAGGTCACAGAGAAACCAGTTCGCAGAGAAAGACTGGAAGCTTTTCCCCGCCTGGTTGGCCACCCTCCCAGAAGATGCAGGAGAGGTGAGGCTTCATGGCTTTAAGGCTGTAACACTAATAGGCTTTCTAAACAGACACAGAGTGAAGGGGACAGAACAGAGTACAGCACAGTGACCAGGCACCTACCCCCGTGTGGGAAGAAGCCAAGAGTAGTTTGACTCCGAGACACCTGTCATCCACAACTTCAGGGGTCTGAAGGGCCACCTAGCCCTCCGCAATCCCTGTGGCCTCTCAGAAACTTTTCCCATCAATCTTTGGCTTGAGACGCGTCCACTGAGCTGGCCTCTCACGGGTGTCACACAGGAACCCTGGTTAGGAATGTTCTGGAGCTGTGGGCGTCCTTATTCAGCACCAAGTCCTCAGCACGAGCATTTGTGTGGAGCCGGGAACCAGCTTGGCATGCTCTCTCGGAGCATCTGGACATCTTGGAGCCTCAATTGTTGCATCCATGCAAAGGGAGAGAGAGTGTCCAGCCCATCTGCTTCAGAAAGGTGGGGGGCCAGGAGCGGCACTCTCCGATTCTAACAGTCAGCAGATGTGGGACCGGGTTTCCGATGCTGTTAGCACCACGTGGACCACTAATTGTGCTTGCCCGTTACCCGTGGCTTCCAAGAGGTCCCTGGGAACCGAGCCCTGGCTCACCACTTAACCCGGGAAAACCCCTGGATGTTTTTGCAAGAGAACCAAAATGCAGTTAATCGAGGAAACAGGCAACCCATTCAATGGATGGCTGCTCCGACCTCTGTTATCTGAAAAAGCTCCCAGGTGGCTAAGCCATTGCCCTAGGTCCCTGTGTCTGCTCAGCCACAGAGAGCAGCCCTGACTTCTCCAGTGGGGGAGGAAGGTATGGTGCCTTCCACGAGGTGCTTTGCTTTTTATTTCCTTGAAAACACAGAAGAACTAAAGGCAGGAAACAAGATGAATGTGTAGTGATGGACCCGAGCTGGGTTGCACTCCTCCTTCCAACATGCTGTAAAATATTTTATTTTATTTGGTTTTTGGAGACAGGGTTTCTCTGTGAATCCCTGCCTGTCCTGGAACTTGCTTTGTGGACTAGACCGAGCTAAAACTCAGAGATCCTCCTGCCTCTGCCTCCTGGGATTAAAGGTGTGTAGCACCACGCTTGGCTTGTAAAACAATTCTTTAATATTTTATTTTATGATGGGAAAGGCCCATTGTTAGTCTATTTGCCTGGCTAGATCAAAATATATTATACAAGGTAATTCATAAAGAACAGAAATTTGTTTTTTACTGTTCTGGAAGCTGAGAGGTTGAAGGTCAAGTTCCTAGAAGGTGTCGCGTCTCATGGGAGATTTTCCTCTACTTCCAAGACAGTGCCTTGGTACTACACGCTTTGAACACTGTTTCCTGGCACAGTGGACAGTGGAAGGGCAGGTGGGCATAATCTGGTTCCCTCCAGCCCTTCTGTGCTCATTCCTGGTAAGAGAGAGGATCCCCGATGGCTTAATCCTCACCTCTTAATGTTTTCAAACGGAGCCCCAGGTCTGGATCTGTGGCTTTGGGGAGGACACAAACATTCAAATCATAAAGAGGCTGTAACAAAGAGCAAGGCCAGGGGCAAGCACTATGCCATCTTTGAGAAAAGTGTTTGTGGTCACTCAGTGGGTGTAAGGAGAATATAACAGTGGCTGCAATTCTTTGTAGCACTTCTCACTAAAGAGACAGTTAGCCCAGACCTGGAGTCTAAATAGTTCTCTGACCTATACCGGACAGCAGTGACGGTAGAAATGGTAGTGTGCACATCCTAGGCTTGGCCCTCAAGACGCTTGCAGCATCTATTCTCTTCTCCATGGACCCCTGAGACCATTGTGTAAGTGGTCCTTGTGGTGGTATTGTGTTCCCCGAAATATTGTGCATTCTAATAAGCTTATCTGGGGTCAGAGAACAGAACAGTCACAATATTAAACATAGAGGTTAGCCAGTGGTAGCATTTAATCTTAGCATTCCAGAGGCAGAGATCCATCTGGATCTCTGTGAGTTTAAAGCCACACTGGAAACAGCCAGGCACGGTGACACGAGCCTTTAATCCCAGGAAGTGGTGGCAGAAAGCAGAAAGGTATATAAGGCGTGAAAACCAGGAACTAGACCTGGTTAAGCTTTTAGGCTTCTGAGCAGCACAGTTCAGCTGAGAGGCATCCAGTCTGAGGAAACAGGATCAGCTGAGGAACTGGCGAGGTGAGGTGGCTTTGGCTTGTTCTGCTTCTCTGATCTTCCAGCATTCACCCCAATACCAGGCCCTGGGTTTGTTTTTATTAATAAGAACTTTTTAAGATTCATGCTACAGGTCCTGGCTAACCTTGGGGATGTTAAGGAGGGGGATTGGCCTTGGAGTTATTGCTGTCTCCCTAGCAACAGTTTGCCAGTTTCCTGAAGCAGAACCAGATAACTGACCAGACATAGTAGGACAGGCTAAGCTCTGCAGAAGGATGGCCCAGGTGAGTCCAGCCCACACCACTGACTCATAGAACTGTTAGCTAAGTACATGCCTGCAGTTTAATCATCCACTAAGTTTTGGTGTACCTGGCTTTTTCTTTTGGGTCACCAACCAGCTCCCAAATCATGACATGGAGACTTATTAATTATGACTGTTCAGCCTTATCTTAGCTTTTATTTTAATCTGTTTCTCTTTATCTACATTTTGCCTGGGGCTTTTTACTTTCCTTTCTTTCTGTATATCTTTCTTTCCTGCTGTCTTTATGTCTGGCTGGTGACTGCCTGGCTTCTGGCCCTGGGCGTGTTCCTCTCTTTCTCTCTCGTTCTCTTTTTTCTTCTCTTCTCTCAAGCCTAGATTTCTCCTCCTATTTATTCTCTCTGCCTGCCAGCACCACCTGTACCCCTCTCTGCCTAGCTATTGGCCTTCTGCTTTTTATTAGACCAATCAGGTGCCTTAGGCAGGCAAGGTGAAACAGCAACACATTTTCATAATGAAACAAATGCAGCAAAAACAAATGAAACATATCTTTACATTGTTAATAAAGGCAACAGAAACAAACACACCTTTACACAGTTAAAGTAGTATTCTGCAACATAAACACATGTAACACATCTTTACATCGTTGAAATAATATTCTACAACATTTTGGGGTGGTTTTCTATACAACAAAAGCCTGACTGATGTAGCTGCCACCCACCCTGAGGAAGGATTTGCAAATGAGAATGGCCAGCCCAATACTGTCCCACATAGATGTGTAATTTCTAATTGCCTAGAACCACATTTCTTAAAAATAAAGAAATGGGCAAAATTAATTTTAATGGTATATTTTCTTCAACCCAGTATATCCAAAACATTAACATTTCAACATGTAATCAATGTAAAAATAGTTGTGAGGTATTTTACATTCTTTAATTCATATTAAGGCCTTGAAATACCAACATAAAAATTAACACTTAACAACAATTAGACTAACTACATTTCAAATGCTCCAAGGCTTCTTATTGAACAACACACAATCAGGCTTCTGAATGGTTTCATTTCACTAATTAAGAACATTTCCCTTCAAATTTGTGGGCCAGTATTACTAAATTTTTATTTGGATTGAAAGGACACTGTTAATCTGTTTCCCTTGTTAATCAGTTTTCCATCGTGGTTACAATATACTTGAGACAATGAAAGCATAAAGAAAAAAGGTTTATCTTGGCTCAAAGCTTTAGAGGACCTGGTCCACAGTCATTCTACCTTATTATTTTGGACCTGTGGTAAAGGCAGAAGAGAGCAATGTCCTAAGTACCTCCCATGAGGCCTTGCCTCTCAATAGTTCCATCATGTCCCAGTACCATACACCGAGGATTAAACTGGACCTTTAGAGAATGTCTAAAAATATAATCAGGAGAGAGAGAGAGAGAGAGAGAGAGAGACAGAGAGACAGAGAGACAGAGAGACAGAGAGAGACAGACAGAGAGAGAGAGACAGAGAGAGACAGAGACACAGAGAGACAGAGACAGACAGAGAGAGACAGAGACAGACAGACAGACAGACAGATAGAACTATTTTTGTGAAAGGAAAGACTTTATTAGCCCCCCCTCCCCCATCCCCACCCCCTGCAAAAAAAGATGCAATCCTTTTTTGTTGAAGGCATTTTATTCTAAGGAAAACACTCCTGCTATTTTTCTCATTTGCTGTAAATGAGAAAAACAATTCCACTCTCTTCCTGCAGGTTCTGTCCAGCAGCTCTTAGAACCATCTGGAAGAAGCTCTAAAAGTATCGGTGACAGCTGATTTTATAGTTCACCTGGCCTGGGCCCAGATTGTTTGGCTAAATGTTTTTATGGGAATTTCTACAAGGGGATGTTTGAAAAGTTTAGCATTTAAAGCCACAGACTAAACCAGGTAGACCAGCCTCTTTATGTGGGTGGGCCTCATCCAATCAGTGAACACTCTCCCCCAGGTCAGAGGGAACTTATTCTTGGAGCTGAGATTTTAGGGGGTTTTTCTCTTGCAGCCAGACTCAAAGGGACCTTCAAGTCTTGCTGGGCCTGAGCCTTGATGGCCTCCACATTGGAATTGTTCAACAGGCTATCCTGGGTTTCACACCTTCAGGTCTGAGCTGAAATTGGAGCCATTGATGTTCTGGGGTCTCCAATCAACTGCATATCTCAGGACTTATCAACCTCCTCAGCTACTCCATAAGCCACTTGGTAATATAGTTAGCTTTCTCTCAACTCTGCAATCCAAACTGATTGACTCTGAACCTCTAGGGTATCTCCCCAGTCACATTGATTGGTCTGGACTGGGAACCATTGTAACCATTACAGACTATAACCCTCTGGATCCACAGAGAGGAGGCAATGAGGGGCCCTGGGCCTCCTAGGGTTTGCAGAGCAGTGAATGAAAGAGCTTTGGTGTCAAGGTCAGGTTGAGTGAACAGAATGAAAAGAAAGACACATCGGATCTCGCCAGAAAAAAAGGAAGGCTGACGTAGCACATGAACAAACTCTCACGCCCAAGGTGACTCTTCCCTAGGTGGCTGTGGCTCAGGCGCACTGGATGCTTTTCCCTCCTGTGAGAGAGGAAACAGCCTTCCTTCAGGTCCCTACCAAGCCTCAATTCTAGAGGTGATCAAAGTCTCCTGGACTCTGTCCCCATGAGACTCTATGGGTAGCCTCTCTGTCCCTGGCCTACAGAGAGACTTTTGAGTAAGGAGTCCCTTCTGGATGAGTTCCTGAGCCCCGGGGTTCTCGGAGTATGTCACTAGTACACGAGAATGCTAAGCCACAGCGAAGCAGGAGCAATTTCAGTAGGTGAGTACTATTATTAGCGCGTTAATTATTGTAGCAATATGGCTTACTGTGCCAGGCACCGTTTCTGTCCTTTGTAAACATCAGCTCATTTGATCTGAATAGAGCCCTACATGATGAATTCCACTAGCTCCCTTCTCTCCTCCCTTTCCCCCTTCTTTTCAGTCAGCAAAGGTAGACTGAGGCTGGGTGTGATGGTACACATGGTGACATCATCATTAGGGAGACCGAGGAGGCCAGGAGGATTATGAGTTCAAAGCTAGCCTGGGCTACAGAGTGACCTCAAAGACTGGGGGTATAGTGTAGCTCAATAACAGGGGTAGCCAAGTGTAGCCTAGTGCTCAGGGTCCCATCTACAGCCAAAGAACAAATGAGGCCACACCAGGAAATGGGGGAGCTGTGGCCGCGGGTCCTGACGACACTGGGAATGGGTGCATGTGTGATTTCGTACTATAGCCAGGGATATAGAAAGGTAACCTTTGGCTTTGAGAGCTGGGGTAACCAGCTGACCAAGGTGGCTCAGCTTAGGGAAATATCTTTTCAGCTCAAAGCTGGGATGCTCTGGAAGAAGAGGGGCGGGGCAAAGGCCCGGATGCAGAAGGCTTCCAAGGCGAGGGAATTGAAGTAAGCAGGGTGGAGGTTGTTTGGTTCCCTCTTACTGGAGGAGGCTTTTACATTTTGGCCAGTACTCTGGGAAGTAGCATTCGGCTGTGCCACTGAGCAGTCTGCCCCCTTCCTTTCTCTTGTGTCTCTTGGCTGGGCACGGCACCCTGGACTTTCCAATACGTGAGCGCACTCAAGTTCCCACGTTCCTGACAAAGGGCAAGATACACTCTTGGGTCCCCGATATCCTATACATGGAAGGCATTCCGAATATTAAATATCCCGAATGCTGGAGAGAGGACCTTGTGACCCTTGTGCAGGGACATCTCGTATCCCTCAGAAGCCCCTCCCCTGACTGTGCCCCTGCAAGTGAGCTTCCCAGCTTCCGCAGTCCTGATCTCCCAGCTCTCAGTTACTCAAGCCGGTTCCTGCCTTGAGAGCGACAATCAGTCCAGTGTTTCTGGAGAGAAGCTGGCCAAGAGCTGGAGTCCCGGGCAAGGCAGGGCAGCTCCAAGGAGGGCTCAGACTCCAGCCCTCCAGGAAGTGTGAGCACTGGGACCCGTGGGGTCAGGAGGCCATTGCACACAGGAACTAAAATGCTCAAAGCTCAGTCTTTGCAGTCATAAATGACTACGGTTTAAAACTCTGAGTTTTGTAGTAAAAGCTTACGGTACAAAAACTAACAGGTTAGGGAGCAGACACTAACAAAACTACTATTCTCTTCTGGATGGGATACCTGGGGTGTCAGCCATCATTCTGCAATAATGAAAGAATGACCCCCAAAAAATCATGATATGATTGGCTTTGTCATCATTGTGCTGCAAATCACCCAAGTCCCCAAAGTCCGACGGCACCCTTGTTCAGGCTTAAAATGATTTTTCCTCCTCCTCCTCTTCTATTTATTTGAGACAGGGTCTCACTGTCCCACTCTTCTCTCTTTTTTTTTTTTTTTGTTTTGGTTTTTCGAGACAGGGTTTCTCTGTGTAGCTTTGCGCCTTTCCTGGGACTCACTTGGTAGCCCAGGCTGGCCTCGAACTCGCAGAGATTCACCTGGCTCTGCCTCCCAAGTGCTGAGATTAAAGGCCACTCTTCTCTTTAAAAAGCATTTCTTTATTTATGGGGAGCGGGACGCAGGCATATCATGGCTCCGTGTATGGAGGTCAGCGGACAACCTGTGGTAGTTGGCTCTCTCTTTCCACCACGTGGGTCCTGGGGAGCAAACTCAGGTGGTTCTGCTTAAGTGGCAAGGCCTTATTGGATGAGCCAGTTTGCCAGCCCCTTGATTTTGTTTTTTTTAATGTGAGAACATAAACCCCAATTAATTGTAACCTGGTGATTGTAGTTACTGGCAAACTAAACTAGGAAGTGGTAACTTGTCAGCGTCTGGCCCAGTTGGGGAAGGATCTGGCATGGGGAGAAACTAAGGAGGTAAATTATCTCCATGGGGGACTCTGTGACCCGAGCCCAGTGGATTCTGTTGCCTCTTCTGAACCTTGACACAGGGCGGCAAACCCTACCAGAGAACACCTGTCTGGTAGCAAGTGCTTGGGCAAGCCTTATCTAGGGATGCCTAGGCTGGACCAGTACAGCTCCTGGCCAGGTCTTCTGTGAAGGGGGCATGACTCCTGGTAGTTAGGAAACCCTCAGGCCAAAGGGATTGCATTGTTCTCTGACAACCCTGGCTGGAAGATCTCCAAGTGGGGGTGACTGTCCCCTCCAAGAGTCCTGGCCCAGTGTTGGAAATAGCTGGAGGCAGTGGGACTGACTCGGGAAGCATTAATGGGGCACCCAGAGGGGAATGCCAGTGCCCATTTCAGAAGGAAACATCCTAAAGTCTTCTCATCTACTGTGTCTTCCTCCTTTCTGGAAGATTCTAATGTATTGTGGGTAGGAAGAGCTGCTGTGGAATAATTCTATTGTACACTGTGAAGATGTGTTGCTCTCACTGATTTAATAAAGAATTGACTGGCCAATAGCTAGGCAGGAAGAGGTTAGGCCAGAGAGTCAGATTGAGAGAACGCTGAGATGAAGAGAGGCGGAGTCGCCCGCCAGACACAGAAGAAGCAGGAGATGAATATGCCATGTCAAAGAAAGGTGCTGCCACGTGGTAGAGCATAGCTAAAAAATAAGTGTTAATTTAAGATGTAAGAATGAGTTAGCAACAAGTCTAGGCTATCGGCCAAGCATTTATAATTAATAATAAGTCTTTGTGTGGTTATTTGGGAGCTAGCTAGCTGGACAGAGCTAACTGGTGAAACAGAAAAGTCAGCCTACAGAGAACCCTCTTGTGTGTGTGTGTGTGTGTGTGTGTGTGTGTGTGTGTGTGTCTGCGCGTGCACATGCATGTGAACACACTCACCCACCTGCACAGAAGTTCCTATAATCTCTAAACACTCTCTTCATCTTACTCTGCCACTAATGTTAATTTTTAAAATGTGTACTTCATACATGTATATATGTATGTATGTATTATAGTACTAGAGGTCAAACCCAGGGCACTGTACACACTAAGCAAGTGTTTTATTGTTAAACTACTTCTGTCTTAGGGTTTTCATTGCTGTGAAAAGACACCATGATTATGGCAACTCTTATAAAGAAAATATTTAATTGTGGCGGCTCACTTACAGTTTAGAGGTCCAGTCCATCATGGCGGGGAGCATGGCGGCATGCAGGCAGGCATGGTGCTGGAGATATAGCCGAGTGTTTCTCCAGGTAACAGGAAGTCGACTGACTGTTGCACTAAGTGAAGCTTGAGAAAAAGACCCCAAAGCTCACCCCCACGCTGATACACTTCCAACAGAAGGTGTGGCCCAGACTAAAGGTGTACCCTCCAGCCTCAAGGTCTGGATTAAAGGTTTGTGTCATCCAGTCTCCTCCAACAAGACCACACCTCCTAATAGTGCCACTCCCTATGAGTTTATGGGGGCCAAATACATTCAGACTACCACAACATCCCAAGAACTTAGTTCTCCCTATAAAGGCTAGATTGCTCTTGAATGCTGGATCCACCCCTGCCTCGACCTCTACAGGGCTAGGATCCCAGGCATGTGCCACCATGCCCACCATAATGGCTAATATCTCCACATGCCAGGCCTGTGCTAAAAACACTATTTACGCTAGCTGAGGACATCTTCACAACACACTTCTACCTGGGAGATCAACGGCTCGCTTAGCATATGAGGACACTGTCAAGTGGCCTGCCCAAAGTCACACAGCCTCAAAGCAGCACAGCCAGGATGAAAACCTGGGCATTTCAAGTCCTGGATCTCCAACTCTATGAATGTTTTGCAGTATAGGGAACTGAACTCAGGGCCTCACCAGTGCTAGGCAAGCATCCCACCACTGAGATACATTTCCAGTCTTTTTTTTTTTAACCTCTTAAAATTTTTTAGACTTTTTATTTTATTCAAGATAGATGGGTGTTTTGCCTGCATGTATGTCTGTGCACTGTGGGTCCTGGAACCGGAGTTACAGGTGGTTGTGAGCCTCCACGTGGATGCTGGGGCTCTAACTCAGGTCCCCTGGGCAAGCAGGCTCAATTGCTGAGCCCTCTCTCCAGCCCCAGCACTCCTTACATTTCTAAGATAGGCTATTTCACTAAGTTGCCTAGACTGCCCTTGAATAGACTCTCTGTAGCCTAGGCAGGCCTTGAACTTGAGATCCTCCTGCGTCAGCCTCCTGAGTAACTGGAATCACAGGTCTGTGGTGCTAAGACAGGCCTCAAGTGCTTAGGAATAGCCTTTCCTCAACCTGAGGAAAGGCAGCTCAGAAAGGCTAGGGGGCTGTTGCGGAGCACTGATTTATCCTTGAGTCAGTCTGGCTACAGGCCTCTTACTTTCTGCCTGAGCACTCCTGGCAGCCCCCTCCCGCTGCCCCTTTGTAACCCCAGCAACGAAAAATGAGCACAAGACTTGGAGTCTGCAAGTCAAATTGGCGCTGTTCTTTGGGGTCATCCTCCCGCGACCTTGGACAAATCAATGCCCAGTTGTAAATTGATATTTGCCTTGACCCCTCCCACCCAGGAGCATCCGGTGATCAGATGAGGGAACTGTGGGCGATGGTGGTGTTTTAGGGTTTCCCAGCACCCCAGCCTGGCGGTGGCTATCCTAAACTAGCATGTGACCTGAGGGGCCTGGTTCTGGCACCTGGGCAAGTGTAGGGCTCCCTGCATGGCTCCGAGTCACCACCCTCCATAAAGCACAGAAGGATGCCAGGATTTTGCAATCTGTGATTGCAGCAGGAATAGACTGAATGGCTCTATTCTCCTCTTCCCCGCCCAGGTGCCAGCTCAGCCAGCCGGAGGTTGGCTGGAGGGGGAAGGCTAGATATTTCCTTTCCCACCACCCAGACAGTGCCAGTGGCAAGGACATTGGGATCTTGGATCGATCCCAAACGCCCCGGAAAGCACTCCTTTTCAGAGCTGTGAGAGGGGGAAGCAGGAAGCCAAAGCCAGCCCCCTGGCGAGTAAAGGGGGAGAGGCTGGGGCCCCAGGAAACTCACATACCTTCTCTGAGCTTGGTGACTGCAGGAGGAGAGCCCGTGTCTTTCCCTACCATCTTCAGAGGGGCGTGGATTCAAGAAGACAATGCAAAATACACACTGTATTATTATGTTTTTCTTTCTTTCCTTTTTTTTTTTTTTTTTTTAAGAGAGAGAGAGTCTCTGGTAGCCAAGGATGACCTTGAACTTCTGATTCTCTTTATTCAGCCTCCAGAGTTCTGGGATTATAAGCTTGTGCCACCACACCTATTTTATGTGGTGCAAGGCAAACTTTCATTCAAGTTAGGCAAGCATTCTATCCACTGAGTTCTGTCCACCACACACCATTTGGTTGTTGTTGTTGGTGGTGGTAGTGGGTTGTTTTTGTTTTTGTTTTTCTTTCCAAACAGGGTCATCTTAGCCCGGGCTGACCTTGAACTCAAGACAATCCTCTTGCCTCAGCCTCTCAAGTGCCGGTTCTCAGGGGTGTGCCACTTATACCTCTCCATCTTTGCATTTTGAGTGAAATTTCCAGTCACTGTAAGCCACAGTCAGCCACAGTCACTGTCGTCCCTTTACTCTGCCCCTCGGGGTGGCTCGCTGAGCCTCAGCCACAGCCCACAAAAACCAGCTCTGCCACCCCCCCACCTCAAACCCAGGCCTCTGACCTTGAACTTCAGCTCTGGGATGAGACCACACCCATTTAGTCCGCAGGGCAGTGATGTGAATTCAGTGTGAAAGGGGCTAGGAGGACCCAGCCCGGTGCCTCCTGCAGAGGAAGTAGCTGTCAATGGTGGCCTTTATGGTGGCTGGCCTTGGCCGGGACAGGGAGGGAGTCAGAGCTTGGGAACAGAGGGCGTGATTGTATGAAGAAGGAGGTGCTCCCTGAAGACAGCAGCGAGAGTCCTCACCCGCCAGACCCTGGCTGGTCCTGTTTCTACGCCATTTCTTTGTAGTGGCATTCACCCATCAGCCTGGGAGTAATCGGAGGGGACCCTTTCAAGGACGCCAGCAGTTGCCAGACTTTCCCATGCCCTTTCTTGATTTGCTGGAAACACTTTTAACCATCATCCAGGAACTATTACCTCGTAAACACCATTCGCGATGTGGACTCTGAATAGATAAGGGACTGTTTATTGTTATTGCTGAAGGTAATGGGGGAGGTTCCTCTGGCAGTGCCATGCTGGAGATGACAATCGGGTACTCCTTATTCTGTGACCTCTTGACAGTAGCCACCGTGGGAGAATTTACGTTGTGGAAATAGGCCAACACTATAGCCCAGGGCCAACTGCTGAAGCATTTATTAGCACGGGCACTGTCTCCAAGGAATTGGAAATGATGATTTGGACAGGGACGCCCCACTAAGAGGGTAAGCCTGGTTTCCAATGCCGGAGACCAGATGTGAGAGAAAGGTCGGGGGACAGCACCCTCAGTCCCAGCCAGGCAATCTGGAGCAAAAACTGGGGAGTGGGGGGATTCAGGGAGCAGAAAGCGACTCATATAGTGCCCTCCTTTTCGTCTGGAGAAAGACAGAAGAAAGGACATCTGGAAGGGGAAGAAAGAGCTGGGTGAGACGTGGCTATGGCAGCTTGCCGACACCTGGTATGGTCCTTCCTCCAGAGACCTGGCCTCCACTCTCTCCAGTGCCACCGTGGCATCCTTGGACTGGATTAATCTGTCGCTGCGGGTGGTCTTTGAAGGCTGCCATAATGGAAATCACAGACAGGCAGAGGATGCATCGCCATGTATTCTCTCACAGTTCTGCATCTGGAAGCCACAGTCCAGATGCGGGCAGAGTAGTGTCTCCCAAGGATGGCCCCTTGGCTGGCTGATGGCCAAGGGCTGGCTACCTCAGAAAACAGTCCATTAGCCATTCCAATCAGAGCGTGTTCAGGGTGCACACCCCTGGCTCTCCATCATCCTGGGCTCGTGGTGGGACATAGGGATAAGTTTGTAGTCTGAGGAGGCTACAAGTGACATGTGACAGTGTCCTCACCAGGGAGATAATGTGCATACAAGTGAAGACTGTTCAGTGGTCTCCTTTATCCACAGGGGTCACATTTCAAACTTCTGATGCATGTTTGAAACTGTGGAACCCTTTTTTTTTTTCCTTTGGTTTTCCGAGACAGGGTTTCTCTGTGTAGCTTTGCACCTTTCCTGGATCTCGCTCTATAGACCAGGCTGGCCTCGAACTCACAGAGATCCACCTGGCTCTGCCTCCCGAGTGCTGGGATTAAAGGCGTGTGCCACCACCGCCCGGCTGAAACTGTGGAACCCTTACACACCATGCTTCCCCCCATACAAAGCAGATCTATGATAAAGTTTTCTTTATAAATATAAAAGGGCTTCAAGAGACTGATGTTAGTAATGATAGAATGGAACAATTCAGGTGGACCCAGTGCCCCAGCACTGAGGAAGTTCAAGGTCATCATCCTCAGCTACATTGTGAGTTTGAGACCAGTCTGGGCTGCAAGAGACCCAGTCTTAAGCATCAAAATAGAGCTGAGGAGATATGTTCAGTTGATAGACCGCTTGCCTTTGAAGCAAAGGGACCCGAGTCCAACACCCAGATCCCATGTACAAAAGCCACAGGCCTGGTGGTGTGGGTTTGTAATCCCAGCTCTGGGAGATGGAGATAGGCAAGGCTCTGGGGCTTGCCATTGGCCAACCAGCCTATCCTGATGGGCAAGCTCCAGGCCCATGAGAGATTCTGTCTCAGAGAACAAAGTGGGGCCTTGGAGATGGCTCAGTAGATAAAGTTGCTCGCCACCGAGTCTGATGACTCAGGTTGGATCTCTAGGACCTGCATGGTAGGAAAGAACCAACTCCTGAACGTTGTCCTCTGACCTCCACGCGCTAGTATGCCGTGGTGGGTTTGTGCATACGCACACATTAAAATGGGGCCAGTGAGATGGCTCAGCCCAGCCTGAAGACCTGAGTTCAATCCCTGGGACCCACATGGTAGAAGGAAAAAAAACAACTCTCCAAAGTGTTCCTCTGACCTCCGCACATATGCTACAGCAGGTGCATACTCAAACACACACATGAAATAAATAAAATTATTAATTAATTAAAATGTAATAAATGTGTTTTCAAGTAAATAGCTCCTGAGGAAAAACACCTAAAAGAAGCTGACTTCTGGCCTCCAGACACACACATGCACATATACACGTACACCTGCACGCACACACGCGAACGAACAAACAAAAAAAATAGAACAATTACAAGAATATGTGCAGTGAAAGTTATGAATCATTCCATTTCTAGAAAGTGCCATCATTTGGATTTTGATGCTATCGGCAGGTAACAATCTATGGATGATTGGCAGCTGCTTGTATGGGCATTCTTCACCGAGTGTCTCTACCTTCTGAGTCTTCATCTGCCAGCCAGCTGGACCCCGGGTTGTTTCTGAGACCTGACTTGACCCTGCTGATGAAGTGCTGGGTCCGTAGTGGAAGGAACTGGCGCCTCTGAATTCTACCCACCAGGAATGGCTCCCTCTGAAGGACACAGGCTCAAGAGGCATTCTTCAGCCCCCTCCATGTAGCTGAGAGCATAATCAGATCAGAACTGCCATCCTTGAGATGACACCTCTCACAGGGGCAGAGACAGCTTTGGGCCACCCTCGCTGACAGACCCTCCTTAATAGCGGCTACATTTGCGGATTCCCTCTGCACAAGTCACTTTCTGATAAAGTGGCTTCCTGTGGCCAGCTCATCGGGACGCAGTAATATTTTCATTGATCTGCTGATGCGCACATCCTGCTGTGCCGGATGGACGGCTGGCTGCCTCTAACAGCCCGATTCTCACCGGGTATCAAATTCCAGGAACAACTTCAAGGCCAGGCACCTCGGACACACTCCACTGTCTGTGAGGACAGCTCTGGGTCACAAAGGCTGGTCTGTGAAGGCCTTCCAGTACAGCTGGCCTCCTGCTCCTAGGAATCCTTCGTCATGGTGCTCTGTGCCCACCAAGATGCCCGGGCACAAAGTCGGAGTACAGTAAACAGGGACCAGATGAGAAATAACCCTGGCTTAGTTTTAGGCAAGGGTTCCTTCCGAAATCCTGGTCTAAAAACTTTTTAGTAAATTGAAGTATGTTCTACGGAAGCTAGAACCTCACATCTACAGGTGAGGCCTTCAGCCACTCTCCCCTGGAAACACTACTCTCTGACTTCTTGAAGAGATGGAGTCAGGTGACAGCAAGCTTGGGAAGGGGAGAGGAGCGGGCAGTGAAGTCCTTTGTGGTATACCAGACCTGGGTTTGAACTCAGGCTCCTGGTCATGTCAGCTGTGTGACCTTGGATGAAAGACTTGGCTTCTCTGAGCCTCCTTTTTCTCAGTTAGAAAGTGGAACTTTGAACACCGGACTGTTGTGAGGATGCATGAGATTATGTCTGCAAAATACAGTGAATGACTGACACCGTGGCAGCCGTCAGCACAGGTGAGTGACCCATCTCAACAAAGGCAAACAGGCCGCCTTCCCGGCAGCGGAGGAGGAAGGACTCCCATGCCACCGTCCACGACTGAGGCCCACTCCACCCTTCTGTTCACCATCCGCAGCCATCCTCAGGACTGTTGCTGTCAGGGGAAAAGCCACCAACCCGGAGAACTTTTAAATCAATGTCCTAGAGACCAAACAGTCCTGTGTACCATACCGCACCTGGCTTCCTTGAGGAAGGGAGGGAGCCGCTCTTGGCCGGCTGCCACCAAGGCCAAGTGCTGGTGGAACCAGAGAAAGTGACATGTCTCAAGAGGCAAGATGGGGGACTTCAAAATAGCTCACAGACCTCAGATCACAGCACTGTGAGGTGCGTGCGTGCGTGCGCGTGTGTATTCTCTCTCTCTCTCTCTCTCTCTCTCTCTCTCTCTCTCTCTCTCTCTCTCTCTCGCCCCCTTTCTTTTTCTCATAAGAAAAAGGAAACAAAAACAAAAACAAAAACAAAACAGCCCGTGGGTGTATTTTTATATCTGCATTTGATAAATGCTTTCTCTGTCAAGATGACTCACTGGTGTGAGGGGGCAGCTTCCAAGGTCTGAAGTGGGGTCTCTACAAATCCTGGAGATGCTCGAGGGGAGACCAGGGCCACTGTAAGTGTGCTGCAGCTCTTACTTGCCTGGATGCTGGCAGGGCAAGGAAGGGTGGCTGTGGGTGGTAAGCCCCTGACACGTGGCTGTGCACGTCGGGGAAGAAGCCTGGCCGCACTCTGCTGGCTGAGCTCTGACTGGTAGAAGGTACCATCCAGAGTAAAGGGCTCCAGTTCTCGTCAGCATCAGTCAGCTTTCTTGGTTGCTATGGCAGCTGACGGAAGTGACTTAAGAGGGGAGGAGTTTATTTCAGCTCACAGTTTTGAGGGTAAGGCCCTCCGCAGGGCAGGGAAGGTGTGGTGTTGGGAGCCACTCCATCTCTGGTGGCAACGGTTTGCAGCTGCTGCTTGTTCACATCTTGGTGGACCAGGATCTAGAACCAAGGCTCATCCCCAGTGATCCGCTTCTGTTAGCCAAGCCGTAAGTCCCAAAGTTTCCAAACATCATCACCCGCTGAGGGTCGAGTGTTCAAACATATGAGCCCATGAGGACATTTCACATTCGAACTGTCACAGCGTAGACGACGAACATCCCAGAACTTGTTCGTTAGAATTTCTGATTCCTCCAGAAAGTTCTGGAATGTTGTTCCAGGTGTCATGCAACCTGGAGATGCATGACAAGACCTATGGTGGGGTGAAGCTCTGGTCTATTCCAAAGTGGGACCTTCACTCCTGAGGCAGGCAGCTTCCTCTCTCTTTCCTGTTGCCTCGATTTGAACAATGGCAGGACAGGTCCAGCTGGGGCTGTCACCTGGGGAGGGAGCTTCCTGTAACCTCCAGGGCCTGGTATTCTCAGGGTCTGTGGGGCGTTTACCTACCTGCTTGGGACTCTAAGTCCCACTGTCCCAGTGAACAAGGGAGAAGCTTCTGAGTCTGAAAACGCGCTTTCCTTGGACTTCATTGGCCAACATGGACAACTAGACTCAAGGGTCTCTGTCTCTCAAAAGGAAAGTAGCAATGAACTGAGCAGTCGTCTGGGCCAGGCAGACAGGAGGAAATCAGGACCCCTGCCTCTCTCCCCGCCCAGGGCCACTTTATTCCCCTGTGGCCCTCCCTCAGTTGCGGCACATCTATTATCTCCAACTTTTCTGAGAGCATCGCGCAGGAATAGAGGGTCTCGTGGGAGTCTTTCTAGGGATGTAAGCTCAAAGGTCTTGAAGGGTCAGCTGTGACAGTGAATGGTGGATGTTACAGACTGTAGCAGCCACACCTCGTGTCCCAAGACGTCCCCGGTATTGAGATGGGATCACAAAGTGTGACAAACACGGTTGACCTGTAGGTTCCTCCTACCTGCTGACTTGCGACACTCAGTGAAAGACTTAGAGCTTGACTTGGTGATAGTATATACCTAGTGTACCTATGAGATGCCTACCTGTACCTGTGAGATATTAGCCATGATGCTTCACATTGATTGGTAGTTTAACTGGATCTGGGATCATCTATGAGACAAAGCTCTTGGCATGGCTGGGAGGGAGCTAAGAGACTGAGTTAGCGGAGGTCAGTCGACACACTCTGAACATGTGTGGCACCATCCCATGGCCTGTGTTCCTAGGCTGACCAAAAAGGAGAAATTGTCGGGCAGTGGTGGTGCACGCCTTTATTCCCAGTACTCGGGAGGCAGAGGCAAGAGGATCTCTGTGATTTGAGTCTAGCCTGGTCTACAAAGTGAGTTCCAGGACAGCCAGGGCTACAAAGATAAACCCTATCTCAAAAAAAAAAAAAAATCGAGTTGAACACCAGCACTCATCTCTCCGTGCTTCTGCAAAGTGCCCAGTTGCCTCACGCTCCTGCCATTATTCCTAGCCTGCCATGATGAACCGTACCCTCAAAGTGTGAGGAAAATAAGCCCTTCCCTTCTTAAGTTGCTTCTCCCAAGGATTCTGTCATAGAAATGAGGACAGTAACTAAGACAGCAAGGCAAGGGAAAGCTGAGGCAGGGGCGTTACTTGAGGGCTGGAATTAAGGGCTGGGTGGCAGAGTGAGACACTATCTCAAAAAACTAAACTAAATGAAGGCTGTCGGCATTGTAATAGATGAGATTTCCAAGATCACCAAAGCCAGTGGCTTTCAGGCTTTTCTCTCTGAATCTATGGAATCTTAACAGAAACATCATGGTCTAGCACGTTGGATGGAAAGTGGAATGGGGGAGGCCTAGACTTCCACAGCGGCCTCATGCTCCTTTCTTGAGGCCTTACAAAGCTATAAGGATCCAGGGAACCCAGTTTGAAAACCATCAGTTTAGCATTTTCATTCAGAAAGGGAGAGAAGAAAACAAAGGAAAAGGGCCCTAAGGTGGGCGTGGTCTGTCTAATAGGGGCGTGGTCTGTATAAGGGGGTGTGGTCTGTCTAAGAGGGGAGTGGTCTGTCTAAGGGGGAGGGATCTAAGAGAGGAGTGGTCTGTCTAAGAGGGGAGTGGTCTGTCTAAGGGGGAGTGGTCTAAGAGAGGAGTGGTTTGTCTAAGAGGGGAGTGGTCTGTATAAGGGGGTGTGGTCTGACTAAGGGAGAGGGGTCTAAGAGGAGTGTGGTCTAAGAGGGGAGTGGTCTGTCTAAGGGGGAGTGGTCTAAGAGGGGAGTGGTCTGTCTAAGGTCATCCTGAGAGTCAGTGGCAGAGCCAGGCAGGTTTTGAACCCAGGTCTTATCTGCCATTGACCTATGCCCCTTCCATGGGTAATAGACTACCTCCCATGCAAAGGAAACAGCCCAGGTAACAGCGGTCTCCATCCACATCAGCTACTTTATGCTGCCTTCTGTCCCAGGCGCTTCCCAGCCTGCAGAAGACCCTTGGAAGGGTGACAGCTTGCTGAGCCTAGGCCAGGACTGGAGAGATTTGCCAGCCCGGGGGTGGGGGCGCTGGTCCTCGTCCAGGTGCTAACTGGGGAATGAAGAAAAAAACAAACCAAGAACCAGGGAGACTTCCTAGATGAGACCTCCAGCAGCGGCCCCAGAAAAAGCAAAGGGGGGCATGTGTGTGTGGCACCGCCTCTCCCCAGTTCTAGAAACCCCCAGCCTCTGCCCGAGGGACTTCCAGCCCAGGCACTCTGACTGTGCATGCCAAGACTGCACCAGCAGCAGGGAGGAAGCCATGTACTGCCAGCAGACCTCCAAAGCCACCTCTCCGGCAGACTCCCCCTCCTCTCCAGGCTGGATAATTCTTTCCCTTCTATGTGCCGGGTTCTGCTGCTTGAATTTCTGTGAATGCTGCTCAAATCTCTGCATTCATGAGGTGCAGAGACTGTACGACATGTAGATCGGGTCCGAAGGAAAAACATTTCAAAGTAACAGGCAGTCTCACAAGCATCAGGCCCAATGGGAGGAAGGGTCTTGGTGTAAAGTCCTGGGAACCCTCCAGAGGGGCCCCAAAACCTGGTAAACCAAACATCCTCCTCCACAGGACAACACAGGGGACGCCTGTGCAAAACCTCCACTTGCCTTGCGAGGCTAAATTTCAGGTATTCAGGGCCCTAGAATTCTGTGTCTCAAAGGCCTAGAACCTGTTCCTAGAAAGCAGGAGTCTGGTTTTTGACTGTGTCTATTTGAGGGAAGTGGTAGCCCAGATTGGCCCAGAACCTGCGAGGTAGGTGTGAATAACTGTCTTAGTTAGGATTTCTATTGCTATGAAGAGACACTGTGGCCACAGCAATTCTTTTTTGTTTGTTTGTTTGTTTTTGTTTTTTGTTTTTTGAGACAGGGTTTCTCTGTGTAGCTTTGGAGCCTGTCCTGGATCTCACTTTGTAGATCAGGCTGGCCTTGAACTCACAGAGATCCGCCTGGCTCTGCCTCCCGAGTGCTGGGATTAAAGGCGTGTGCCACCACAGCCTGTCTACAGCAATTCTTAAAAGGAAAACATTTAATTGAGGCTGGCTTACAGTTCAGAGGTTTAGTCCATTATCATCATGGCACGGTGTGACAATGTGCAGGCAGACACGGTGCTGGAGGAGCAGAGTTCTACATCTTGATCTGCAGGCAGAAGGAGAACTGTGTCCCATACTGGTTGTAGCTTGAGCATATGAGACCTCAAAGCCCACCCTGACAGTGACACACTTCCTGCAACAAGGCCACACCTACTCCAACGAGGCCACACCCTTTGATAGTGCCACTTCCTATGGGCCAAGCCTTCAAATATATGAGTCTATGGGGGCCATTCCTGTTCAAACCACCACAATAACCTTGAACTGCTATCTCCCATATAGTGAGATTACAGGTGTGGAGGTGTGTGCACACCTGACTCCTGACTTAATTGTGTGTGTGTGTGTGTGTGTGTGTGTGTGTGCTGGGAATTGAACCCAGAGCCTTATGCATGGCAGGCAGACACTGTACCACTAATCCTTACAACCTCAACCAGGGGTGGGGTGGGGTGAGGGGTTGGTTTTTTCTTTCTGAGATAGTGTCTGGCTATTATAGACCAGGCTAGATCTGTGCTTCTGTCTCAGCCTTCAGAGTGTTAGGATTATAAGATGGACCACTGACCATACTCAGCCATGGGAGTCTTTTTCTGGCCTTAGGTGACCTGTTATCAATGTGTGGCTAAGAGCCAATGGACAATGGGGTGTGTGCGATTGGGGTTTGGACACAGCAGCTTCAGTATCCAGGGCCTGCCTCCGACACCCATGTTTGGCGATGGCTGGAGCACAGGCAGGAAGAGGAGGAGACACAGTCATAGAGTAGAAGCCTCATTTGTCCTCTTGTCCACTGTCTACCCCCGATAGTAGCCTGGAGAAGGCCTGCGAAGATCTCTGCTCTTATAATAAAAGAAGTGCTTGGACAGAATTCCTCTTCACTAGTTGGACACATTGGTGCATACTCATAGTCCCAGCTACTCAGAAGCCCGAGGCTGGAAGCTCACTTGAACCTAGAAGTTCGAGGCCAATCCAGGCAATGTAGTAAGACGACATCTCAAAACAAACACGTTTCTCTTCATTTGGTGAGAGGCATGGTACCTAAGTAGAAAAAAAGCATATCTGGGATCTGCCAGCCAGGGTCTAATTCTAGCAGTCACCTTCCAGATGCATGACACCCTACAGGTTGCTTAGCTTCTCTTTGCCTGGTCCTGCATCCATTCAGAGGGTGTTAGCATCTTCTAAGATTGCTTTGAACATCAAACAATAGGAAAGGGTCTGGTACATGGTAGCAACATAATACGTGTCTATTTTTGTCCCAGCTTTTGAAATATTGTCTTCCCTAAATAGGTTCCAAAGTTTGCTATTCATCCTTTGGAATCTGGGTTTAGGGAATGTGATGTGCCAATCCACATAGGCTGTGTGGCTTGGAAGACTTGGGTGCAGAGAAACAGGGTGTAGTCCAACTTTGTTTTGGGACCACCAGCCCACAAATAATGACACAGAGATGTATTATTAATTATAAAGTTTGGCCCTTAGCTTAGGCTTGTTCCCAACTAGCTCTTAGAACTTAAATTAACCTGTTTCTGTTCATCTATGTTCTGCCACATGGCTTTTTGCCTCTCCCATTTTGTAAGTCCAACTTGCTTGGCACCTCACTAGCATCTCTCATTCACCTCGATTCTAACCCTCTGAGTTCCTCTCTCTTCCCGGAAGTCCCGCCTATTCTCTCCTGCCTAGCTATTGGCCATTCAGCTTTTTATTAAACCAATCAGAAGGTGCCTTAGGCAGAGACCCATCTTTACAGTATACTAAAATATTATTCCACAACAGCGGGGAGGTGGAAATGGGACTTCAGGTGGCACCATGTTCCTGCTTGATGCAGGGGCACTCAGAACCCTCCAGCATTGGGGCCATGTACCTTCCTTTGCACCAGAATGAATTAAGCCTGAGCGCCTCAGTAGCTCAGCCTCATCCAGAAAAATCAATAGGGCTTCCTTGTGTTGTGCAACAAGTAAGTTCCTGAAAAGTCAGAGGTAAATCAACCTCCCCTCCAACTTAACCAGTACTGAGTACCAGGTGTCAACTCAGTACACTGCTGAGGCTATGCGGAACATGTGCTCACACCCACACGCCAAATCAGTGATAATTCTGGCTTCTAACTCACATTGCCAATGTACCAAAGGAGCTGGCACCATGTGGTAGGCATTGTTACAGAGCCAACATCACCATTTAACCGGGAAGAATTACTTCCTGCTTGCATCCTATTGACTAATACGTTTTATTCATTGTCTTGGGTTTTCATGTAAAGGTCTTTTGAATTCTGGCCTATGGCAAGCCTTCATAATCCGGCTCAGCTCACAGTTATGTACAAGCCAATTACCCCAAAGCACTTTTCATTCTTCTATTTGTTTCCCTTGCAGGGAAAGAAAAGCAAGTCTTTCTTATACCCTTTTCACAGGTGAGGCAATCAAGGTATAAAAAGAGCAGTTGACTTGGCAGGTCAGTGCCCGAGAAGCTGGAGGGAAGTTCAGTCCAGACTCGGAGGACAAGAAAGCTCCAGGACCAAAATCAAGACAACTTCTCTCCCTTGTCTCTTGCCCTACCAGATGGCAGACTCTGCCAGTGGTCTGTGTGTCCATTCCTGCACACACAGCTTCAAAGCTTAAGTTCCTGCTTTCTTTTTTTTTGTTTCCCCCAGCTGGCCCCCGGAGCTGATGACCGAACCCAGGGCCTTGCGCTTGCTAGGCAGGCACTCTACCACTGAGCTAAATCCCCAACCCAAGTTCCTGCTTTCTTGGGCCATCTACAGCCTCTCATCTTCTGGGCCTCTGTGTTGAACTCTGAAATGTGTCATGGAGTTTCCAGCCCTGTCTCTGCCCAAATGTTGTTGTTGTTGTTGTTGTTGTTGTTTTTCCAACAGTCTCTCATCACTGGCAGTCCCTGTGGGTGACCCTCATTCCATGCCCACTTGCTGAACCCCTGTTTTTGTGACAGACCTTGAGCTGGGACTACAGTGAATAAATAGGGTTTGACCTCTCTCTTTCCTGGGAATGTGGCTCAGTGGAAAGGGTCACAGAAGATGTGACTTCACAGCACTCGGATGCCATTCACACCGTGCTGCAGCCGCTGGGGGAACATGGGTGATCTCCCTGGGATGAGTTGGAGCTCATCAGCTTCGCAGAGGGAGGAGGTTCTGGTGGGAAGGAACACGATGGGCATCTGTGCAGAGGTGTGAATTGGCAGGTGTGTTTGGGGCCCGGCCAGGACCAGGCATGGGTAGGACAGTGAGCGGGAGATGAGGAAGACAGTCTTGAAAATGAAGGGGGACCTGAGTGCAGGTCTACTTTTCTATTATGGGTTGTGGATTTTCTCTGTGAGTCCTTAGTGTTTGGCCAGGGCCTGATGTGATCAGGTTCAAATTTCCAGAGTTACTTTATAGTTGTGGGAAGAAAAAAAAAAAAAGAATTAAGGGAGTAGAGGGCTGTAGTAGGAATCTTAACAGTTCTTATTAATAAAATCAAACCTGAGGCCAGGTATTGGGGTGAATACTGGAAGGTCAGAGAGACAGAACAAGCCATAGCTAACCTCACCTGGCCAACTTCTCAGCTGATCTTGTTTCCTCAGACTGGAAGCCTCTGTGTCCTCATATCCGAATGGCTCTCAGCTGAACTGTGCTGCTCAAAACCTAAAAGCTTAACCAGTCAAATGCTTAACCAGCCAAATGCTTCTAGTTCCTGGTCTTCACGCCTTATATACCTTTCTGTTATCTGCCATCACTTCCTGGGATTAAAGGCTCACTTTCTGGGATTAAAGGCGTGTGTCACTATGCTTGGCTGTATCCTTGAACACACAGAGATCCAGGTAGATCTCTGCCTCTGGAATGCTAGGATTAAAGGCGTGTGCTACCACTGCCTATCCTCTATGTTTAATATTGTGGTTGTTCTGTCTCTGACCCCAGATAAGTTTATTAGGGTGCACAATATTTTGGGGAACACAATACCACCACAGAGGGCAGCTTTACTTTGTGTATGCCTGTAACCCCAGCACTTAGCAGGTACCCTGACACATAGTAGGTATTTGCTGTTGGCTGCAGGGTGGTTTCATGGCTCAGAAGCTCACTGAAGCAATTCAGTATACAGCCTTGCACTAAGATGGAGTCAGGCAGAGAAGGGGCTACACAAGAAAACAGAGTTCAGGTCAACAAGTTCAGTAGAATTTAATATGGGGAACTGGTTCCAAAGGTATTGGAAAAGCAGGAATAAAACAGAACAAAGCATCGTGCTGAGGGTGACTCAGAATTTAACACCAGGAAGTTGCTGTCACCCTAGGACTGGAGGACAAGGTAGTATCACCGGATCCCAGTAGCCAGAATCCTTACAGTGAGAGTTGGGCCCATGAAGAGAGGGTGCCACGGGCTGGGCTCCCCAGGAGGTACTCATTTTGGAAATGAGAAACAGAATGCAGGAAGTGGAAGGCAGGGGAGGAGCTGGATGGGGCAGGAGGAATAGCTGGGCTCACTGCAGTCTAAGAAGGCTTCAGCTGCCTCCAGCTGGGAACTTGGAAACTGGGAATGCAGAGGTGGTACAGGCCCTGGCGAGAGGGCCCGGGCATTATCCTTCCACCATAAAGACACTGGAATGTGGGCCTTCTGTGAAGGGCAACGTGACTCTTTTCAGTCACAGCGGTTTCCAAAAGAGCTTCTTGCAGCAAGCAGGAAGGAAAATTCAGTCTCAAAAAGGATGAACGTGAGGGATCATCAAAAAACAGGCTGCTACAGCGGGATGCCCCAAGCAGGGAGAAATATGTCTCCCGGTAATTCTCCTCTGTTTCCCACCTGCTCATGGTCTTCCAGAGCCTCCCACTGGTCATACTAGGCAAGAGAGCACTGAGTTTTCAAAGGCCATCCCAGGGAGCTGAGCAGGGTAGGAAAGGACACATATTTAGCTGAAGTGTCATGGAACAATGATGGTCTGTGGAGACTTAAAAGGGAAGGTACAACATTCAGGTTAAGATGCCCAGAACCATACTGGGTTCATCATCCAGTAACAGACGCCCAGCTGGCAGCTCAGCAAATCTTTAGATTCCTGCAGGAGAGCATCTGGCCAGGTAGAAAACCTCCTCCGGACCTAGAGAAACTTCTTAAACATACCTGGTCCCAACAACCTGTGAAGATTCAGCTCCCTGCCTTGCTGGGAGCTGCCCTGCCCTTCTGTGCATCCCTGGCCAGCCACTGTTCACAGCTCTCCTCTGAGCAGCACTCATAATCCCAGGACCAGGGCGCTGCAGATGGAGGCTTCCCTAATGGTTCCTTTCTCCGCAAATTGGAGTCTCTTCTGAGACTCCATGAGTGCACAATAAGCTTGTGTGCTTCACTTAGCCTTTGAAGGAGGAGACGCAGGAGACCACAGCAAGGAGGTTAAGAGTTCTAGGCTTCCGTTTCTTTATCAACTAGGGCAAAAACGTAACCGTGTAAATCGAGCATAGAACTGAAGTGCAGCAACGTGTGCAAAGTGCTAAGAACAAGGAGCCTGTCTCCCCCCCCCCCCCCGTCCCCCTCTCAAGACCACGACTGATGCCAACTATCATTACCGTTTCAATTTAAATCTTCTAATCCCCAGCGTCTAACCCTTGGAGATGCTTAATTAGCGTTTGTTGAATGGTTGGAGAATTAATAATGAAAAGGATTTATTCTTGGGCTTGACCTGGTTTTAGAAAATTAATTATTCAGCATAAGTACAAGAAAGGACTTTGATAATAGGTATCTAATCTATGCTGAGTGAGGATCCAGGGACTCCAAACTGACCTGGTTTGCGAAAGGGGGAGGAGGGGAGAATACAACACAAAAACACCTAACAACACAAAATGTGACTGCAAGCTGCTTCCAGAGCAGGGTAAGCCAATTTCAAGAGCACCAACTAATGCTTCATGAACGCACACACACGAACTTGTCCGGATGCAGGTAGTTATCTATCCCTGGCGGTGGATAGAATACCCCAATACCCTGGACCGCACCGGAGCCCTAGACCCTGGGGCGTGTACGGAGGTGGGAGGGGACAGGAATCTGGCGGCTGCCACGTGGGCCCCTTCCGCCAGTTCCCCACATCCTTTGTTTCCCACCGGCCGGAGCTCAGGAAGCTCTTTCTGCGAGTCACTGCGAAGGGGCGGCCCAGGAGCCTGGAGAAGCTATTTCCGTGCTATCCGGGCGGGCGGCAGGCGCGGGAGGGGCGTGGAGGTGGAGGCAGAGCAGAAGGCCCAGTGTTTGCTTTTATTTCATCCAACAGAAGGTTCTATTTGTGGAAGCGAACAGACGCTGGGGATTAGAGCTGGGAGGAGGCAGGAAAAGGAAAAAAAAAAAAAGCCACATTCACTACCACGCACAGGTCTTCCCCGGAACTACCGCGTGGGGGTGAATGACTGATAATGGAATTCATCACCTTCCCTCTCGCCCCTTCCTCCGGCTGTAGCCGCGACTCGGCGGCGCCCACAGCTCCACCGGGAGCTCCCCAAGTGCAAAGCCGCGGGGAGGTCCCACCGGAGTAAAGGCGTGACCGCTGGGTTGCAGCCAGCTGCCGGTGCGGAGCCCGGAGGTGCGCGAGCCGGCCGGGGAGCTGGAGATCCATTGTGTTGTGTGAATGATGAGCGCGCACCAATCAGCAGTCGCTTCGCCCCCGCCGCCCCGCCCCTCCCGCCCACTTCCCCGGGACCCTGACGTCACGGGAGCTTTTCCTCCGCCCCCTCCTTCGGCTACCAGCGCGGAGCCAGCGGGCTTGCGGTAGGGTGCGCGCAGCCTGCTGCCCAGCCTAGCCCGGGGGGCGTGTGTGCGCGCGCCCAAGACGGCCCAGGACGGTCCCACCTGCGCCCAGGCGCGCGCTGTTGGGAGCATCCCCAGGCCTCCGGCCACCCCCGCTGTCCCAGCTTCCAACTCCATTACCCCTCCCCCCCCCAGTCTCCTCCCTCCGCTCCGGTGACTGTGAGCCGGGCGACGGGGCCCGGAGTCGTCGCAGCCACCTCATTGCACAACCCGGCTTCCCAACTGTTTACACAGCCCGGCCTGTGAGTGTGTGTGTGTGTGTGTGTGTGTGTGTGTGTATACAGCGTGAGTCACTGGGAGGCGGAGGAGGTGGAGGAAAAGGAGAAGGAGTGCACTGGCCGGGATCAGTGCGGCACACACACTCATATTCAGTCACTCTCTCTGAGCGCGTCTCGCTCGCTCGCTCACACGCCGGGAGCCCAGGAGCGCGCAGGATCCCGAGCGGCGCGGAAAAAGTTGTGCCGGCTTTTACTCAAGACTAATTGCTTTGGGAAGTGCGTTTGCTCTCTGAAGCCGCCGAGCCTGCGGAATCCTGTCCTCAAGGCTCAGCACCCGGGAACTCGGGACGCCTCCACGTCCTGGACTATCCACAGCCTCGGCAACAATAGCTGCCCCCGCCGCCAGCGAGGCGCCTAGACCTAGTGCCTGCGGGGGTCTGGGGACCCCAACCGGCCTCCCGGGCTCAGACGTGTGGCCAGCGTGGTCCTCGTGTGCAACCCCAGCGTACAGGAACGGCTCTCGTTTTGCTCCTCTTGGGGGCCGATCCAAGCTCCATCTGCAAACTCCATCCCGAGGGCTGGAAGAAGTCGCCGCGCGGATCCGGGGATTTACAAAGCCGGGGCCGCTCCGGCCAGGGCCGCGATGCGGGTCGGTCCCGTGCGCTTTGCACTCAGCGGCGCCTCGCAGCCCCGCGGTCCGGCTCTACTGTTCCCGGCTGCCCGGGGTACCCCGACCAAACGCCTGCTGGACGCGGACGACGCGGCGGCTGTGGCGGCCAAATGTCCGCGCCTCTCTGAATGCTCGAGCCCCCCAGACTACCTCAGTCCCCCGGGCTCGCCCTGCAGCCCGCAGCCTCCGCCCTCCGCGCAGGGGACCGGCGGCAGCTGTGCGAGCGCACCCGGGCCCAGCCGCATCGCCGACTACCTGCTGCTGCCCCTAGCTGAGCGCGAGCATGTGTCCCGGGCGCTGTGCATCCACACCGGCCGCGAACTGCGCTGCAAGGTAAGCATCCTGGGGCGGGGGTTGCGGGCCTGGGTGGTCTACAGAAGTGCTTGGGGTTCCGGGCCACCCGGATCACGCTCCGGCCAGCGCTTGGGTTTGGCGGAGCAGATTAAGGGCGTTGAGTCGGATAAGGAGGCATTTTGGTCAGCTTCGCCTTTTTGGAGGTAGAGGGGTTTCCTGTGGAGTGTTAATGGTGAGGGTTCGGCGGTCTAGAGGAAGTGCAGGGTTCAGTTCTTTTTTATCTCTGTTCTTTTCTTTGGCGCTCAGTGTAGCTAGCGCGTGGCGTTCCATTTAAGTTTGGAATTGCAATGGATTCCAGGGCCATGCCATTGCCCTGCTCTCATCCCTCCCCTCCTCCCCCTGTCCTGGAAGGACGCCCTGCAGTGGGTGCCTCCTCGGGGCTTGGCGCAACTGGCCAGCTCTTTGCCGGAGGTTCATGGCATAGGCTCTGCGTAGACGGTGTCAGGCTTCTACCGAGGGGGTTCTTGAATTCCCTCTGGAACCAGAATACAGCCCACCCAGGGGAACAGTGGGACCGGGGGTGGAGGGGCTTAAGCCTGGGAGGGGCTTCAGGCCTGCGTAGGAGTGTGAAAAAACTCCCAGGGGCTCGCTTCCACTCGCTTTAGTTTGCGACCGACAATTTTCATTGCAATGTTAGATACGGGATGGCCCGGCTCGCCTGGAGAATGCGTAGTCGAGGACGCTTTGTGAGCCGGACACTCACACCTCCGGCCCACCTTGAAGTCCCATCGACTCCTTTCATTCTCCTGGAGTTAAAAGTAGCTCCTGGGTTTTCAGCCACTCACCTGAACCCGCCCCCCCCCCCCCCCCCCGACTCCCCGCTTGCTGCTGCCACCTACTGTCCACCCGCGTGAAATCTCAGATGCGTGGTCAAGCCCAGAGAAAGAAACTCTTTTCTTCTTGGTGGATGAGAACAGTTTTGGGAGAGAAACTTGTGTGGCGGGGTGGATGGGGCGCGGGGAGAGGGCAGCAGAGGGATTTTTTTTTTTTTTTTTTTTTTTTTTTTTTTTTTTTTACCCCCAGTTGGTACCAGAGCAGCCACCTCAGAGGTGGGGTGGGTCTGGGACATTGTGCAACCCCTTCCAGTTCCTCCGAGCAGATAATAGCTGAATCCAGATGGTGACAGCCCGTGTGTCACCATTTCCAGTTGCGTCTAGGATATGAGTAACCGGACTGAACAAAAGGCCCTTAAAGAGACCAGCAGCTTCTCAGAGGATTTGCTACCCATTCTGGGGGTGGGGCAATAGGGCGGGGGGGGGGGGGCGGGCGTGTAAACAAACATGAAAAAACGGCCTTTCAGAGGTGCCCATCCCCTCCTGTAAGAAAGGTAACTCAAGGCTGCTTCCACCTGAGTCACAACCATAGGCAGGTTGCTTAAGGCTGCCGTGTCAGTCTGTCCCCCCCAAGTCATCGGTTCCTTCTGACTAATGACAGCTCCTCCTGTTGGCTGCCTCTGCTTCCCCTTGGAGGCTGCAAAGTCACCAAGTTCCTTGACTGTGCTGGGCTGAGCCTTCTGGGTTTGCAGGAGACGCATGCAATGTTTAACTGTTGCTTTTCGCCCTTAGGGATGCTGGGGGGATACGTTCCATTAGTTACATACAGCATCATCTGTTAGGAAGAGCCGTATCAGGGAGCTGGGCTTGGTTCCCAGGAGCCGATGGCCCCTATAAGACAAAAGCATGTGTAGAAGGTGGTTCTTCCAATCATCCTATGGGACTTGGGAAGTTGCTAGCCCAGAGTTTCAAGGGTATCATAGCAGCTGGAGCTATGGTAGAGAGAACGGAGTATTCAAAAGTTGAACACTTCAGTGTAGCTTCATGTGGGACCTGGGAGGCAGGCAGCCCCTGACTTTCTGTCCCTTAAACAGGTCGCTTTCTCTCTCTGCTCTGCAGGTGTTTCCCATTAAACACTACCAGGACAAAATCAGGCCTTACATCCAGCTGCCATCGCACAGGAACATTACTGGCATCGTGGAAGTGATCCTCGGGGAGAGCAAGGCCTATGTCTTCTTCGAGAAGGACTTTGGGGACATGCACTCCTATGTGCGGAGCCGGAAACGGCTTCGGGAAGAGGAGGCCGCTCGGCTCTTCAAGCAGATTGTTTCGGCCGTGGCCCACTGCCACCAGTCGGCCATTGTGCTGGGGGATCTGAAGCTTAGGAAGTTCGTCTTCTCCACGGAGGAGAGGTGAGCAGCTGCCACAGCACCTCTTGTGGCCTCTTGGAACCAAAAATAAAATAAATACTAAAAAATAAAGGTACAGGTCACGCAGTTAGGTGCAAGCTGAACTCTAGGGCTCGGGTCTTTCCTGGTTTAGTATTAAGTCCTGCTTCTGGAAACTCATGGTCAAGCTTGGTTCATTCTCTGCTCTATTGGATGGAGTGTAGCGAAGCCTAGAGACACCTTGGTGTTTTTGTGGATACTGCCTGATGACCAGATGCCCTTTCCTGCTTCTGTCCCTGGCTCAGGCTTATTTCCTCTTGTCAGAAAGGTCAGACTTCTGGGGGGAAAAAGGTGTTCACCTGTCCTGGAATATATTAACTGCAAAAGGTGGTCAAATCCTTGCTCCCGTCAAGTGGCGCTCTCCTGTACCTAGAAGGCATTACAGAGCTAGTTAGGCTGTTGGTTTTGCAGAATTCCAGCCATCCCTATCACACTGCATTCCTGCTCTATTTCAGTCTGGGCACTCCCCCCCGCCCCCCCAGGCCCCGCAATAGTTTGCTCACATTCTCTGGTGAGTTTTTAGTCATCTCGTCAGCTCCATCTTCAGAAAATAACCACATTGAATAATAAATGGAAGTTGGCTAGCATGCACTGCTAAATATAGCCCTTGGCTTACCTCATAAAGGACGAGATGTGCTCGATAAGGGAATAAGGAGACATTAAGATTTGAAGTGGAGGTTTCACCAAGAGAATTCAGGAAGCTGTGCGAGATACATCATACTTCATTCTGTAGACAGTCTGCATCTGTGGTAGGAAGATGTAGACTGGAGGATTGTCCTGTGGGAGTGAGTTACTTTGCTGAATATAGTGACCCAGGGCTTGCCCTACCTGTTCACTTTTACCTTTAACTCCAGGGCCCCCTAAAAAGTCCTCAAAGTGTGAGTTTGTATCTGACCTTGCACTAACTATTGAAACATACCGATTAGCAAAGAGGAGCAAACTGTTTGCCGTGAAGAAGTGTTCAGTTCCTGGAACGTGCTTCTTTGATAATAATGGTGATGCCTTTTTTTTTTGAAACATGTGCTACACACCTCCTCACTGGCTTTTGAAATCTGCATTGCACAGGCCAGTGTCATGGGCATAGGGTTTGGTAACCCGAGGGTTAAGCAACGGCAGGCTGACGCTATTCATGTAACCAGCACAGGTGCAGGGTTTTAGTACTACAGGAGCCAATCAGAGGCAGGCAGGGTGGGTTGAGTCATATTTTCCGTTTACAGAACCAATGGGTATTTTACATAACACGGAGGTCATGCTGAGGACAGACCGAAGTTAGCACATGTATACTACACTCCAGGGAACAGGAAGACTGGGACAGAAAAAAAAGAAAGAAAGAAAGAAACCACCAGACCTTTGAGAGGAAAAGGAGTTGACCAAATGTTTGCGTGTAACTTCACAACAAGTGACTTACAGAAATAGGCCTGTTTCGGAGAAGCAGGCACCGGATATTAGAGGTGCCCTACATGGCTGTGGAGGAGCTAGGAGATGTGGGTGGCTGGTTCTCTATAAGGAGGCACCTGCAGCTTCGTAAGAGTTCCTCTGACCGAAGGTCTTCTAGACTACAGTTTCTTTCCATTATAGGCTAAGTTTCTGTCCTTTCCTTCACATTCATTCTCCATTGACTTCTTCCACAATGATTAGCCACAAAACAGAGACTCTCATATAGGATAAAGTGTACATGGATCTGCAGCCCTGGGGTGTTCAGGGGTCCTGTGGTCCTCCGATCCATCAGCCTCTTGTGTTTCTTAGCGTAACGTCTCTGTCTCGGCTACGTGTTCTTTAACAGTGAAGCAGCCTGATAAATGTAATCACGCATTCCTTGCAACTTTCCCATTGTGGTTATTGCAGCCGGGACTCGGGTGAACAAAGTTTCCTTGGTGTGGGCAGTAGTGTCGACTGGCTTGGGCAGTCAGTGTCATCGTAAGAGACTAGTGGCCTGTAGGATACAGAGGCCTTGCCCGAGGAAGGAGGATACATACATACGCTTGCTCCTCCCTGACAGCTTTTGTAGAACACGCCAGTCTTCCTCTGAAACCAGCTCTCCATTCCGCAATGTGAGCTCTGACCATTGTGTAACCCTATTAGGATATCTCTCACAAGCTCCAGCATCATGAATATTATTTGAGACTTTGCATCATACCCCTCCGCCCCGGGCGCTCTCAATACTTTGCAAATATTTATTGCAGTTTGTATTGGTTTGTGAAATCGCTAGTCTTGGGTGCTTGCAGGTCCAGCCAGCGCTTACTAGATGAAGGGGTAAATGACATTCCTGCGGCCTTGGCTGTTAGTGCCTGTGGGCACTGTTATTGGGAAGGCCTTGCTTTTCCATAGCAGCTGGTCTGGAAATAATCGCTCAATTTCTCTCCCACAGAACCCAGCTTAGGTTGGAAAGCCTGGAAGACACACACATAATCAAGGGTGAAGATGATGCGCTGTCGGACAAACATGGCTGCCCAGCCTATGTGAGTCCCGAGATCCTCAACACTACTGGGACCTACTCTGGAAAGGCAGCGGACGTTTGGAGCCTTGGAGTGATGCTCTATACGCTTTTGGTTGGACGATACCCCTTTCATGACTCAGACCCGAGTGCCCTTTTCTCCAAAATCCGCCGTGGACAGTTCTGCATTCCTGAGCATGTTTCCCCCAAAGCCAGGTGCCTCATCCGCAGCCTCCTGAGGCGAGAACCTTCCGAGAGACTCACAGCTCCCGAGACCTTGCTCCATCCCTGGTTTGAATATGTTTTGGAACCAGGGTATGTTGACTCAGAAACAGGAAGTTCGGACCAGATTGTTCCTGAGTACCAAGAGGACAGTGACATTAGTTCCTTCTTCTGCTAATCCAAAAAAAAAACCCTCAGAAACCTCATAATTCTCACACATGGCATTTCCATTTCTAATGGTGGGCAGGCCCTCTTACATGGTGCCACCCAGATTTGGAGATGGAGCACAATTGTCCCTATGGGTCTCAGTGTGGTGCCACCTCTCTGGGCTGAGCGATTTGATTTGAGCAGCGCACACACAGATGAGCTGCTCTGCAGAGGTGTCCGCTACTCGATGAACCATGACGACTGTCCCAGCGTCAGATACGAGGGTGTCACGTGTTTTGAAGCTAATGGAAGAGTATGGCCATCCCGCATAGTCAGGTGTAATTGAACTTGAACATTTGAATGGGGAGAGGAAGCCCATCCCCCAGTGGCATTTTAACAAGGTGGCCAATCGGTTGGGGCGACAAACCTGTCCTCATTGAACTTTCTTGGAAGGCTCCACTTGCTGCTGCGGTTTCTCTGACCAGAAGTTTGTCTTTTTTTTTTTTTTTTTTTTAACCCTCACCCTTGCTGTATACACTCGGCTATGATGGCTCCAGGGTCGGAACAGACTGAGAAGCTCCGGAGCCTGCCTGAACCCAGACTCTTCCCCCCAAGAGCTTGCCAAGACCTATGCAATAATGTTGCGCCCCCTCCCCACACCGTGGAACCTGTCCTCTGCAGCTATGAAAGCATTCTTGCAGCTAATTGTGGGAAACTGTTGGGAGATTCAAACTCCTGGCTGTTTCAGCACACTTGAGCTCGGTCGGGCAGCAATGTTTTAATTGGATCACTTGGTATCTATTAGCTCTTGAGGCTGTCGTCAAATATAGCATTTAGCCTTTACCCCTCGCCCCAAGACCGTCTCGGGGCAGAACATTTTGCGTATGAGGACAAGGGTGAAGAGACTCCCCACCCTGCTCTCTCAGGAGCATATATGAACCAATCGTCTTTGGGCTTCAAAGAAAGAGAATCTGAGACAAGTCTTGGAAGATTGTCAGACTAGTATTCAGAATGAAACTGAACACCGCCCTCCCCTGGGTATGCTGTGTCTCTGGCATCCAGAGTCTTCAGTTTCCCATCCTGGGCTCTCTTGGACCTTGAGTGTTGTGTGACTTGTGAATCCCTCCGTGATGCTGGCTCTGGAGGGACAGCGAACCTCGAAAACGTAGCTGGAAAGGACTGTAATGTTCATCCGATGCAAACTCTGCCTTCAAGCTGCCTACCAGAAATCCCCCCCCCCCCCCCCTTCAACTTCCACAGGTGGGAACCCAGCCTCGGCCCGCAGGCTTCTGGAGATGGAAACTTAACTCCTTGCAAGGAAGGAAGCTTCTTGGAGAAGCTGCCGGAAGTTGCATTTACAAAAAAAAAAAAAAAAAAAAAAGTACAGATGAAATAGCAGTCACTGTCTGGGACAGTGCTGAAACCAGGTGGTTTAAACGGGTAACAGAAATACTGTATTTTGAGAAATGGCACAGAAGCAGGCAGGCATCTTCAAGGGCTATGCCTAGGCAGACTACTAACGTTGTGAGAATACCGTGTATACCTCACGTACTGTGTACTTTATATTTGTACATACATTTTACCTTTTATACCTATGTCCAGTTGTTGTCGTTTGGCTCTGAGGCTTGTTTCGTCGTCTGTGTCTGTCTGAGGAACCTGTGTGTCCAGAGCCACGTGAAATGTGAATGGTTGTCGGCAATACGACCTTGACGGGACGGTGGGACTCGGGGAGGAGCAGGGTTAGCTAGGACCTCTCTTAGGGTTACCCAGCTCTTGTGTCTGTGAGACAGTCCCTGGCTGAGGACTTGGGGCTGGCCTGGGCGTTCGCCTGGACAGCGTGGAAACACTAGGTCTCCTGTGCGCGTGTGGAAAGGTGACAGTGCCACACTGTTGCTGACTTGTAGAGAACTTTTAATAAATTTGGTTTTCGTAAAGAAAATGCGCTGAGTCTCCTTTGTATGCGCTCTGCCTTCCTGTGGCTGTGCCGGGCCCACAAGGACATTTTGGCTTTAGGGGTTTTAGTGTCTCACTGAAGAGAGGAGAATCAGGCAGATGTGGTTTGGTTTTTGTTTGTTTGTTTGTGTTTTTGGACAGAGTCTCATTGTGTATTCCTGGTTGGCATGTAATTTGCTATGTAGACTAGGCTGGCCTTGAACTCAGAGAGATCTCCCTGCCTCTGGGATTAAAGGCACGTGCTATTATACCTGCCTGGAATCTGCTTTTTTGTGTGTATCATGGAGCATGCGCACTTTAATGGACAGGACCCATTTGCAAAATGAGGTTGGTGTGTGCTGTGGGCTGGGTTGGAAGTGTTGGAGGGGAGTATAACGTGGTTTTTTTTTTTTTTTTTTTTTTTCCCCGAGACAGGGTTTCTCTGTGTAGCATTGTGCCTTTCCTGGAACTCACTCTGTAGTTCAGGCTGGCCTCGAACTCACAGAGATCCGCCTGCCTCTGCCTCCCGAGTGCTGGGATTAAAGGCGTGCGCCACCACCGCCCGGCTGTGGGTTTTTGAATTGAAGAATTGGCTGGCTTTTGACAGGCATTGACGGTTCACATCTGTCTTGTCACCCCAATACTTTGGAAGTTGAGACAATTCAAGACCAGCCTGGGATGTATAGCAAGAATGTCTCAAAAACAATAAAAAGAATCCTCTGGCTTTTAGTGTTTTAGGTTTAGGGAAATGGAGAAACTATGAACACCTAAGAAGAATGTCACAGGTCTCCAATAGAATTTTACTACCTTCGTTGATCTTGGTAGAGAGAGGGTCATGTAGGTTCCAGAAGACACCTACCCCTCCAACTCTAGACCTAATTATAGTAAGAATAATGACATTTCTTTGCATTCCTGTCCACTCTGTAAGTATAAATATGAAAACAAGGAAAGGCTGCTTAGAAAACATTGACCTGGGTCACAGAGTTAAGGAAGATGGCTGGACTAGGTTCCTAGCTTCAATGTGTCTTCAGAATCTCTTAAAGCAAATCAGACTGCTTAAACCTGTGAGCAGAGAGTAGGGGAGCGCTCACAAGTCTCCTCCCCAAGCTGAGGCCCTGCCGATGGTTGGTGGCCCCATGCCCATGGACAGTGCAAACTGGAATCTGGGCCATTAAAAAAGAAGAGAGGAAGTTGGGAGGGCATCGGCGGGACACTGATGGTACAGCTAGGGAAGAAGTGGGAGGCGAGTGTCATCAAAATACATGCAAGTCGAGTATGCAATTCTCGTAAGTTAATAAAAACACATTTTACAAAGCAAGCAAAGCCACAGGGCTAGGGAAATGGCTCTTTGAAAGTGGGTACCCGCTACCAAGCCTGACAACCTTAATTTGATTCCCACGATCCACCTGGGGAGAGAAGGGAAGGGACCTGTAAGTTGTCCTTGACCACCATACCCTGCTGTGTGTAGTACAAGTCACCAGACCCCATGTACAGTGAATTCTCATGACAAAGACAGATCCAGAACCTAGAACAGGACCTGGGTTCCCTCAGGCTCTGTCCATGCCTGCTTGGCACTGATTTCCAAGGCGCCCGCTAGGATACACTGTTCCTTGGTTTTTTTTTTTTTTGTTTTTTGTTTTTTGTTTTTTTTAAATCATTTACTTATTTGAGACAGGGTACTACTGTTTTCATCCAGACTGCTTTCAAACCCAGTCCTGTCTCAGCCTCCCGAATGCTGGGATCACAGTGTGGTCGCGCTACCATGCCTGGTTCATGAGATACATTTTTTTTTTTAATAAAAGACTATTTTTTTTGAGACTTTCATACATAAATACTGTATTTACATCATTTCTACTCCTCTTTATCCCCCAATCCCTCTTGTGTCCTCCTCACTCTCTTCTCAAATTCATGATCTTTTCTTGAGTTATTTTTAACATACACACATGTGTGTGTATATACACATAAACACAACCTGACGAGTTCCTTCCGAGTTGTTCCTCTGTGTGTGTGTTTAGGGCTGACCGCTTGGGATCGGATAGCCCTAGAGAGACTGATTTTCTGGGTAGATAAAATTTTAACTAAACATAGCTGTGAAGCATGACTGCCAGCTCCGGGCCCACATGGAAAACTGGGCGGAAGTGCCAGGTAGCACCTTTGTGCCCTTTGCCAGCATTAAGCTGGAGGTAAGTTGGAAAAGCAGACAGACCCATGGTATCAAAGTCGCTGTAGCATGGGCCATGCGACTCGGGAACCACAAAGAACGGAGAAAGCACAAAACGTCAGAAGCCATGTGGGGCATGAGCAAACGGCTGGGGAGCTGGCCAAGTGAGGTGGTGCATTCCTCTAATCCCAACACTTGGGAAGCTGAGGCAAGAGGATCAGGAGTTCAAGGCCAGCCTCAGCTACAATAGCAAGTCCGAGGCCAGGCTGAGCTACATGAGACCCTCAACTCAACCTCTCCAAGTAAAAAAAGAAATCTATAAAAACAAAAAACGAAACTAGGAAAAGAGCTGGTCCTGGCCTCTCCGTGAACAGGACCTTCAACCCTGAGTTCCCGGAGAACCCAGGACCAATGCTGCAATGCCTCCGTGCTCCAGTGAACCCAGACTGGCTTGGTGCAACTCCTTGGGCACACACAGAGTGAATACTTTGGACTTCCCTAGCTTTAATCTGCGGATTTCAAAACACTGCAAGCAATTAAGGTTACAACACCCCTTTGTACTGTTGTTACATGTATCAGAGAGAAATATGGGTCAGGATTGGCCAGGCTGACATGTGATACCACAGACGCATACATTTAATCTCCTGAGAACAGATCAGGGGGCACCTGCACCCCGCTGGATGAGAGAAGGTTGCCATCATGAGTGGCCATTGCTTTTATTTTCTCTGGTGCCCCTTATGTATTTGACATTTGAGTAGGTTACAACACCGCAATATCATGCTATCTATAAGTCTTGGAATGGTGTGTGTGTGTGGTAGCATAGGCTGACACTGAACTCAGTCCTCCTGCCTCAGTCCTATGATGGCTTGGGTTCACAGGTGTGTGCCATTACACCTGTGATTTCTTGAAGTTTTACTCTTTCCCATCACTTTTATTCACCACATCCTTTCTAGAAGCTTCCCTCCTTTTGTGTGCACACCAATTGAGTGAACTAGGCAAGTCAAATATTTCCCTATTATATGGTTGAGAAAATGAAGGCTCAAGTGTCTTTCAGTAGCTGCTCAGGAGGAGCCAGCTCATAGCTAGGCTATGAACTTGGCCCATTAGACTCCATACCTACTGTTCTCAGCCCGCGTACCACAATGCTGTCTCCTGGTAACAAATGACAATGAAAAGTGTTTTTGAAACAATCCAAATGAGGAGTCTTCAGCTCTGTCAATATCTTCAAAACTGATCTGGTATGTTAGTCAATAAACATGGAAGCATTAGTCAAAATGAGGCCTCCACCATTCACTCAACAAGCATGTATTATATACCTACCCTGAGCTAGACACTGTGGAGGACCTTAGGAAAATGTGGCTGAGACTCAGTGCTAGCTGGTTAGGAGAACTCCAAGCGGCCATGACTGCTTGCCCCTGTCACTTAACACAGTGCCTACCGAAGGGGAAGGTCAAATGCCACGGATGGATGAGAGGTGGATGGATGGAGGGAGAGCTTCCAGCCACTCAGAGCCTAGTGGGCCTCCATGTCGGAGAACCATGAGCATCAAGGTAGAGATCGTGGGACCATGGCCTCGTCCCATGTCTGAACACTTGGCTGTTCCTATTGTCTTTAAGCAGGAGTGACATTGTTTGATTTCTTTGGTCCCTTCTGCTGTTGTTTTGTGATTCTGTGGAAACAGGTCCTCTACCATCCTTGCCAGAGTGGCTGTGGGAACAGCCCTGTGCTTCCTTTCAAAACCAGACCCAGGCTGGGCGCTGGATCCCTTGCCCACTTTCCTCCCGGATGAGGAAAGGTGTTGTAGCAATGAAGGTGATGGAATTGGCTTTTCAACATGGCTTTGGCTGGGAAAGGGAGGACAAATGCATAGTTAATCATCCGCTCCTCCCAGAAAGTAAACAAACAAGGAAGCAAAGGGGGCCGATCCCAGCACCAACCCCTGGGAACCAGCACGGGAGCCTTCAGCCCGTTCCTTAATGATCTCAACTGCAATGACTTCACAGTTCCTGGAAGAGGGGGAAGAACCAGCAGCAGCTCAGTATCTAGCAATCATGAGGCCTCGGGTTGGATGCCCAGTACTGCACGAGCAGGGCTTGGTGATGGATGCATGTGCGTCAACCCGGCACTCAGAAGTTCAAGGACATCTGTCACTACATAAGGAGTTCAAGGACAGCTTGGGACCCTTGAGACCCTGTTTCCAAAATAAGAAAAATGGTAGAGGAGGGGGGTCACAGGGACATGGCTTCGTGGTAAAACCACTAGCTTCTGAAGCCCCATGACTGAGTTTGACCCCCAGAACCAGCACCAGAACCCAGACACTGTAATCTCCTATGGCAAGATGGGAGGTAGGGGCTGCAGAACCTCTGTGAGGCTCATAGGTGGGCTAGCCTGGAGTGGTGGAGAACCTCTGTGAGGCTCATAGGTGGGCTAGCCTGGAGTGGTGGAGAACCTCTGTGAGGCTCATAGGTGGGCTAGCCTGGTGTGGTGGAGAACCTCTGTGAGGCTCATAGGTGGGCTAGCCTGGAGTGGTGAGTATCCCCGCCAGTCATGCAGGAGACGGGAGTTCGATTTCCCGACAAGGAGCCAATGTTGTATTTTAAAAATGGCAGGAAGGTGTCACACCGTACAACAGGGCCCACGTCGGAGGTTTATTGAGGGGAGGGAAGAGAAGGGGCAGAGACTGGTCCCTGGGGATGAGAGCGAAAAGAAGAGAAAGAGAGAGAGACAGGAGGTGTGTACAAGGCTCACCTTTTATAGGGAAACGTAGCAAATGCTCTAAGGGGGTGCTCTTAGTGGCTGCAGCTGAGGAAGAGCCTGTCAGGACCCTAAGGGCAGCCCAGTACAGATGCCTCAATGCTGACACACAGCACAGCGGCAGAGACAAGAGAGAGATTCTTCCCCCCAAACAAGGTGGGGTATGGATGTGGTGGCGCAGGCCCTGAATCCTAGCGCTTGGGAGGGGGAGCTTAATCCAAGCACTTGAGAGGCGGAAGTGGGCAGCTCTTTCAGTTTGAGGCCAACCTGGACTACATAACAAGTTCTAGGCCAGCAAGGGCAACATTGTGAAAGCCTGTCTCAAACAACAACAACAACAGATCGAAAAACGATAAAAACCAACAAAACAAAAACAAGGTGTTGAAAGGCAAGAACCCACTTACACATGCCTGTACTTAGACAAATACGTACAGACAGATAAATAAAACAGAGAGCGGGGAAGATGGTTAGAGCGCACGGTATAAAAGCATGCAGACCCGAGTTTGAATCCACAGCCCCTACATTAAAAAAAAGTCAAGCAGAGTGTGCATTCCTGTAACACCAGCATCGTGGGATGGAGACAAGTGGATCGTGGAAGCTCAGTGGCCAGCCAGTCTAGCCAAAACGGTGAGCTTTAGGATTAGTGAGAGACCCTGTCTCAATACAATACGGTAAAGAGTGATGGAGGAAGACCCTGAACATGCATAGGCATGCGCACTTGCGTGCTAACATGCACGCATACCCTTTGTATATGTAAAAACCAGAAAGAAGATAAAAGAGGAGTCGGTGGGGGAAGGGGAGGAGGAAAAGAAGAGGAAGAAGAGGAGGAAACAGCAGCATCAGAAGAAATAATCACCCCTTGTTTGCTTGTATGTTTGCCAGCTGTTTATAGAACGGACCAGTTCATTTCCTCGGAGACCCCGTTGGAGGGGACGAGACGCAAGGCTGGAGAGTGGCCAGGGTCTCACAGCCACATAGGTGAGATGTCAGGTTTGCAGGGTTGGAGAGCTCTGTCCTTGTCTGTCCTGGCCTTGGCTGGTTGGTTCTAATTTGCTAGGCTAGCAAGACCACGTCCCTTTCTTTCTTTTTGCTGGTGGTTTTTGTTGGCTTCTCTGTGCCACGCTAGGCTGGTATTGGTGTGGGTCCAGGGCCCGTCCCCAGCATACTAAAATTTCAGCTAAGTAGTTCACGTGAATTCACTAATGGTTACTCCCAGTACCCTCCCAGGCAGACTTCGGTCACCTGCCCTCTGCAGCTGAAGAGAACAGGCTCAGAGAGAGAGTAAAGCATTGTGCTAGAGTCGCACAGCACAGTATCTATCTGATGACAATACACCCAGGTCCCTTGGTGAGATGGCCGGCTTCCGTTTCCAGAGCTGGGAGGGGACTTCGTAAGCAGGACAGTGTGGTACCTGGAACTGAAAAAGGACATTAGTAATAATGAAAGGCAAATAGTCTGAGCCAGGCCTGGTGGCACAGGTCTGTAATCCCAGCTATGTGGGAGGCTAAGGCGGGAAGATTTAAAGTTCAAAGCCGAGGTGGACTATAGCAAACTCAAGGCTGACCTGGACAGCTGAGCAAGACCCTTTTTCAAGACGTAAAGTAAAAAGAGGGCTGGAATGGTTGATGTTCACAAGGCCCTGGGTTCAAAAACAAACACAATTAGTCTGATTTAAATCTGGAGTTCGATGAGTAACAATCCCGTGTCATGTTCTCTTGGTTGGGACAAATTAACACGAAATAGTCATCAGGGAAGAAACTGAGTGGCAGCGAACTTTCTTTGTAACTTTCCTGTAATCCGAAATTATTACAAAATCAGAAGTTCATTTTAAAATAGGTTTAACTAACCAGGCGTGGTGGTGCACGCCTTTAATCCCGGCATTTGGGAGGCAGAGGCAGGCGGATCTCTGTGAGTTCAAGGCCAGGCTGGTCTACAGAGGGAGTTCCAGGACACCAGAGCTACATAGTGAGACCCTGTCTCAAACAAACAATAAAAAAAGGTTTAGCTCACACTTCCCCTGTTTTGAGCCAGGGGAAACCAAGGTTTGAGGCCTAGACGTCACAGCCAAGCACCAGCTGCTTCTGACCGACACCCAGGCTCTCCTGAAGGCTGGTGGTGTGTGTGTGTGTGTGTGTGTGTGTGTGTGTGTGTGTGTGTGTGTGTGTGCGCGTGTGCGTGTGCGTGTGCGTGCGTGTGTGTGTGTGTGTGTGTGTGTGTGTGTGTCAGTGGGTTGACCTTCCAGGATGGGACTAGAGACGGAGGAGGTGGCACCTCCTTGCTCTGTGTCAGAAACCTTTCTGCTCCAGGACACAGCACTTTGGTCTGACCTTTGGGACGGTGACTACAGTAATGACTCCTGTGTCCTTTTCTAGTCACCACGCTCCTGCCCTGGCCCAGCCCTTGGTTTGGTGTCCAGCCCCGATGCACACTCATGCACTCTCATTCTTACCTCGTTAGCTGGCTGAGGCTGGTGTGACCCGAGAGCAGACTTGGCCTGGGCTGGTCCAGGAAGGGACCTGGGTGTGAAGGCTCAAAGGCATTTCTCATCGCGGCTCCAATCTGAGGGCTTGCTGGGTCCCTGGGAGGTGGAGACGTCCCAGAGCCCACTCCCAGTTTTAAGATTGAAGAAGGGAGACGTACAACTGGCAAGGCCAGCCAAAGCTCAATTTGTGTGTCCGTCTGTCTGTCCTTCCTCCCTCTCTCCTTTCCTTCCTCCCTCCCTCCCTCCCTTCCTTCCTTCCTTCCTTCCTTCCTTCCTTCCTTCCTTCCTTCCTTCTTTCTTTCCTCTTCCCTTCCTTTCTGTCTTCCCCCTCTCTCTGTATCTCTCTTCTCTTCCCTCTCCTCTTCTTTCTCTTCTTTTTCCTCCTCATATTCTTTCCTTCTTCTCTCTCTCTTCCTCCTTACCCCCTTCTTTATTTCACAGGGTCTGACACTGTCACTGGCAGAATCCACTATGTAGTTCTGGCTGGCCTTGAACTCTCAATGTCCTCCTGGCTCAGCCTCCTGAGTGCTGAGAATACAGGTGTGTGCCGTCATGCCTGGCTGCGATTTTCTTTCTCAATAGCTGAAGGTAGAGTTGCTTTCTGAGCCGGCACTGGCTGATGTAATTTCCACTTCTGCAATGGGGAAGTGAATTTTGGGTGACACTTCACAGACAGCCCCCCAGCTCTTAGCCTGCTCTAGATACCATGCTGGATAGCCTGTGACTGACAGGCTCCACATGACTGTGAGTACTCTGTCTGCCATGGTTGGAGGCAATTTGTTTTGTTTTGTTTCTTGAGACAGGGTCTTGCTACATATTCCCAGTTGTCCTAGAACTCACTGTATAGACCAGGATGGCCTAGAATTCACAGATATCCACCTGTCTCTGCCTCGAAAGTACTGGGAATAAAGAGGTGTGTGTGTGTGTGTGTGTGTGTGTGTGTGTATTTTTTCAAGACAGGGTTTCTCCGTGTAGTTGTAGTTTTGGTTCCTCTCCTGGATCTCACTCTGTAGACCAGGCTGGCCTAGAACTCACAGAGATCCGCCTGGCTCTGCCTCCCGAGTGCTGAGATTAAAGGCATGCACCACCCGGCTATAAAGGTGTATTTTTAAAGCGTGGTTCATGTATATAATTCTGTAAGGTATGGATCCTGGTCAGCTTCATTTACAGGTAAATATTAGAGAGCTCAGAGAGTTCAAGGAATTTACTGGACACTACACGGCAAATCACAGGGAGCAGAACATGAAGGGTCTCAAGAGAATGGAGTCTCCCTTTGAGTCCATTTTCATGTTTATTTACTTTTTTAGATTTACTTATTTAAGTGCATATGTACCATTGTTTCGCCCTCATGTATGTATGTGTACCACATGTGTGCCTGGTGCCTGTGGAGACCGGAAGAGGCCGTTGGAACCCCTGGAACTGGAGTTACAGATGGTTGCGGGCTACCACGTGGTTTCTGGGAATTTAACCCAGATCCTCCTCAAGAGCAACAAGTGCTCTAAACTACCCAGCCATCTCGGCAGCTCACATTTTCATGCTTTATCAGCCATCCAAGTCCTGTCATGCCGGTCTACCTATACAGAGTGCCAGACTTCTCTGAAGGGGTGTGGTGGAGGGGAGGCCCTTGACACCCCTGAAGTTGGACATGAAGAAAGTACTTGATCTTTTGGGTTAGAGAGAGAGAGAGAGCGTGGGTGGATTTCAAATCCCAGATCTGTCCCTAGCCACCTCATGACCTGGAAAAGTCATGCAAAGCCTATGGGCCACAAGTACAACAATCTCCCTTGTAGGGCTGTGCCTGGGGGGTTGTAGGAAGGATTCTGCAGTGCAGGTCTCTGAACATCCAGGCTCAAAATTCAGACAGCCCCAGGGGGGGTGGGGAGACAGCCCCAGGGGGGGTGGGGAGACCCCAGGCTGGAAGACAAACAGACCTGGACTTGAACCCCAGATAGAGGCTTATTTTGCTCTGCGGCCTTCAACAAATCGCAACCCTTCTCTGAGGCGTCCTTTCCTCAACAAGTGAAATGGGCGTGTGGTGATGAGGACTGTCACCTCCACCCTCCCTCTTTGTGCTGTCCACCTGGGCTCGGAGAGTGCCAGAGCCGGAGTATTGGCTTCCGCGGTCAGCTTGAAAGGATGGCTGTGGCACGGAGCAGAGCTCATCGGCCACCACGGTCCACGGGTCAGCCTTGCGGGCTGCCCGTTGACTGCAGCTGTCCTTCTGTCTGGCTCTTCTCACCTTATGCAGCCGTCAGCACCCCTCTTGTGTCAGAACGTACCCCTCCTCTGGCAGAAGAAGGAGACTTGAGGTCCCCAACTCCCAATTGGTGCCTGATTTGAAAGCAAAGGCCTTGAGCAAACCAGGAGGGTTGGGGGTCCAGACCCATCATAACCCCAGGTTCTACTGAGGCGGAGAAGCCTGGGGTCACAGAGGCCAATAGTTTGGAGTACGCCTCTATGACTTTCCACCACCTGCCTCAAGCCTCCTTATCTGTGAGACGTGCAATAAGAATTCATGAAATATGTTCCAAATGGCAAGAAGTGTGTTTGGCCCATGTTCCTTATAAACAGGTCAAAGCCAAGTGTTCCTTCTATTAAAACTGCACATTGATGCACACGTCCATGGTCTGTAGTTCCCATCGCTTTGCAGGCTGAGGCAGGGCAATCTCAGCATGACCATCCTGCTTCCCAGTGTTGGAACAACAGGCTTATGTGGTGCCTGGGGGCAAGCTAGGGCTTTGTGTGTGCTGGGAAAGTACTCTACCATCCAAGCTAGCCCTAGATCCTTGGTTTGTTACGTTCTTGACATGTAGCCCCAGGTGGCCTTGAACTCGGGGTAATACTGCTGCAGGAGTCTCTTGAACGCTGGGAAAACAAGGGTGTGCCACTACGCCTTGCTTAAGCCCCAGAGTTTGAGACCAGCTTGGGCAACATGACTAGAAGCCTCCTGCTACCCCTGCCCCTTTTAAAGTAAAGTAAAGAAATAAAAATAAGAAGAAAGATGGTGGTGGCACATGCCTTTAATCCCAGCACTCAGGAGGCAGAGGCAGGCAGATCTCTGTGAGTTCGAGGCCAGCCTGGTCTACCGAGCGAGTTCCAGGACAGCCAGGACTACACAGAGAAACCCTGTCTCCAACAACAACAACAACAACAACAACAACAGAAAAACAGGAGAGAGGAAGAAGGAAAGGAAGGAAAAGGTAATGATCAGGGCATCTCAGGTGTGGGGTGGGGCCCCAGTCAGGAGGCAGAGCCTGTTCATCAGGGCTGGGTGGCACGGGAGCCCCTGCATTTCCAGCCAACTCCTGGGTGAGGCTAGTGCTGCTGCTGGCCTGAGAACCTCCAGCAGCCTGGGGAGAAGACCCAGGAACAGAGGCTTCATCTCAGCTGAGAGGAGCTAAATCCTGAAACCCAGACTATTTGGGGCACAGCAGGAGGGGGAGCACACGAAGAGGAACTGTTACAATCATAGCCACTGGAGCAGGATTGGCGGCCTCCTCCAGGCTATCATCATCTCCATCGGATTGAAGACTTGGATGCTGTCCCGGTGTGACGGCGCATCCTTGTAATCCAGGCAGCGGGATTTCTGTGAATCTGAGACTACTGTGAGGTCAAGGCCACCCTGGGAACAACAGACAAAAAGGACTTGGATGCTAAGCGGCTTGTTACATAGGCACGGGTGTGGCTTTTTAAGACTGGCATCTTTCTGTGTCCCAGAAGGCAAGGGCAGAAGCCTGAGGAGGAGGCAAGCCACCTCCCCTGTCTGGATCCGACTTTCCCATGTGCACAGTAGGAGGCCTGGGTGCACATGACCTCCAGGCTCCTTCCCCAGCCTTCTGCTGGAACAGTCTGAGCAGTCTGTGCTGGCTCAGCACACCCTTGGCTTCATCCCCGCTCTGCTTCCTGAAGTGGTGCTGACGTCCTGGATGCAGACATATCCGTTTTGTCCTGTCAAGCTAGGAACTAGCCGAGTTACTGAACAGGCCATCTGCCCAGCAGTGGGCGGAGCCCTGGAGGGGTGACCAGAGTAAAATCCAGCACTTGGGCCAGACAGAGCGTTCCTCCACACCCCAGAGGCGAGCCTTTCAGCAGCCCTGCAGGTAGAGACAGCCGCTGTGTCAGCTCCGAGCCATGCGGAGTCTAGTTCCACCTGGAGTCCCCTCCGTTAGCCTTAGCCCCACTGGGCCCGAGAGTTGGAGGGATCCAATTGACATTCACAGGTGACATCCACAGGTACCTCAGGGCACACACAGCAGAGGCTAGAACCTGGCAGCGTTTCTGCAGAGCAAATGCTTGGAGCTAAAACCTCTGGCCTGGAATTCCAGGTCTGACACTCCTGACAGGAAATTCAGTCTCCCTGTTCTTCAGTTTCTGTATCTGTGAAACACCTTTACAAAAACACCTGACGCAAGCCACTCCCCAAATCCACTACAATGACTTGTTTTTGTTTGTTTGTTTGTTTTGCTCTCAAGACAGGGTTTCTCTGTGTAGCCCTGGCTGTCCTGGAACTCGCTCTGTAGACCAGGCTGGCCTCGAACTCACAGTCTTGCCTCTCAGCCTCTCATGTTCTGGATAACAGATATGCACCACCACTGCACTATTTTGTTTTGGTGAGCTTGACACAAACTGGAGTTACCTGGGAAGTGGGAACCTGAATTAGAGAATTGTTTCCATCAGACTGGCCTTCCATGTACTTGTGCATGGCCCTCTATACCACTTTCTCTCTCTCTCTCTCTCTCTTCCTCTCCAGTGCCGGGATTAAAGGTGTGTGCCACCACTGCCTGCCCCAAAGTTTTATATTTTTATATAACTAGCCAAAATATTTAGTTTTCTTTCATTTTCTGTTTTAAGAATTTTGACCTAACCTAAAATTATAAAATTTTATTTTATGCTTATTTTCTTCTAAAATTTTTTTTATAGTTTTGTTGTTTTCATAGTTCTTTCTTTTACTAATTGTGTGTGTGTGTGTGTGTGTGTGTGTGTGTGTGTGTGTGTGTGGAGGAGGGGGGAGAGGGGAGGGGAGAGAGAAGGATAGATCATAGCCCACACTAGCTTGTAATTCTCTAGTGGCTGGGCAAGGCTGGCCTAGATCCTCATATGCTCTGGGATGGAAGACAGACATTCAAAGGATTCCATAGTTTAGGGTTTTGCATTTTGGTTGGTCTCGTGTGCATTCCAAGTTATTTTTATACATGACATGAAGCAAGCTCAGGGATTATTTCTGAGATCCATCATCTCACTACAGCAGCAAGATTCTCTTCCCAGAGAGTGCATTGGTTAGTTTTATGTCACATTGACACAAGCTAGAGTCATTTTGAAAGAGGGAACCTCAGCTGAGAAAATGCCCCCACCAGACTGGCTTGTGGTATATTTTTCTTGATTGATAATTGACGTGAGTGATGGACTGTTACCTAGAATGACAAGTCAAATAATCCTCAAGTTGCTTTTGGGTCATGATATGTTTTCCCTTTTATTGAAATTAGATGGTTTTTTTCCTCACACAATACTTTCTGATTACGTTTTCCCCTCCTTCTGAGTCCTCCCAGTTTCTCCCTACCTCCCCTCCCATCCAGATCCATTCCCTTTCTGTCTCTCAGTAGAAAACAAAAAGACTTGTAATGAGTAATAATAAAATAAAATAATATAATAATATAAAACAAACGCATTAGAATTGGACAAAATGAACAAACAGAAGAAAAAGAGCCCAAGGGAAGGCACAAGAAACAGAGCCCCACTCATTTGCACACTCAGGATTCCCATTAAAAAAAAAACTTAACTGGAAGCCATAATATATACGCAAAGGACCTAGTGCAGACCCATGCAGACCTTGTGCATGTGGCCTTAGTCTCTGTGAGTTCAGATATACTTTGATCATGTTGATTTAGAGGGCCTTGTTATCTTGGTGTCCTCCATCCCCTCTGGCTCTTACACTCTTTCTTCATCCTCTTCTGCAGGATTCCCTGATCCCCGAGGGGAGAGATTTGATGGAGATATCCTAATTAGGCTAGTTCCAAAGTCTCTCATTCGCTGTATAACATCTGGCTGTGGGTATCTATATTTGTTCCCATTTGCTACAAGAGGAAGCTTCTCTGATGATGACTGAGCAAGGCACTGATCTATGAACATAGCAGAATGTCATTAGGAGTCATTTTATTTCTGGTTTCTTTTTTCTTTCTGGAACAGTAGTAGTAGTTGGTTTTAGCCTAGGTCCCTGGGCTATCCGTCCAGTCTCAGATTCTTGTTGGGTATATGTTCCGTCACATGGAGTGGGCCTTAAGTCAAATCAGATATTGGTTACTCCTACAAGCTTTGTGCCACTATTGCCCTAGTATATCTTACAGGCAGGACACCATTGCAGATCAAAGGGTTTGTGGCTTGCTTGATGTTTGTTTCTCTTTGAGTCGTGTGCAGAGTACTTCCTTTATAGAACACAAGAGTGAAGGCTCCATGTAGGCACTGGCTTGACTTCTCCATGTTCATTGAGTTGTGTAGGTGTTGTTTTAGGTGACGGGGCCTTGCCATCAGTTTGTGGAGAGCAACCTATAGTTTTGGCAACAGCCTGGGTTGTTTGGGGGTTTCCATGGGACTCCTTTGGCCAACAACTCAATTCAGTGTAACCCAATCCCATGACTGGAAGCCTCATTTGGTGACAAGAGATGGCCAGTTAGGATTGTGTCTCCTTATTTGTGATTTCATTTAGATAGCCTTCACATATGTATTTTAGGAAGCTTCTTCAGTATTAGGTTTCCATACTACCCCTCAAATGGCCCTTAATTTAAGCTGTCTCTCCTCATATTTTCTCCCTTGTCTCCATCTCCCCTCCTCCTCCCCACTTGATCTAGCTCCCCCATTCACCTATAACTATTTATTCTATTTCCCCTTCTTAATGGGATCTATATATTCTCTCAAGTCCCTAACTCTATATCTACCCTCTGTGGTTCTAAGGATTGTATGTGGTTATCACTGACTTAACAGCTAATATCCACATAAATGAATACATACCAGATTTGTCTTTCTGGATTCAATCCATTTACATGAACATTTCATTTTTTTAAGTGGCTGAATAATAGCCCATTGTATAAGTATATACATTGTAGCTGAAGTTTTCCTGGTCCTGCCTGGCCCATGGTCAGGACAAATCTCTCTCACCTGCCAGTCCCGCAGCTGCTCAGACGCAAGCAAACACATGGAGACATATATTACTTATAAACTGTATGGCCGTGGCACGCTTCTTGCTATCTAGTTCCTATATCTTAAATTAACCCATTTCTATAAATCTATACCTTGCCACATGGCTCGTGGATTACCGGTATCTTACATCATGCTTCTCCTGGCGGTGGCTGGCAGCATCTCCTCCTTCTGCCTTTCACTTCCCAGAATTCTCCTCTCTGTTTGTCCCACCTATACTATACTTCCTGCCTGGCTACTGGCCAATTAGCGCTTTATTTACCAATCAGTCATAGCAACACATTTTCACAGCATACAGAACATCCCACAGCTATACATTTTCTTTATTCATTCTTCTAGATCATTTTAAATTTCTGGCCATTATGAATAGAGGAGCAATGAAGGTGGTTGAGCAAGTGTCCTTGTGCTAGGATGAAGTATCCTTTGGGTAGATGCCCAAGAGTGGTATAGCTAGATCTTGAGGTAGGCTGATTCCCATCTTCCTGAAGAAGCTCCATACTGATTTCCATAGTGGCTGTGCAAGTTTTCACTCCTACCAGCAGTGGAGGAGTGTTCCCCTTATTCCATGTCCTCACCAGCATGAGCCGTCACTTACTTTATTGATCTTAGCCATTCTGATGGGTATATGATGAAATCTCAAAGTTGTTTTGATTTGCATTTCCTTGATGGTCAAGGATGTTGAACTTTTCTTTAAGTGTTTCTCGGCCATCTGAGTTTCCTCTTTTGAGAATTCTGTTTAGATCTGTAATCCAGCTAATTACTGGGTTATTTGTTTTCTTGATATCTAGTTTTTTGAGTTCTTTATATTGGATATTAGCCCTCTATTGGATGTGTAGTTGGCAAAAATATTTTTTCATTTTGTAGGCTGCCACTTTGTCCAAATGATGGTGTCTTTTGCCATGCAGAAGCTTTCCAGCTTCATGAGGTCCCATTTATTGTTTATCTAAGTACCAATGTACTAATGTGTGCTAATGGTGTTCTGTTCAGAAAGTCTTTTCCTGTGCCAGTGATTTCAAGGCTGTTACTCACTTTCACTTCTATCATGTTCCATTTTTATGTTGAGATCTTTGATGCATTTGGAGTTGAGTCTTGTACAGGGTGATAAGTATGGATCTATTTGAATTCTTCTACATGCAGTCATTCATTTTGACCAGCACTATTTGTTGAAGATGCTGTCTTTTTTTCCCCCAGTGTGTGTATCTGGCTTCTTTATGAAAAATCAGGTGTTGATTTCATTGATCAATGTTTCTGTTTTTGTGCCAATACCATGCTGTTTTAATTACTATAGCTTTGTGTTACAATTTGAGGTCAGGAATGCTGATACCTTCTGCATTTATTTTATTATTAAGAATTGCTTTAGTTATCCTGTGTGTGTGTATGTGTGTGTTTCCATATGAAGCCAAAAATTGTCCTTTCAATATCTGTTTAGAATTGTGTTAGAATTTTGATAGCAATTGCTTTGAATCTGTAGATTGCTTTTGGTAGGATGTCTGTTTTTATTATATTAATCCTACTGATCTTGAGTATAGGATATCTTTCCATCTTCTGATATCTTCTTCAAATTCTTTCTGTAGTTTCTTAAAAGTTTTTATCATACAGGTCTTTTACTTGCTTGATTAGAGTCAACCCCAAATATTTTATATTATTTAAGGCTATTGTGAAAGGTGTTGTTTCCCTGATTTTTTTCTCAGTCTGTTTGTCATTTGTATGCACCTCATGGAACTTTATCCAAAACTGACAACATGTTTGGACACAAAGCGAGTCTCAACAAATATAAAAAATTTGAACTAACACCTGCATCCTATCTGACCACCACAGATTAAAGCTGGGTATCAACAACAACAGAAAGCTTCCAAACTCATTGGAACTGAACAACTCTCTACTGAATAAAAAAAAAATGGGTCAAGAGAGAAAGTAAAGACTTTCTAGAACTGAATGAAAATGAACTCACACCATACCCAAACTTATGCGATGCAATGAAGGCTTTTTTTTTGTGTGGTTTTTTTTTTTTTTTTTCAAGACAGAGTTTCTCTGTGTAGCCCTGGCTATCCTGGATCTTGCTCTATAGACCAGGCTGGCCTCGAACTCACACCACCTGCCTCTGCCTCCCAAGTGCTGGGATTAAAGGCATGCATCACCACCACCCGGCGCAATGAAGGCTTTTTAATGCAAGTTCATAGCACCAAGTGTCAACAACAACAACAACAACAAAATTGGGGATATTTCATACTAGTAACTTAACAACACACCCAAAAGCCCTAGAACAAAAAGAAGAAATCACATCCAAAAAGAGCAGAGGGCCAAAAGTAAACTTAGGGCTGAAATCAATAAAATAGAAACAACAACAAAACTACAAACATGATACAAAGAAGCAGTGAGCAAAGAACTGATGTTTTGAGAAAATCAATGATTGACAAACTCTTATCCAAATTAACCAAAAGGTAGAGGAAGAATATCCAAATTAACAAAATTAAAGATGAAAATGGGGACGTAACAACAGATACTGAGGAAATCTAGATGGTCCTAAGGACATACTTTAAAACAACCATTGTCATTGTTGAATAAGAATGTCCCCCATAGACTCATGGATTTGAGTATTTAGTCATCAGAAAGTGGTACTACTTGAGAGGGATTAGGAGGTGTGGCCTTATTGGAGGAGGTGTGGCCTTGTTGGAGGAGGTGTGGCCTTGTTGGAGGAAGTGTGTCACTGGGGGTGAGCTTTGGGGTTTCAGAAACCCAAGCCAGGCCCAGTGGCTCTCTCTCTTTCAGCTGCCTGTGGATCCAGATGTAGAACTCACAGCTGCTTCTTCAGGGACATGTCCGCCTGTGTGTTGCCATGATGGCAATGGACTAAACCTCTGAAACTGTAAGCCAGCCCCAATTAAATGCTTTCCTTTAGAAGAGTGGCCACGCTAGTCAGTGGGGCCGCATGCCTTTAATCCCAGCACTTGGGAGGAAGGGGCAGGAAGATTTATGAGTTCAAGAACAGCCTGGTCTACAGAATGAATTCCAGAGCATCCAGGGCTACACAGAAAAAAAAACAAAAGAACCAAAACCAAACCAAAACAAAACAAAAAGTTGCCATGGTCATTGTGTCTCTCACAGCAATAGAACACTAAGACACCGTACTCCACCAAATTGGACAATCTAAAAGAAACAGATGATTTTCTTGATATATACCACTTACCAAAGTTAAATAAGGATCATAAGCAATTTAAACAGATTTATGACCTCTCTTGAAATAGAAGCAGTAATTAAAAGTCTCCTCACCAAAAAGCTCAGGGCCCGATGGCTTTAGCACAGAATTCTATCAGACTTTCAAAGAAGAGTTAATGCCAGTACTCCTCAAATTATTCCAGAAAATAGAAACAGAAGGAATATTGCCCAATTCATTTTACATGGCCACAGTTACTCTGATACCTAAATCCCATAAAGACCCCACAAAGAAAGAATTACAGACCAATTTCCCTTATGAACATAGATGTAAAATTTTTCAATAAAGTACTTGCAGACCAAATCTGAGAACACATCAAAAAGATAATCCACCATGATCAAGTAGGCTTCGTCCCAGAGAAGTAGGGATGGGCCAACACATGTAAATGAATAAATTTAATCCACTTTATAAACAAATTGAAAGACAAAAGCCACATGATCATCTAATTAGATGCAGAAGAGGCCTTTTACAAAGTCCAACACACCTTCATGATGAAAGTCCTGGAGAGATTAGGGGTTCAAAGGACACACCTCAACATAGTACAGGCAGTTTACAGCAAGCCCATAGCCAACATCTACTCCAATGGAGAGAAACTCAAAGCAATTCCACTAAAATCAGGAACAAGACAAGTTTGTCTATTCTTTCCCTACCTATTCAATATAATACTTGAAGTCTTAGCTAGAACAGCAAGACAACTGAAGGAGATCAAGGGGATAAAAATTGCAAAGGAAGAGTTCAAAGTATCTTTTTTTGCAGGTGATACAAATATATATATATATCCTAAAAATTTCACCAGGAAACTCCAAGAGCTGACAAACACTTTCAGCAAAGTAGCTGGGTACAAAATCAACTCACACAAATCAGTAGCCCTCCAATATACAAATGGTCATGACGTTTTTATCTCAGCAATAGGAATTCCTAAGACAGAGCATTTGGGAAGATTTTGCCCACTGTTCTGGGGTGGGTGTGTATGATGTGCGTGAAAGGGCACCCACCGGTCTTGGGGCTTCAAGCTGTCTATCTGGGTGCTCCCGCCAGCTGCAAGGGTAGGCCGGGTGGGTGATGAAGTCACTGGCCCAGGGGCAAGCAGGCTGGGCTCCTGGGGTGTTCGCAGAGATCTGTCCTGGGCTTGCGCAAAGAGTAGATTGAGAAAGAGTTTGGTAATGCGAGCAGCTTGCACGGAGCCCAGCCAGGCGCCGGGCCAGGTATGCAAGCCGGTGGGGATCGCCTCACCCACGCTGGTGCGCTGGGCTCCCTTCAACCTATGCAGCTGTAGCCCGGCCTCAGCACATTGCAGCCCTCCATGGTCTCCTGGGAGGCAGAAGTGAGAAAGGAAGCCAGGAGCCCTGAGGAACTGCAGAATCCATCCCGTTTTAAGAAGCAGGTGGCTGCCATGGCTGTATCAAGAGGAGAGCAGTTAATGGAAAATAATCAGTCCCAACTCTCTTCCTCTTCCACAGACTCCTCCCCGCAGGGAGGGCCACTTTGATGCTGCTTCCAACAGCTCTCACTGGGGGATGGAGCTGTGCCTTCCATGCATGAGTGCTGTTAGGGCTCAAATTTCTATCACTAAATCTTTTTCACGCTTATGCTGAGCTCCAACTGTGGGAGTCTTCGCATGACTTCCTTTGTGCTGGATGCTGTGTCCCCAGTCTCCAGACACAAGTCTCTCCATATAGAACTGGGGTTCAGAGAGGCTGAGTAACTTACTCATGGTTGCACAGCTAATAAATGTCAGAGCCGGGATGTGAACTCAACACTGTCAGACTTCAGAGCCTGTAAGTCATAAGTAGCCCAGTTGTCATACTAGGCACAAAGGGCTCGCCCAGGAGCCATGGAGAAGCAGAAGATAATGAGACATGGCGACTAACATAGCCCTGTATATTGAAGGCAGAGTGGAGGGAATTGTGAAGCTGAGATCATCAGGACCTACTAAGTGGGTCTCCAGGGAGCTTGGGTGGCATTTGTGAGGGTGCAAGAGGCAAAGGCCAGCACCCTGAAGACATAGGGACCAGAGAAGTGGACCATGCAGATGGGAAGAGCCTCACCAGAAGTTTCTGTGTGGGATCAATTGCTGTGGGATGGTCTGTATGTCAAGTGTGTTGCTGATTGGTCAATAAATAAATCACTGATTGGCCAGTGGCCAGGTAGGAAGTATAGGTGGGACAAGGAGGAGAATAAAGCTGGGAAATGGAAAGCTGAGTTGGAGAGAGACGCTGCCAACCACTGCCATGACAAGCAGCATGTGAAGATGCCAGTAAGCCACGAGCCACATGGCAAGGTATAGATTTATAGAAATGGATTAATTTAAGATGTAAGAACTAGATAGCTAGAAGCCTGAGCCATTAGGCCAAACAGTTTAAGCAATATAAGTCTCTGTGTTTACTTGGTTGGGTTTGAGCGGCTGTGGGACTGGCAGGTGACAGAGATTCGTCCTGACTGTGGGCCAGGCAGGAAAACTCTAGCTACAATCAATATTAGAGGAAACCTGGTGATAGATAGCTGTGTGCCCAGCCCTGATATACTATAACACTGACTCATATAATCCATCCCATAGCACCGGGCAATAGATACTTTTATTATTATCTTTAATTTACTGAGGCTCGAAACAGAGGCCCAGAGGGGTCAGATAACTTGCCCAAGGCCACACAGCTAGTAGATAATGGAGCCAGGAGTACACTCAGGCTCCCAAGGGGCCGGTGGAGTCAGGTTGGAAGGTTATACTTTGGGGACAGCAGGTGACGAGAGCTAATATTTATGTAGTACTTTCTCTGTGCAAGATGCTGCTAATCTCCCAAAAGCTATACCTGGGATGACAGGCCGGTGCCACCAGGCCCGGCTCTGGTCCACTGTTCTGTATTTATCCTCAAGGGAGACTCAACGGCGGCCTTCCTCCTGGTTAGACAAGGGTGGGCCCCAGATACGGTGGTTCATGGCTCTGTCCGAATCCATTCCAGTCCCACCAAGAACTACCAGTGTCCAGAAACGGCAGAGTTTTTAGTTTGGAGGTGGGGAGAATCAAGATGAGGACAGAAAATGCCTGTGATTTTATTTTGTATTTGGGGATTGAGTCCTCTTACCCCTCATCAGGGAGATGAATTTGCAAGAACGTCATGTCAACTGCAAGACAAGTTCACCTAACCTAAACTAACAAACTGAATTTATTTATTTTAAAAAAATTTTTTTAAAATTATTTCTCTAACTACATGTACACCTTTATTTCAGAAGATGGCATCAGATTCCACTATAGATGATTGTGAGCCTCCATGTGGTTGCTGGGAGTTGAACTCAGGACCTCTGGAAGAGCAGCCAGTGCTCTTAACTTCTGAGCCATCTCTCCAGCCCCTGAACTAGATTTATACTGAAAAATAAGTGTGTCTCTTTGCTACTCAGTTTTCATTCCCCAAAATCTATACCCTGTGGGCACATCTTCTCCGGAGAATCTTAGGATCAGAAGGGAGGAAATGATACGACCAAGGGTAGCCTCCGGCCCGGGAGCCTCGGGCGGGCCTTTCTCTCCCGCCTTCCTGACACACTAGTTAAGTCCCTGGTGCATTCTGGGAGAGTCAGGAATCTCATCTGCGTGAGACTGGGTTTGGGAAGGAAAGACCCATGTCACAAATCTAGAGAGAGAGGTTCGTGGCTGGGATTTTGCTGTCCAGCGGAGGTTTGGGTTGCATGCCAGTCAAACACAACTGATCAGGAGGTGCCAATAAAAGAGACAGGACAGTTCCTACCTGTGAGGAGACAGGAAAAGCAGCAGTTAACAAGAGCCGTCTGCCAGGTACCATCAGATGCTGGGGTGCCAGGGGTGGTGTTTCCCTTCCAGCTTCCGTCTGTGGGCTAGTGGGCGCTCTGCTCTGCACCCAGCTGGCAGAGGACAGAGCCCGGCTTAACCGGATGCCGGGACCCAGCGTACCAAGCCTAATCCTTAAATCCTTGACTCCTTTCTACGTAGCTCATGGCGAGCTGATCTCTAGGAGTGGGCAGGACAACACTTTGCAACAAGTTTCAGATCTCCAACCAGAAGGTTCAGGCTCCAGGGAAGATTCATGAAAGTAGCCTCCCGGAGAGCTTTGTAGAAAAAGGTGGCTCCGTACAAGCCCCTTGTTGCATTTTCCTCATCCCACCTTTGGTAAAAGTACGAGACACTGATACAGTAAGGACTATCACTCAGTACTAAGCATTTATGTGTGCCAGGCGGTTGAACACACTCTACAGGGGTCACCACAGTAAGTATGCAATTTTTTTTTTCTAGACAGGGTTTCTTTTTGTAGCTTTGGAGCCTGTCCTGGAACTCACTCTGTAGACCTGGCTGGCCTCGAACTCACAGAGATCGAAATGCTTCTGCCTCCTGAGTGCTGGGATTAAAGGTGAGCACCACCATCACCTGGCTAAGTATTCGAGTTTTAAGCACAGGGCATGGCTCATTCTTTACCTATGAACGCAGCCATGTAGCCCCCACCTAGATTAAGATGGGGAATGTTTCTCTCAGGCTCCTTCATGCCTAGTCTGAGCCGTTACCTTCCCGTACCCTATGGTAGTCACTCTTCTGCTTTCTAACATCAAGATGCGTTTGCTCACTTTAAAATCAATAACTGGTACTCGGGAGAGGGCACCATCAGTAGACTGTCTGCTGTATAAACATGGAGATCTGAGTTTTGACCCTCAGAACCCTCATAAAATGTTAGGCATGGCAGTGCATGCTTGTAATTCCAGTGCTGGAGAGGTCAAAACAGGGAGGTCCCTGGGGATGGCTCAGTGAGAGACCCTGCCTCAAAAATAAGGTGGTTAAGAGCACTTGTTGCTCTTGCACAGAGAGAGAACCTCTGTTTGGTTCACAGCACCCACATGGCAGCTGGCAACCATCGGTAACTCCCGTTCCAGGGAATCTGACAGCCTCTTCTGGTCTCTGGAGGGCACCAGGCATGCGTATGGTGCACGTATCTACGTGAGGGCAAAATACATTTAAAAAACCAAGTTGAAGAATCCATTGAGGAAGACACTAGATGTTGGCCACCTCTGGCCTCCACATAAACATGCAACCACACATATGTGCACACATGTGAGCATATACACATACACACACACAAAATAAGTACATAAAATATGACAAACATAGCTAGGTATGGTAGTGCAGGTCATTTTATCTGAGCAATGGAGAAACTGAGGCTGGAGGATCATCATGAGTTCAAAGCCAGGTTGGTCTACAGAGGGAATTCTAAGCCAGCCACGACTATATAGTAAGACTCCATCTCAAATACACTCATACAAAAAATTTAATAAATTGCACTATTTTTATATTTGAGTGAAATTCCAATAACTTAACATTACCTCCCCCTTTTGAGACAGGGTCTCATGTAGCCTAGGCTGGCCTTGAAGCCACTACGTAGCTGAGGATGGGTCTTGAACTCCTGGTCCTCTCACTTCTGCCTCCCAAGTGTGGCGATTACAGGTGTGTGACACCATGCCAGTTTATCTAGTGCTGGTGATTGAATCAGGACTTCATGCATGCTAGGAAGGCACTCTGCCTTCCAAGTCAGCCATTTTAAAATGAACAACCCAGTAGTGTTCAGTCCTCCACAGATCTGGACCAACAGCAACCACCTCTGTCTTCGATATGCTTTCATCAGTCAAGAGGAAGCCCCAGACTCACAAAGGAGCTGGCCTGGGTTTGAACACTGAGTGGGTTGCTCAGGGTGTGGCCTTTGGGGTCCAACTTATTCCTAGCTCATATCTCTGACATGCTGTGTGTATGGCTTGGGCCAGTATCAGTCCTGTTCTATAGATGAGGGGACTATGATACACAGTTAAGTAATCCACCCACAATTGCTCAGCCAGTGAGTAGCTGAGCCACAGTTCCTCATGACGTGGCCCTGGGACCTTGTTCCAGAACTGTGAGCCATGTAGCAAGAGAGGAAACAACTCTAGAGGGTGAGGTAACAGGTGGAGAAGGATTATAGGGCTGCTTGCTGTCTCCACCCCCAAGACTGAAAGCCCAAGCTACTGGCCCATTTGACTTGCTTGTCTGTTTGCTCCATGACTAGCGGCTCTTACATCTCAGTTTCCCTCTCCACAGAGTGTAGCGCCTGCCTTGAGGGGCTGTGGGAGACTTGACCGACAGTTCAACCCTCCAGTGGTTGAACACAGCCACTGTGAAGTTGCCTATGAACTTGACTGGTACATAGCATATGTCTGAGAGAGCTGGCAGTCCATTGGGTGGACTATGCCCTTCCATGGGGACCCTGCCCTTCTTGCTCTGTCTGGAGAGCTGCAGGGCCCACCTGGAGGGCATCATGTCAACCACAGAGTTGAAAGAACAGGAAGTCATTTTTTTTTTTTTTGGCTTTTGTTTTTTGTTTTTTTGAGACAGGGTTTCTCTGTGTAGCTTTTGAGCCTGTCCTGGAACTCACTCTGTAGCCCAGGCTGGCCTCGAACTCACAGAGATCCACCTGCCTCTGCCTCCCGAGTGCTGGGATTAAAGGCGTGTGCCACCACTGCCCGGCTAGGAAGCTGTCCTTACAGCTTTCCTCCTGTGACCAAATGAGATGTGGTGCCATAGGACGGACTGTCAGAGCACAGCACTGTGACTCTCATTCCGAGTGAGCACTAGGGTTTGGGGAGGGGGCCAGGTGTGAATCATCTCTGCATCCTGCCGCTACTTTGTGCTCTTAGGAAAAACGTGAATGTGGGGTACAGCATTCTCTCAGCTCAACTCTGCTGTTCCCTCTGGCACAGCATCTTCCACGTTCGTCTTGTTTAAATCCCCACACCTCCCTTTCCAAATGATGAAGAAGAATGTTCCAGAATGCTCTGCTAGCCCCCGGGTGATTTATCAGGGCAGCTTCCTGGATCCTGGCCTCATCGTCTCTCAGCAAATCCTGTGAAACACCCTTCTGTCAGCTGTAAACCCTGAATGTGGGAAAAGAGCTGACACACGAGCCCCATCTCATGAGTAGTGCATTCCTGAGTGTGGGCAGTCCACCAAGACCAGGAAGCCTCATTAACTGGTGGTCAGCTGATAGAAGAGGTCATCCTGTGGGCAGGGGCAGCCCTCAGCTGGTTGGGCCGTGGAGGAGCCAAGACTGTCTCTGAAATCCCAACCTGTTCTGCCTGGGTTACTGATGCTTTTGCCAGCTCTGGGGGACCACCCTCCCTCTCCTACCACTGACCAGTAGCGACAGGCTGGATGTCCCTGGGACATTCCGGAACAGGACACAGCTGAGGCTTGACCCACGCGGCATGGGTCTTTGCACACTGGTGAACCGTGAACCGCCTGCCCTGGAGTGACCATCTCATCCTCAGGCTCAGTAGAGACAGCCCGAGGCTCTCAGCTCCAGCCTCCTTCCTGCTTGCCGAGACCTTGACCTCTCGCGGGGCCTCTGTAGAGCTGCAAGGCTCTACAGAAGTGAGTTAAGGCGTCATTTCCCACTCCAAGGCTGAGCCTACCCCCTTTTCTCCAGCCTCCCCAGACTAGCGCTGGCTATTTTTTTTCTGCTCTTTCTCCTTCATCTTTGTAGCATTTTCTGGTTTTCCCAAGCAGGGTGAGTCACTTCCTTCTCTGAGTTCCCATAACACTCCAAAGCTACCTTTTATCTCTACGAGTGGATTTTATTTTATGAACACTGTTTTTTTTTTTTCTCTTATGGACATAGAAGATGATATGGATATTTCTTTTCCTCGCCTTTGCTTTGGTTTCTGGGAAGATCAGCATCCAGTGTGTAGTTCCCCTTGATCAAGTGACTGCCGTGAGACTTTTGAAGTAACTTCGACTGGTTTCCTCTTCAGCCAAGTCTTTCTCTCTCTAGTTCCAATCTTTATGGTATTTGTATTTATTTAACTACTTGACTTATCTCAAATTAAGTTCATTATTTGCATTATCAATGTGATTCTCATTGAAGGTTTTATTTATATTTTATTTATTTTGGTGTGTATGCTCGAGTGTGCGCAGAGAAGTCAGAGGACAATCTGCGGAAGTTGAATGAAAACAAACAAAAAATAAATAAAAAAAAGGGGGCATGACTGCTCTTAGGTATGGTGGAGGAGAAAGTTTATTGTAGATAAAAGAGAGAGTATAGTCAGAGACAGGGACTTCTGGGAGAGTCCAGAGTGAACATGGCCAGACTGAGCCAAGCCATGTGAGGAGAGGGCAGAGGAGAGGGGAGAGGGGAGAGGAGGGGAGAAGGGAGAGGAGGGGAGAAGGGAGAGGAGGGGAGAAGGGAGAGGAGGGGAGAGGGAGAGGAGGGGGAGAGGGGGAGGGGAGAGGGGGGGAGGGGAGAGGGGAGAGTAGGGGGGAGGGGAGAGGAGGGGAGAAGGGAGAGGAGGAGAGAAGGGAGGAGGAAGAGAAGGGAGAGGAGGGGGGAGGGGAGAGAAGGGGGGAGGGGAGAGGGGAGAGGGGGGAGGAGGGAGAGGGGGGAGGAGGGGAGAGGGGGGGAGGAGGGGAGAGGAGGGGAGAGGAGAGGAGGGGGAGAGGGGAGAGGAGGGGAGAGGGGAGAGGAGGGGAGAGGAGAGGAGGGGAGAGGGGAGAGGAGGGGAGAGGGGAGAGGAGGGGAGAGGGGAGAGGAGGGGAGAGGAGGGGAGAGGAGAGGAGGGGAGAGGGGAGAGGAGGGGGAGAGGGAGAGGAGGGGAGAAGGGAGAGGAGGGGAGAAGGGAGAGGAGGGGAGAAGGGAGAGGAGGGGAGAAGGGAGAGGAGGGAGAGGGGGAGGGAGGAGGGGGAGAGGGGGAGAGGAGGGGAGAGGGGAGAGGAGGGGAGAGGGGAGAGGAGGGGAGAGGGAGAGGAGGGAGAGGAGGGGAGAGGAGAGGAGGGGAGAGGGGAGAGGAGGGGAGAGGGGAGAGGAGGGGAGAGGGGAGAGGAGGGGAGAGGAGAGGAGGGGAGAGGGGAGAGGAGGGGAGAGGGGAGAGGAGGGAGAGGGGGAGAGGAGGGAGAGGAGGGGAGAGGAGAGGAGGGGGAGAGGGGAGAGGAGGGGAGAGGGGAGAGGAGGGGAGAAGGGAGAGGAGGGGAGAAGGGAGAGGAGGGGAGAAGGGAGAGGAGGGGAGAGGGGAGAGGAGGGGAGAGGGGGAGGGGAGAGGGGGGAGGGGAGAGGGGAGAGTAGGGGGGAGGGGAGAGGAGGGGAGAAGGGAGAGGAGGAGAGAAGGGAGAGGAGGAGAGAAGGGAGAGGAGGGGGGAGGGGAGAGAAGGGGAGAGGGGGGAGGAGGGGAGAGGGGGGAGGAGGGGAGAGGGGGGGAGGAGGGGAGAGGAGGGGAGAGAAGAGGAGGGGAGAGGGGAGAGGAGGGGAGAGGGGAGAGGAGGGGAGAGGAGAGGAGGGGAGAGGGGAGAGGAGGGGAGAGGGGAGAGGAGGGGAGAGGGGAGAGAGGGGAGAGGGGGAGGAGGGACGAGGGGAGCAGAGCTGCCAACCAAGAGGGGTGGCCTGGGCCAAGAGACTGGCTAAGAGAGTAAAGGGTAGACCAAAAGGGAAAAAGGACCAGCACAGGAAAATGGCTAGGTTTACAGGGAAGGGCAGCCCCGCTCCAGGGCAGGAGAAGGTTAGGGTAGGGGTAGGGTAAGTCAGTCAGGAGGGCCCTGTAACAGGTAGAGACTGAGGGATGCTGAGAGAACCTGGTGGCCAGGTCCACTGTGATATGTTACATAGGCACCTCCGCCATTTGTCCTGGGTTTGAGACCTAAGAGAAGTCAGTTCTTTTCCTCCAACTATATGAGCCCTGGGAACAGAACTCAGGCCATCAAATCTGGCAGCAAGTGTCTTTACTCACTGAAGCATCTCCCTGGCCTTGCACTGCCCGTTTTTCATGAAGGAGAATTTACGTAAATAGAATGCATTCAAGTATGCAGTTTGTGGTGGCTGATCTTGCTTTTCAACTTAGCTGCGTCTGGAAGCAAAATGCAAGGTGCCAGATGCGCCTGTGTGGGATTTTCTCCATCCGGTTATTGGAAGTGGAAGGATGGACCTTAAATGTGGGGCAGCACCTTCTGGTTGCTGCACAGATAAAGAACATGGAAGAAGAAAGCTTTGCTTTATAAATTTATTTATCTATCTATTTATTTTTATTCTGGTATTTTTGAGACAGGGTCTCACTGCATAGACTTGGCTGTCCTGGAACTCACTGTGTAGACCAGGCTGGTCTCAAACTCGTAACAGACCCACCTGTCTGAGCCTTCCAAGTGCTGGACTTCTGTCTAATATTTTTATCATGGGGCTTGAAGAGATGACTTAGTGGTAAGAACACTGGCTGCTCTTCCAGAGGACCGGGGTTCGATTCCCAGGACCCACACGGCAGCTCACAACTGTTTGTAACTCCAGTTCCAGGGGATCCGACACCCTCTTCTGGCCTCTGCAAGCAGTAAGAATGTACACGGTGCATAGACATACGTGCAAATAAAACACAATAAACTTTAAAAATATCTAATAATAGTCTCATCACACCCTCAGCCATGCACTTTCCTTATCTTTAAGAAGCAGTCAGAGCCCTGGTTTTCTACAAAGGTCTCAGTTTCAGGATTCCACATGTGGTTCTGTGGCTGTGTCTCCTTAGGACTCCATGTGTGGCTCTGTGGCTGTGTCTCCTCAGGATCCATGTGTGGCTCTGTGGCTGTGTCTCCTCAGGACTCCATGTGTGGCTCTGTGGCTGTGTCCCCTCAGGACTCCATGTGTGGCTGTGTCCCCTCAGGACTCCATGTGTGGCTCTGTGGCTGTGTCTCCTCAGGATCCACGTGTGGCTCAGTGGCTGTGCTTTCTGTTCCCAAGGTAGCTGTGAATGTACCTGGTCTGATACTTCTTGCCTTCAATTAGCCTCATGAGTTTATTCACTAGATTTGAGTTTTCTCTTTATTTCTTGCACCCCAGCATTGCCTTTTGTCTTAGTGAGGGTTTTTATTGCTGTGAAGAGGCACCATGACCACGGAAACTCTTAAAAATAAAACATTTAATTGGGGTGGTAGCTTACAGTTTCAGAGGTTCAGTCCATTATCATCATGGTGGGGAGACTTCAACAAGGCCACACCTCCTAATAGTGCCATTCCCTTTGGGAGGTATTTTCTTTCAAACCCCCACACTTTCTTTCATATGCGCTCAGCTGTGGATGAAAATGTGTAATGTTAAAATTACACATAAATGGAGCTATAATGAAGTTGCTGTTCAACCATTATTTACTTAGAAAACTCAAGCCATTTCAGGGTCAGCCCAAACATTTGGCCTATTAATTTTGTTCATTGCAGTATTAGGAGATTGCATGTTAACTAATTTAGTTTTCTGTTGCTAGAGCCATCTTGCATTATTGGAAGTTGAAATCCTTCCATTGATTTTCTGGGCTCGCTAAGGGATGAGTGATTCTTATAACTGACATGTAGTGTTACTGGTAACAGCCCAAGGATGGTCCTTTTCCATTATAAGACATATTCCACCATACGGCGTGTGTTTCTTTAGTCGCCTGGTGATGGACACATCTATTCTGGGCTATTCTGAGTGAGCAAATCAGGTTTCAATGGTAAAGGAGAGGGAAGTGGATGTTGGGTTAGTGAACAAACTTGTCCGCCACTCTCAGAGTTCCCATTAGAACTTTGGGCAGAAGCCCATCCACTGCACCGATCCTCACTTACCCGCTCCCTTCCGTGTGGTTTATGTGATGGTCTCTGGTGTCATTTTGACAAGCTCTAGAGTCACTCGGGCATGTCTGTGAATGATCACCGAGGGTAGGTTAATTGAAGACTCACCTTAAATAGAGGTGGCACCATATTGACACACACATATGGGTGGGATGTGACCAGGGGCTCAAGGTCCTGCCATTAACACTTCCCTGCTGCGATGGACCTGGACCGGGATCTTGAACTGTGAACCACAACGAACTTTTTCTCCCCTTGAGTTGCTTTTGTTAGTGTATTTGAACATAAAGGTAAGAAAAGAAACTAAGTTGCAAGCCAAACCTCTCCCCTCCTCCCCGACCTTCTCTACTGAACCACAAACATGACCACCGGGCCCCCTGCCCCTGCCACCATGCCTGTCCCGCCGTGATGGACTCTAGCCCTCCCACCCCAGCTGAGCAGTATCCCAGAATAAACTTTCCCTTCCTTAAATTGCTTCTTGTCTGGTATTTTACCCCAGCAAGGAGGAGAGTGACCCATACGCCCCAACACTGCCTCCCAGGCCACCAGGACTATTTTCTGCCTGACCTTGCTCTCCATCACTCCTTCATCCAATCTCATTGATGCTTCCACTCATGGACCCAACAGAACTCCTGGAGTCTGGCTTCTCTTGAGACTCATTTGCTCTTTCTTCTTGGGACTCTTACTGTTCTGGGATGTCACCAGTCTTGAAGTCCCTTGCTCTCTACTGGCTCTAGCTTTGTAAATCCTATGTATTCCTTCATTTCCAACCCATTCATCTGTCCCCCCTTGATGTGGCTTCATCCCTGTGACTTGCCTGGATCAAATGTCCTCCCAAATGGAAAGGTATGGGCTGGTGTTCTTACTACTCCTGGTCCTCGCTAGCTGATGCTCTTCATGCTGCCCCCCCCAGCCCCTTGTTGCTAACTTCTTTTTTTTTCTGCTCTCCTGCGTTCATCTTCAGTAGCCAAGCCCTAAGACAACGAACCCCCACGCGGGTGTGGCCGCTGCTCTGACCTCAGCGGGTTTCTCTTCTTGATGCACAAGCTACCTGACCAATGTCTTTTCACTCCTCCTTCCGAGGTAGCGCTCTGTCCCCCCCCCCCCCCCCCCACGGTTTCAGAGTTGAAATGTGGAGGCTGAGCATGCCGTCTGTGGCTGTGGCAGTGGCTGTGGCTGTGAGGGGGCTTGGGTTTCCTTTCTTGTGGCCGGATCAAAATGCTTGACAAGAGCTGCTGTAGGAGGGAGGGTTTGTTTCGGCTCGCCGTTTGAAGGTGTTCCTATTTCTGGTACTCTTTGGAGCTTGCACCATCCTTTCCTGATCACCCTGGTGGGGGAGGCGTGGAGGCCGGAGTGCAAGGCGGCTGGTCACATTGCATCTGCAGTCAAGAGGCAGAAAGAGGTGAATTCTAATGCTCTTTCTTCTTTTTTTTGTTCGGTTCAGAACCCCTGCCCACAGACTGGTGCTGCTGCATTTAGGGTGCGTTTTCCCATTTTAAGGAATCATTCCAGAAAACTTCTCAGAGACATGCCCAGAGGCTTAGCTCTTTCGTTACTGGATCTTGTGAAGCTGATGGTCAATACTTGGCATCAGAAGGCTGATCGTGAATACCAGAAACAGGAAGGGGGCAGCAAGGACCAGCATTAATGGACGATTTACTCCACTGGTCTCACCAAAGTGTCGTCTCATTAAACCTTTGCTCTCTCATTCATGTCTGTCAGGGAACGAGGCTTAGGGAAGAGGAATAGCCCTTGGTTACACTGTTAGTAAATATTATAGTCGTTCTTTAAGTCCAGGTTTTCTGGCACCTAAGGACATTCTTTTTCATGGTATTGTGTCTCTTTTTCTTTAAAAACCAGACTTCGACAGGCAGCCTTTAAATTCAGTTAGTCTAGCCCACGTTACCTTTTGTGCCCTCTTCTGGCCAAGGCCCTGACGGAAAGGCTGCAGCATGGGCCACTGGGCTCAGCACCCACGAAAACTGTCTCAAATTAGCCTGGGTCAGCAGTTGCTGGCTTGGGCGTGAGCAGTCATATAATGTCACGCAATGTCAACCCTGAAATACATCTTGGGTGGGTTCCAGGGAGCTCCAGGGCCAACAGGACGCCGGGAAAGCTATGGAAAGTCTGTGAACTACTGTTGTCCCTTCCTGGTAAGGCGGGGTGAGCTCTGGTCTGGAACAGCCTGCTTAGTTATAACGGTAGGGGGAAGACGGGAGGAAGAAGTTAATTCCTGGCTGGGCCTGTTTACAGGAAGCCATGTGCTTTGGTTATTAAGGTGGGCCCCACATGGGAGGACATAGACTGGCTTTCCAGAGCGTAGGTAAGCAGTAGAAATAGTTTTCTCTTGGCCAAGTACAGGAAAGGACTTAGGGGCTTGCTTCAAGTTTAGGATGTGGTGGCCTCAGGCCCATGGGTCTTGTGTGCCACAGTCTCCTCCTCCTGCCTGTTAACTTCCTGTCTTTGCTTAAGAAAGACACAGAACTGGAGTTGGAGCATGGTAGAGCACATTCTTAGCGTGCAGAAAGTAAGTCCCGAGTTCCGTTCCCAACACAGTATACATCCGGTATGGCGTGCACGCTTGTAATCCCAGCACTCCAGAGGTAGAGGCAGGAAAACCAGAAGTTCAAGGTCACCCTGGATTTACATGAAGAGTCCAGGTGGGCCCGAACTACCTGAATGTTTGACACGCAGGGAGAATTTGTCCTTAAACTCTCGGTTCTCTTAATTTACCAGTTTGAACCAGTCCTTCTGGTTTTGTTGTTTGTTTGTTTTTCTCAAGACATTTTCCATTTTGTCTTGCACTCCCAAAACGTCTGAACTGTGGAATCAGCTCACTCAAATGGTCCTTTTTTTATTTGGTGGGCATTGTCTAAAGCAAAGATTTTCAAAAGAGACCGCCCACCAAATGCCGTCGTGGTGGTGGGACGTGTCTCTCCCAGGCATCGATAGAGTTCTAGGTTACCTCTGGGGTCAGGCCATCCGGCTCCACGTGTGGGTGACATGCTGATCTCCAGGTTTTTTTTCGTGCCATTCTGATTTTCAAAGCTTTTCGCTCCTAACTGGGTGTTGGTACATGAAGGTTCTCTTTACTGCAGCTGGGCCTGAGTGTTGGTCTCTTTCCAAGTTCCCTCAAACTCCCAAAGGGATGGAATTACGAGGTGGGACCTTTACGGGAGGGTATTAGATCCTGGTATGGAGCCCTTGAGGATGGGATGAACCCCTTATGAAGAGGCTCCAGAGAGTTTCCCATCATGGGAAGACCCAGCAGAAGGCACCTCCTGTATGACAGATATCAGCTCTCACCAGACAGACTTTGCTAGAGCCTTGATCTTGCACTTCAGAACGGCACAAGCTATGTGTATTCAGGTTATACGCCTTTGGTTGGTGTATTATTTTTGTGACATGAGAGAGTGCTTGACTCCTCCCCTGTATTAGCCCACAAACATCACCTCCTCCAGGATTCCCTTCTTCTGCCTCCTCTGCTCCTTCTTGGGGACTCACTCTTCCTCTGCTCATCTTTCTCAGGGCAGCTGCATGAATGTAGCTAGCTGCGTGATCCTGCATGCATGGAGCAGTTGGACACCACTTTCGGAGTCTGTGAAGTGGCTTTGATACCAGTTGTATTTACAATATGGAAATGTATTGAGCTGGAAGGAGACCATCTCTGTGGAGCTCTGTCTTGCTCAGACGTGACAGCTCCTTTGGTGTAGTAGTCCCTGTCTCCTGGCAGAATCTGGAAACCGCAGAAAGCCAGCCCCACATAGCTCTGTCTCTCTAACTCCCATCCCAGAGGTGAGACCCAGCTGTGGTTGATACACACGTCAGGACCAAGGCGTAGCAGCTCGCCTGCCCAATTTAGTTTTTCTCCTTTCAGGAAGGGAAAGGAAGGTGAGGTAGACTAATTATGTGACGAACTTAATGGATGGAGAGTTTGACCAGGGACTGGGGCTAAAGATGTGTAGGGCTCTGCGGCAGGCCACCCAGGTGGTATGTGATGGCAAAGATGGCCCTCTTTATACCAAGGCTGCCTTTCCCACTGCAAGCTGCGTAAGAGGAGATTTTTTTTTTTTCTTATTTGGGATGAAAGGAAGAGAGAAAGAAGGCACTTGTTCAGATCCTTCGCTCTCCGCAGTTCCCTTTCCACACAAGTGAGCCCTCCCAGAACAAAGCCGCTCAGCCACAGAAGTACCAGCGTTGACCTTGCCCTGCTCCTGTGCTCTCCTGAGCCTTCCATGGCTGGCGCCTGTTTATCCACACAGCAATCTCTCCAGGCGGGAATGATTTTAATCTGCTTTTTTATAGACACAGATACTGAGGTGAAGTGATGCTCTGGGGTCAACCGCCCAGGAAGTAGGTCTCAGAAGCCCGTGTGTCACCCTCGGGCTATGCTGGATCAGACCCTCGGGTCCAAGTCATAGTAATCTGTTAGTGCACCTCCTGGGCAGCTCCTGGAGCAGAAGTTAGGGATAATGGGGACACAGTGCAGAGGAGGGAATCAAGGATTTCCTGGGATTTGTCTCTTATTTTGTGGCATGTTGACTAGGTATCAGATCTCTTAGTAACTATATTTATTACGCTTATTTAATTTTCCTGGTTATATTTGTTACATTTATTTAATTTTCCTGAGTACTAGGTTTCTTTCCATTTTGCATATTAGAAAGCTCAGGTTTACAGAGCACAGAGCTCTTAAATGGTAGAGTCTGGATTTGAACCCAGAGCCATTCTCATGCTGTGTGGTGGCATGGAATACACCGGAGGTGGATAATTGTTTGGGTGCTCATTGCTCTCAGAGAGAAAACGCCAGGGGAGGGGGGTTGAGCAGAGCGGGAAAGACACCGGGAGAGGGGGGTACCCAGCCAGCCATTGCTGACTGAATTCGTGTGGTAATCCACGGCCCTTGTCTGATATCATCTCTGGGATCGGGCCCGGAGCACCCGTGAGAAACAACACAGTTGTTGAGCAATGCAGCCTCGCGTCTTAGGAAATGGAAAATTCTGAAGAGGAATGTTCTGGGGGTTTGGAGAGGCGGGCTTACGGAGATGAGAGTTCTGTTTGTTCACTGGCTCCAGGACCACTCCGCCTCTTCCTCCACTCAGAGCCCTGGCTGGGGTCTGTTCCTGTCCCCTCAAGTCTCTGTCAGGTTCCCCGCCGTCTGTGACAGTCCTTCCCCTCCCCCGTGCAGATTGCACTAAGCATCCATTCTTTTACTAGCATCCATTTTTATTTTTTTGAGATGGGGAAGTCGGGCTTTGTAGCCCAGGCTAGCCCTGGAGTTGTGGCAGACTTCCATTCTTGGGCTCCCTAATGCCGGGACCACAGGTGTGCACCCCACGCCCAGCTCTTGGCATCCATAGTGAAAGGCCAGCAGGACCTGAGTGATGCTAGGCAGAAGCTTCTAGCTAATTCAGAAAGTGACTTAACCCTGCATATTACCGGGCTCCAAGGCTCAGAGAGGTAAAACAGATCTCCCGGGCCGCACAGAGCATTCTGTGTAGAGCATTCTTGTTGAATGGTGTGAGTCATGGTAGGTGTTCCATCAGTCGGGACAGTGATCCTCCCCATCCCCACACCCTTGGTCTTTTCTCTCCCACAACTGGTATGAAGTTGGATGTCAATAACCCTTCTTAAAGCAGCTCAGTAACCCTTATGGAGAAGTGGCACCCCCCCCCCCACCCCGCCACCCCCTCGCCAGAGTCTCAAGAGATATTGGCTAACAAAATGGATAAAAAAAGTTTTGGGCCTGAAGCAAGGTCTGCTGTCCCCGGGGTTGATATGTTGATGGTGCACTTGTGGCCATGTGGGTAGGATTTCTGGAAAAACATGTCCAGGAGACAGAACCTAGCTCTGGGGAGCAGGGTGCTAGACAGACAGGGACCCTGTTTTTCTCTACTCAGGTGGGAAGGAGGTGGCTAATCATTTGGGGGTTCATTGCGACAGGTGCCCAGGCCGAGGTTGAGACAGCCGGCCTCAGGTGGCCTGGATGCGAATGTGGCAATTATGGAGGTTACGACATCCAGAGATAAAGATATGATAGGAGCCTGGGAGTCCCGGCTAGAAGGCGCTGCTGGACCTAGGCCTTGGTGTGCTTAGTGTTGCCCTGCTCTGTGGTCTGGTAAAACTGCGGGGCCTGGGGCCAGTTTAGAATATGGTTTCCTCCTCCTTAGCTTGGCTCCAGGAGGATGGTGGAGTAGCTGGCTGGTACAATCATGTTACAGGGTGCACCTCCCAGACCAGGAGGAACAAGCCATCCCCTGGAAGAGGACAAAAGAAAAGGGGACTGGCAGGCGTGAGTTCTTGCTACATATTTGATCCCAGAGAAGGCCAGTGTGCTCTCACCAGGGATCTTGCTTTGTCCTATTTGTATCTAGTTCTGCAGGGGAAAGAGACTTGGACTCTGTTTTCTGTTCCCCACGGCAGGAATTGGTCACACTTTTAAATTTCTATCAGGATTAGTGAATTCTGTCTGTCTGTTTATCTATCTGTCTATCTATCTATCTATCTATCTATCTATCTATCTATCTATCATCTATCTATCTAATTATCTATTAATGTATCATCTTATTTGAGCTTAAAAGGAAAATCAAAGGTGATTGCAATTCACAAAGCTGCCAGCTCACTTTGCAGTGGATCAGTAACAACAAATTAGCAGAATCAACCTGCCATACTTCCCTAGGTCTCTGTCCTAATCACAGGTTCTCTAAGTCCAAAGTTTCAAAGTGGACTTGCAATTTTCATGAAACTTGCTCAAAAGCAAGTCTTGGTAGCTCAGTTAGTCAAGCTCTGTGAGCCCCTAAAGGAGAACCCCAAGCCCCTTCTTCTAAACAGCAAGGAGGGTATTTCTTGCCCCCCAATCCCCCCCCCCGTGTGTGGGTGTGTGTGCACATGTGTGCATGTGCACATGTGTGCACGAGCACACGTGTATGCACAAACACGTCTTGCATGTGGAGATCTGAGAATGCCATTTGGAATCATCTTCCATCAGTGTTCTACCTTGTTCACTGAGGCAGCATTTCTCAGTTAAACTCAGAGTCCAACAATATGGGCTACTCTTGCCAGCCAGCATGCTCTGGGAATCCCATATCTCTGACATGGCTGGAATTCCAGGGATGTGTTGCAGGGTATTTGTTTACATTGTGAAGATGTGTTGTTGTGATTGGTTTAATAAAGGGCTGAATGGCCAGTAGCTAGGCAGGAGAGAATAGGCAGGACTTCTAGGCAAAGAGAGGAACTTAGGATGAATCTAGGCACTCGAGAGACACCAGAGAGATAAGAAGGGAGTCAGGCATACAGAATGGAAGAAAGGTAAAAAGCCATGTAACAGAACATAGATTAATAGAGATAGGTTAACTTGTTATAAGAGCTCGTTGGGAACAAGCCTAAGCTATAAAGGCCAAGCTTTCATAATTAGTGATAAGTCTCTGTGTCATTATTTGGGGGCTGGCGGTCCAGAAGAGAAAGTAATACTATAGGGGTGGGGTGGCACACCCACTGGGTATTTATGTGGGTTCTGAGGATATAAACTTTGGACCACAATTATGTGAAAAGTGTTATAAACATTGGGTCCCCCACCCTCCAGCCATGGTTTTGTTTTTGGTTTTTTTTGAGACAGAATTTTATGTAGACCAGGTTGGCTTTGAACTTGCTATGTAGCTGAGGTTGACTTTGACCTCTTGATCCTTCTGCCTCAGCCTCCAGAATGTTGGTATTACAGGTACATACCTCCATGCCTGGCTCTTTCTTTTAAATTTGTCATTTATTTTTATTTTTTAATAAAAACTTTAATTTTAAGAACTGTGCTATTAGTCTACACACTTTTCTTGCCTAACTTTTTTTCCCTACAAGGTTGAATAAAATGCTGTGTTATATCAAGCTGCAATTTCTTTGGTGCTGTTCTGAGGGGATGGCGGTTTGGGTGAGATATGTGTGGCCCAAGATAAACTTGGCTTTTTTCTCCTTTTGAGCTGTAGAGCTCTCTGGGACTATGGAGATACCCTATGGGGCCCAGTGTGTTCCTTTATTACACACAACTGGAAAACAGTTCTGTCAATGCTTCTCAGGCTATTGAGACAAAGTATGACGCTTCAAGCATCGGGGCCACGGTGGATGGGTGGATGCTCAGCAATACTCTGTTTCCTTGCCGGCCTCACCCTCATCACCGTGACAACCCATCCTGTCCCATGCCGATTTAGTAACACCTTTTATTCTTTTGTTGTTGTTGTTGTGGAGGGTTTGATATGTTTGGTAGGGACCAATATTGGTTGCAGGTGGCACTATGACTTTATTTACACACTCATTCATTCGTTTGTGCTGAGGCTCCAACTCAGAGACTTGTGCATGCCAGGCAAGTGCTCTAACATCACACAACTACAAATCAGTGGGATCAACCATGCTATTTTCCTACCCTAATTGCAGCAATGTTTAAACCCAAAGGCGGAAATTCCACACCTTAGCATTGGGTGTATGTGTGTAAGAATTGGTTTGAGTAAGACTGGCCCCCCAAAAGCTTATATATTTGAATGCTTCATCACCAGGGAGTGGAACTTATTGAAAAGTTTAGAAAGATTAGGAGGTGTGGCCTGGTTGGAGGAAGTGTGTCATGAGGGTGGGCTTTGAGGTTTCAAAGTCGATGCCAGGCCCAGGCTCTCTCTTTCTCTGACTGTAGATCAGGATGTCGCTCTCCACCAGTGCTCCAGGGCCATGTGAGCTGCCATGATGATAAGTAACAGATTAATTCTCTGGAACTGTAAACAAGTTCCCAATTAAATGCTTTCTTTTGTAAGAGTTGCTGTGGTCATGGCGTCTCTTCACATCAAATGTATTTTTATTAGAATATGTTATCTATCTATCTATCTATCTATCTATCTATCTATCTATCTATCTATCTATCTTCAACCCTTTAATCTAGTTCCTCATGTTGTGGTGACCCCCAACCATAATATTATTTTCATTGCTACCTCGTAACTGTCATTTTGCTACCATTATGAATCATAATGTAAATATCTGGTATGCAGGATATCTGATATGTGACCCCTGTGAAAGGGTCGTGACCCACAGGTTGAGAACCACTGCTCCAGAGCTAATTTGGGGGCATTCAGTAGCTTACTATAGTGACTCAAGAGCAGTTTTGCTTAGAGACAGTAATGGACTGTGACCTGGGCTGTAAGGTGAAATAAACCCTCTCCTCTTCTAAGATGGTGTTTGGTCACAGCAACAGAACAAACTAGAATGGGAGGAGCCAACAAGAGGTGTGTGTGTGTGTGGTGGAAGTCAAGGGTGAAAACATCTGGAGAGACAGACATCAACTATAATTATATTGTTATTTAGGAAGTGATAACTAAAACATCTGTACACATTCAGGAGAGACTCATCATGAGTTGTGTTCTCTATCTCTGTCTGTCTGTCTCTGTATATGTTTGCATGTGTATGTGTGAGTATGCATACATACATGTGAAAGCCAGAGGACAAACCTGAAGTGTTGTTCATGAGAAGCTGTCCATTTTTTTTTCTGAGATAGGATTTCACTGGCCTGGAACTCAGCTGGCCAGTGAACCCCAGGGGTCTTCCTCTCTCTTGCCTCCCCAGTGCTGGGGTTACAGGCACATCGCTAACCCCTCTTTTTTAAAAAATGCAGGACCTGGGGATCAAACTCAGGTCCTCAGACCTGTGACAGTAACTGTGCTGTGCATTTACAATGGGCTTAGTGCTTCTCAGCCCTGGTTGAGTATTCAACACTCACACACACACACACACACACACACACACACACACACACACACACACACAAATGTGAAGGCTCCACTCAGTATCCATGCAGTCGGAATCTAGGCTGGGGCCTGGACACTGAGATGATTCACAAACTCCTCAGGTGAGTTGGAAGCAAACTGCTGTCAGGATCTTTGCATTGACTCTTTCAACTTTCCACTGGTCCTATGAGGTGGTGCTGGTGGACACCCCCTTTTTCAGTCCATTGGCCCTTTAAGGTGGTACTGGTAGACACCCTCTTTTTTAGTCCACCGGCCCTATGAAGTAGTGCTAGTAGACACCCCCTTTTCAGTCCACCGGCCCTTGGAGGTGGTGCTAGTGGACACCCCCTTTTTCAGTCCACTGGCTCTATGAGGTGGACACACCCTCTTTTTCAGGTCCCAAAGCACAAAGAAGTAAGCCTTCCTGTGGGGACCTCAGCTCTGGCAGTCTGGCCCCATACATACACCATACACCGAGAAGAGTGGTCAGGATTAGTGTTCTAAAGGTAAGAATGCCACAGGCCATCAAAGAATCAGGACCTGCCCTGAGGCCACAGCTGGGGTTCAGATGTGGGGTCCCCCTGTCATGCCTATGTACTGGAAATTTGGCTCGAAATGTAGCAGTGCTGAGAAGTGGCGCCTGTGGGAGATGATTGGGTCATAAGGCTTTGCTTTGGTGAATGAACTCATTCATGTATGGATTAATGGCTTAACAGATTAATTCATTTGTGGATTAATGGATTAATGGATCATTGGGGGTGGAAATGTTAGAAAATTTGCTAGTGGGTTGGGGAGATGGCTCAGTCTCTAAAGTGCCTGCTGCGTAAGCAAGGGGACCTGGGTTCGGATCTCCAGCAATCCCCTAAAATCCAGGTGCAGTGTGTGTCTGGAACACCAGCACTGGGAGGATCCTGGGATGCCAACCAGCCAATCTCACTGAAATGGTCAGCTTCAGTTTCAGTCCTGTCTCCAAAGATAAGATTCGGAGTGACAGAGGAAGGTACCAGATGTTGACCTCTGGCCTATGTTCACAACTCCACACATAAATGTACCCACCCATAGGAAAATGTGTATAGACCTCTCTCTCTCTCTTGTAAAATAAAAGGCTTAAAATCCACCTCTGAGAGCCAGTTTGTTTTGCCATACTAGAGGATGCCCTCAGCCATGTTATGATGCAGCAAGGAGGTCCCCACCAGAAGCCAGGCAGACGTCAGCACCAAGCCCTTAAAAGGCAGCGTCTAGAACCCCTGTTCTTCATGAATTACTCAGGCCGGCATATATGGCGACAGCATCAGAAGCCGGACTGTGACACTCACCTGCTCCTGTTTCACGGAAGTAGGACTAGAACACCAGATGTTTGGTCCTTGTCTAATGTGCTGCTGATGCTGCTGCAGGGCCACTCCGTTCCCTTAATTATGTGATGTCGTCGGCTGTGAGAGGCTGGAGCGTGAGGAATCATGGCTTCGCTGAAGAGCCTGCATAAATCACCCGGCTCCACTCTGAACTTCCCAACCAGGGAGGTGGCTGCCTGGTGCTGGGCAGAGGGGGTCATGTGGAGAGGCACCTGTGAAGCCGGGCCCTTCAGGGACCACCACGGCTCCTGATGCCTCCATTGTTGAGCTCGGGTGGTGCTGGTGTCGGCACTGGTGTCGGCACAATGCTTTTTCTGCTACCCAACTGTGCACTCTGTTCACTGCCTGGCCAGGATTTGACGAACAACATCTTTTACTTCGATAATAAAACTGATGATTTATAAAAAAAAAAAATCCATCCACTTCGGTGATGTGTTAGAAAGAGAGGTAATGGGCTGGAGAGATGGCTCAGCCGTTAAAGGCTAGGCTCACAACCAAAAATATAAGAAAGAGAGGTAATGAAATATATATTGTAAAGCTCCGAATGATAGATTCACAGAAAAGAGATCACTATCCAGACATTCTAGAAATGGCCTTCACTTTCACAGCCTATCAAGAGGGGGTTGATGCATGTATTAGTCAGTTTCCTGTTGCTGTGACAACATGCTTGGAAGAATCATCTTAAAACTTAGGTTTATTCTCGGGGACCCAGTTTCAGAGGTCTCAGTTTATCATTGCCTCATGTGGGTGGAAAGGTATCACGGTGAGACCGTAGCTGTTTGCTTTATGGCAGGAGAGAGACAGAGAGAGAGAGAGAGAGATAGAGAGAGAGAGAGAGAGAGAGAGAGAGAGAGAGAGAGAGAGAGAGAGAGAGAGAGAGAGAGAGAGAAATATTCCCCTCAAGGGCACACTTCCAATGACTTAACTTTCTTCTTCTAAAGGTTGCATTAGTTCCCAATAGTGCCACAGCTGAGGACAAAGCCTTCAGTACATGGACCTTTTGGAACATTGGAAACTATCACCTGATCATGGTAGGACACACCTGGAATCCCAGCACTCAGGAGACTAGGGCTGGAGAATATGAGTCTGAAGCCAGCCTGGGCTACATGGTGATCCTGTCTCAGATTTAAAAAAACAAAAACCAAAAAACAAACAAACAAACAAACAAACAAACAAACCCAACACAATTTAGGCCCTCTGCATATAAGTGACAGTTTCATAGCTTGTTCCTCTTGTGGGACTCCTAACAGTGGGAGCAGGGGCTGTCTCTGACTCTTTTGCTGACTTTTGGGACCCTATTTCTCATACTTGGTCACCTTGCCCAGCCTTAACACATGGGGAGGTGTTTAGTCTTACTACAACGTGATATGCCATGTTTTGTGGATGCCCGTGGAAGGCAGGCTCTTTTCTGAATAGAAATGGAGGAGTGGATGGGGGGGAGGGAGGGAGGCAGAGGAGAGATGGGAGGAGGGTTAGGAGGAGAGGAGGGAGGGAAAACTGTGATTGGGATGTAAAATAAATAACTAACTAACATATAGTCATATATAATGTATATATATATATATATATATATATATATATATATATGTATATGAATCCACACCGAGCAAACAAATGACGGTGCTCCTTTTGTCTCACATAGGCCTTGACTATATTACCCTATTGTTTGTCTTTTAGGCTGCATCTCTGTCATAGCGTCCAGGAGATAGGGCCTTGGACCCATGGAGTGGGAGGGCATCCTTCCTGAGGGGGCTCCGACTTTTGGTCTCCCTACTTTCATTGGTTCAGTTTTCTTCTAGAATTCCTTTCTTGTACTTTCCATTGTTGTTTCCATCCATCCACCTATCCATCCATCCATCCATCCATCCACCCACCCATCCATCCATCCATCCATCCATCCATCCATCCATCCATCCATCCATCCATCCACTCACCCATCCATCCTCTATCCATACAGGCATTTTTAAACTTTTTTTTATTAGAGAAAACGAGGCCCTCTTTAACAGACGATCCATCCAGGCATTTATTAAGCATCTGTATCAGCTGTAAGTGGGATGAAATAAGCCTCTAAGTTATGGTTCCCCTAGACTCAGAACCCAGGCGAAGTCCGTGGCTGTTGTAAGAGCAGGTAGCTGAAGCAGAGCTGGCATGGGCCTAGATGTTTGGGAAAGGGGCTGTGGGTCCAAGGAAGATAGTCATTACCATCCAGCTCTGCAGAGATCAACCACCTGGAGATCACTCACCACGGGAGGCGGGCAGTGCACAGGCCCCCATCTGCTCACGTGATTTCTCTACCCGATGCTGTAGGCAACTTCGCCACTCTTTTCTAGGCTCCTTCAACATCTCTAGTGCCCTGTATGTCTAGTAGGCACCTATCAAACATTTGGCAGAGAGAATAAACCTCTGTGCTTCACTCCCTCAACTGTTCAGTGTAGAAGATGAAGTCAGTTCGAAATATGTCCTGAACTTTCACCTACAGCTTCTCTCTCCTCCCACCTGCCTCTCTCCACTTGTGAACCACAGACGGCAAGGCACTTCTTAGTTTATTGCCCAGTGAGTGTCTTTTTCCAGCTAGGTTGGAGACTGGTTTGGAAGCTGAGACAGGGCGGCTGGTGCTCAGACTGGGGCCAGAACTCATGTGACGTCTAGACCCCTCCTCCACTGCCCTGGGCTCTTTTTTGAAACACATGGAAAAGGGTGAGGATGATGAGTTTTCCTCAGGCTGCAGATGTTTACTGGGTCAGGCTAACTGATTGCAAAATGAGGATTGGGAAAGGGTGGAGGGGGCAGGGCCCAGGATCTTGGGGCTATGGTGGGACCCCAGCCGACCGGCGCAGCCAAGCAGCTGCTGGATTTTGGTGATAGGTGCTCCTCAGATTCCATCTCTTCTGGGATAACCATTAGAGTGCTTGAACCTGGCCTTCAGCCCAGGTTCAAGACCACAGCCCTTAGAGCAATGCCTGGTGCCTTGATAGCACCTGCCCTGGGAATACCCTGCCTTGTGCATCGGGACTCTGGCTCCCTTAGAACACAGCCCTACATTCTCCTCCTGTAGCAGCAGATTCCATCATCCATCCAGCAGGCTGCAACTGGCCCCTGGACATCCCAGCTCTCAGCCTTTAGCATAGCCACTGGCCAAGACTTGGCTTTTTCTGTTTGTGCTAAACAGGCCCCCCTGGTGACATCAGGGTCCACAGTGAATTACTTTCAAAAGTAGAAATGTGTCCTTCTCTTCCAGGAACCAAGATGCAGGGATGTCAGGACAAAAGACCAGGACAAAGGGCGGAAGCCGGAGAAGGAAGCACATCCTTTTGGAAGAAGGTAAGAGGCCTGGCCTGGCTGGCCTACTGGTCACATGACCTGCATCTTTGTTTTCCAGAATCCCTGCTGAATCTCCCTTGAGACATCTTGGAAGGAATCCAGCTGACAGAATGGACAGGCAGAACCAAGTTCTGTCATTTTTTAAAAAAATAGATTTTAAAATTATCTTTATTTATTGGTGTGTGTGTGTGTGTGTGTCTGTGTGTGTGTGTGTGTGTGTGTGTGTGTGTACATACGCATGTGGCACAAAACACATATTAAGGTCAAAGGTCAACTTGAGGGGGGTCACTTTTCTCTTTTCACCATGTGGATCTTGGTAATTGAATGAACTAAGGTCATCAGGCTTGGCTTACAGTGCCCTTATATGCTAAGCTATCTCACTGGCTCGAGCTTTGCCATTTTTGAGCACAGTGGCATAAGGCACGGGCCATGAGCCCCTTCCCTAAGCCTCAGGTTCTCCCCTGTTTATAGTGGACTGCCGTGCCCCTCAGGGCTGGCATGCCTGTGCACTTTGCTCTCAGCCGTCAATGGGAGGAGAGCAGATGGCTGTGATATAAGGGAACCAGGGGCCCACAGCACCAGGCACGGAACTCCTGGTGGCTACTTGCCGAGGCACTATTCTGTGGGTTGTAGCCTTGAAGCTGGGCTCTGGCCCACAGACACTCAGACAGTCATCCTCAGAAGTGATGCAATCAGGAGTACCCGTCACTGAGGCTGGGCTCGGCTGTGCCGAATCTACTGGGCTCCTCCTCACAGCCTTCCCAAGAGGACCTGAAGTGGGCATCTGTGTAGACTCATGAGGACTGTGACTACAGAAAAAGGTGTCCATTCACATGGCCTTTGAAGGAGAACCCTCCTGCACATCCCTCTGGACCCCGGATGAGGCACAAACCATACCCAAACAGAGATCCTTTATTAAGTGGGGAAGCAAAGTTAAAGTGGCTGCTTCCTGACTCAGGCAGAAAACAGCAGCAGATGACCTTGCAGGTGTCTTCTTAAGAGGAGGAAAGGGGGAGGGCTGTGTTGGGATGGGCTAGGATGCAGTGCTAGAGGAGATAGAGGATGAAGGAGAAGGGGAAGAGGACAAGGGAAAGCGGGCAGGGGTATTTGTCCTGGAGGGACAAAGGACTGCCTCTGGATAGAGGGGAGACAGATGTGGCCCATAGGGAAATGGTGGTTTATAAAGGTAAAGGGGAAACCCCATGTTAGGATGAGGTGTTTAATTTTTTTTTAAATTTTTGTTTTGCAATACAATTCAGTTCTACATATCAGCCACGGATTCCCTTGTTCTCCCCCCTCCCGCCTCCCTCACCTTCCCCCCAGCCCGCCCCCCATTCCCACCTCCTCCAGGGCAAAGCCTTCCCCACAGACTGAGATCAACCTGGTAGACTCAGTCCAGGTAGGTCCAGTCCCCTCCAGGCCGAGCCAAGGGACCCTGCATAGGCCCCAGGTTTCAAACAGCCGACTCATGCAATGAGCACAGGACCCGGTGCCACTGCCTGGATGCCTCCCAAACAGATCAGGCCAATCAACTGTCTCACCCACTCAGAGGGCCTGATCCAGTTGGTGACCCCTCAGCCATTGGTTCATATTTATTGTGTTTCCGTTCGTTTGGCTATTTGTCCCTGTGCTTTATCCAACCTTGGCCTCAACAATTCTCGCTCATATAAACCCTCCTCATTCTCACTAATTGGACTCCCAGAGATCCACCCGGGGCCTAGTCATGGATCTCTGCATCCAGATCCCTCAGTAGTTGGATGAGGTTTCTAGAGGTGTTTAATTTTAACTGGGCATGTTAATTAGGTGAACCAAAGGAGGCTTCTGATTGCTGGACTTTGACAGTCAGCCTCAAGAGGAGGAAGTGACTGTATAAGGAAATGGACCTTGGTGGCTAGCTTTAGGGATGCAATCTAATTAATAGTTTTTAGCAAGGCAGAGGGAGTAGGGAGAAGGGTAAGGCCTGCCAGAGCCAAATGTTCCAGTGGGCTAGTGTCCCTTCAGCCTTCGCACGCATTGTGAAGCATCGGCGTGTGAGATGTATCATGCTTAGAATGTTCCCGGGTAGGTGGGATTGTTAGCAGAAATCCACGGAGACATTGTTTAGGAAACCACAGTGGTTAGAAACAAGATCCCAGTTGCCGGAGAGATGGCTTACTGGTTGAGAGCACTTGTTACTTTTGTAGAAAATTAGATTTTGGTTCTTATATCTACACGGTGGCTCTCAACCATCTATAACTGCAGTTCTAGGGGATCCGATGCTACCTTCTGGTCTTAGTGGGCACTGCACATGTGTGGTATACATAAGCCCATGCAAGCACGCATGCACACACACACACACACACACACACACACACACACACACACACACACACACACCAAAAAAGAGGGCTCTACGGCATGGGTTCAAATTCCTACTTTGCCTCTTCCTGGTCCTTCAATACTGAGTTAATTTCTGTAATTTGTTCCCTAATCTCTAAAGTTGGATGGCGGCCATGCCTTTCTGCTAGAGCTTTTGGGCACTTAGTTGATTGACTGCATTTTAGTGAGGGTCTATTTGTGGCCCAACTCTGTGTGTCTGGCATGTCAGGATGTGTGGCTAGAAAGACAGAGAATGTTTATTTTTAGAGAGTTGCCCATATGCATACAATGTATTTTGATAATGTTCCCCACCCCTCTCTCTAACTCCTCCCAGATCCATCTCTCAGCCCCTACTTCCTCCCAACTTTGTCTTTTTATATTTTATGATCTACTGCGTCCAGTTTGTGTTTCCCATGTACTCAAGGCTGCGAGGCCATCCCCTGCAGGATGGTTGACTTCCCAGGGGCCAAACCCTTAAAGACTAATGACTCTCTCTTCCCTAGAAGCCATCAAATTGTCCATAGCTCCTTAGCAAGGGTGCGGAGAGTACCTTCCCCCTCATACTGGAAGGTTGACTGGCTTCATCCTGTGCAGGTTGTATGCAGGCAACCACAGCTAGACAGCAAGCTTTTAATCTCCAGCCTCCTCAGATATTCAGACAGGAAGAAAGAAAGCAGAGAGGATTTACCTTCTGCCCCAGGATATCTGCAAAGTCAGACGTAAGGTTTGTTTTCTAAATCTACCATTTTGGGGAGCACAGTCTTTGGGTAATGGGTAAAAAGAGCCCAGATCTGGTCAACTGACCTGTGCCCTGCTCACACCCAGCACCTGTCTGCAAGCCCTGCTGGCCAGCGGTTAAGTGAAGAGCTTCAACCAAGCAGGTGGGGCCAAGGGCTCTGGTCCCCAGGTTGCCAAAGTGGAATGAACATTAGACCCTGTCCAAAGACTGGCTTTGGTTCTGGACTCTTCTTTGGTCCTAAAGTTCTTCGAGCTTCAATGTGACCTTTGGTAAAATGGAGATGCCATTGACACACTACAGGAAATACCAAGTGTGACGTTGTATAAGCAGGAAATCCCAGAGTGCTCAGGACAGCGGGTCAGGGCTTCTCATGGGCTGAACCGTGTAGTGTGCACCTGTCCACCCTGAGATCATTGTCCAGCTTGTTTGCATGGGTGCCCACACTGTAAGCTCCCTGTGGGAAGACTCTGGAAAGCCCCACATTCTGGAACCTGGCAATCAGATGAGTAGCCATGGGTATTGCTGGGTGCTCTAGTGGATGGGTGTCCTTTGAATTAATTCCATGTGTTGAAAGTTAATCCCTAAAGTCCTACGTGGATGGTAGTTTCGAGTTAGTTCCTTTGCGTAGTGACTGGATCAGGAGGGCAGAGCAAGCCCTGATTAATGTTTCACCATGGGAATTGTTTTGTTGTAAGAGTGAACTATTATCTAGTTCATTTGCTCTGTCTCACTATGTAGTATAGTGGTTCTCAACCTTCCTAATGCTACAACCTTCTAGTCCAGTTCTTCATTTTGTGTGCTGGCTCCCAACCATGAAATTATTTTTTTTTTGCTATTTCATAACTGTAATTTTGCTACTGTTATGAATCATAGTGTAAATATCTGATATACAGGATGTCTGAGATGCGACCCTTGGAGGGGTCACAACCACAGTGAGAACCACTGATGTAGTAGTGTCTTCTGCCTTGTTATGATAGTCTGTGCTCTGGCTTTCTCAGCATCTAGGGCTATGGACCAAATTGACCCCTAGTCTTTAAAATTTTTTTATTGGTGTATATGAATTATAAAAATAATCATGGCTTTCATTGGGACATTTTCATACATACATACAATGTACTTTGGTCGGATTTTCCCTCTTCCCCCTTCCTCTTTTCTAAAATACCTATTTTCATGTCAGTCTCTCAACCATCTCCCAGATCCCATATATGAGAGCAAGTATGTCATCCTCATCTTTCTGAGTTGGGCTTATTTCACTTAGCATGATGCTCTTTAGTCTATCCATTTTCTGAGGGGAGGGAAAGGCACAAAGTCATTTTTTTCTTGTGTTCCATTCACAAGAATTCCATTCACAAGGATATTCCATTGTGTATAGACAGCATATTTTCATTTTCTGTGTCCATTCACCTGTTGGTGGGCATATATATCTAGACTGGTTCTATAACTTGGCCATTGTGACTAGCGCCATGGTGAACAGGGATTGAGAGCATCCCTGTGATATGTTGATTTGAGAACGCTTCTGGTCCTCACTGGTCACACGGTAGCTCTACTTACAGTTTTTTTTTTTTTTAAAGGAGGTTTGGTGCTGATTTCCACAGTAGCTGAACAGTTTACACCCCCATTGGCACTGTATGAGGGTCCTCTTCCCCACATCCTTCTCAGGTTCTGCTGCATTTTCTAACCTTTCTTCTTGATAACTTCCCCGGGCTGTGGGATTCAGGTACAATACTGGGAAAGGGACTAAGGCAGGAGGAAGGCTAAGCCCCTGGCCTTCAGTTGGGAGTCTGAGCTCTTGCTCAGCCTCTCTTGCTCTGTGGCTTGTCCAGGCCACTCTCCTTTGGGTTCTAGTCTCATTTGTGATGTGAGAGAATATATACTGTGGCAAACACAGACCAATCAGGTAACATTTCAAATAATTTTTCAAGGCACAGGGGTCTCCCAGATAAGAACAACAGTGGCCAGGAGCTTTAGACTGTATCTCTACCTCTAGGGCAAGCATGGTGACTGACCTGGGAATAAGTTACTTCTCTTTGCTAAACCTTCTTTTTTTATTTGTTTGTTTGTTTTTGTTTTTTGTTTTTTTGAGACAGGGTTTCTCTGTGTAGTCTTGCCTGTCCTATAGAGCAGGCTAGCCTTGAACTCATAGAGATCTAACTGCCTCTGTCTCCCCATGTGCTGGGATCAAAGGCGTGTGCCACCATAGAGGGTGCACCACCACGGCAAGGTGAGACTTATTTTCGCAATCTATGGACTGAGACTGTAGGGATGATCAGCAGCTCCAGCACAGGACACACTAGAGTCGACCTGGAAGCGTGGTAGAGGAGACACTGGTGACGGGCCCACCTCATGCTGACTCCACTGGAGGCTCTGGACGGCACCTATGGTATCATCAGCAGGCTGTCTTGTGTGGCTGGTGCCCAAGCAGTGCTGGGGGACATGTTATCCCCAGGGACCCGAAAGTTCCTTTTTTTTTTTTAGATGGGGTCTCATGTAACCCAGGTTGACCACACGTTTGCTAAGTAGCTGGAGATGACCTTGAACTCTGTCTTCACCTTCCAAGTTCTGCATTCCAAGCATGTACTGCCAAGCCTGGCTCAGACGTTTTCTGTTTTGCTTCAGGAAGTCTATGGGATACGATGATTGCATTTACCCTCAATGCTGGGGCTACCATTCTCTTTGCCAACAGTGGGATCATTTCTGTCCATCTGCAGAAATTCTTTCTAATGTTTTCCTTGCCCCCCCCCAACCCTAACCTTAACCTTAACCCCCTACATATGAGAGCAAACACGTCATATCATCTTTCTGAACTCTGGTTCTGTATGCACTACAATTACCTGGATGTATTTCGAATACATCCATGACTAAACCCTACCCAAAGAAGTACCCACAATCTTTAGGGGACAGAGCATCCCCATTTAAATATATCTGTCCAAGTGATTTGAAATATGAATACCTAAGTTGAAAGCCACTGGCTTAGGAATGGCCAATGAGCCAGAGAATGCTGCCTGCCCCCTTGGCCTGGAACTTTTCTTTCCTGGACAGGTTGCTTATGACCTGGGGTGGGTGACAGCTCTCAGGAAAGTGACCTCTGAACACACAGTTGAGGTGCCTGTCTAATTGGTAAGGATATAGCCTCTGAAGTTAGGTAGCCTGGGCTTGAAATCCAATTCTATGTCTTTATTGGTTGTGTGACTTTGGGGCAAATCATGCAACCTCTCACAAACTCACTTTTCCTACCTATAAAATGGGGCGCATGATAGCACCCACTTCATGGGGCCATGGAGGGTGAATGAATTCTGCTGCAAAGTCAAAAGAACCCAGTGCAGCAGCATTCAGAGCATTGGCTATAATTTGGGACAGGGGCTTGTACCTTGTTGAATTCTAGAACCCAGCTCAAGCTGTGTGTGATTAGGTGCAGGGGTCTCTCCCTAAAGACAAGTCACATCTGTTCCACCTTGTTCCATATCCTATTTTAGTGATCCTTCCCATGAGTCTTGTCTGCTCTAAGCCTGCAGACCTTAACCCTGGCCATGAATTGTAATCACTGAGAGAGCTATCAGAGGTACAGATTTCCCAGGCCACTCGTCTCCGCCTCACCTCACTGTTGCCCAGCAGGCCTTGGGTTTACCCAGTAGGCCTTGGGTGAGCCCAGAGACTTGGGATTTGGAAATACTTCCCAGGTGATATGGTTTGAATACGAAGTATTCGCCACAAGCTCACAGATTTGAACACTTGGCTTGCTGATGATAGTATTGTTTGGGGACGTTGTGGAACCTTTTTGGGGAATGATGTCTAGCTGGAAGAAGTAAGATGAGGGATGGGCCTTCAGCATTATAGCTCAGGTCCACATCTGGTCCCAGACACTCCATGCTTACTGGTCCACTGAGATGTGAACAGGCCGTCACACACTCCTCCAGCACAGAGCTGCCTACCCCCATGACTTCCCTGTCATGATAAACTGTGTCCCCTCAGACTGTGAGCCCAAGTGAGTCACTTCTTGTCAGGCATTTGTTCTTGGCAACAAGAAGAGTCACTGTTCCAAGTGACCAGTGCTGGGGATGGAACCAGGGGACTGTGCATGTTTAGGGAGCACTTTACTTCTGAGCTACATCCCCATTTCACCCAAAATGTCTTAAAAGTTACTTAAAAGTTCAGTATCCACATGACAGAGAATACAAAACTCCACAGAAACCCATAAGATCACCTCTGTACACAAGTCTACAAGTCAGCAAAAAGTCCTTTGTTATCCTGTGAGTCTAGACTTTGGTTCTGGAAAATACAGCTAATGTGTTTTCTGACGTTAGGTGGGGAAATTTCCATGGAGTCATTTCGATTCTCATGCCTCGCAATAGCTTGAAAACCATATTTCTCAGCAACTCCTATCAAGAGCCTGAGTCTGTCCCCTGCTTCTTGAAACTTGGCTCACACTGAGTCCTTCATGGCTCTCTCATCTTTACTGTTTGGGCCAGTTTCCTGAGACCACGGTGTGAGAGAGCCACTTGGCGTGGAGCATGGGAGACTGTGAGGAGGACCCAGGTGCCCGGCAACAGCCCAGCACTACCCACCAAGCTCACAGAAGAGACCATCTTGGACTTTCTGTTCCAACTGACCAGCCAGCGAACACAAGCTCATGTGTTCTCGAGCTGAGTCAAGACCAGCAGGAGAGCTGACTTGAGAACCAGTGGGAACTGGGAGAAATGAGTGAATCTTTGTTGACTCAAGCCAGGTTTGATGCTATTACAGGGTGGTGGGTGCCAAGAATCTACCCATGCTGGGCTTGAAATACAGTTCCGTAGGCAGAGTGCTCACAACGCAACCACGGGGACCTGAGCTGGATGCCTGGAACCCGGTGTTAGAAAACAAGGAGCCAGGTGTGGCAGCATGTGTCTGTAATCCCAGCGTCAGGGAGGCTGGGGCAGGAGGATTGCTGGGGCCCACTGGCTAGCCAGTCTAACTGAATTGTTCAGTGAGAGACCATGTGTTTGAAAAAAAGAAATACACACACACGTGCACGCACATATACACAAATAAGAGAGAGAGAGAGAAAGAGAGAGAGAGAGACCCCTGCGTGCCTTTCTTTTAGATTCAGAGTCTATATCAGCAAAGAAGGTAGCCAGAAGAACGACATGAAATCTCCCAACCCCTGGGAGGCAGATCTGTGCCCCAGGTCAGTCTAAGAAGCATAAAAGTCCCAGGGGCCCACACGCGGCTACCGAGGCCAAGGCAATGTAAACCCCATCTGACCCCTTTGCCTTTTTTGGAAGCCTTATCATTCCCGAGGCTTGGAGACCTGAGGTTCTAACGATCCCCAGCATCTTCTCTCTGCGCTGTGGCAATATGCGTTCTGTGGCCTGGGGCCTTGGGAAAGCTTGGTGCCATCGTGAATGAGTTAAACGCTATCTGATCGTAAGTCAGAGGGCCTGTTTTCATTTTCAAAACCCCGTGTGTCAGTGGCTCTAATGCAACGTCCAGCAATATCTTGAGCAAGTGACCGGCAGGGGACATAGGATGCTGTTTACTCAAGATAGCTCCATCACGCAAAAGCAGCTTGCCCAACCGGGTTTGTAAGCGGCGGTTACGAGACCACCATTGCAACAATGAACGCTCTGGGGGATGGTCCCAGGAGAGAGCGGGTCCCTCCAGGCCAAGCTTGGGGCCATTTTCTACTTTCTGGAGCCCTGGGGACCCTTGGGTCTCTGGCAGTGAGTAGAGAAAAAGCGTGATTGGGAAATTCCATCTGAGGTGCTGTGGTCTGGGTCAGGATAGCTGCCTGGGGGTAGCAGGCTTCCTGCTACCTTGGAGGAAGAAACAGCCTCAGGTGTCAGCAGAGGCTGGAGATGACTAGGGACCCGTGGGTGTGTCTTGGGGGGAGGAGCCTGGACACCGAGAGAGAAAAATGGTGACCTGAGCTTTTGAAAAGTTGGCTGTGGGTCTCCGTGGCTGGGAACAGAAGTCAGTTTTAATCCAGCATCAGCGGGTGGTGGGTGGTGGTTTTCTGCTGGGCTGACTCTTAGGGATGGCCCCTGTGAGTGTTTCCTGGAAGGTCACATTACTAGAAAGTCTTCGTGTTTTCTGTTTCTCCCTTTTGCCCAGGGTCTGAGTCACTAAGACCTCGGCCACCACGGCTCTTGCTGTGTCTTCCACAGCTCCAGCCACCACCACCACACTGCCACTTCCGTATCGACCGACTGCCACCATCCCCATCAACCCATCACCACCTCCACGATCTCAACCCCCACAAGTGCCGTCACCACCACCACCGCCCACCCACCGGGCTGCCATCCTCAACATCACCACTGTTATCACCACCAACCCTGTCACCACCACCACCACCACCATCACTACCACTCACCACACCACCAACACTATCAGTACCATTATCGATAACACCATCACCACTGCCACTAACATATCCCGGCTGCCACTGTCAATGCCACCACCACCTCCATCACGACTCTTCCCTCCCCTATTACCACCAAGCTGCTCACTCAACACCTTCTTAATAGCTCAAATCATGTTCATGTGTTCAGTTAATTCCTATTAACAATGCCCCCCCCCAAAGCCAGGCATTATTGGATGCATTTTTCTATCTCGGGAAATTAAGGGTCACAGAGAAAACGCTGGTTTGCTGGAGGCCTCTAGGTGAGTGTATATTTTATATGTAGGAACACTCAGAAGTCCAGGAGTGGCAGTCCTAGTTTCAAAAGTAAAATTAATTTTGGTAATAACGGAACGTATTCGAAATGTTCTAATTTCAGCACACAGTTGCTCACATTCTTTACCTCCTCCCCACACCAAACCCCAAGTCTGGACTGAACCTGTCCTCACAGCTCACCTCGTCGGGAGAGGTCCCATTCCCAGTGCTCTGTCACAATAGGTGGCTGGTGGCCAGGGTGTTGGACGGTACAAATCTAGCTCTGTCAATGACCTATGTTCTTTTTCCTTATTGGAACCTCTCTCCTCTTCCATAATAGTCACCATATTTTTCTGTTTCTAAAGGGGAGTTTTGGGCCAAGGCATTCCATAGGTCTTTCCTAGTTCTAAAGTTGTCTGAGGCCAGAATGAAGTCAATGCCCTGCCAGGCTTTCCTGACACCCACGACACAGAATCTAGGAGACATGGAGAGAGAATGCCCCAAACTTTCACTAGAAATGTCTATTGCCTTTTTCATGGATGTTAGGAACAGACAGTGATAGATCCATGAAACACCCCACAGATACACAGACCAGAGGATGTAAGGATCTCTTCACTCCAAGACACTGGACACACAGGTGCAAAGAGAGCCACAGAAACATGGTACCCAGAGGTCACTTCTGACTGTGTCCTTTATGTCCCTGATCTTACTGGGGCCATCCTTCCCCTTACAGGCCAGATAAAATGGCCACAGACAGAACACATGTGACAGGAACACTGGATTAAAGGTTCAAGTAAAGAGGATGGGGTGGGTGGGCTAGCCGAAATGAAGGATGTATAAAAAAGCCTTAGGGAAGTCCAGTGCTAAGTTAAATACAATTAAAACCACAGTGGCAGTCCAAACGCGCACAGATGCCCTAGTATCCGCCCTCACCCGTATCCTACATTTCCTTTCTTCCGCATGTGTGCACTTTATGCGTGGATGCTGGGTCACTGTGGAAAAAGCACTATTCCCCCGGGCCGGTTAAGCAAAGTTCAACTGTCCCTGCTCAAGACATTCCCCAGGGCTCTCTCTACCCAGCCACCTCCATGGCTGCCTCTCAAGGCCCTTGGAATTCTGCCCCCATTTCTCTAACTTCCAAACTGTGCTTTCTTTCCTCGTGGTCAGCCCTGAGCTCCCTACTCCCTTGACCTTCTAGTCGGCAAACTCTCCGTTTCTTTTGCTTAGGGCCAGGCAAAGCCCCTCTAAGATACTTCCCTCCCTCAGGGGGACCTTCAGTCCCCAGCTGTGGTCCTGTTCCCCACGTCTCTGCCTTCAGCATACCCTCAATTCCCACACCCTTGACACCGTAGGAGATTCTGAAGAAGATGTTCTGGGGCTCACAGGGAGGATCCGCCTTCCCCACTCTTCCTGCTGAAGATGTGCCCTCCTCAGTCCTTCCAGGCACTCCCATCCCTCAGCAAGTCCTGCCGGACAGGTGCTACTCCATCCTGAGGGGAAGGGTGTGGCTTCAGTAAGAAGTGCGCTGTGACCAAGGACCTGAATTCTTCCTCTAGTTCCTCTGCTCCTGTGTGAGTGAGCGAACCTGGTTCAACCACTTCAAAGCCATTGGCCATTCTGATTAGGTCACCCCTGGTTGGAGGATGTTCCTTGAGTATTCCTCTGGGCCCCTGGAGCCATTGCTCAACACCGTGACAAATGAGCAACACGGCCCAGGGTTTTGAAACGAAATTCTTCTTTTTTTGGTTAGACAGGGTCTGGTCTGGAACTCACTACGTAGACTAGGCTCACAGAGATCCACCTGCCTCTGCTTCCTGAGTGCTGGGATTAAAGGCGTGCGCCACCACGTGTAGCTTGAAATGAGGTTATTAGAGAAGGCTAAGGATTTCATGTCCATCCTCCTCCCTTTTAAAAATTTTTTCCCTCCCTCCACCCCTCCCCTTCCTCCCATTCCCCTCTTGTTTCCCTGCATCATTCTCCACAATGTACTCTGAGAGGGTGTGTGAGTTCAGATGGGTCAACCAGTCCTGACTCAGGATAGGGAAGTGCACAGCTGCTCCCTGGCTTTCAGGCGACATCTTTTCCATCATAGCGTGGTGGAAGCTACATACACGGTGGGTACTGGGGTGAGGATGGGCTGTTTGCAGTTGAACGATGATGGGAGAGCTGGACCAGTTGTGCTGTTGGTCAGTAGCATCAGGCCATAGTGTTAGGGTGGCTTGGCGGTGTTGTGCTCTGAGGGGTGGTGGTAAGGAAACAGGAAGAGAATGATGTGTCAAGAAGGTGCCCACTAGAAAGGGGAGGCAAACCCAATCCAGGACAGCTCCAATAACTAGGGCTTTGCTTTCCCACAAAGCAAGAGGTCTGGAGGGCTAGAAGCTGGGCAGGGAGACCTAGAATAGAATTCTACACAACCATGCTGTGAGGCTCAGCTCTGCCATGTTGGCATGCTGAAATTCAGCCTTCTTGTGGACGGATGGCTGCTGCATCTCCACGGGTCACGTTCATGGGATGCAGGAGAAAGAGCAAGAGATCACATCAGCTGGGGCTATGGCTTCCGAGAAATGTGTTAACTTGCCAGCACACTGTTGTGCTGAGCTCTTTGATCCCAACTGTGTCACATAGTATGAAAAATGGAAATAGGTGTTTACATCCCAGCCTTCCTACTAAATTAGGGAGAAGAGGTTTGTATGGGTGAGGACAGGCCAAATTTAGTGTTCCCTGGTCAGAGGATGTGGGGTGCATGGGGTGACCACCCGGATGAGCAGGGTCCAGAAAGTGGGTTCACCTGAGGAGTGTGGGTTTCTCACCCAGACACTAGAGGCTGTATTCTTCTGGTCACCTGTCCCTTGGCTGGTAGCTTCCCATTGTTGGGCCTTAATCCCCAGCTGATGTGTCTGTGTTCTGGAAGGATAGGTGTGAGAGTGAGTAGATGTTCAGTCCTGGGCCCAACCCTAGTGGGTATCCACAAATGGCAGGTACATGATTACTACTGGGGGAGTTGGAGGTGAGTGTAAATGATTGTTTCCTGTCTCAACTGCCTGGTCCCAAATAATCACTCAGAGGCTTAATATTACTTATAAATGCTTGGTTGATAACTCAGGCTTGTTACTAGCTAACTCTTACACTTAAATTAACCCATAATCCTTATCTATGTTTAGCCACATGGCTTGATATCTTTTCTCAGTACAACATTCTCATCTTGCTTCTCTGTGTTTGCTGGTGACTCTCTGACTCCACCCTTCTCCTTCCCATCATCCTCAGTTTGGTTGTCCTGCCTGTACTTCCTGCTTGGCTACTGGCCAATCAGTGTTTTATTAAACCAATTGTTTTATTAAACCAAAGTGACGAATTTTTGCAATGTACAAGAGGAGTATTCCACAGCAGATGGGTTACTTGGCAAGGGTAAAGTCAGTTTCCCTCATTCCTGTCTTGATCAGGACTCGGTCCCATGCAAGTGTTTAGGTCTGGGTCTATCTGCCATTGTGTTTAAGGCAAGGTCTCCCTGAGGCACTTATGGTGGGGAGGAGGTCATTCTTGGCCCCTTGAAGGCAGCCAGAAGTGTCTTGGATCTGGAGGAGGCAGTTGAGAGAGTGGGCTACTGAAGGGGAGCTAGATGTCTTTTGTTAAAAAGGCATGGTGTTCTGGGGTGGGCTCTAGCAACTTTGTATAGGGTCTGTGTCATCTTTCTATAGTCCTGGAAGGCAAATCTTCATTAATACCCTTTCCTGCTCCTTCCTTCCTTCCTTCCTTCCTTCCTTCCTTCCTTCCTTCCTTCCTTCCTTCCTTCTTCTTCCCTTCTTATTTTGCTCTGTCTATCTCTATCTATCTATCTATCTATCTATCTATCTATCTATCTATCTTATCTATCTGTATCTATATATCTATCACCTATTATTATGAGAAAGAATCCTGCTAAGTAGCCTAGGCTGGCCTGTGTAGCCCAGGCAGACCTTGGAAGTTTTGATAATCCTGAGTAGCTGGAATTACAGACCTCTACCATCAGGCCGAGTCTTAACTTCTTTGCTAAGACTAGGAAGCCAAGGTTCAGGAAGGTGACTCCTGGCCTGGAATGCATATGGGACTCAAGAGGCAGGAGAGGGCCCAGAGATGGCTGGGGATGGGGAATGGGCCAAGGCCTTGGCTGGAGCATGAGCAGCAGCTTCCAAGCAACTTAGTGAGACCTTGCTTCCTCTCTGCTGAAGGACACCTGGTGACTCACTCCTTCCTAACTCAGCTCTCCCTGGAGCCCTGGGGGCCTTACTCAGATGTTGTCTCCAAACCCTCTCCAGGGCTGCTCTCTCTGGGGCTGTTGTCCCTGGGACTCTGCACATGTCATTCCAGCTCTTGGATAGCAGCTGTCTGTCTTCCTCTCCATGATCCCTGCCATCACAGATGCACCACAAACCTCGTTTCATCCTAAGCCTTCTGTGACTGTGCCCAGCATCGGCACTAAGGACAAACCTGAGTTCCGCCAGTGGGTTCAGCCTCACAAACAGGACTGCCCAGATGCTCAGGGCAGTGTTCTCAGAGCGTCCATTCCCACCCTGTTAGAAAACGGTTTGAGTCAGGACTTGGTAGCTCACACTTGAAACCAGCACCGGGGAGGTGGAAGCAGGAGGGTCAGGAGTTCAAGGTCATCCTCACTTGCATAACCAGGTTGAGGTCAGACTAGGCTATGTGAGATCTTGTCTTAAATAAATAAATAAATGAAAAGAAACTAAAGCAAAAAGAAGAGGAAGAAGGAGACACATAAAACAAAAGCAAGACAATGGTTTGAAATGGGAAAATTCGGTTTGTGCAATGGTCATTGTTAGACCAGTTACAAAGGCCTCATAAGTTCATCGTTAGTCATCATTATTATTTTTAACAAGTTGAATGCACCCCTTTCCCTTTTTTTTTTTGATGGGAGGAGGACTGGAGTGGGGAGAATTCAAATATCACCAACGCTTCCTTCTTTAGGAAAGTTCCCGGTCCACCCATATCCCCTCTGGCTTCTCGGTGGTCCAACTTCTGTCCACACATATGTCCATGCCTTGCCTGCACGGGTGGCAGCTAGCTGTGAAATTCCTGATAGGAGGAAAGACCAAGGTGGTGCCACTGGACTCGAGGGGGAGAATTCTTTTCACCCAGCTCCTGGCTCATCTGGTTTTGGGGGGCTCCCATCTGCCTGGGGCAGGCAGCAGACTCCTACCCCCTCCTCCATCCAGTCCTTGCTACCTTGCAAGGCAGCTATTATTACCTGCACTTTACAGAATAGATAGTGACTCAATGATGTGTTACAGAACTAGAAAGTGACAGAGCTGGGATTGGAGCCCAGAACCTTGGAGGGCAGAGCTCGAATTCTTTCCATCGCTTGGCATTCCTCAGCCTCAGCACTGTTGCCATTTGGGGAAAGGGGGAAGGTTTGCTCTGTGGGGCAGGTTTGCTGTAAATATTACAGCTCTGAAGGGAAAGATTCCCCCAATACAAGTGGTGCAGCTCCGAAGGGAAAGGTATCCTGGCAGTCGGGAGCCAAGGGATACCACAAAGTCACACCGCACAACAAACCTCACACAAGAGATTTATTTGGAGAGACTTAGGAGGGAGGGTGGCTGCCTCTGCTCCGGAGAGAAGCAGCAAAAAACTGAGCAGAAGGCAGGCTTTGTGTAGGGTTTCTTGGGTGGAGGTGCTGGGGGGAGCTTTCCAGGGTGGCCTGGGATTGGTGGGATTCTGTGGCCCGATCTTGGGGCAAGCTCAAGAATTGGTGGGATTTCGAGCTCAAGGATTGGTGGGATGCTGTGGCCTGATCTTGGGTTTGTTTCCTTTCTTTCTTTCTTTCTTTCTTTCTTTCTTTCTTTCTTTCTTTCTTTCTTTCTTTCTTTCTTTCTTTCTTTCTTTCTCTCTCCCTCTCTCTCTCTCTCTCTCTCTCTCTCTCTCTCTCTCTCTCTCTCTCTCGGGAGGAGCTTGGCCACCTCCATATTTACTGTGTATTCTTGCATGTTTAATGGTGTCTCTGTCTTGGTCCGAGAGAGGCCAGGAGACTCCTATCTCCTGCTTATGTCTATGGTTACTGAACACATCTTGGGACATTGGCAAATGTCCTCCAGGGGACAAAATTATCCTGGACTGGTGAGCCCGGCAGCACAGCTGAGAACCTCAGGCTGGTTGTCGGCCTCTTCTGGGTCTTTGCTAGGTCCTGCTCCGCATAGGCACTGGGTGGCAATCCATGGACTCTCAAGTCCCCTGCCTGTGTTTGCAGTAGCTCCAGGCAGGCCATGGTCGTGTGAGAGGAGCTGAGGAGGGTCTGGGTCCCAACTCTGTTGAGTCACCTGCTGCCTCTCCTGGCTGAAGCATCCTGTGGCCCTGGCTCCATACGTTTGAGACTTGTTTATCCCTCCACCATGCCGAGAAGAGTTTAGGGGACTCACATATGGGGCGAGTCCTTTGCTGCTGGGATACCCAGCCATGCTACTCAGTTAGAACAGCGCCCCTCTTCTTCAGGGCCCCACATCTCCAGCATGTGGGCTGGATTTTGGTCCCCACGAGCCATCCCAGATAATTCTAGCAGTAACAGAGTTCTCAGCTGAAGCGGGTAAGGCCAAAAGCACTGGGCTACGCCTTAAGCAAACGAAGAGCTCTGACATGCGCAGCAGCATCCTGACCCAGAGGACCCCGAAAACGGACCCTCAAGATGACCGCTGCTGACACACGACCCAGAGCCAACCAGGAAACACCACGGCAGCTGGAAACAGAGCCTGCCAAAAAGTACACACATAAATACCTCAGTGCTTTGTTTAATAAACCAGATTGCTTACAGTCTACCAGAGCCCGTAACCTTGGTTCTGCGTCTATTCACCCCATGCCCCCGGGATCAGAAACAGTGGGACCCCAGCTGCAGAGCCAGCAACACTCAATCTGCATACTCATTCACAGCAGACCTGATTTAGAATATTTTATTGATGGCCCTCCTCTGCCTCCTCACTACAAGGAAGTGCCTATATAATGGAAACCCATTGACAAAGGCCAAGTCTTATTTTAGACCTAAGACTCCCCTCTTCCCCCGTCACCCACATTGGCTGTGGACTGGCTCATTTATTCACTGAGCAAACGTATTCAATATCTCTTTTGTGCAAGTGGAGTTTTTTGGAAATTGAGTTTGGACACTTAGAAATGAGGTGATATGATGTAGTTGAGGGATTCTCAAAACATGGCTTGAGAACCCTGGTAAAGCCCAGGACTTTCTTCTACTTTATTCCAAATTGCACACTGCCACACAATGAAGACAGAAGCAGACAGTAAAATCCAGCTGGTTACCCTTAAGGCCAAACAGCAGAAAATTTGCAAAAGATAAAATAGCATTGGCTTCATTTTAAAAATAGTTGTTCTTTTTCATGAACAGACATTATTTTTGTGCATGTGTGTTGTGTAACAGTTTCCTCCTAGATTGAAACATTCCATTCTTCAGGGAAGCTCCTTAAGCAGGAAAGTAAATAACTCAAAATAGCTTCAGGAAGTCCCTGAAACCGACCAGATTCACTAGGGCCCTCCCTCCTAGAGAAAACAAGCCACACTGCTGAGAGTCTCTCTCAGACAAGCTACATTACAAGGAAGGCTTTTGAGACTAGACCAACTTTCTGCCTGGAAGAAGCAGAAACCAGCCGAGCTGTCTGGAAGAGGTTTAGACTAGCTGAGTCACCTGGAAGAGACACTCGCCAACCTGTTGAGCTGCCTGCAGGCTGTGCAGTGTGCTCCAGGTTCCCAGCTTTTGTGGACTGTTTCCCATGCTAGGGTGGGCTTTGGTGATGCAGACGTCTGAGTCATTTCTGCTCCTGGAAGTAACTACTCACCTATACTCCTTTAATAATCCCAATAAAACTGACTGGTTCACCACGTTGGTCTTTGGTGGTATCTGTATTTTGATCTGTCATGAGGCTCCCTACCTCAGATGAGTAGATATGCAAGTCTCTCCAGGAAAAGGCTTGACACACAACAATGGTCAATAAGCTTGCTCTCCTTATGAGGGAATTAATAAGGTTAAAATTTCTTAGCTGGACACAGCTACATGAGCCTAAGGATGCAGAGGCAGGAGGATTCCTGACAGTTTAAGGCCAGGCTGGACTACACAGAGAGCTCCAGGCCAGCCAGGACTCTGACTATAAACCAAAACAAAACCGGGCTGGGGTGAATGCCCAGTTGGCAAGCATTGGTCTTACAAGCGTGAGGGCCTGAGTATGGTGGTATGTGCTTAGAACTCCAGTGTTGAGGAGGCAGAGAAGGGCTCCCTAGCTCGCTGGCCAATCGGCCTCACCTTGTTGGCAATTTATAAGCCAATGAGAGACCTTTTCTCAAAAGCAAGGTGGAAACATTGTGAGGTTCTTTTCTGACCTGCACATAAACCTGTATATGCACTTGCCTGCACATGTACACACACTACAAACACACACGCACACGCACACATGCACACACACACACACACACACCCCCCCACACACACACTATGGGATTTCTTGTCTTTATTTCAGAGAGAGTTAATACTAATAGAGATAACCCAGTGGAGAGAGCTCTTCAGAGACTTACACAATACTTGAAATAAACAAACCCAAGGCTGGAAACATGCTCACTTGGTGGGCTAACCCCTGGGCTGGGAAGACAACTCGCTTGGGCTCTCATGCTGCAGGTTGGTGGGGAATCTTGGGTAAGTTCCCAACTCATCAATGTCTCAGTTCTCATACCTGTACAGTGGGAGCATTGTGGCCCCTGTAAGGTGACTGTGGTAGGTCACCTCATCAGCGGGAATTTTGCTCTGCTGGGACATTTGTAGGGAGCTGGGGTGTTTCAGGGGGTCCCACAGAGTGATCCCAGCTGTAGGGAATGGGGCTCAGAGTGTGTCATCAGCCTCCCCCGCAAGGTAAATATGTAAGGATTGGGAAAGTTGGTCAAAGGAAAGGAATTCAGTTTGTGAAATCGCTTCAAAGGGGGAACTGGAGGCAGGGCTTTCTTTGCTTCTGTGTTGATTGTAAGCACTTTTGAGTTTTGTGGAGCGCTGTTTACCGACGCTTCTCACCATAACGGACACAGAGGCAACTGGCTTGTTCTTCCTTGAGGTCCACTTGGGAGATGACGGCCACTGTTTTGGGGGGACACCCAGCCTAGAAGTCCCCACTGAGAACACACTCTCTGTTTGACCGGTGACTGAGGCAAAACCCCTGTCCACTCGCGAACTTCTTATTTTCCAACATTCCACACTCCAGTAACTTGTGTTGATGTAAGCAGCTGCTATCAAAGAATTTCCAGTCTGTGGCGAAGGTGGGAACTTTGTCACCATACTGTCCCTGGTCCCCAGATGCCCTTTTCAGCAATCCCTCCTGGTGCTTGTACTTTTACCTGAGCGATGCCCTCCCTGGCTTTGGCCAAAAGCTGTTGACCAGATTTTTACCAAATTGAAAGAATTTAACAGCTAGCTCCCAGCCGGTGACACATCCCACCAAAGGAGGGCTTGGGGACCATGGGACAGAGGATGGTGTTCCTAGCCAGCCTCTGTCACTTTGCTTTTCCATCTCCTCAGGGATTCTGGGACTGTGCCAAGGATTCAGACAGTGCTGGGCCTGTGGTGGGGTGAGATGTTTCAGTTTCAGCAGGAGCAAGTTACAACATTCCTTCCATCCCTCGGTTCCACAACTGGCTTTTGCTTTGTTTGTCCCAGTTCGGGGACCAAGTCTTATGTAACTGCAGATCCCTGGACTTGCCTTGGCTAAATACTGAGAGATGCCACGTTGGACATTTACATTATCTTTAGGAGTGTGGGATGACTGAGGTCACACTACATAGCCCAGGATGGCCTCTAGCTCATGATTCTCCTGCCTCAGCCTCCAATGCCATACTTCCCAGAATGTAAAGTGCATCTGGATACTATTGTTTAAAAAAATTTTTTTTTGCAGCCAAAAAATAATAAATGGAGATGAAAGAGCAAAGTGGTGGAGACTAGGAACACCATTCTGTGTCCCATAGTCCCCAAGGCTCCTTTCAGTGGGATGTATCACTGGCTGGAAGTCAAGTAAACGCTCTACCCATGCACGGTTCCTTCAGCTTCTCTTATGAAGTTTTGGCTGTTTAGTTTAGGGCTGTAGTTGGTGTTTGGGACAAACGTGCCCTTTCCCACACCTGTCCAAATTGTTTCTTTTCTCTCACTGTGAGAAAACACCATGACAAAAAAAGCAACTTAGAAAAGGGTTTATTTCCTCTTATACATCTAGGTTTGCAGCCTATCTTTGTGGGGAAGTCAAACTTCGAACTGCTAGTCACACCACATCTATAATCCAGAGCAGAGAGAGAATGAATGAATGAATGCATGCATGCTTGCTTTCAGACTTGCTTACTTGCTTGCTTATTTGCTTGCTTGCTTGCACTCAGCTCAGTTTCTCCACTCTCATACAGTGCAGGATCATGTGCCTAAGGAATGACGCCCCCCTCAGTGGTCTGAGTCTTCCCATAGCAATTAACTTAATTAAGACAGTCTCCCACATACATGCCCACTGGCCTACCTAATGCGTACAATGCCTCACTGAGCCTCTTCCTAGTTGACTCTAGATTTATAACAACCATCCTACCCCTGGACTCAGGTGGCAAAAAGACATATGTGGTTAAGGGTGTTGAGACAGTTGTTGACTCCAGGTCATTAGGGTGACCCTGAGCAATCACAGTGGCTTTAGAAGAAAGAGGAGAAGACAGAGTCAGAGCAGGATCATGGTGGACTTATGGTTTGAGCAGAGGATGGAGGAGTGGCCATAAGTCACACCATACTGACTCTGAAAGCAAAGAGAGCTGCCAGGAAGAGATAATACACTGCCTACACTGTGATTTTTAGTCCAGTGAAATCCAGTTTTGGACTGTGTTCTCCAAAACGGAAATGTAATAAAGTTGGCTTGTTTGAAGCTTGCTGTATTTGTGGAAGTTTGTCACAGAAGCAATAGAAAATGAGTCCAGCTGACTGGGTCTGGGGCCAAGCTGAGCCCAGAAAGCAGCAGGTGGCCAGCTACCTGGAAGTCTGTGAGGTCTAGTGGGTGTGCATGGCTACAGGCCCTCCCTCTCGAATCTCACAGTCTCACAGTGGACCTGAGGTCTCCCTCGAAAGACCTGTAGTGGACCTGAGATCTTCCTGTTGTGGTTGGACGGGTGGCAGCACACAGATGAAGCTCAGGTCCAGTACAGAGGAGGGTAATGCAGCCTCTGGTCCAGGGTGTCCAATGGAAGTCGCATTTGCGTTGATCTCCAAGGGAAGGACAAGGTGCCCAGAAGGAAAGATGCAGAAGGTTAGAAGCCAGAACCAGTCAGAACCTGGGAAGGGGTTGGGTTTGGAGCAAAGATTGGGCCAGGATGTCACTTTGGTTATGAGCTGGTTCTCTGCAGGAAGACATCCTGAGACCCGGTGCCTCCAGCTTGGTCAGTATGGGCACTTAGCAATCAGTCCAGCAATACAACCTTTTCTCTCTTTTCTGCCACGTCACCCTCCGTGCTGTGCCTGCCTGGGCCACGTCCCTTGAGGAAGACAGGGATGCTGCTGCTGAGCAGAGTCATCCACGGGTGTGACAGTGTAGCAGAGGACGAGGGACTGCCTCTCACAGCGAAGAAATACTGCTCTGAAGGTCTCTTCCCTGTGTGTGTGTTTTCAGGGCCAGTGTTGGTTTCTTGCTCACTGCCAAGGAGAGTGGGCCAGGAAAACATGTGTTTGGAGGACCACAGATTGCCAGATGGAACTAGGCCTCTTCAGGGGGACTGAGACATGTACTTCGCATCAGCAATCAAAAGCATGTGTCACAGCAGATGTGGAATGGGTGGGGCATGAGGATGGAGGTGGGATCCTACATCAAGACCGTGTAAGTTAATTTTGGCAGGGATTAGGGAGCCAAGGACGATTTGCGGGGGGGGGGGGGGGGGGGGGAGGGGAGAATGTAACCCAAGCAGTGTAGAACTTTAGAAAGGTCTCCCCTACATCACTGTGGAGTGGAGAGGTGAGTCCTCGGAGGCTGAGAAACCGTTTAGGGGTTCTACAAGTGAGAAGGTAGTGGGACCAGAAAAGAGAGGGCTGAGGTGAGCGAGGCCCGGGAGGGGGAGGGGTGAGAAGCAAGTGCTGATTCCTTCTCTCCCCACGTCTGATTGATTCACTCTGTTAGCTCTCATCTGTCCACTCTCCATGTTCACAGCCCGCTTCCTCCTTTGTGGCCCTGGTCTTCCATTAAGCTCACTGTAATGGTGTCTATACCACTCTGCCAGTTCCCACAAAGCTCTTCAGTGGTCCGGGGGAGGTGCGCATGCGCGCGGGGTGGTGGTGGTTGTGGGATCCTCATTCTGGTATTGTTTGTGTTGTTGTTGTTGTTTTTTTTTTTTTTAAATCAGACCATTCCTCCTCCGTACATGGTTGTGTGGTCAGCAGCCCTCCTGGCCTCACTAAACGTCAACAGCAATCTGACCCCCATACTATGTGAGAAAGTCATCCTAGCCAGGAACCCCGCTTCCAGCCCTTCTTTTCAGAGCTGCCCAGTGCTCTTGAAAGGGGAAGTCTGGTAAAGCTCCCAGCTACTGCCCATCCTAAGCATCTCCAGAGGTTCCCATCATGCCCCTCCGTTTCTCCAGACCCTTTGATTGTCTATCAACTTCCTCCCATACCACACCCAACATCCGTTTTGGATGTTTCTCTCAGCTCGTGGACGCTAAACATCTTTAATCTGGAGCCGAGTTCATCAGCGTGATGGGGGACCAATGGTGGTAGGAAAAGTCTGTCTTACCTAAAATGTCCCTTGGATCCCACGTAATAGAAACACTGGCTTCCACTCCAGGTTTGACTGGGTTCACATGCTTGTTGTGTGGACTCTCAGCAGGGTGTCTCCGGGGCAATTGACTTCACCTCTGGACCATATTTTTAAACCAGAAGTAAAATGAGTGCACACTCAGCTACCCAGGCAGTTTATAAAGTGTGAGCATTCGGCAGGGCTGCCATTGGCTTCATAACGATGCCGACACTTAGTTCATGTCCCACAGGTGAACCGCAGAAGCTGTGACTAGCATTAACTCTCACTGGAGGGAGTGTCCTCTGTGCCTGCCCTGGGCCAGACTCTTGCAGATCTCTGTGTGTGTTGGTGTCTGTGCCATGCGTCTGGGAAGAGACTGCAATGGCCATGGGCTCTTCCTTCTGGCCAGCTAAGATCTGTTCTGACCCTGCTAACCTCGTTACCTGAACCTAGTCCTTTCTCTCCCCCCCCAACCCCCACCCCTCAATCAGGTAGCTAGAGACACAAGGTAGGAGTGGTTTGGGTTTTTTCACAATGACAGGTTCCTGAAAGTCACCCCAAGCTCTGGGCTGGGGATAACTGGGTGCAGGCTGGGGGTGGGGTGGGGTAAACACAGAAAGAGGAAGGAACTCTTAGAAAGCAGAGAGCTGGAAGGTAAGGCTGAGGACCTGACAGCTGGGCCAGAAGGCGGGGACTTGGAGGTATTGCAGGGATCTTCAGCGCTCCTGCTATCCTGAAGACCGAGGCTGGCATGACCTCCCGTGGGTGGGGTATGGTCCATCTTCTGGCAGGGCCTGGATCTCTTTGTTGTCCCTGTCCTGACGGTCTCAGCACCGACGTCAGTCCTTGTCTGGAGCTGTTTTATAGCTCAGTGTCCTCTTGGCTGCCAGACCCTGTTGCTGGCTGCTTTTGAGTTAGCTTAGAGGAAAAAGGAGGAAGGAAGCAGGACTTCTCCTATAGAGACTCTTGCCCTGGAGGCCATGCCATGCACTGTGGCTCAGAATACACCGCATGCCGTGGATCCTGCCACCTCCCTGTAGCCATGGGATGACAGTTTCCTGGCCGTGTGGCATCCTGTCTGTCCCTCCCACTGAAACTGCACTCTTGGGCTCCCTTTCCTGGAAGGAATAATTGAAAATTTTTGTTGAAAATATTGAAAAAAAAAAAAAACCCAGCTTCTCAGAGGCACAACATCATCAGAACAGACAGATGTCGGTTACAGTTATGACTCCTTCCCAGATGCCCCTGACAGTCAGCCATTGCCTGTGATTTTTCTTCTTGCAAGACCCAAGTTCTATTTATGCCCTGATTGAGCATCTGCCCGTGAGCTCTAGATAGCTTGTATTACCTCCACGGAGCTCCAGTTTGTGGATCTGTCAGCGGAGACAGAATGGTAAGACTCCGTTTTCATGGCTGACCGACAATCATAAGCTCCTGACACAGGTGACCGCGTGGTTTGCTTGGGCAGTTTTCACGGGTGCTGTCTTCACCTAATTAACAAGAGCTCCTTTGTCTCCCAGGAGTGTCCTGGTTCAGACAGTGCGTCCCACAGTTGCTGTGTCTTGGCTGTGTTGCTTAAGTCCCCTTCCCTAGGCCCAGTGGCACCCTGTACAGAAACGGCCACAACGGGTTTCCTCTGGATGTTTGTCCCAGCTCTACCACTAAGCACACCGTGGCCTTGGGCAAGGCAATTCCTTGAACGTTTGTTTCCCCAGCTACACCACGTGGTTAATGTCTTCCATTCCCTGAGGAGTGTTGTGCTTGCCTGCTTCTCTAGGTCTAACATTAGGAGGCCTTTAGCTGGTGGACACAGGACTCAAAATACATCTGCTGTGACTGAAGGGGCCATTGTTGCCTCCTCTTTACACTCACTGGCTCTTGTGCCTCCAAGTCCCTGAAGCAAGAACCAGCATGGAGCATGAATCGGTGGTCAGTGTTCCAGGCCGCAGCCATTTACCTGCCCCCTGCCCCCCTACCCCCGGGCCCCCAGCTACCCTACCCCTAGGAAGAAGAGGTCCTCATCAAAAGCTCTCGCTTGACCTCAGTTTCCCCAAACTGTTTTCTGGATTCACCATAGTACCTGTGTCTTCAGCCCTAAGCTGATTGATTGGGCAAGATAGTCTCAGAACCGGATGCCAACTCTGGCAGGTTTCTGGCCTTGGGCACCAGACTGTGTTCATGAGACTCTAGGACCTTGGTTTGGATCTTGGCTCAGCCTCTCAAAAACTCTATGACCTTAGGCCATCCACTTGGGCCAACATTCTCTCAAATGAACAGTAGAAGGATCTTGGGTTATTGGGAGATAATGTGGAAGAAGTATCGGAGGCACATGCACAGGCCTGGGGGACTAAGTAGGTACTCAATAAGTAATATTCTACCTTCTCTTGTCATTTGCCCTGGGCAGGGAAGCCAGGGACAGGCATCCCCCGGATGACCGTGGAAGCCTACTCACCGACACTACCATAGTTTCTGAACTCAAGGACTGATGGAATAGTTGGAAACAACAATGACCAAGAGAGGATTCGACAAGCCACCTTTGTGGCCACGTCCCGAGCAGACTTGAGGTGGAGTTGCCGCTTGCGTTATTATAGTTCCTTTTCTTGTTGCTATGACAAAAATACTCTGCAAAACCAACTGGAAGAAGAATTATTTTGACTCACAGTTCTGGGCTATGGGGCATCATGATGGGGTGGTGTGGTGGTAGGAGATGAGGCTTTTGAGTTAGCTTAGAGGAAACATGATGTGACACTCACTGGAGGGAGTGTCATCTGTGCCTGCCCTGGGCCAGACTCTTGCAGATCTCTGTGTGTGTTGGTGTCTGTGCCATGGGTCTGGGAAGAGACTGCAATGACCATGGGCTCTTCCTCCTGGCCACATCGTGTCTCTAGTCAGGAAACAAAAATGGATGCCTGCTGGTACCCAGCTTTCTTTCTTCTTTTTATTCAGTCTGGGGTCCTAACCCATTCAGTGGTGTCACCCATGTTTAGGGTGGGTCTTTCCACCTTACTTAACCCACTCTAGAAACTTCCCTATAGCTGTGCCCAGAAGTCTGTCTGCTAAGTGATTTTAGAGCTTGTTCAGCTGGCAATCAGCATTCACCATCACGGTCATACTTTTCCTTTAGGGAGGAAGCAGAGTGGTCCTAAGAGTGTGTTTACTGACGCCAATATTTACCTTCACCAACTTCTTCTTTACCAGACTCTGAAAATAGGTCTCACTGTTGCCTCTGCATGAGGAAGCTTCCATACAGGGCAGCCTTCCAAGGCCATCTGGCAGAAGTGACTGACGCTTCAACTCAAGTGTGTCTGTCACACAAAGCAGAGTCTCCGGCCGCCTTCCTCTCTGGGGTCACCAAGTGTAATGGTAGACCTTGGCTGCGAACCCTGTTGCATTAAGAAAGGGGCCGAGGGGGTTAGTCAAGGACATTTCTGGCCTTGTCTGTGATTTGTTCCCAGAGGCGATTAGATTGCGCAGGCTCTGACCTAATCAATAGGTTAGCCCCTTGGTAAATGATCCTTGATGGCATTGTTGGAGAAGGTGGAAGGTAGTACGTCCCTGGGGAGTGTTCTTATGGGCTGTACCTTGCCCTGGATCCTTCCTGTATCCTCTTGGCTTTCTTCCACCATGATGTGGTCTGCTCTGCCCTCCTCACCATGATAAATAATTAATATTGCGATGGTTAGTATTGTCAACCTGACAGGATCTAGAGTCGCCTAGCAAACAAACCACTGGGCCAGCCTGTGAGGGATTTTCCTAGAGGAGGTTAACTGAGGTGGGAAGACTCACTTGAAACGCGTGCAGCATGGTCGCCTGCTTCCTGACTGCAGACGTGATGTGTTCGTGCCTTACGCTCTTGCCACCGTGACGTCACACCTACAGTAGACCGACCCTCCGACTGTGAGCCCAAACCAGCCCTTCCTTCAGCTGGTTCTGCCAGGCGTTCGGCTGCAGCAGTGAGAAAGCCAGCACGCTCTGGAACCATGGACAAACTAGATCTTTCCTGCTTCGCATTGCTCTCAGTCATGAAGAATGTAACGACTCTCCCAGGGCTCTTGGCCATGGCCTTCATTTACATGCTCTCTCTCTCTCTCTCTCTCTCTCTCTCTCTCTCTCTCTCTCTGCCATAAAGGTGCTTATTTTTTGAGGCTGCCTCAGTTTCCTCTCTTCCCATGAGACTTGCCTCCCACCTACTTCTCAGGGATGCTTTGAAGACAGAGAAGAATGTGTTTTCCCAAAGCTCCCCAGAGGGTCCTCCTGGCCTCACCCAGTGCAGCGTATCATTAGCTAAGGCACAATGTCAGCAGCCTAATGACTGCTCTCTACCATCCTGTCGCCAAGGCCAGTCGCAGGCATCATTAGCCCAGTTTTAGTGATGGGCCAGCTGAGGCTGAAGAGCATCATTTTGACCTGCCTACAGTGATGGGGTGAGTCAGTGGCAGCCCCATGAAACCTTTGTCTCCCTTGTCTGCTTCTTTCATGACAAGCCCAGGGTAAGAAAGAGGCACCGGGGCCTTCGGGACTTCTGGTCCTTCCTTGGAGCCATGCTTAACCCTGGCAATGCCTGGTCTGGTCTAATCTTCTTCCTCACTAGGCACTGGCTCCAGGTGCATGGCTGGGACATTGTTCCACACTTTGTCCAGCTATTAATTTGTGGCTATGATCATGGTTAAGATGATGGTAGTGGTGGGGGTATAGTGTGGACGTGTACACATGCGCATGTACATGAGTACCCTGGTTCCTTGAGCTTGAGGAGAGGCTGATGTGGGGTGAAGCGTAAAGGCACCAATAACATTTTGTCAGTGTCTCTCTGTGCCACCAGAACCCCACCTGAGGCCTAGAGGAGGCCAGCATCTTTTACCCGAGCTTTGGAGCTGGTGAGATGCCAATGTGGCATTCCTACCTAGGTTCATCTGCAATTCAAGAATGCTGTCCTCCTGAAAGTGCCCACCCGGTCTTTTCAGGATTTCTCTGGGAGACCTGGAGCTTCATAGTCATGTGATTTCCCTGGCTCTGCTGTGTCCACGTGGTAATCCACACTCATATGTGAACAAGGGGCTCTGTGTTTTTCTTTTTGCTTTTGGGCTGGACGCTGTGGATGATGCGGCTTATCCTGGTCCCATCTACAAAACAGGATGCCTCTACAACGTGGAGAGCCTTAGGCTAGTTGTTCCCCTTAGTGTCCCTGTGTGCAAAACCAGGAGTCTGGGGGCAGACACAGACACTATGTTGTCCCACTGAAAGAGAATAGGCCACTAATGCTCTGTGAGGGCTTCCGTGGTTAGAGAAACCCTGGTAAGAGACTGAACATGGGCTCACTTTGGATGACCTGGTGCCTTGTAGAGCTTTATGATATCTGAGAGATGCCAGCCACCCATAGAAAAGGGGCCTCAGGAGCCCTGTGAGTGCTGAGGTTGGTGGAGGCCCCTCACTGCAGCTCTTAGTCATAGGAAGTCGCTGAGAAATGACTGACATATAATCATGTCTCTTTGATGGTTACAACTGTGTGGGGGTGGCCAGCTTTTCCTTTTAAGCAAATACACTTGGATGACTTTCAAGACGGTCACCAGGGCAGGTGAGGACTCACTCCAGTCAGGCTTCTGGGGGATATGCTTTTGGTGCCCCAGGGCACATTTGTGGTCGGCTCTGTATGTGGCACCGGTAGTGGGCAGATGGGTCCATGCAAGCTCAGATTCCCAGCCTCCTACCTCAGGCTGGGACTAGGGGCCACTCAGCTCTGTGCCAGTGAGGCCTGGAAACCACAGGTCCTGGAGAACGTGCTGGACACTGTGCTCATGAGCAGGCTGCAGCAGCCCACACTGGTACTGCTTTTCCGTCTCCTCGCCTGCTTTATCAGATCAACTTAACAAACTCCCTGAACCCTAAACCCGGTCTCGTGTTCTGCTTTCTGGAGAAGAGAAGCCAAAACGGGGGTGGACTTGTTCGGAGCCTCTTCTGGACTGAACTCCATGAGCCAAGGCTGGGATGTGGCATCTCTTCAAACACGTACAAGCTTCCCTCTTCCGGTGTATCAAGGTTGGGGAGAACTGCATTGGTTGGGGAAGTGGTGCTTGGAAATTCGCACTCACCAAGCCTGGCACTCTGCCATTTGAGTCTCCTCGTTAGCTGTGCCATCTGGGGCAGCAGCTTGCCTTTCCTGCTTCCAGGGGCTTCAAATGTAAACTGAATGACAGAAGCACTCAGATCCTGGTTTGTTGTGCACATCAAGTGTATTTGTGGAGTTATTTTGTAGCTGACAAATGTACATACGGGACGTCATGACGGTTTGGAAACAAGATGGTGGCTGCTAGTGAAAGGAATGGAAGCCGGCGAATGGTGACATCAGCTCCCCACAGCAATCTGAGTACGTTTTGGTCAGGAGCACCGTTCTTGGGACAGCACCCCCCAGGGGTTCCTGCTTGGGACAAGTTTTCTGGCTTGTTTTAGAGATACTGTTCGTAGAGAGAACTGACTGGGATTGTGTTCTTTGTGTCGGAGTTTATGAGCTGATCCCTGAAGAGACATGTTTAACCCTGGGACTGACCAAGAGCTGGTGTCCAGTGGGATGCAGCTTACGGGTGTGAACACTGCACAAGTCCTCCAAGCACCTGACAAACACAGACGAAGCAGGTGCTATGCTAGGTCCTGTGTTGCATTAGTGCTGCTGGGCAGCCTAAGACCAAGTCCCATCCTTCCCTTCTCATGGGATTGGGGTATGGGGAGGGGCAAGGGCAGGGACTGAGGCAGGGGCAGGGGCAGGGGCTATGACAGGGGCTGGGGGAGGGGTTGAGGGAGGGGCAGGGGCAGGGGGAGGGACTGGGGCAGGGGTGGGGTAGGGGCTATGGCAGGGGCAAGGGGAGGGGCTATGACAGGGGCTGGGGGAGGGGTTGAGGGAGGGGCAGGGGCAGGGCAGGGGCAGGGGCCAGGCACTGGATGACAACAAAAGATGTAATGGACAGTCAGACTGCTCTGACAGGAAATATAAAGCCAAGTGGGAGAATGAGGGAGCACAGAAGGACCACCGATGTAGAAGAGGAGTCAGAGAAGGTAGCCGAGGGGTTGACGTTAGAGCAGAGAGGGTCATGAGACTCAGATTAAGGCAGAGGTGACAGTGCAAAGGCCCCGAGGTGAGAGAGTGGGGCAAAGTGGGTGGAACGGAAGAGGGGGAGAGGAAGAGAGGAGGGAGAGAGAGGTTGCCTAAGAGGGAGGTGATGGAAGCCAGTCATGTTCGGCTTTTCAGGCCACGGACAAGTTCAATCCCAACCTCGCTCCTAGTTGTTCTGTGACCTTGGTGTATGTCCTCTCTTTCTGGGTCCAGCTTCATTGTAGGCAAGGGGTTGGACGAGGTAATTCCTCCTCAAGCCTCCAATATCTGCTTTAAAACAACAACATAACACACCAGCATAAACAGTGGCATCAAGACTCAGAGCCCAGATGCCAGTGTGTGTGTGTGTGTGTGTGTGTGTGTGTGTGTGTGTGTGTGTGTGAGATCTGAGCTCCCACAGCCAGCTTCCAGTAGAAATAGGCAAAGCCAGTGGAGACCCATTGGGGGTAGCAACACCTCCAGGACCAGGTGGGGTGGGGTCATCTCCATAGGTTCCTGTCCCGGGCTCACAGACCCGCTTTAGGCAAGGTCTGCAGCCAGCCCACTTGAACACCACCATTCACAGGGCAGGGACACATCCTTGTCATTTTCTTCTGTCCTAGGGCGCCTGGGGCCCGAGGACACAGGGTAGGGCCCTCGGGGGGGGGGCCCAAGTTTTTGTCGACCATGCACATTGCACGCCCCAGGATCTGCACAGCTGCTGTCTTGCCTCATCGCACTAGCCAACCCTGACAGGCAGCCTTCACCCCGGTTTGCTAATGTGCTCAGTTCCTCTTTGGGGCATATGCTTGCCCCTCTGAGTTCCCGTGGCTGTGTGGAAGTGGACCTAGGCCCAGAGGGTGACTAAGAGGGGAAGCCCCTGTACGGCGAGGCTCCCAGAGTCTCCTGGTTGCGTAAGGACTCTCTCTCTCTCTCTCTCTCTCTCTCTCTCTCTCTCTCTCTTTTTCCTTTTTTTTGAGGAGGTTGCAGGCAACAGGATGAATCATAGCAAACACACGTGGCTCTGGCAGGGGACAGTCCTTCCTCATGCCGCTGTGGAAAGTGAAGCTTCTTGAAATGAATCAGCGGCGCCTGCACCCTAAGTCGTGGGAGGGGGACAAGGGTGCGAGTTACAGATTTCCAGAGTAATTGGGTGTGGTCCCTGGGGTCTGGCAGCCTGGACAGCAGCAACCCAGGTTACTCACCTGAGCTTCGGCTGGAGACCTGTTACACTCAGTGGGCAACAGCTACTTGTCCGAACCGAGGGAGGGATGGGGTGCACTTTCAAGTGAGGTGACATAGACTCTGAATCTGTAAGTCCCAGAGGCTTCTCATCTGGGTAGCCCAGGAAAGATATCCCTGGCATCTGTTTGGCAGAAAAGAGCCCTTCTTGCTTTCTCAAGTGCCAACGCAGTGTGAAGTAGTGGCTGGGAACCACCAGGCTTCTGAATGAGCCTGAGGCTCAAATCCCCTATGGCATCTTGGAGTGAGTCTTCGGACAGGAGCAAAGCCGTGCTTTCTCTTCTGTAAAAGCAGGAAAGAGTATCTGGCAGCTGAGCACACTGTTCAGAACACAAGAGGAAGGCAGGCATGGTGACAGACTTCTGTAATTGGGCGGGGGGGGGCACTGTGAGTTTAAGACCAGCCTGGGTTGCATAGGTAGACTGTCACAGGAGTGAGGGAGGACTCACAAGTCATCCACAGGAGGGCTTCACAGAAGTCCTCAGTGGACACTGAGAAGCCAGAGTTGACAGCCAGGCATTTTGGCTTTGTTAGCTGTGCATTTGTGGGTGTGTCATTTAGTCGATTGTGTGCCTGATTTTCTTCATCTTTGAATGAGATTAAAAGTACCTTCCTCATAGAGTTGACAGATGGGATGATGGATGCAAAACCAAAAGTGGGATGCCTGGGACCTTCTGTGTGCAAGCAAGTGCAACCTCCTGCTGTTTAACATGGGTTACCACAGCATCCACATACCAGTCAGAACTCAAGGGAGAGCAGATGATGTTATTATAATTTTTATTTTCAAAAGAGCTGCAGTGGATTCGGCCAAGAGCTGGGGCCTCAAAGGACCCAGGAAAGGCGTTTATGTCTCTATGGATGTAGAATATTGATGCAGGCCCAATGGACTTGTGTATGTGTGTGTGAGTCAGGGTTTGCTGTTAGCTGGTCATCTGGAGAAAGACAATAGGGGGCAATCAGTCTTGGAGGAGAATGAGGTTCTGGGGTGTGTAGTGGGTAGCTATTTCAGCTTTGACCTTGAAACATTGCCCCTAGTGTGGCAACAAATAACTGCCACACCTGCCTATGACCTGCCCCTGAGGTGTGGCCAAGAGGAGACCCCCTTAAGACCCAAGATGCATATGTGCTTACTCTCTTAGCTCCTCATGGTCCTGGAGGCTGGATTTGCAGACCAAGTCAGAGTTCCCCAGAGAACTACGCTGGACTGTACCTCATCTCTCCTGGATCCTGTAATCGACCCCTTATTGGTTGTAAGATACCCCTCAAATAAACCTCTTTTAATTGCCAGGTAAACTATGTGAATTGACTCATTAATTGCTCTTAGGTCTGTTACCATTCTACATTTATTAGATTTCTTTTTAATAACAAAAACAGGAGAATTCCAGGGGCTGGTAGATTCTTTAATGTGTTGAGCATTTAACTGCTCTTGAACCAGCTGTTCTAAAGCTTGTAGCTTCTCTTTCATCAAAGGCCATTGTTCCAACCCAGACAGGCTTATCAGTTAGCCATTTTAAAGGTAGGGCTGTTGGTACTTCTGAGAGTTCAACAGCTATTGTGCTCTGTTTATGTACAGCTGAATGGTTGGTGGCTGTTTTTTTATATTTTATTATAATATTATTCCTAGAAACATTCATTGGTCTGCATTCCCTTTCTGAGATTGTAGGAATTTTAATCTGGACATTCCATTGTGGTAATAGATCTCGGCCCCAAAGATTCGCTACTACATTTTCCACATTTGGCTCCATCCTTCCTCTCTGTCCTTCTAACCCTATGTATTCAACCCATCTCAAACTCTGTTTTATCTGAGATAAGGTTCCAACCCCTAAAAATTGGACATCTACTTCTTGAAGAGGCCAATTGGGATGCCATGATTTTGGTGTAATTATAATCACATCCACACCTGTGTCTACCAGACCTTCCAGAACAATAGCATTAATTTGAATTTTAAGCTTTGGTCTTTGTTCATTTATGAAAGACTGCCAAAATATTTGTTTTATTGTGTTCTTTGTAACTTTTGATTTATCTATCAGAGCTGTTCTATCATCCAGTGCAGTCTTGTTCTTTACATTAGGTATTGGTTTATTTAATTGTCCTGGAGAGGAATTTCCTCCACAGTGGCTGAAAATGTTTGAACCACGTTCAATTTGGGGGCTTGCAAGATGCCTCCTGAGGTGTTTTCTGCTGGTAAAGGGTTGCCTTGTATATTTATTATTGATCTGCACACATTAGTCCAATGTTGGCCTTTGCCACGTCTTCTACATAATCCAGAAGGTTGGGATCTCCTGTTTGGGTTATTTCTAGAAGGAGTATTACTTTTAGGGCACCCCATGTACAGTTTTTATGTATATGACCTGGTGTACCACATTTAAAGAATTTGGGCCTCTCTCAGTGCCTGTGAGCAGCTGCAGGGCAGCTTGCTCAGCGTCTGCACCTCTTGCTCCAGCAATGAGCTGGGGGTTGGGTGGGTCTTCTTTCACTAGCACTTACTAGGTAAACCCAACAGCAGTTTTGTAGCTGTTGCTGTTGAGTTGGGAGGGGGAAAAAGGTAGCACCCATGCATTTGTGAAGCACTGGGTCCCTAGGAGGGGCAGGAACTTGCCTCATGTGGGTGCCAGATATAGTGGCAATTAAGGAGGCAATTCCACTTAGTTTATCTGGTAATTACAAGAGGTTTGTTTCAGAGTTAACTTACAACCAATAAGGGGTCGATTACAGGATCCAGGAGAGATGAGGTACAGTCCAGCATAGTTCTCTGGGGAACTCTGACTTGGTCTGCAAATCCAGCCTCCAGGACCATGAGGAGCTAAGAGAGTGAACACATATGCATCTTGGGTCTTAAGGGGGTCTCCTCTTGGCCACACCCCAGGGACAGGTCATAGGCAGGTGTGGCAGTTATTTGCTGCCACTCTAGGGGCAATGTTTCAAGGTCAAAGCTGGAACAGCTACCCACTACAGGAGTGTTCTAGTTATTTATCTCTCTTCAGAGATAGAGCAACTTCTGAGTGCCCAATCCTGATGGTGCAGAAGACGTTGGATACAGCCCACAGCCAGCCCAGTTCATGGTAGAATCAAGCCATAGAGGGCCAGAGATGAGAGTTCCACTCACATACTTCATCATGGCAATGCACTAAAATTTGGGGCTTTTTTCCCCCAGTGGGTGTCCTGCTTCTGGTGACTATGTTCCCTTATAGACACATTATGTAGCGTCCTAGATTCTGGTGTCTCTTCTGGACATAAGTCTCAAAGTCTGGATTGAGGTGAACTTATTTTTTGTAAGCTAAATGTGCTAGCATGCCGGTGCTTGTCACTCATGGGTACAAACCCAAATCACATAGAAATCTTCAGAAAATACCAGTGCTTGGTTCTTATCCCAAGACCACTGACTCTAAAAGCTAGCAGGTAGACATGCTTTAAGAGCTTCCCAGGTGGGTTGAGTGTGCAGAGTGTTGAGAAGCCACTGCTCCAATCCACTGCACTGTTTGGGGTTGAGTTCTTCCTTCTGGCTTTTATCTTCAACTGTTGCCCCTCCCTTCTCATCCCGTCTTATCCTCTTCTGTATTTCCCCTTTCCTTTGCTAATCTAGCTTTCTTTTACTGCAGTCTTTTTTGTTTAGATACCTTCCAGCAAAGCTGATTGTTGAGTGATCTGGCCGTTCAGAAGTGCTTTTTGGAAGCGTACTGGGTATCTGATGCTGGAAGCGCAGATGCAATTGGAGATCTTGCTTTTGTGGAATCTGTATTCACATACCTGCATGAAGGAAAAGGGCTAACAAATGGAGAATATTCATGGGTAGAAATCAGATAAATATATCATGAAAAGAGGTGTGAGAGTATAGGTAAAGGAGAGGGAGGAAGACGTGCAGTTCACTGGTAGATTGAACACAGTCCTTTCATGTTCCTTTCCCACCATGCCTTGGTAATCCATTATCCACCTCATTTTAGCTCTAGTTTCTTTTGATATGGCTTTGCCAATGGTCTGCCAATATCAGGTGGGGTACAATATGTGATAATTTAGAGACATTGGATGGAAACCATGTCTCTTTACTTAGGCTCAGTTCATCTCTAGGTGGGTATTCTACGAGACTGGCATGGGTTAAAATGAGAGAGAATTCAGAAATCCTCATCTCAGATATATTTTCCTAAGTCTAGTCCTATCAATCTAGAGATTTTTGTGTGGTTAGGAACACCAAATATAGGGCCTCAATGAACATCAGAATCCATCAGGATTTGAACAATAGATATGCCCTTGGTTTCTTTTCTTCCCTCACAATGTCTGAATTAGCCTTACTAGGCTCATTCTGTGAGAGGTCTTGGAATCTTGCACAGACTTAGGGCTTAAGGGAGTGGGACATAGGACAACAATTTACGATTGCAGAGAAGAGGGATTATAAGACTGGGTCTGGTTAGGAGGGACATCTGTAGACGTGCACCAAGCCCAGGGTTGTTCAAGGGCACTGTGGTGGGGGCATGCCTGGGCTAGGGAAGGATCATTTTTAAGATAACTCTGCAAGTTCTTTGGCCTGCCTTTCACTGATAGGTGAAGCCAGCGTTCTCTCCCTTTGAATCTGAGCTGGCCTCTGTGCCTCTGTTGTGAGTGACAGATGATGGCACAGGCTTTGCTCCTTGAGACCCTAGTCTCGTAAGAGCCCACAAAGTTTCTGCTTGGTTCTCTTTGGTCACTCATTACAGCAGGTAGGGAAGCTGACACCCTCAAGCAGAGCTAGCCTTAGCTGCCAGCATCCTGGACTGATGGTGGATGCATGTGAGAAGACCGTCACTCATTGGGTTTAGATAAATACAGTCCATCTTTATGAGACCCTCCCTGGAGCAAGAACTTTTAGTTCAGCCCCAAATTTTCAGCCCACAAAGCCAGGAACAATATGAAGGGGGAGTTTATACCACTGAGTGTTGAAATAATCCATTTCACAGCAGTAGTCAGTAGAATACTTTGAACTCAGCTAGCTTTTTGTGGCTTGTGATTCTGGACAAAATGTTCCAAAAAAAATCGACAAGAGCACCTCATAATGGTCCATCCTGGGGTAATCAGAAAGGCGAGAAGGAAGAAAAGGGCACACAGAGTAGAGAACTTACAGACCCAGAAATCAGTTTGCAAACTATTTTGCCCAAACCCTTCATTTGATAGGCTGAAGAGAAGGGACTAGTCAAGATTGGAATCCATGTCTCCACATCTGGATTCCTGTTTTTCCTTTTCAGGTTTCCTAGGCCAAGGAAGTGATGAGACAATTGGTTCTGCTTCTCCTGGGATGAGTCTGACTTCATTTAGTGAAACTTTGTCTTGCAGTCTTTGCAAGAGATTTCTATGGGATTCCTTTCCTGTCACCTCTTATCTGTCCACTGCTGCATTTCTGGACTCTCCTCAGAGTTAGATGCGTCCATTGACTTTCCCATGTCTGTTTCGAAGGCATGTCTTGCAGCTCAAGGGTGTACTGGGGCCTGGGGCTCCTTTGTTGAACATGTAGACATGGCTCCTGAGGGCGTTTGGTCTCTCTGTTTGGAAGGCACACCTCTCATCTTGGAGCACCATTGTCTTCAACTCCATTTCTTTGTCTAATAACCAGGACACCACCCTTTGTGTACTAGCTCAGTCTGTGACTCACCTCTGGAATCTGAGCTCCCCCAGGGCTGGATTAGTGCCTGATTCACAATGTCTGTTTCAAGCATGCAGCTTCACACCTACTCAACTGTCTAGGCTCCTCTGCCAGGAGGCGGTGCCCTACTGCCATCAACCAATAGCAGGGAAGAATGCCTGTGTTATGTAGTCTTATGTGGCATCTTCCATTTCTTGGATACTTGTATGTACTTCGGGCTCATAGACATTCAGTCCTCACACCCATGTAATCCAACAGCTGGCATTAAGACCTGTATCCAGGCTATAAACTGGGAGACACTAGTGAGTACTTCACTCAAAGGCACTAAGCTTGAGAGTACCAGAGCATAAATTCAACTAACTTGATGTCCGTGCTTTTATTTTTCAAACTGGAGATTGTTAACTATTAGTTGGCTATGAAATCAATTGCTAGATTGTAACTGTTATTTTAAAAGGGGGATTTTAATTAAGTATAAAATATAAGAGTATATTGATGGTGGCAAATCATAAGAAACTTTTTTCTAAAAAATAATATATATATATACATGGATAGCATTATATATATATATATATATATATATATATATATATATATACATATATATGCATGTACTTGTGCCCTAACACATACATATATGTGTATACACATATGCATGCATATACATATTGTGTAGCCTCTATGTCTCATGTGGTATCTGCCGTTTCCTGGATGCTCATATATGCATTCATATATATGTGCATCCATATATCTGTATGTGCTGGAACTTGTTTGTTTGCTTGCTTCCTTGCTTAATTTGGTGAAACAGGGAGCCATTTTGTTAAGTCTGCATGGCATAGAACTGGCAGTGGCTTCTAGCCAATAGCCATGGAGGCACTGGGGATCTCAGCCCACAGTCCAAGATGCAGCAAATCATGCCAACAGCCACGGAGTAAGCTTGGGCGTGTAGCTTGTCCCCAGGAAGTCTTGAAAGAACAGTAGTTTCAGCTTTCCCGAGATGCAGAGGCCATCTTGTAAGGTCTATTGACCACCCATATGAAGCTGGCAGAGCAGAGAGGCAGAATGGCTCCAGGGTGTCTACGTGGCTGGGTTCACACTGCAACCCACTACCTATGGATTGCCTAGATGAGACAAACATGGATTGGGTTCTGTTACTTGCAGTCGAAGCCTTTCTGAAAGAAGTCATTTCCTACCTCTGGACTTCAGGGGTCTGATCTAGTCAATGAGGAATGAGTCCATCCCTAAGGGCTTCAGGATCACCCTCCACTGTGTCCAGCCTACATTATACTGTTTTGCTTGTTTGATTGGATTACTAATTATTGTTTTAGATTTCTTTATGTGTTAAAGTTATACATTCACCTTATTGGTGGTATGTATACAGGAAAAAACATAGCACTGCTGGGTTTGGCACGGCTGGAGGTTTCAGGCGTCTACTGGAGGTCTCAGGGTGAATCCTATATAGATAAAGAGGCTTTACTGTGTCTACATAAACCCCAAACAGCTCAGTTTGGAGAATGGGGACTGTCTTCCTTATCTGAGAAAAAAGGGGCCTTCATGTGAAGAGGAAAGAGAATCCACACACAGTAGATGCTAAGGGCTGCAGACTCCCCCTGTGTCCTGCATCCAAGCCCGGTCCAGCTCCAGTTGCTCAGTGGCATCTTGGGCACATCCTGCTGCTTCTACAAAGCAGAAGCATATTGACCTTGATAGGTTCTGAGCTGCCTTCCTGTCCTGGGAGCACAAGGACCTCAGGCACTGGGGACAGGTCCCCAGGGTATTTACAACCTCCTTTTATGGACAGACCCTGAGGAATGACACTGGGGGTGAGGTTGACTTCTGGTACACACACACACACACACACACACACACACACACACACGCACACGCACACGCACACGCACACGCACACGCACACGCACACGCACACGCACACACACACACACACACACACCTCCTGTCATATCAGCATAGCTCTGCTTGATCTGATACCTGAAAATTTCTCAGCCTTCACCTTTCTTTATCCTGCATGCACCAGCAACTCTACACACTTTTGGATATTTGAGTATGTCAGCTGGCCTCTTTAGCTACCTTTTAGACTTTGCATGGGTGACCCTCTTCTAGAACATTCTAGTCCTGCTCCTTGTGTGGTTACCTCCATTTCATTGTGTAGATTTCAGCTTAATCTCTTCAATAACCCACTGAACTAGCAACCACTTCCTTGCTCCAGCTCTTTTGTTTTCTGCAGAGAAATTTTCACAGTCCGAAGCACTATACTGTCTAGATGAATTTACTTGGCTTCCTGTCTGTGCTATCTACTAGAGCAGTAGTTCTCAACCTGTGGGTCATGACCCCTAGGGTGGTCGAATGACCCTTTCACAGGGGTTGCCAAAGACCATCAGAAAACACAGATATTTACATTATGATTCATAACAGTAGCAAAATTATAGTTATGAAGTAGCAACGAACATAATTTTATGGTTGGGAGTCATCACAACCCGAGGAACCGTATTAAAAATAGGGCCACAGCATTAGAATGGTTGAGAACCACTGCACTAGAACACACAGCTCTTTGAAGCAGGAACTTCTGCCTCAGTCTTTTTCACCAGAGTCTCCAGCCAATAGCTCTGGCACATAGTATTCAAAAACTACTTTTGAATGGCTGTATAAGCAGAGACCCAATCCTGCGGACTCAGGCTGGCTTGGCTGTCCAGCCGCTTTTGATTTTTATTACAGACAGTTTTTAATGGGCAGTTCTTTTTCCTGTGTTGCCATGATACTACTTTGTGGTTCATGCCACGTAGTTTCAGCCTCGGGGACTGATAGGACATGCTGGATGAGCTGGGCCTGCCTCTTGTACCTTGAGTGTCTACTCCCAGACCCTGGCTTCTGGAACCATCCCTGGGTCTTCTTTGAGGCATGGTGGGGGCTGGGGGGAGGACATGACACATGATAATGACTTAGTTTTGTCCTCCAGCAGTGCAGCAAACTAACACAAAGCATCTGGCTTTGAATCCCAGCAAAGATGCGTCAGCAGGCGTGGGTTATGCCAGGCAGGGTAAGAATGGAAGGCTTATGTCACTGGTGAGGTGTGGTGATGTAATGTGGATGACAGCACCACACAGGCCTGGTTGTGTTATCAAAAAGGGCAGGAACTGGCTGCTTGGGCCACGGGAAAAGACTGGGATGATTCCTCGTGGAAAGGATGAGAATATTCATCTCCTGAGCAAACCTACTAGGTGCTCTCATGAGAGAATTCTATGAAGATTCTTCCAATTACCAACGAGGGCCATACCATTAATGATACTTTGACACGTGAGAAAGTAGAATCCAAGAGCTGGTGTGTTGTGAGGAGCCACACAGAGTTTTTTCAAAACCCCCAAGAACTCGCTTTGTAGACCAGGCTATTAAAAACATTTTTATGTGTATTGTGTTTTGCCTGCACATCTGTCTGTGTGTGGGCTTGGTGTCTGCAGAAGCCAGAAGAGGCATCAAATCATTTGGGACTGGAGTTGCAGATGGTTGTGAGCCACCATGTGGGTGCTAGAAATCGAGCCTGGGTGCTCTGCAAGAGCAGGCAGTACTCTTAATCACTGAGCCATCTCGGTACCCTGCCTCCCCTGAGTCCAGTCTTATTCTTTTCTTTCTAAGGACTCTGGGTCAGAGTTGCAGCCCACCAGTGCCCAGGCTTTGGGAGTTTGGTCCAGTTCCTCAACATCCTGGCTCAGTTTCCTCAGTTACAATATGAAGGTCATTGCCCCACTTCATCCATTTGGGTTGAGGATAGAATGAGTGTGGTATTTAGAAGCTCTTAAAGCCTGGCCTCTCTGCCTTAGACCCATCTTCCTTCTTCATGGGTACAGGAATCACCCATGGCGGTACAGTGAGGAGGGAGTAAATGTAGGGATGGGAAACAAAATATCCTCTGGTTTATTCCAGGAAATGGAAGCTGTCTTTGGACCATCTGGGTATCCTTTCCTCCCAAGGCCTACCTAAGAGAATAGGAAGGTCAGTCAGCCTGACTGTCTTGTTTGTGAAGAGCCAGGGCAGGTTGTAGGAAGAGCCAGCAAAAGGTTCCTGGACTTGGATGGTGAGACCAACCACCAGGAACCTGGCTTTGCATGCTACCCAAGATGCCCCACCCCATAGCCTCATCATAAGACCTTGGAGGATGACGTAGTGTAGACCATAGTGTAGTCCCCCTTCCTCCTTTTACTGATGATCAAGCTGAAAGCCAGGGAGGTGAAGTCAGATCAGTAGTCACAAAACACACCAGTGACAGGGCTAGATTCAGACTTTTGTTCTTCCTGAATCTTGTCTGTCTCTGCTGCTTGTGTCCACTGACAGGATGTGTGGGGTGGTTCTTCTTTCTTGGGGACTCAGCTCCTCTATCAAATGAGGGGATTGGAAATGGATGGCCTTTAGTTGTCCCCTAAGCTCTGACCCTGTCTGAGCTGTCATCCTGGAAATCCGATCCCCCTGCCTGCTCTGTGACGCTGCAGCGTGCTCATGGCCTTGTGTTGTGAAACTCTGAGAACTGAATGGTAGCAGCTCTTTGCCAGCTGTCCTGAGGAAAAGGTAGACATGTTTTGTGGTCTCTGGGTCTCAGAATGTCTTGCAAGAACCCCCAGAGGACACAGCGTTGGAACCCTCCCACCAATTTCAGAGAGAACCCTTGGTAGACTTTGTCTTTGGTGTGTTGACTCTCTCTTAATTGTAGCAATGAATTCCATATAATCATTTAACCATTTGGAAGCAGATTGTTTGGTGGCATTAAGCACATTTATATCATTATGCAACCATCACTTACATTCATCTCTAGAACTTTCTCATCATTTCAAATAGAAACTCTGTCTTCATGAAGCAATAACATCCCATCTCCTCTTTCTGCAGTTCCCACTGCAGTGTTCTTACAGAGCCCATGATACTGAAGATTCAGGGCCATCTTCCTTTCCCCTTCCCCTCCCAGGTTCAGGGGAGAGGAGGGACCATTTGACAATGGGACCCATTTCCAAAGCACCAGGAACATTCTCCAGCCCAGGGTAAGGAGGCTGAGCATTAGGTTTTTAAGGCTTTCCTAGTACAGAACAACCTTACAGCCTTCAGATGTCTTTGAGCATTCTGCCCAGGAGAATGGATGGTCGGCCATCTATCCATCTGTTCTGTTTGTGAAATGTTGGGCCAGGTTGTAGGAGAAGAAGTGACTGTAAGCCCAGCAAAGTGAAGAACACCCCCAGCAAACACATCTACATGCCAGGAGGATGTGGAACAGGTCTCTGTACATGCATGAGGACCTGAGTTTGATCTCTGGAACCCATGTGAAAATGTCATGCCTGGTTGGCATGGCAATCCCAGTGCTGGCTAGGGATTGCTGGGGAGCCTGCCTAGCCTGCTTAGTGAACTCCAGGCCAGGGAGAGACTCTGCCTCAAAACAACAAGGTGGATGTACCTGAGGCTGACCTCTGCCTTGCCCCTCCTCCCTCAAGTCTATCAGTGCCCCAAACTGCAGTATTAGGTTTTGCGTACTGTCCTTTCTCTGGGATTTTGCTTTTAAATGCTTTCCTTCACTCTGTTCCTTAGCTCCTGGGAAGGACACAAAGCTGGTGTTATGAGAAGAACATTGGGTCACCATGGGGCTGGAAACAGCACTGCCTCTAACTCTATGATCTTAAGTTACCCTCACGACCTCTAGGAGCCCCACAAAGCTGACCAAGGCTTAGGCCACTCTCATCAGTCAAAGGGGTAAGTTCACCAGCTCTCAGGGTGGTGAGGATCAGGGTGGTGAGGAAGGTGGGGTTCCAATGAAAGGGGAACAGATCCTAGCTTGGTGTCTGGGGCCCCTCCCCTCTCCTCATATCAGGAAAACGCTCTGGGGGAGTTGTGGGTAGCTTCTAAGCCCTGCGGTTGGAGAAGGCTCTAAAACCTACAGGTTCTGGGATGACTCACGGGAAATTTCCTAAAGGTCATACAGTTGCCAGCCTACTCTTCCCTCACCTTCCCCATGGCCTTGGGAGTTTGCTAATTCTAAGAAGTGATTTTCTTATCTCCTCCTGGGTCTTCATTCTTGGGAGGGTTACTGAGCTGTTTTTACTCACAATACTCTGGATACACAATGTGTGGGTTGTTTTTTTTCTTGCACAAACTAACTCTTCGAACTTTTGACACCGTGTGTGTGTGTGTGTGTGTGTGTGTGTGTGTGTGTGTTCCCTATAGCTGAATTAGATATAGAGTTAGTGTTAAATGTCACAGGCTTGAGGGACAGTCCCAATCCCATATGTTAATTCCAAACAGAAGGTCGCCAGGTTGTTCATCCTCTGTCCCTACATGACCACAGATGCTGGAGGGTTCCTGCAACCCTGTATGGGTAGATAATTTACTAGGACAATGCCTAAGAGCCCAGGAAATGCCTGACATATGGCTGCTGTTTGATTAGAAAGGACACAAATGATAACCAGGAAAGGGGCCTCAGCACAGATGCTTCATAGAGCTAGTATGAGCCGTCCTCCTAGCCTGTAGATGTGTTTGGAACTTGGAAGCTCTCCAAACCCACCCACTCACCAACCCTCCCCTAAGATCTTGCTCTATGTAACCTAGGCTGGCCTGAAGCTCACAGTCTTCCTGCTTCAAACCCCTGAGAGATGGGATTATAGGCATGTACTACCATGCTGTGCAAAACCCAGTTGTTCACTGGTCTTCATGGCGGTTGTATTGTGTAGACATAATTGATGACATCATTGAACTTTGGTGAATAATTCAGGCTCCAATCTCTCTTTCCTCTCCAGAGGTTAGAGATGGCGTCAAAAGTCCCAAGCTTCTCAGACCTAGGTTTTCAGGGAATCAGCCACAACCCTGAAGCTATCTAGATGTCTATCAACAGGCACTTCGTTAGAACAATAGAGGATTCAATCTCCTTTATCATTCAGGAAATTTTAAGGGTTTGGGCAGCTCTGTGCCAGAAATTGAGACAAAGACCAAATACCCCCCTGTCCAGTGGGGGTGGGGTCGCAAACTGGAGTTGGGGTGCTGTCTTCTACAATGTGGTAAGACCACTGTTCATCAAGGCTGTAAGCTCCTGGGAGATGGGCAAAACAAGAATTAATCTAAGAGTTGAGGTCCTAAAGCAAAACACATTCATTAAGTCACAGGTTCTATGGGGCAGAAATCCTAGAGTGCTCAGGTGAGTGTATGTCAAGGCCTCTTATAGGCACAGTGTGTTCACTGCTGTTACCAACAGGGAAGGGCTTGCTTGCAATCTCCCTAATGTTGGAATGATTCAGTTCCTTTTGGGTGGAGGGCCCTGGTTCTTCCTTGGCTATGAGCAGAAGCCTTAATGAGCTCCTTTCCATAAGGCTGCTCACAATATAGCAGAGAATGTTAGGAGTGAGAGAGCCTTAGGGGGCAAGAGAGGCAGCAGAACAAGATGGAAGTCAAAGTCTTTTGTATCCTGATCTCAGACATGGTATCCTATACCATTTGCCATATTCTGTTTGTTAGGGAGAAGTTCCTTGATCTATCTTCAAGGAAGAGAAATATAAGAGCATAATGCTGAGTAGGGAGGACCACCCAAGGCCATCTTAGGGACAACCCAAAGTTAGTTCTAGGGATAAAACATGGTCATTTTGATGACAATAATTGATCTGGATATCTCAAAGCACTTTGTTAGTTATTTTTGTATTACGAATTCTCCGCTCTCCTCAATATGAGCGACACAATTTAGTATTTATGTAGAATTACAAAGGACACCAGAAACCCATTACTAGAACTCTTTTATAACAGTCAAATCAAAAGGCCATCAATTTTCAGAAAACAGCAGGCATGACCCCAATTTTCAAAGAACCGAAAATTGCACTTTCACCAAATCACACTTTGGGGGAGTAGATGTTGCTATTTATAGTTCCTGGCATCATCAACCACAGTGGAACTCCATTCTCTGCCTGTCCCTCCTCTTTGTCCCCTCTCTGCCATCTTCTCTGAGGCCATGGATACGCACAAGCACCGGCGATACACATCGGCCCCGAGCCTTTGAAAAGTGGTTTCACATTTACAGTCATCTCTCCTGGAGACAGGTCTTCACACGACTAATTGCGTTCGGCAGAAACCACTGTTTCAAGCCAGCTGACGACATGGCGTCTGATTCAGGTTCCATCTCTCCTAGTCTCCACCTTCCCTCCCTTCCTCCCTCTCTGTAACTTTAAGTCCTTTTTTGGGGCTGACGTGTGAAGTGATCTCAGACACTTTTCTGAGTATTCTTTTTTTTTTTTTGAGACAAGGTCTTATGAACCTCAGCTGGCCTCAGACTCATAGCAATCCCTTTGTCTCTGCCTTGTGAATTCTGGGATGCCAGGCATGTGCCACTGTGCCCTCATTCTAGCTGGACATTAGACAAGGCATTGGAAAAGCTGAGCTGTAGCGGCTCAAGCACAGACATGGGGATCCAGCGGATCTAGCCCTAACACTGCACATAAGAGTTAATAGGTTTTTTGTTGATATTCAAAGTCTAGATGGCAGAAGATATATTTGAACAACTAGTAGCTGAAAAATACATCTTCTGGCCCACGTCATCCTCAGTGCCTGTTTTTAACATCCGTGGGACTTTATTACACATGGGGTAGGATTACTATATCATTGTGTGAAAACCATCGATTTCCGGCCTCAATTTTTCCACCTGACGAGTGTGTACAGCAAGAATACTGGCTTTGTTGGTGCTATGAGGGTGTTGTGATCTAGTGTAGAGAGTGTGTTCATGGTCTTACCTTCTGGATAGCCAGTGTTCTCAAGTGATGCTACATGCTATGATGTCCTTTGTTTTCTCATGGTCTGAGCAGAGCCTAGCATACATTAGGTACTCAATAAAGGCATCCCTGTATACAGTGGAAGAATAGCTGAGATAGTATCACACCGGTAGTGTGCTTTTCCTGACTTGCACAAAGATGCAAATCCCTATAGAGGGAGAGCAGCTCCATTTGAAATTCTATTTTTTCTCTGCACCCCAGCTCCCCTGGCCAGTCCTCAGTGCCTTCTTGGGAATTCCCAGTTATTCCTAGCATCTGATTCAGGCTTCAGTTCCCACTAATAACTCATTAGGAGCTAAACTTGGCCCCTTAAAGCCTTGTCTTGAGAAGCCCATCTTCCAGGTGGGGCAGGGAGTGTAGAAAGGTAACTGAGGCAGAGGTCACCTATGGAGAGGGCTCCCCCTGGGGAGAACTGGTGAGCAAAGCCAATGTCAGCCCTTTACATGGAAGTTATCTCCTCTTGTGTCTTAAATCTTCATAAAAGTTGTGTGTTTTGTTATCTGTGATACCTACTGAATTCAAACAAGGGTGACATGTACACAGCTAGAAGAGATGACTGATAAAGACTAGGTAGAGAATGCCAGAGTCTTCATCACAGGAACAGAACACGTGATACATCCCCAGCTCCAGGAATCCCGGTGTGTATCGGGGAAAGCACTGGGCTCCTTACAGTTGCTCAGATAGTCCCTGGAAACAGCTACTTAAACTTCAGGTTGCAGCCCTGTTTTGGGCCATGTAACTGCATGTGGGGCTGTGAGAAAGTTAGCAACAGGAAAAGGCTCTTGAACACGCAGCAGCCAACAAGTAACTTAAAATCTCATGTGTGATGAGCCCCAGGGGGCTCTGGCAGTGCTTGGGTGAATTATATTATGTGACCTCACTGCAGCTTTGGTTCTGGATACACAGTGTGCCCTTTTTCCTGCTTTTATAGTAAAATAATGATTTCACTGTGCAAAAATGAAGATTGTTCCCACTGTCGTGTTTCAATATGTAAGCATCATATTTGTGTGGATTTGTATTGTATTGTTAGAACATTTGACTTCAAAAATGATTGTTTGATGTGCTTAAGTTTCACAAAAAGTTATTAATGAATTCTGGCTTGGGATTAGGACAGAATTTCCATCAGTTTCTTAAAAGGCCCTTAACATAGTCTGCCATTTTGAACTATGTATTTGCATTGACAGTCAAAAATATCAAAATATTGATCAACTCTGAAAAACATTGAAGATGTCCTGCAGAATCAAATACTAAGCATGATCTAATTTTCTGTGAAATAAACACACCCACCTCATGAATAAATATGCAAATTTCCATCTTTAATCAATGGTAAAATTATATGTGCACCAAAGAATTGTTTGAAGAGGCATTTCTTTATGATGGTTTGATTTGTACACCTGTTCTATATACCTATGTGTGTGAGATCATATGCATATTTCTCAGGGTTCACAAATGGGAGAAGTTTAAGAAACTCAGTCTTAGACTCAAGACTTGTAGACATGGGTAAAAGGAAAACTAAGTAATATAAGAAATCTAAAACACCTGGTATCTTAGTTAGGGTTTCTATTGCTGTGAAGAGACACCACGACTGCAGCAACTCTTATAAGGAAAACATTTAATTGAGGTGGCTTACAGTTCAGAGATTTAGTCCATTATCATCATGGTGTGACATAATGTTTAGGCAGACATGGTGCTTGAGGGGTAGCTGAGTGTCCTACATCTTTGACTTGCAGGCAACAGGAAGTGAACTGAGACACTGGGCATGGCTTGAGCATATATGAGACCTGAAAGCCCACCTCCACAGTGACACACTTCCTCCAACAAGGTCATACCTACTCCAACAAAGACACACCTCCTAATAGTGCCACTCTTTATGAGAGTATGGGGGCCAATGACATTCAAATTGGCACACCTGGTGTGTGACAAGAACCCAGGGCATGGTGATTCTCTTTCTCTTAGGTGACCATCTGTAGCAAGGGTCAGTTCTTGGCTTTTTCTCCATTCTTTTCCTTTTCATTTTCTTTAAGTAAAGAAGATGATGATCCTTTTAGAAGCTTCTTTCCTGTAAGCTGCCTATGTCCTAATCCCCCAAAATTACAAGTATGTTTCTGTACACACCCAGAGCCAAAGCCAGGAGATTGACGTCATTACATGAGTCTTTGTAAGTCAGAGACCAGGGAGACAGAGTGAGAGGAGAGGTGTGATGACAGAGGTAAACGCTGGAGTATAGTGAGGGCCGAGGTAAACGATGAAAGGAGAGGGTCCATGAGCCAAGAAATGGAGGCAGTTTCCACAACTGGAAAAGGCAGACTGTGGGTTTCCCCAAGACTTCAGAAAAAAGCAGTCTTTCCTAAACTTTGATTTTTGGATTTCCAGCCTCCAGATCAGCAATATTAAATGTTTGTGGCATTGTAAACCATTGTATTTATGATAATTTACTACAATAGGAAGTCCGTGCAAAAGTAGGTACCTCTTCCATTTAAAATTTCCCCGTTTGATTTTCTTCTTTTAGGAGAACAGCCAGGATTCATCTTTGGGGGTCTTTCCTCTAGTGTTGACATTCTTTTTTTTTTTTTTTTTTTTTTTTTGCAGTGAAAAGTGTGTCTCCAGTGGCTCTCATATTACCAAGTTCCATTTCCCCTTCTTCCTCCTGACCCCAGCTTACACTAAGATCAGAGAAGGCCCTGTAATTATTGAGCATGTACCTCCCCTTCACCCTATTTTTGGATCCAGAGCCCAGCATATCTTGGTTTAGATAACGCCTCTTTAAATCTCGTATGCCCGAGATCACTTCTCCATGCACTGCGGTCAGTCTCTGAGCCTTACCCCTACCCCATCACAGCTCTCTTCTGTCTTCCTTTAGCCATTCTTAGGGAATCCTATATAATCCTGTCACTTTCTCCTTACTTTCCAGTGGCTTTCTCAGCTCATTGCTTCATCTCAGATACTGGAGAAGATGTCTGGGACCTGCTGGTCCTTCCCAAACTATTTTGTCATCCACCGTCACCGCACTCTGTTGGGAATCATACATATGAGTTTCTTTCTAGTTCCTCTACTATTCCTTTTGGTTCTGGTTCTGACTACACAGCCTGCCAGTTCCCTTCCCTTTTGTCCCCTTGTTTCATTGTGAGCTCAGCTAGTGCCATCCACACTGTTGGTTTTCATTGTCAACTTGACACCACCTAGAACTGCCTGGAAAGGGAGTCTCTGCGAGGGACTGTCTAGACCAGGTTGGCCAGTGGGCATGTTTGTGGGGGGAGGGGGATGTCTTAATTGCCTTTTTTGATATTGGAAAATTCAGCTCGAAAGTGGGAGGTACCATTCCCCAGTCTGGAAGGAAGAGGAGTAGAGAAGGCTAGCTGAGTACTTAGCATGTACCAACTGTGACTAGTTGCTTCAGGTTCCTGCCTTGACTTCTCTACAATGATGGACTATGTCCCTGAACTGTGAATCAAAGTAGACTTTTTCCTAAGTTGATTTTTGTGTTTGTCACAGTGTTTGTAACAGGAAATTAAGACACTTTTTTTTTTAAAGTTCACTTATTGCTGATTTTTTTTTTAAAATCACACATAAACCTTTGGAACCACTCAGTACCAGGAAGGCCTTGTTAGGGTTGGAGGATGTTTCCATCTTACGAAGATGACAGGAGGCTGGACCCTTCCTTACTCCAGCAGCAGAAGAGGCCAGCTTCTCACTAACCAACATTCCTTGCTCACACACGCATTGTCCTCAGGCTGTGAATTGGAAGCGGGTGCTGCAAGAACACCAGATACTCTTGGCTGTGGTGGCAGCATCCATCTCTCCATGGTTTTACAGTTTGAGCCTGAGATGTCCCCCATGGGCTCCCATGTTTGAACACGTCCTCCTCAGCTGGTGGTGCTTTTTGGGGAGATTGTGGAACCTTTGGGACAGAGAGCCTTGCTGGCAGAAGCAGGTCACTAGGGGTGGGCCTTGAAGTCTATAGCCATTTCTGGTTCTGCTCTCACTCTCTCTGTGTTCAGATGTTATCCGTGTGAATAGCTACTTCTGCCCCTGCTACCACAGACAAACCATCCCCTCCATCACACCTCCCTCACCACTTTGCACTAACACTAATATACTCAAGCATAACAAGTGTTTTCTTGCTTATGTTGCTTTTATCCCATATGTTATCACAATAATAGGAAGGTAATGAACATGCACAGCAACAAAAACAATAGAACCCACCATGGCAGACCGGGTCCTGGCAGGTGTCTCCAGCCCACCAAAAGTTTATTTAGGCAGGAAACTTGTGGCATGTCTGTTTCGGACCCTGGCTCTCTGACCTACCACACTCTCTTCTCTTTTCTGAGGTAAGCTCTTCAGCCTTCCAAACAGTCCATCCTACTTCCTCCACATCTTCTAAGGTCACTTTTCTGTGCACAGTTCCTCAGCTGATAGGGTAACACACCCACATTCCACCGATTTTTTTTTTTAAAGTCTTCTTTGATTTTCCCTAGAATGAATCTTTTGTTCCTCCTTCTGCTCTCTACTTGAAACAGAAGTCGCTGGGGTTCTGGACCAAAAGCTGCAGAGATGTTGCAATGCGCACAGTTTACCCTAACGCTTGCATCATCCTACTTCCTAGTAGAGTTGCTTGCACTGTATCTGTTCCCTAAAAGACTGTGAGCTCATAGAAGGAGGAGCTCTAAGGACCCCGGGGCTGGTGGGCTCAGGCAAATGGAGGAAAGGATGCGTTTGGGGTCAGAGAGGAAATGCTTCCTTACTAAGTGCCTGCTGAAGGCTCTTACACAAAGTCTGCTTTAATCCCTACTGCTGTACTAAGAGGTAGCCATGGATGCCCCCACTTTAAAGAAGAGGAAACAGTGCTCCTAGAGGTTAAATGCCTCTCGCTGGAGCATACATCTTAGAAAATGCAGAGTGCACTTGACACTAGACCTGTCCGATTCCAAGAATCTCTATCAAATGAAGATTATAGTGCTATGTAATGCAAACAAGAGCGTGTCTTTCTATCATTTATTTATTCAAAAAATAACTTAATGAGAGTTTGTGTGTGTGTGTGTGTGTGTGTGTGTGTGTGTGTTATATGCATGTTGTGTGGGTGTGTTTGACTGTGTAGGAACATGTGAAGGTTGACTTTAGAATGTCTTCTTTGGTCTCTTCTTCATCTTATTGTTTTGGAGACAGGGCCTGTCACTGAACTCAGAGTTTACTGTTTGCTGGCCAGTGAGCCTCTGGGATCCTTCTACCTCTGCCCACACTCCCCCAGTGATGCAGTTACAGGTCCACACCATTCCACTTGGCTTTTACGTGGATTCTGAAAATCTCATGACTGCAGCACGCACCGAGACATTCCGCCCAGCCTATCTAGGGGAATTCTTATTTTATGTAGGCACTGAACTAGTGGATAGAAGTAATACATGGACTCAGGCAGTCCTAGCTGCTGACCTCACAAAAGTCCATAATTTACAATGTCAGTCCGCCTCTAAGAAGTTGTTAACTTAGTCATTATTCATTCCATCATCCATTCATCCATCTATAATTCATTCATTCTTCTATCCATCCCAATGCACCGGTCCGTCTGTCCAGCATCCTCTCATTTAGTAGATTCACACTTTTAAACATGCATTTTTACACTCCAGTTACATACTCAGTTAACCATTCTGTAACTCTTTCCTCTCGGATCCATTCATTAAACCACTTAGATGTTTATTCCTCGGTGCACTCATTTAATTACTCATTTTGATTCATTCTTCTATTCACTCATTCACTCCCTTGGTCTACTTAATCATATGCTAATTCGTTTTCTCACTCTCTCATCCTTGTGTTCACTTTTTCCAGTGTTTTAGTCATCAGACATTTACTGAACCTGTTCTGGGCCCCACAGGGCCAGGCATGAGTATCTACAGACTACACTGGAGGGTTATACGGGTCCTTTTCTTCCTTTTCAAGCCCTAGAAGAGGAGTCTTCTGTGGCATGCATCTTGTAGGAGGACTGAGAACTTCGAAGAGCCCAGGCACGCACAGCACCTGCCATCACACTTTCCTAACTGGGGGAGCCTCTCAGATGAGGCAACACATCTTCCCACAAGATGTCACCTGTGGCCACCTCCCAAAAAGTGAGCATCTGGGAGAAGCTGCCAGCTCTCAGCTTTCCAGGTCCTCCTTCCTTAGTTCAGACTCCCCTGAAGCTATTGGCCTCGGCTAGCTCTGGGCAGGGGCTGAGCAGTGACGTGCTGGGTGGAGGCAACACCGAGGAGATACGAAGCCTGTTCTGTGGGGCTTATCTCAGGCCTATGAGGCAACTGACGCTTGGCAATCTCATCAGCAACTGTTGTTTTTGTACTACTTATCTGAGGATGGAGGTGGGGGTGGGGAGGTAGGAATGGGCTTGAGTTACAGCTGAAGGAATTTAGATCAGGCACCTGGAAGAATGTCTCAGCGTTCAAGGCTGCAAGGCCAAAGGGAGGTAGCACAGTTTCTCCCTTAACTTGAATCCATGATCTAGGACCTGTTATGTGCAAGCATTCCAAAATTGTGCATTGAACTGGGAGCCAAAGCCATTTCTTCCCTGTTTTCCCATCAGAGCCTCATTGTCCTTATCAGTTTTAGAGGGTTGTGAGGAGGGCTGAATGAGGTGACACATGACAGTCACTAGTCCCATCCATACCTGGCTCACCACATGTGATGGAAGGACATGTGACATGTAGACTCTGAAGATCCCAGGACCGATCACATGATGTCCCAGACAGGTGAGCAGGCTGTTGTTTTATGTAGGTTGACGTGGGCTGGGGGCACCGAGACAGAGTCTCATCTTGCAGCTCATGCTGGTCTCTAACTCAGAACTCTAGCCTTAGCCTCCCTAATGCTGGGATTCCAGGGATGGACCATGACATCTAGCTAACAGCCATGGAGCTGTAGAGCTGGGGGCAGCCTTAGGAGAAGATTGGATAGGAAGAGGGGAGAGAGGATGGGAAGAGTGGCTGAAAAAGTGAGGACACGTGATCATCGGCAAGGTCGTCCCCGACCACCACAGGAGAGACTTGTGAAAGACAACAGAGACATCGGAGGATTTTCAGCAGGGAAACCCACCTTCAAGCTATTGAGAAAGACCTGTGGCTGTGGTAGAAGTGGGTTCTGGAAGGTTAGCCTGGGGGTGCTTGCTGAAGCTGCAGAGCACTCAGGGGCAGGCACATCTTTGCTGCAGTAGGAGGACAGTAGATCTGGGGAGAGCGACACCATCAGAAACAGACCCAGGTTGTCCCTTCTCATCCGTAGAAGGAACTCTGAGCTCCATTGGAAGAGGAGTTTGGGCCCGTGTCTCCAGGACTTACCTGTGCCACTGTTTGGTCGGCTGATTTTGCTGGAAGTCTTTGTGAAAAGACACTAAGGCATGGAGAAAGGCCGTTGTCATCCAGGGACTCTTGATGTTTTGGTTGGGAGTCTAGCCTTTAACAGTTGAGCCGTCTCTCCAGCCCCAGCGATTCTTTGAGAAGATTTATTATTATTATTATTATTATTATTATTATTATTATTATTGTTATTATTATTACCTAGCACAGACTGTGGGTCTGAGATCACTCGAGACTCGGGGAGTCCAATAAGGACACCAACAAAAAGTCATTGAAGGTCTGAGCATAGGCAGTAGGGGGTCAGCAGGGAACAAAGTGTTGGCATCTCCGCTCACGTATAGGCTCCCATGTCCCCAAACTCAGCTGGCTTCTCCTGCATCCTCTTGCCTACCCCATGTACTTACATGGATGGTGAGACTCAACTCCTTTCTCTGAAATCCACTAACAGTCATTCTGTTATACAACACAAGACTTTGCTAGTACAAAGGGCTTTGCCAGTATGGCCAATTTTCCTGAAGATTTAGGGACTGCAAATACGTTACTTTTCAATGAGTCAATCCTTGCTCTTCTTCAAGAGTCTGTGACTGTCAAGTGTCTTAGCAGAGACCTCCCTCCCACTGTATGTAGCGCCACTTCTGGAACCCTGTCCTTGCATGGTAGAAAGATGGTTTGAGCTGTTAGTAGCCTTTGTCCTTGGTCACAGTTAAAATCACGTGGATGCAGTCTGATTTTCCTGCTACTATGTAAGAGCCTTGGTAGGACCTCACCTACCAAGAATGTTTTAGAAACAGGAATGAGATCTTCCAGCCACAACCATCATATATTACCTGCATATTCAAGAGGAAAGGAAGATAGTTAATTTTATTTCATGTTGCATGGGATGCTAAACTGCAGAATGATAGCCAAATCCCTAGTTTGGAAAGCTGATGATTGGCATGAGCTTTTGAGGCAGATAAAGTGGCTTTGAACCTTTACCGTGTGTATCATTGAATACAATGTAGCCCTCATACCTGTATAATGGGCAGATCAACAGAACATAGAGTGGGATGGGTAATTGTGAAACTAGACTTCAGAACTCAGATCTCAGCTTGCTACTTATTGCAGTAATCCTGCATCCATAACCTATCCCCCCCTATTCATATGCAAAACAATAACAGTACTGGTTACCTTCCAGGTGTGCTGGGAGGATGTCATGAGTGAGGATATCACCAGTAACTGGCATACACTAAGGCCATGAGGTTAGTGCACACCATTCCATGTCAGAGAGAGAGAGAGAGAGAGAGAGAGAGAGAGAGAGAGAGAACAAATACATGTAAGGTGTAGACTTAGCATAGATCTGGCAAAGTCCTAGCTGTTCAGTACTTACTAGCAATCATCAGGATTCTACAGTTTATCACATTAAAGAAGGAAGGAGCCATTAGTGATGTAGTTCACTGTTTACATGTCAGTCACGAAGAATGACATCAGCTGATTAGAAGAACTCTTGAGACAACAGTGTGGCCCTCTCTGAAGAAGAGTACCCTCCTCCTTATAGCCATCCTTGGGCTCTAGGTAGCCTTGACTCAGGAACCTGAGGAGTCCGATTCTGAATGGGCCAGCATCCATGTGTTTCAGATTACTCTAACATTGCAGTTCGAGACCCATGCCGCCACATACAACTTTCATGTGGGTTCTAGAGGTCCAAACTCAGGTCCTCATAACAGCGCAGCAAACTTTAGGATGCTGTAAGCAATTTACTTCATGTATATTTTCCTTTTCATGGGTGCATCCTCAACAAATCTTAAAAAGCTTCCAGTAGTAGCAAATATGCATTCTAATTGACCAAGATCTATCGTGTCATACCTTAATAACTATTATTATTTTCTTTCTTGTGGGTACATAAAATATTGGTTCATCTAACAAGGGCTGGCTTATCCACTTGGCTTCCAGTTTCTGAACACTTGTCCCCTCTTGCTAGGGCCATGGGAAGAGAGATGGGGGCTGAAGTTCTGAGCTGGAGCTGGCCACAGTCTTCCTTAAGATGAGACCTTTGCCTGGGGCTAGAGGACCTGCCAGACCTCCCATGTTCTCACCTCAACATCAGGTTACCTAAAAGACCTGCTCTGGGCTTCTCTGGTGGCCTGGGCTTGGCTTGTCCTCAGGTGCCAGGCAAGTCAGCTTGCTTCATCCAAACAAGTTGCAACCATATGGGCTGAGCCTCACCCTTGAGCGTTCAAGAGACAGGCCTGGATTGGGCAGGCGAGTTAGGCTGATAAGGTAGATGGGGCAACTTCTGACCAGCACCACCTTATACAGAATCTGGGTTTGCGTTTTTTCAGCTCAGGACATTGGCAAGGAAGAGAAGGGTGGAGATGGGACAGGTATTTTGTGAAAGCAACAAGTCTCCATGGAGATTACTGAGTCTCCAAAGGAGGCATGTCCCTCTGTCCACAACTATTAAGAAACCAGGCAGTGACTCCCTACCCATGGCCACCGTAACATGAAATTCTCCAAGCTTTCCTGCAGGTTTCTACAGAGTTATGTGGGAAGCGAGGTCTTTGCTTGTTGAAGAGTAGGCAACAATCAGTTTTGGTGACCTGAGGTACAGGTGGTGACATGTGGCTGTCAGGGAGGGAAGCTTCCAAGATGGGGCAGGAGAATGAAGGAGGTGACTGATTGCAACCAAGGCCAATGTTGCACGTGGGGACACATGAACGCCTACTCTCTTCTTCAAACCACTCCCAGGGTATGAATACACATGTATGTATTTGTGCAGCCAAGTTCATGTTCTTTTGTTAATGAAATGAAACCCTGAAGGTACTATGCAACTAACTGTAAGTTCATTTTCTGGGGCATAGGTGGTCAGCTTGCTTCAGTTATTTCTAGTTTGAGACTAGAATAAGGAAGAAATGAGAAGGAAAGAGAGTAAGGAGAGAGAAAAGACCAAGAAAATCCTCAAAGGATAACTCCTTTTTTGTGTGTTAATCTCAGTATCTAATCTCGTCACTCCATTGCCACAGGTGATTTATGCCTTGGTTGGCTTTCTGATCAACCCACTGTACACGGATTGAAAGCTTAGGAACCAGGTGCTAGATGGAGACTCACAGGGTCATGGAGTAGAAGGTCCCAGGCTTCTGGGCACTTGGAGGCAAATGCCTATGAAAGCAAGCCTCTCTTCACAGCCTCCCTTTGAAGTAGGCATTGTTATCGACTTCACAGGTAATGGAACTCTAAGATGCCAAGTATCCAGAGGAGATAAAGGGCAATGGGAGTTCACAGTGGAGAGAAAGGATTTCCATCCAGGAAAATCTCTAAAGGGTGTGGTGGCCTTTGAACACTGAAATGAAGGTGGAGATGGCCTGCGGCGGTTGGAGGGCAGGGGTAGCCAGCTCTAGGCCGTGGAACACAGCTAGAATGATGGTGATTCAGGGGTTGGATGCTGAGCGCAGCTGTTGAGGCTCAGTTGAGTCTCAATCCCTGAAATCATTCGATAGGTTCAGAGCCCTAAAGACAGGTCAACACCAGTCAACACAGAGTGTCCCTGCAGCATTATGCCACCTGGAATTGCCCAACACTAGCAGGATGAGCAACTATGCTTGGGGGCCCCAGCTCAACACTGGGGACTGGCAACAAGTCTCCCTATCTGTTGAACACCTTGGAATAAATATACTGAGTCACTGGGTCCTTGAGTCAGGGGTTCAACAGGTGTGGGTTGCCTCTAGTGCTACCCACATTCATTTATTCCTTTAGGAAATATTTATTGAGGATTCACTCTGTGCCTGGTACCATGCTAAGAGATGGTAAAGACACAACCTCTGCACTCACAGATTCAGCCTAGTGAAGGGGTGGACCAGAAAATGGCAGATTCCACACGTCTCAGAACTGAATTTTCTGTGTTCTAGGCATACTTCTAAGAGAGTTCATCTCACCACAGCGAAGGCCTACACTGAGGCCGGGTATCTTCTCTCAGCCCTGTGACCAAGTGCCTGACAGAGCGTCTGAATGGAAGAGAGGTTCATTTGGTTCACAGTTTCACAAGGTACAGTCCATTGTGGTGGGGAGGCCTGGTGGGTAGATCGGGTCAGTCCATGGTGGTGGGATCTTGCAGTGGTTGCTTCTCACGTGCCACCAAGCAGGAAGCAGAGAGCCCAGGCTGAAGCAGAAGCAGGTATAACCTTTAAGGCCCACCTCTAGTGGCTTAATTCTTCCATCTGGGCCCCATGTCCAAAAGGTCTGCGATGACTGCCCGCCCTCCACAATAGTACCGCCAGGTGGGGCCTAACTATTCAAACACAGGAGTTTATAGGGGAATACCTGTTCTTCTTTCTTTAATTTTTAAGGTAAGATTCTAAGTGAGGCATTTCATCATAGTATCTTCATAATATGTTCATACAGTATCCTCATTCCTCTGTCTGGATCTCCTTCTTTTCCCAGTTAGATCTCTACTGCTTTCCTTCACATGTAATCCATTATTTTCTCTTCTATCTTTCTAAGATCTCTTCCTCCCCCTCTTGATCCCCTTTCTAGTTTCATGACTCACAAACCACATAGATAAACACATATGTGTATATGTGAAATTTAAATTTAGGCTTTGCATGAGAGGAAACATGAGGAATTTCTCTGGCATATTTAGTCTGGTGTGGAGTTAAGAAGAGGATGCTGGATCCCTTGGAACTGGAGTTGTAGGGGATTATGGGACACCATGTAGGTGCTGGGAACTGAACCTGAGTCCTCTGCAAGAGCAACAAATGCTCTTAACTGCTGAGCCACCTCTCCAGCCCCTAATGATTTCATTTTCCTTTATGACCGCATAGAATTCCATTGTGTTTATGGACCATGTTGTCTTTATCCATTTGTCTGTTGATGGTCATCTAGTCTGGTTCAGTTTTCTGGCTTCTATGACCAGTGCAGCAGTCAAAGAGGATGAGCAAATATCTATCTATCTATCTATCTATCTATCTATCTATCTATCTATCTATCTATCTATCTGCCATTTTCTGGTCCACCCCTTCACTAGGCTGAATCTGTGAGTGCAGAGGTTGTGTCTTTACCATCTCTTAGCATGGTACCAGGCACAGAGTGAATCCTCAATAAATATTTCCTAAAGGAATAAATGAATGTGGGTAGCACTAGAGGCAACCCACACCTGTTGAACCCCTGACTCAAGGACCCAGTGACTCAGGTCACTGAGTCACTATCTATATATATAGATAGATGATAGATAGATTATATATAATATATAATATATAAATATATATATATATATATATATATATATATATATATATATATATATATATATATATATATAGAGAGAGAGAGAGAGAGAGAGAGAGAGAGAGAGAGAGACTTGGGATCTGTCCAGGATATAGGCAGCAATTGTATAGCTGTCATGCAGTAATTCAATATTCAGTTTAAAAAAATATTTATATATTTTAGGAACTTCCACACTTATTTCCACAGTTGTTGTTGTTGTTTTGGTTTGGAGGGTGTAGGGGGGGCACAAGGTCTCTCTATGTAGCCTAGGCTTGACATGAACTCATTTTGTAAATTAGGAAGGCCTAGAACTTATAATCCTCCTGCCTCTGCCTCTTAAGTGCTTGGACCACTATGCTTGGTCTGTGGGGGAACATTCCAGCCATCACAGAGGCATGGAGATTAGTAATTTGCTCAGGTCAAAGAGCAATTAAAATGAAGGGCCAAAATGTATACCCAGGCAGATGGGTCCCTAAGCTGATGCTTCACCTTCTGTTCATAAAACCAGATGTTTTGACCAAAGCAGCACCACTGGAAGGAAGACAGTATATGCTTGAGCACCCAGTGGGAGAGGGGGCAAAAAAGACTGCATGAAGGAAATGAGACACATGGAGGCCCGGAGGGACGAGTGGTGTCCTTTCTCCCAACTCACGGGAGGCAGGAGGACGGAATGGCAGACATTGCTGAGGGCGGCAGAGCACACAGATCATTTCAGGAGCTGTGAGGAGACTGATTTGTCTTCAAGAATGTGAAGGAGGAGTCCAAAGCAAAGTGAGAGCCAGGGCAGGTGTCACTGTTGAAGAGGTGGTGCCACTGGCCAACCTCCGGAAATGTAGCCTGATGTCACTCTGAGTTCCCAGGAACTCAAGGGCCTGTAAACAGGTCAGGTAACACAGGCCCACTCAGGCGGATTGCTCTGTGTAAATAAACACCCCCTTGCACAGATCTCTGCTCTTCCAGTGCCAAAGACACCTGCTGAGGCCATTCCCTTGGGGTGGCTTGGGAAACCAGAGGTGCAGTGATATAGCTTTTTCAAACTTCAGTATCATCTCCAGAGTGGAGTTTTGCAATTAACCCTCATGCCCAGCACAGACCATGTCTGATTGGATGCATGTGGGGGACCCAGATTCCTCAGTCCAGTGATTGGCAGATTTCCACAGGACGTGACTTTGACCAAGCAGCCGAGGGTCTGTGTGGGAGGTTTTAGAGCTATTAAAGTTCTTTTTTTACTAGAGGGCTGGCTCATTCGTTAAGAGTGCTTCCTGATCTTTCAGAGGCCCTGAATCCAGTTCCCACTACCCATAGCTGGTGGCTCCCATCTACATGTAACTCCAGCTCCAAGGGAACTCAGTGCCTTCTTCTAACCTCCACGAGTACCTGCACGCACATGCACACCCCACCCCACCCCCAATATATACGATTCAAAATGAAGTAAATCTTAATCTTCGAATACATAGGAATATGTCAGTAAGAACAATGTGCTCATTTCCATTGTAATGACATCTGACAGCCTATTCCAGAAAGTGCCTGATTGACAGGACAGCACGACGTAGGTCTAGAGTTCAGATTTGGAATGCTAGTCAGGCCATTGTGGGTGTGACAGGATCAATTAAACACCATCTCTCATCTTGCTGGTCAGATTCTTTAAATATAAGATTCTTTCAGGGAGGTGTGTGTGTGTGTGTGTGTGTGTGTGTGTGTGTGTGTGTGTGTGTGTTTTGGTCTTACGTAGCTAGGCTGGTCTTGTGGTCGCTATGTAGATGAGAATGACCTTGACTCCTGATCTTAACTCCGTTTTCAGAGTGCTGGGTTTACAAGCCTGCACTACCACATCTTTTAAAAAGTAAAACAAATAAATGAATAAAATATTAAAAAAAAAAACTGTGTTGCACATGTGTTTCATGATGTGCTTGTAGCCAGGGTTGTGGGTGTGTGTATCTGTGCCATGGTATGTGTGTGTGTGACAAGGTCAGAGGACAGCTTTGTGGAGTGGGTTCTCTTCCTCTACCTTTACATGGGTCCCAGGGATCCGAATTCTGTTGCCAGACTTGGATGGAAAATCCCTTTGCCTGCTGAGTGGTCTCACCGGACCTACACACGGTTATGTGTGGTGCTGGGGAGTGCCCCTGGGCTTTGTGCATGCTAGGCAAGCACTCCACCAACTAACTGGGTTGTTACAAACAAACAAACAACAAACAAACAAATAAATAAATAAATGAATAAGGACTTGACATTGGGAGAGAGGGATGGGTCTAGGGGGAGGAGTCAGGGGTGAATACGATCACACTATATTATGTATGTGTATGAAATTCTTAAAGAATTCATGAAAATATTATGCTCAAAATAAGATTAAAAAGCCTACATTTGAGGAAAAAAAAATACTGGGGCGGAAGGGTGGGGAGTTTGCAGCTATCCCAGACTACGTAGTAAGACTTTTTAAGCCGAAGACATTTACTACCTAGTAATTTCAAGAAAAAAACAAAAAAACCAAAACATTCCAGTCCCTGGTTACATACAAAATCGAAGTCACTAATGAATTCTCAGGAACGTGTTTGAAAAGGGTATAAAATTAAAAAAAAAAAAAGAATTCTTAATTTGCGTGTTCCACTAAAACACAATAAGGACTTGCTGTGTGCCAGGCCCTGTCACATAAAAGAAGACTAATAATTTAATTATTTTAAAAAGCAGACCTGCGAGGTTCTGTGGCCCCCTAGGCCCTGCTGCTACCGAGGCATTTCCCGGCGGACCGTGATGAAAGTGCACATATTTTGAAAGTGAAATCTTTAGATGAACAATGAAGAATGAGATGTTTCAGGGCATTGAGAATGAGGTCAGTGTTTCCTCGGCCTAGTCAATACCAGGTGATGAGCCAAGCCCTGCGCAATAAAGGAGCATTTGTGGACTTGTACGGAAGAAACTCGGGAAGACCTCAAAGCCCAGAGCAAACAAAGGCTGAAACGTCTCATCCAGGTCGAAGGGGGAAGGAGCCCATTGGCCGAGGGCTGCAGGAGCGGCTTTCTGACCCTGATTCCACCTGAGCAAGATGATTGGTGAGGGCGGGTCCCCGTGGTGGTAACCGGAAAAGATGGCTTAATGGATCTGCAGCATGCTGGAGAAAAGACAGCCGAGTCTCTTGGACGCAAATTATACCAAGCCGGGGAGTCAGTAGTAAGCTCTTGTTTGTGAACAGAAATACATTCAAGGACTTCAGAAAGTTTTCCATCATGCCTTAGAGACAAGGCCAGCAGTTCAGACCATCTCTCTGCGGATGGAACAGGAAGCCGTGCGGTTTACTGAAAATGTTTCTGGGCTATTCCTTATGGGGTCTTGATTTTTGTGTAACACCCTCTCAAAGATTACAGAATGCAGGGCTGGAGATGGATCAGTGAGAAAGAACAGTTGCTATGCAAGCATGAGGTCCTTTTTGTAATAACCTATGAGTCCAACTTGGGATGCCCAGCCTCATGGGTGTGGCCCGTGCCCTGAAACATGCTTAACCCACCACTGTCCCAGTCACTGCAGTACTGAGACCACAGGTCTGTGTCGCCACACCCAGCTACTGTTTCAAGGTTTGTGGTCATAAAGTCTCTTTTATAGTCACCTCAGTCACTTAGGCAGTGCAAAAGTGACCAGAATATGTAAATGAACAAGCGTGGCTATGTGTCAATAAAACTCTGTTTATAGCTTGGCCTGTGGGTTATAATTCATTGACCACCTAATCCAAACATCCAAACCATTCGTGTGTGTGTGTGTGTGTGTGTGTGTGTGTGTGTGTGTGTGTGTGTATTTATTTATTTATTTATTTATTTATTGAGAGAAGTTGAGACAGAACCTCACTCTGTAGCCCAGGTTGGCCTGGAACTCACTCTGCAGCTCAGGCTGGCCTCAGATTTGAGTCAATCTCCTGCTTTACCTCTTGAGTGCTGGCCTTAGAGGTGTGAGTCACCACACCTGGCTTAAGGCATTCGTTTACATTTTTTTTTTTTCTTTATTTCAAGCTCTGTTGGCTAAGCCGGTGGTATTTTACCACCCCGATAGTTGCTGGCCATGTAAGCGCGATATTATTTCTTTCACATTTTCTGAAGTTCTTGCGAGCCATCCCTCTCTCGGCCAGCAGGAATATTTCCTCTCTCCATTGCTACATTTTCCTGGCAAGGCAGCCCACAGGATGCTGTCGAACTCCAGCCTTCAACAGCCTGTTGTGCAGAATTGTTACACTTGGTAGTTTGCCTTGAACTTTCCATACTTTGAAGGCTGGCTCTCTCTGGCTCAGGTCTCTCTCATCCTAACTGCCGAGAGGAGCACAGATTCAAGGCCGGTCTGGACAACTCGGTGAACCCTGTCTCAAATACAAGGTAATAAAAAAAAAAAAAAAAAAAAAGGAAAGAAAGAAAAGAAAAGAGAGCCGGTGCCATAGCCCGATGGTAGAGTACGCACCTCGCATGTGTGAAGCACTGGTTTCAATATCCACTAACACCCCCCCCCACACACACACAGAGGGGTGGGGGCAGATGGGAGGACCCTCCGGAGGATGGATATATGAATTTAATATCATACACAGGCTCTAACTTGATCTCACATCACATCCTGCCTCTGCCTCTGTACTGGTCCTCTGCATCTCCTGTAGAGGTGACGTTTCCTGCTTTTCGCCATGCTTATTGTCTGTTCTGTCATTCGGCTTCCTGGGTAAGCCCTTAGAGGGTGCTATAAAAAGTGGTCAAATCATTGGAGAGATACTGGAAAAGCAACCAAAAATCTATCAGAAACTTATAGAGTAAGTTTTTAATTGTAAGAATTATACCAGGAGAGCCCGAAACTGGCGGGACCCGGGAGAGAAGCATGATGGGGTGGTGGGCTGAGTGTGGTCCAGACCTGCTGCTCCGCCGTCGGCTGACTTCTGTCAATGCGCTCACAGTTTTCTTTGGAGATGAAAAATGATTAATGTCATGCATCACACAGAACACTGTGCGCATCCCCATTAGGAACCGATTCCGATGATCATACATGGCCGTACTTACTGAGTATGCCCTATGCGGCAGGCACAGCCCTGACTGCTGCTGGGCTTCCTCGGTGATTCCTGACTACAGCTCTCCTGCATGGACGCTGCCCTCCCATTATCTCCGATAATCTCCCTTGGAGATTGTGTGTGTCTTGGCCGAGGCCACAGAACTTGCATGAGTGTGGGTTACATGGGTCTGTTCTGTGCCTTTCCTTTGGGAAATGAGTCTCAGGGTAGACCTAGATGGGGACAGGAAACTTGAAGCTCTAGATGGCCTTGGCCCCCACGTTCTGTGACCAAGACTCCTGCTGGATCCTTCATCTGCTGCCTGTTTGGCAAAGATAGCAAAGCAAAACAAAACAGGGAGACAGAAGAGAGAATCCCAGCTTGGTTGGGAGGCGGAGGTTGGGACTGAGTAAAATGGTATCTTTTTCTTGCAGTGCTGTGAGACTGGACATTGTACATCCTAGGTAAGCTCTCTACCAGTGGGCTACATCCTTGATCTTAGGCGTTGACTCAAAAGGCACCAGCGACACCTGGGGTGGGCCAGTCGCCTGGTGGGAAGGGGCAGGGGGGAAGAGGAAGGGAGCAGGCCTGAGAATAACTTCTGGCATTTGGGTAAACTGATGATTTCTTTTTCTTAAAATTAAATTAGATTAAATGATTATTTGTGTGTGTGTGTGTGTGTGTGTGTGTGTGTGTGTGTGTGTGAGCCTGTGTGTGGAGGTTAGAGGAAAGCTTTGTGGAGATGGTTGACTACTACCTGACTTTACAAGGGCTCTAAGAGTTGAACTCAGCTGGGCAGCGGTGGTGGTGGTGGTGGTGGTGGCGGCGGCGGCGGCGGCGGCGGCAGTGGCGGCAGTGGCGGCGGTGGCGGCAGCAGTGGCGCACGCCTTTAATCCCAGCACTCGGGAGGCAGAGCCAGGCGAATCTCTGTGAGTTCGAGGCCAGCATGGTCTACAGAGCGAGATCCAGGACAGGCTCCAAAACTACACAGAGAAACCCTGCCTTGAAAAACAAAACAACAAAACAAAACAAAACAAAAGAGTTGAACTCAGGTCACCAGGTTTGTGTGGCAGAGCACCTTTGTCTGCTGGGCCACCATGCCTGCCCAAGCTGACAATTTCTAAAGCTGATTTAGAAAGTTGGATAACTTAGGAGTCATCAGTAGGGTGCTTAGGATGCAACACATTTGGGGAGACGTTGACAAACCAATCCCAAATCCATTGTCTCTTCAGGAAACATACATTCTATTCATTCTACACCCTTGGTCCACAGTTATTATGATCCAGCATGCTCCGGACACTATGAGGGACATTAGAGTTACAGAAATGAATCCACTTCTGTCTGAGTGTGAGACTGGAGTCTGGGGACTGGACTGTTGGCTCCACATGCTGGCTATATCACTTGAGTAAGTTACCGTCTCTGAGTCTCAGGCTCCTCACCTGTAAAGTGGGTCTAATAATAACACTTCCCACAGGGGTTTGTAGTGAGGATAGATGAGTGAAGCCTCATGGTAAGTGAGCTAATCTGAGATTTTTTTAGATCAGTGCCTGGCATAGAAAGTATGCTATGTAAGGTATTTCCTCAAGGAACAGTTGGTCAGATCTAGCATGTTCTGTGTGTTGTGTGTGGGGCAGAGGACCCCCTTTCCTCCTCGCCTCCCATTCTGTGGTACTAAAGAGTCTGTGGTACCCCAGCAGGATTCTGTCATGAGAAAACCACAGCCTCAAAGCGTGCTATGGTTGCTTATCTGTTTTATGGTATCGATAACGAGACGGGGTGAACAAACGTGAAGAGGGAGAGATTGCAAGGTGCTAGGATCGTGTACGGCAAATACCACCCACCGGCCCGGGAGGGGAGGGGGTGAGTGGAGGGAGGAATAGTTTCCAGTCTTGTCAGGGACCTCGCTGTCCTGTGGAGCAGATGCTGCTCTGGGCCTCTGGCAGCGTGCATGGCAAGCCAGAGCAGAGCCGAGCCCATATTTGGCCAGGGAAGAAGTTCGCCTCACTACACACCCTCTGACTCACCCTCCCAGCCGCCAGCCTGGGGCTGAGCTCACAGCCCTCTGACTCAGGCACTGTGGGGTGCCCTCTTTGGAGAGGGAGGCTGCCCTAGCACCCTGACAGCTGCAGCCTCTCACGGGCCTTTCTCTCTTTATCAGTCCCTGCTCTTCCGGGGCTGAGCTGGACGCTCTTTGCTGCCATCCACACGCCCCCTCACAAAAGCCCTTTCCACAGAGGATGGCCACTTTACACACCCTTGCACCCAGCAACAGACCCTGCAAGGGCTGACTTTGCCTTGGGATGTCACCCTCCTCCTTTCTCCTGGTGTAAGCAGTGGATGTTGTGACTTGGTTAGAGACGGGAGAGTTCCCCTGACGGCAGCGGGAAGGTGGTGGGATTAAAAGGTGGAAAGCTAGGATTCCTGACCGTGGGTGACCTTGCCCCTCTCTGGGCTTCCCAGCTACATGTGTTGGCCGGTCTCGGAGGAGACAGGAACTGTATAGGGAGCTTGCCAGGCTGGCAGAGCACAGGCTAGGAGGAGCAGCTACCTTTGGTCCTTTCTTGTGTGGGCCCTGGTGATTGAGCATTGCTTCCCCCTGGAGCTGGTGGGAAATGCAGACCATCAGCTCTGGCCTGGCCCGCCCTTTGTGTTCTGACCCCTCTCCGGATAATGGACAGGCGAGTTGAACTTGGGTCAGCATCGCAAACTTGGGGATCTGGTGAATTTCACACCCCAGACCCACTTCCAGCGACTCTCGCTTTACTGAGCTCGGGTGTGTCCTGGGCCCCTTCGGAGCTGCCTGGGTGACTCAAGGGTGCAGGAAAAGGTGGAGAAACCTTGCTCTAGTGAGTCAGGGTGATGCTGATAAGCCGGGCCACACACTCCAGTGCACCTCACATCTGGTCGGGTCCAGAAAGGAGCCAGGTAGGCTAGGCTTAGCCCAGGCAAACACCTGTACACTGCGGAGGATGAAGAGTGACTATTACTAGGATGGCAGGGCCCGGTGGCTACTGGCTGCTGAACTGAAACCTGTTGGATTGTTGGCACACCTGGATGCACACATACCCAGAGCACTGCACCTCCTGACGTTTTAAGTAGTGCCAGGGTGAGTCAGAGGGCTGGGGAGATGGGTCAACGGGTCACTTGACGCACAAGTGTGTGAGGACTGCTCAGAACCAACAAACACCCAGATGGGCATGGTGGCCCACCTGCACATTTCAGTGTGGGGGAGGTAGAGGCTGGATCCTCAGAGGAAGGTAGCAGCCAGAGCCGAAGCAGTGAGCTGTAGGTTTAGAGAGAGTCTCTGCCTCGGTGTGGAAGGTGAGAGCAATAGAGGAAGACATGCCATATCAACCGCCTCCATGTACATGTGCACACTCACCTGCACATGTGTGTGTCCACACACCTATGAATGTGAATGCATTTGCACACACACACACACACACACACACACACACACACACACACACACACGAGAGAGAGAGAGAGAGAGAGAGAGAGAGAGAGAGAGAGAGAGAGAGAGAGAAAGAGAGAAAATGCCAAAATAGAGCTTTGAGTGATATTGGTGATATGTCTTCTGGTTTTAAATGTAAGCTTATGTACAAGACTTGCATAGGTTGAAGCCAGACAGGGTCCCAGTACTGAGAGGGGGAAGTGGACACAGGGCCCCACCCCTAACCAAGAAGTTATTTGAAGTTAGTACCCACTGACAGAAGGGATGTCACTTGGTCCATCAGTCACACTCTAGGGCAGGCCCCATACCCAGAGTATTTGTACGGCCCCAGACAAACTCCATTTTATTTCAAAGTGCCCTGCGGCCCGAACAGAGCAGGCTAGATGGGGCCTGAGGCCGACTGATGGATAATCTCTGTCCTAACTCCAGTGACCACCTGCTCCAGCTTCCTGAAACTGTCCTGTCTGTAGCACTGAAGGCCCTCATCTCACACACACCAGGATGCAAGTGGCCTTGCACAGTGTCACTTGCTGGCCTGGGAGCATCTACTGTGGAACCGCCACACTCAGGTCTGAAACTCAGACTTTTTATACTTATTTGCTTGTGGTGATGGTCATCTGACTTAGTCTGCATGGGCCTTACTTGATTAATAAAATGGAGACGGAGTCCCTGCCTCTTCTAGGGCCTGTATCTCCACCCACTTGCTTTCCCCATTCTATCAGGGGCCCTTGAAGGGTTATGGATCCCCAGAGTTCTGGAGACTACATCTTACAAAACGTATCGATTCCCCACCTCATTCATTTGCTCATATGAAGCATTTGTGCCATTTCCAGGTTATGTCACTTACCCTGTGCCACACAACAAAGTCACCATTATGACCACGTAATGACTCAGGTGTCTTCATTTGTCGGGTGCACCATGATTTTCGGTGGAGCAAAGTGGGGAGGAGACAGGACTCTAAGCTGCTTTTCAGTGAACAGAGCAGAGCCCGTCATTTATCCATGCAGTCCCTGGCTGGAAAATGAGCAGGTCCTGGGTCCTCATCTCTGTGCTAGACACTGGGGATACATGGCCACAGGAATGGCCTCTGCTGGTGCTCCAGTAAAAGGGTGGGAAATGAAGTCTTCACACCCACAAGGAAGCATTTTTAGTCTGGGATCAGTCATCTGAGGGATAAGAGCAGGGTAGAGGCTAAGGACACTCTCCATAGCCCTACTGTTCTGGTGGAACACTTATTTGGTGGAGATTCTGTGTTCTAGATGGTACGAGGGATCTAAGGGGACAAAGACATGGAAGAAGGACCTTACTTCTTCTAGAAATATGAATATAAAGCTGGGCAGTGGTGGCGGCGCATGCCTTCAATCCCAGCACTCGAGAGGCAGAGCCAGGCGGATCTCTGTGAGTTTGAGGCCAGCCTGGGCTACAGAGCGAGATCCAGGACAGGCACCAAAACTACAAGGAGAAACCCTGTCTTGAAAAACCAAAAAAAAAAAAAAAAATAAAAAAAATAAAAATAAATAAATTAATTAATTAATATAAATATCAGGCCTAGAAAGGAGAGGAGAGGCCACTAGTTCATGCCGTTCCCCATTCAGAGTCTTGTCTGACCAAGGCAGAGCATAAACAACAACTATACAGGAGAAAATCATTACACAAATTTGGGATGTACTGGTCACGGTGTTTTGAATGAAAATGTTCTCCATAGGCTCAGGTATTTGAATACTTGGTGTCCACTTGGTGGCGCTATTTGGGGATGCTTAGGAAGTACAGCCTTGCTGGAAGAAGTATGTCACTGTAGGCAGACTCTGAGGTTTCAAAAGCCGTATGCCATTCCCGCTTTGACCCCTCTGCCTCATGCTTGGGATTCAAGATGTTCCGGCAGCCTCTTCTGGAACCATAAGCCCAAATAAACACTTCCTTTTATAAGTTGTCTTGGATACGGTATTTTATCCCAGCAATAAAAAAAAGTAACTAATACCTTGATAAAAAGTGATTGAAAAACAAAACAAAACAAAAAAAAACTCCAAATTAGGAATTTCATGAGCTCTTAGTTGACTTTGATTTCAGGCATGGGTGAAATTAATTGTTAATTAATTATAAATGAAGTATTCTAGAGGCAGGACACTTCTGAGAATTTGTGTCAGGCCTACCCATGAGTTAGGTTGTTTGGTGTTAGCAACGTCAAGAAGGGAGAAGTGGGGGTGCAGAGCTGGAGCAGTGGGGCTGGAGGAGGAAGCTGACGTAGCGAGGGAGTCCATGCTAGTCAATCTGTCAAGGGTCAGCAGTGCACAGGCACTGGGGTGGGCCCTGCCTATACAAAAAGGATAAAAGGGATAGAAGACCTCCAGGACCCCCAAGTCAAGGGCACACACAGCTAGAGCACGGGGTTGGGGAGGGGAAATGCTCTTCCAATTACCGCATCTTTGGCTGCCTTTTTGATCCTGCCAAGTTCAAGAGGGCCGTTTTCTTTCCTGATGTTTGGCAGCCCGACTTTTAAGGCAGAAGGTGGAGTCTGCCATATTAGGATATGGATTTTTAATTTTTTGTGATAATTATTGAGTGACTATCTGGTACCAAGGTAGATGATAGGGATACAGAGACATGGTCCCCATCTTTGAGAAACTTTTTATTTAATGAAAAGACCCCCCCCCAAAAAAAAAAAACCCAAAAAACCAAAACCAAAATCAAACCAATCAACCAACCGACCAACCAACAAAACAGCTCAAACCAACCGACCGGCCAAACACACACTTGGCATTGTCTATTGGTATAATACTTTTTCCTCACTGGGACAGAGTACCAGACAGTCACCATTGAAGGGATGGAAGGTTAATCATGGGCCCACAGTACTTTATAACATGGAGCTCGGAGTGGCTCCGTCTGTGGTGGCGGGTGCTTGTGGAGTGGCTGGTTCACATTTTGGAGGATTGGGGAGCAGAGAACAGAATTGGAAGTGGGGACTAGTCTGTAAACCTACAAGATTCACCCCAGAAGTCTCCATCTGCCACCAAGGCACTATATGTCCCAAAGATTCCACAACTTCTCAAAACAGCGCCACCTGTGGGTGAGTCTGCGGGTGACAGGTCACATCCAGAAGGTAACAGGTGGGAAGGGATTGAAAGACTTGAGAGATCAAGTGCTGTATGCTGGTGGCCCCTGAGAAGAACTCTCCGTGTGCAGGAACTTTAAAAGGAATTCTGGAGCTAGTCTAGGACCAAGGACTCTTGATTTCTCTAGTGTCCTACACTGTGTTGTGGGCTTAGGAGTGCTCTTCTGCACTCTCTTTAAAAATTATCATTTCATCCTAGGTTGGGACAATTTAGATGAACTGAACTCTTGCTTTCTGAGCTTTGACTGGAGCTAAATCGTGGAAGCAAGGTTTCTAGTGTGGTTCAGAAGATTTGATTGGCTGTTGGTGACATCACAGACATTGCTGGAATATGATTAAGAAATCAAATGCATGGTAGTCATGGAGTTCAAAGTGAGCACGTCCAGTTGTGGGTAAAACTCTCTCTCTCTCTCTCTCTCTCTCTCTCTCTCTCTCTCTCTCTCTCTCTCTCTCTCTCTCTCTCTCTCTCACACACACACACACACACACACACATACTCGCCCTTGATGAGTAAGTGGGGAAATGTATTTGTTATTACCCAATAAGTACAGTTTGTTTGTTACACATAATCTTTCAAAACATGAGGTCCAAAGGGGAAAATTATGAAAGGGCCCTGGAGAGTGACACCAGTGTGGGAACTGCTGCTGTCATCCAGGGGTCTGATGGAAGATCTGATTACTGACACTTCCATCCGGTCAGCTCCTGTTTGTCTTTCTCAGGGGACAGGGAGCTTGCCTGCCCCTGCTGCAGAGCGCATGCTCACCTGGGTTCCAGCCCTCTACGGCCTCACTGGCCTCCCCGCCTCCCCTTCCTTCCTCCTTTGTTTAGTTTCTGTGACTCCTGATTTTCCTCCCAGCTCTGTTGCTAAATGTGTGTTTGGGGTTACCTAGCTCTGCAGTTTGAATCTTCAAATCTTTATCTTCACATTGAAGTGAGCAGACCCTGACGGGTTCTGATAGCACACACTCAGGTTCACCACATCTAGCTCTCTTCTTGTCTCTGGGGCACGCTGAATAAGCCCCATTTTCCAGCCTCCTCTGCGCTGGGTAGTATTGTGGACTTTTCCCAGTGGAGAGTGGGTGGAAGGGATCTGTAACATTTCCTGGTCTGCTCTGGAAGGCATTCTGCAGCAGGTCCATGAGGCATTCACCATGGTAAGGCTGAGCTGCTCTGAGTTGACTTGGGAGCCATACAGTGGAGGCCCTTTTGCCATACAGCCTCTCTGATGGGACACTATCTCTAAATTCTGTGAATTGAAATTTAAAACTTTTATAGAGTTATGATGCTGAGATTTAGGGGATTTTGTAGTGACTGTAAGCAATGGTTATTCTAAGGGGCCCAAAGTAATGGGCATTCCTTCTCTCCAGCTCAGGACAAACAGAGCAACAGGGATTTAGAAGGTGGATGTGGGTTGGAGAACGCGGCAGAAGTTTGTGACCTCACAGTGAGCTCCATAAATGCAGCTCCCTAGAGTTCAACAGGCTTGTCCATCCCATGAATGGCATCATTAGGCAAGTCCCAAGTTCCTCCTCACAAACACGATCCTACAGACACAGCCCTGAGGCGATTCCTAAAGAGAGACTGCAGAAGGGTTTGTCCTGTTTTCTTCTCCTGAACTCACTGATCACATAGATAAAGCGTCTCCACCTTCTGTGAGGAGGGAGATTTGTGGGAAAACCAGGCGGGAAGTCTGACCCTCAACAAATTTCTTCCACAAGAAGACACAAAGCTGGGAAACCACGGTTCCTCTCAGACGTGAAAGTTGGTGAGTCCGCACAAGTCTACACTCCTGGGGGGTGGGGGTGGGGCGGGAGTCCTGTCTCCACTTCCTTATGGTTCCTCCACAGTATAGAGACGAGGTGGTGCCGAATCACCATGTGGTGACTGACCAGCGACATGGAATGGGCATATCTGACATTTCCCCCACTGGGTCACTTCAGGAGGAGGAGACGTTGCTGTGGCTTGACCCCTCTCACACTGCTAGCCCTTGCCTAACCCCACAACTGGATGGTGTGAGAGGCCAGGCTGATGACCCAATGCTTCCTTGGGGAGAGGCTAGCATTCTCCTTCTGCCCACCGAACCCAATGCTAGGGAAGTCACTTGACTCTGCTTGAGTTCCTGGCTAGCCCATTGCCCTGGGGTGGGGGTGGGGGTGTCCCTGGATACTCTGAATCCCATAGTTGAGGTTGCTTTGCATTCCCAGAGTTAGGGTCTTAATGTTTCTCATGGTATCAGTTAAGATGTACCTTCAGGAGGTTAAATAAAGATAGGGGGGTAAGGGTTGCTCTTCATGATGTATGCTTCTAAATTCCAGCACTTGGGAGGCAGAGGCAGGTAGATCTTTGTGAGTCTGAGAACAGTCTGGTTTACATATCAAGTTCTAGGACAGGAAGGGGTACATAGAGGACCCTGTCTCCCCCCAAAAAGATAGGGGTTATGGTCTCTCTGCTAAGAGGTGCTCGGTTTTTGCCTGAGTAAGGAAGGGAGTGAACACTTGATCCCTTATACACGCACATAGGCTGGATACGTAATTTTTAGGCTTTTGGACTACAGTGAATTTTAAAATTAAACCAAGCATGAGGCTGGGGCGATGGCTCAGTAGTTAAGAGCACTTGTTGCTCTGGCAGAAGCCTGAGTTTGGTCCCCTGTACCCACATGACTGTTCCAGGGGATCTGACACCCTTTTCTGATCTCCGTGGGCACCAAGCGTGCATACAGCACACACACAAACATGCGAGCAAAACACTGGTACACATAAAGCTAAAATAAATCTAAAAAAATTGAATCAAGCATCATCAATGGTTGAATGGATGATCAAAAGTTGGTATGTCTATGTAGTTAGTGTAACATCCTTTAAAAGGAAGAAAAATTAGACACAAGTACACTGCTGGATGAGTGATAAGGACATAATGCTAAGTGAAATAAGCCAGATACAAGCGGACAAAAGCTGTCTAATTCCTCCTGTAGGAAATCTAGCATAGTCCAGGTCACACAAACAGAAGTAGAACAGTAGTTGCTAAGGGCTAGGAGAGGTTCATGGAGTTACTGTTTAATGGCTACAGAGCTTCGGTGTGGAATGACAAAAAAGTTCTGGAGATGAATGGGGTTGATGGGTGCACAACAAATGGATGTGGTTAAAATCATCGAGCTGCCAATTTCAAAATGGCAAAATAAATCAACCAAGGAGCCCGCAAGATGGTGGTGCCAGCTATAGGCTTAGTTAGTTCTGCTTACTAAAGTTACGGAAAGGCCCTAGAATCTGCTTTTTTTAAAAAAAAAAAAGCATTAAGACATCCAAAGAAATGGTATTTCTAACCTCAGGAAAGAGAGGCAGGCAGGCTCTCTAGTCACAGGACAATGCTTTGGTTAGCAGAGTTTTAGCATCCTAGAGAAACGGTATCTCAGGAATCATGGCTTCAATTTGCATCCTTACCTTATTTGTGTGGTCAGTGTCTGTAAGACCCTTGAGGGGGCAGAAAGCAGAGGACAGAGAGACTTAGGTCAAGCCTCATCTACCGTGTGTGTTCAGAGGTGTGGCTGGAAAGTGGGTTTCTACCAGTGTGGCTTGTACCTCTTGATCACCATGACTACTAGAAGTGTCCTTCCATCATTTCCCAAATCCTGCCGTCAGGGTACCACATCCCTGGGGTGGCCCTGACTATTTCCCCTGGGCTGCAGAGGCAGCTGGGCAGGGCCTGCTGTGCTGGGTGAAGCTGCATTTGTAAAATGCCTTCCCAGCACTTGGCACAGGGCACATGCTTGATACTGGGAAGCTATTTTTATCCGGGCTGTCTAGAAAAAGCACAAGATTCAGAGTCCTTGGAGTTTGGATTGAATCTCTGTTTACTAGGGTTTTGACCTTCAGTGATTTCCTTCAATTCCCATGGCCTCAATTTTTTGATTGTAAAATAGGGTCAACAAAATCTCTCTCGTGGGGTTTTATGTCAGTGCAAAGAGTTGTACGTTTTCTACCTCCCTTCTTCCCTCTCGCCCTCCATCTTTCTCTACTTTCCTTCCGTCTTCCCTCTCTCCCATTTGCCCTTCCTTTCTCCATCCCGATCTCCTTCCTTCTTCTCTGGCCTCCTGATCTCAGCGCCGTCGGTACCTCCTCAGTTACTCGGGAGGACCGCTCTTAACGGCAAGGCGAGACAGCTCTCTGAAAGTCCATCTTTCTTTCACGAAAGCTAATTTAAACCCATTCTTGACCCTACGATCATGGAAGGCCCTGGTGAAGAAGCCACAGGAAGTTGGGGCCTCCATTCTCCAGGGGCTGGCAGCTTCTCTGTGGGAACAGCTGTTCACACAGGGAGTAGTCCATGAATTTGTCACCAGCACCTTCTAGGAGGCAAGAGCTGTCTTCATTCCCAATTCTATCCTTACTTTTATGCGGACATTCCCACGTGATCACTCGGTTCAGAATCTCATTGGTTTGTCTTTAGGTCTTTTTTTTTTTCATAGGTTGACCGCTCAAGGTGTGAGGACAGGGACACTGGTTCTCTTCTTGGGGCTGAGCTGGCAGGTCCTGTAGCAGCTCTAGAAGATTCCCAGGGCCTCTGTAAATGTGTCTTGATTGGTTCGCAAGGACAGGATGCTGAATTAAGCAACAACTGATTTCTTCAGGGGAGATGCTTTGGACTGTCCCTTGGCAGGGGCAGGGATGGTTGGAAGAACCTTCTGGAATCTTTACATCTTCACTCTTTACACCTTCACTCTGTCCCTGGCCAGTCTTGGTCCTTGCTCAGAACCCAGAAGGCGCTTCATCAATATTGTCTGAACAGGGTCACCCTTCAAGGCCAGACTTACGTGTCTCCTCTTCTGAATGCTTCTGGGATTGTTCAGGCAGGACTAGTGGCCCCTCTCTCTGGGTTCTGGGAATGAGCCGTACACATTGCAGCATCTACGGTATTGTATTGTAATTATCTCTGGGCTCCAGACAAAGGCCTGGAGGGCAGAGGCGGTTACTCACCCCTGTCGCTAACTTCTTCACTATAGGAACTTTACATATATGGGGAATAAGAAGCACCCCTGAGCTTGTCTGGTGCTGGCAGTGATTAGGGAGGTCCCAAGGAATGAGGGTCTGGCTGAGTATCAGGGGCCACTGCATGTCAGGCCCCAGAGATTCAGTCTGCTTGGCAAGAACTCCATTCCCCATTTCCCAGAGATTGTTCTCGTAATATACTGGCAATGTGCCCAATCCAGGCTCTGACTAGTTCCTAAAACAAGTTAAATCTTTCCCTTTGGGACAATTCCGTCAGCAGGGGTAGATGAGCATGCTTCTCTGATGACCTTGGCGTTCGTAGCCCTGACTTGGGCTCTTTTCCATTTGGTTCCTCAAGGCCACAGCAGCAGCCCTGTTATGCTTGGCTGGGTTTCTGGCTGGTGAGGAGGTAAGCGCCGTGTCCTCTTCCCAGATCCTGCGATGGATGAGAGCGGTGTCCACACCCCCACCCACAGCTGCCTGTGCTTGGCTGGGATGGAAACTGGGTTGCTCATCCAACAGATCTCAGTGGAGATTGGAAAGTGCTCCTCGGAGGAGTGAGCTGTGTCATTGTGGGGATGTGGACAGGAGCCAGGCTGCAGATGAGAACTACAGTCTTCCCATCACCCTTGCTTTCCACTCTGGTGGGAGGACAGTGCCAGCCACAGAGCCTGGACACATCTTCTGTGGAGGGACCGAGCGCTACCCAACGAGCACTCCTGAGATGGGAACTAGGATGGCCAGAGAGAGCATAGGAAGTAGACTCTCTGAAGAATTCACCCTTCTAGGCCGTGTCTGGCTATAGTGTGCGAGATTTTAACCCTTTAATTCCGACTTAACACACCTGGACAGTGAACAAGGTTTCTGAATCATCTCCAAAGTCCTTACCCTACATGTGATCCAAGGAGATCTAGAGGGGTAATGTATTAGTCAGTGTTCTCTAGGGGAACAGAACTTATAGAATGAATGTATATTCATCTATATGAATATATACAAACACATATATACACACATATATGAATATATATATTCATTCTATATGTTCTGTATATATATATATCTATACATACACACATGCGCACGCAGGGGATTTACTAGGATGGTGTTCAGGCTGTGTGTGGTCCATCTAGTCCAGCAATGGCTGTTTACCAACAGAAGGTCCAAGAATCCAGTAGTTGTTCAGTCTATGGGGCTGGATGTCTCTCTCAGCCGGTCTTCAGTATATTCTGGGAAGTAGGCTCTGATGCCAGTGATGGAATGGACTTGCTAGGGAGAGCAAGAGCAAGAAGGCAAAGTTAGAGCAAGTTTCCTTCTTTTATGTCCTTTACATAGGCTGTCGGCAGAAGGTATGGCCCAGGTTAAAGGTGGATCTTCCCACCTCAGAAATCTGGATTAGAAGTGGGTCTTCTCACGTCAAACTATTTAATTAAAAAAAAAAAAGCCTCACAGGTGTGCCCAGCCATTTGGGTTTTAGTTAATTCCAGACATAGTCAAGTTGACAACCGAGAACAGCCATTACAGTTAATGAAAAAGACATACATTTTCACTCACCTTTTCCCACTCTAGGCTCTAAATTAAAGAAAAAATGTTTCAATGATTTTAGGTGTATAGAAGAAACCACAGGAATCCTTCTTTCCCGTTGGATACGTGACGGAATGAGCAAAGACGTCTCTGTGGTGCTGAGGGGGCTCTCAGTCGGCTCAGCTCCCTCACTGAAAACGGAAGCACAGATCTTGTTGAGAAGCAGAGTAGAGAGAGGGGTACAGAAAGAGTGCTCGGCCAGGACTCAGTTCCAACCTGGCCACTGGTTCGAAGAATTTGAGCTCATTGTGTCTTTTGAGTTTATTTTATTTCTAAAGTTCACCCAACAGAGGCTAACATAACTTTAAAATAGGCACTGTGAACTATTCTGTATGCTTTACAAATGTTAGCTCACTTTTTAGAAAAATATATTTTATTCTCTGTGTGTATCAGTGTTTTGTCTGTGTCTGTGTCTGTACACCACTGTACACACTTGGTATTGGTGGGGGCCAGAAAATGGCATGAGCTCCCTTGAAACTGGAGTTACATATGTTTGTGAGCATTCATGTGGGTGCTGGGAATCAAACCCATGTCCTCTAGAAGAGTAGCAAGTGTTCTTAACTCCTGAGTCGGTCTCTCCAGCCCCACTTAAATGATTTTTTAAACAAATCATGATGTGGGATTGTTAGCCAACTAATTTTATAAGTAAGGAAAGTGAAGGACAAATTGCTGGGGATCGTGTTCAAATTCACATAGCTGATACGTGATGGACTAAAGCCTGGGCTCTTTCTGGGCCTCAGCCTCTTTGTCTTTAAGAAGGGGGATAATGTTCCTTATCCTGGACACACTGGGGAGTTCATGCACACAGAAAAAAGACCATGGGAGACACAAACAGAAAAGGTGGTCGTTTGCAAGCCAAGCAGAGATGGTTCAGAAGAAGTCAACCGCGCTGGTACTTTGATTTCAGACTTTGACCTCAGGATTATGGAAAACTGTGAGGGAATAAATGAACATTCTTTAAGAAAAAAGCAAAGTGCTAGCCTTGCAAGCATGAGAAAGTGAGTTCAAACCCTGAGGCCCACATAGCAGAAGCGGGGAAAGACTCCTGCTAGTTTTCTAGGACCACCACACCTGTGCTGTAGTGCACATGTGTGAGCACAAAAGGTAACTAAAAATATGATACACAAAAAGGTACATAATGTCTGAGGAATAGCACCCCAGGTTGTCGTCATGTGCACGTAGACTGTATATGTGCACGTGAACACACACATGCACACACATAAAGACAGAAGAAAGGAAAGAAAGAGAAAGCATGTTGCTGTGACCATACCAGCACTTAGTTTCTCTGTGCTCTTGTTAATCCATTTGTACTTCTGCATGATTAGAATGAAAGTCTAATACACAAGTGGATAAGGGCCTGGTCTTCTGTCTGTCTGTCTGCCTGCCTGCTATCTATCTATCTATCTATCTATCTATCTATCTATCTACCTACCTATCCATCCATCAATCATTCTACCTATCATCTATCTATCTATCTATCTATCTATCTATCTATCTATCTATCAACCATCTATCTATCATTCTATCTATCTATCTATCAATCATCTATCTATCATTCTATCTATCTATCTATCTATCTATCTATCTATCTATCTATCTAAACTCACTAATGAATAGCACAGTCCTTAACACACAGTAGGTACTCAAGAGACATTGAATGAAAAACATGAGCGGACCCATCCTCTGTGCTAGGATTGGACCAACCTCCCTCCCTCCCAAACAAGGCTTCTTATGGGCATTGACTGTGTTTTTAAATTACAAGATCCTTGACTCTTGTATAGTCCTGGCACAGAAAGGTACTCACACTAAATGAATGAAGCCACATTACTGCCCTTTGCCTTAGGTCAGACATTGCCCATTAGTCATGAAGGTGTGAGCATGCTCAGGTGCTATGATCCAGTGGACAATGACACTAAAAAGCAATAGAGAAATCTTTTGCAGTGAAAAAAGATAAGGTTGAGGAAGTGGAAGGTTTTTTTTTTTTTTGAAGACTACATAACAAATCACTCAAAATGTAGCAGTTTCAAACAACATCTACTATTTTTACAAACAGTTTTCTGTTGTGTGGGTATAGCTACAGTTAGTCACAATTAGTTAACTGCCCTCAGCTAGGGGCTGCCTGGGGTGGGCATGTCCAAGACGGCTGTCTGTCTTTAGACTCTGCTTTTCCAGGCACCCTCTATCTTTGTAATGAAGTCCAAGCTTCTTCACAGCTGGACTCTAGGACTGGGAGAGAACTCAAACTCTCGGAACCAGATCAGGCATCCTAGAACATTATTTTGGCCACATTCATTTGGGCAAAGTTAAGTTACAAGACTCAAAGGGAGAGAAAAACAGTGCTCCCCCTCGTGAGGGAAGGAACGGATAGATGTATGCTCAGAGTTGGGAGAGGCCGTGGGTGACTACTGCAAAAGTACCAGCCAGAGTCTCCAAGTATCCTCATTTGCATGTGGACAGCTGTTGAGGTTTGGTTGTGGTTTGCCTACCAGGGAGACTGGTTTACTTCCCAGGTAGTAGAAACCACAGGATGCCAGCACGACAGCTGTGGCTAGGTCCTGGTTTTGACAAGGGCACTGTTTATGCTTTATCTCTTGTCCTCCAGGTGATGCCACAAGGCAGGCAGTAGAGGGGGTGGGGTGACCGGTGCACAGAATACAGTTAGAAGCGGGACTGGGGATGCCATTGTCCCATGGCTGAGGTATGACTGTTGGGCAAAAATGCAGATTTTTCCACCTAAATGATGGGATGATTCATAGAATCTTGCTGGAGTGCCATCTCTTTGTTTAGCTTATATGAACAATAATGTCTGCTTTATACAAGGAAATATCTAGTGGCAAGTTGCATGAATTTCGAGTCAGACTACCTGAGTTCATCTCCTGGTCCTTCCATTTACCGGCCATATTACTTCATGAAAAATACTTAATTGTTCTATATCTCGGTTTCCTTTCTTGTCAAGGAGAGATAACAATATTCAGTGTTTATAGAGTTGGACAGATTGGATGTGTTTTAAAAGTAGAGCCAGTGTCTAAAACAATACCCGACACATGATTTACCTGTGGACCATAGCTGAAGTTTTTAGAGGGCTTTGATGGGGCATTCAGTTGAGCCAGTGTTAGCTAGAGCCCGCATGTACTTTGCCCATAATAAATGATGGCTATTATGTTTGGAAAATGGGTTCTTTAGTCATTTCCCCGCTTACCATTTTTACACCGGGGGAACTTTGAAGCAAACACCTCAATTGTTTCTCATTTTAATTGCTCCTCAGAAAGCAACAATTATCTAAAGTTGCTTCGAGTTTGTGATCTGCTGTGGGCAGAGAGACTCTTTCTGTCAAGTGGGAATACGCTTAGTTCCCCTTCCCTGATGGGTGGGTCCCCTCCCTGCCCCCACATGAACACTAGAGAGGAGTCCACCTCTCTCTAGACAAGTGAGTGTCAGCCCTGTGAGATGGGGCCCCACTTCAACAGTTACTGGCTTGTCCTGAGGGTAGTAGAGTCCTCCCCTGTATACTGGAAATAGCAACACTATCTGTCCATAGAGTTACCGAACAATTAAATGAGGCAATATTAATGAGAAGGTTTTATATAGTGCCTGGCTTATAGCAAGTGTCAACTATGGTTAATAGGGTGAAGTAATTATTAGGCACATTCGAGTTCGAAGACCCAGTTAAAAATGCTCCCTCCTCCAGGAAGACTTCCCAAGCTGCTTCAGACAAAAACTAGCTGGCTTCCTCCCCTGAGCTTTCTTCTCACCCTCTCTCTACCTTTTTGGTAGCTTTTTTCTCTTCCCACACTGGATTGGACTACACAGTGAGTTCAGAGCTTGTACCCCTGGTCTGTTCCAGGGCTAGACACAGGGTAGAGCTAGGATCCGTGTCACCGATCGTAACTGTGAACAGGGCATCTAGTCTCAGCAAGCTTGCAGATGCCCTTTGGGACTCTTTCGTCCCTCTAAGGAGTTTAGATGGTTCTTTAGTTGGACCTCACCCGCAGCAGTGACTCTCAGGGCCGGAGAAAGACTTTGATCCGTATCACAGAGTTGCATATCCTTCCGAAGTTCAGAGTTCAGAGCTCAGAGCCCCACTTCCTTCTCAGAAGGCAGCACACTCGCTCTCACTGTTGCTGGGGTTAACCAGGATCACTGGTGTTCGAGGCGGATAGCGGACCTCCCCCCATCATGGCTTTCCTCTGGCTATGCCTCCAAGCAGTTTCCCAGTCTTGAAACCCACTGTAAATACTGCAGAGACTCTCTCAGGAGGCCCCTCGCTACAGATGTGATGTACACATTTGTTCTTTTTAGTGAACACCGTACTAACATCAGGACGAGCCAGTAACTGTTGAAGTGGGCCCCCATCTCATGGGGCTGACACTCGCCTGTCTAGAGAGAAGTGAGGCTGGGACAGAGGGAAAGGAAGGCTTCTACCTGGTGTTCATGTGGGGGCAGGGAGAGAACCCACACATCAGGGAAGTGGGGGGACAAAGCCTATTCCCACTTAAAGGAGAGTCTCTCTACTGGGTACATCACAATTCAGGCAGGAGAACATGAGCGTCCCAAGAAGGGCAGGTATGGAGCGAATGCTCTCCTTCCACAGGGAAGCACATTGTGTCCCTATCTAGCGATTTCATAGAGAGCCCCTCACTCCGCACTGTGGTTCAAGGACTGGGAGAAAAAAGGATGTGAGAGGTGGAAACTGATCCCACCTTAGAGCTCCTGACATTTTCATGGATCCTGGGAAAAGCTGAGCACCAGAAAAAGAATCAGGAGACTAGCACCTTCCATGCTCCTTGGGGAGCACTGGCTGCAGGTCAGGAATTTGGCTTTGGAGCCCATATGCTTCAAAGCAATTACGCAGTGAGAATCCACGACAGAGTGATAGAGAGACCTTGTAAACCTTAATACACACTGGTTCCTTCTGGCCTGGTGGCTAAAGGGGATTCATTTGGGGTTTTATTTGGCCTTCCACGGGGCTTTGGAATAATTTACTAGGTGGTGAGGGAAGCTCCGTGGAGCATTTCAAACTTAGTGCTTTTGTGCAGGCAGGTGCTAGGGAGATTAATTAGGAGAAGAAGAGGAATGTGATTGCAGTTGGACTCCGAGTTTATGGAGCACTTCGTACCAGGGAGCCTAATCACCCCAGAGGGCATTGTGAAATTCCGAGGAGATGCAGGCTTCATTAGCTTTTGTTTGGAGGATTACAGGATGAATGGTTCATCTCAGGGGAGGAGACAGTGTTTCCTGGACACGGAGGTGGTGCAGAACAGGCCTGCCTGGGGTCTAGGCAGAAGGCTGTGAGCGGTCATGATTCTGTGGAGAGATGCTATGGGAAAGGATGACACATGGAAGAGCTGGAGTGACTCACTTGGGGGGCGGGGGTTTGGAGTGTAACTCTTGGTTACACTCTGTCCTCTCTGACTTTGGCTGTGAGGGGATTGGGTCCCAAACAGCTGTGTCTTCCTGGGCTCCATGGGCTCTAAGATGGCCTCTGGTCTCTGCTGACCAGTGCTATCAGCCTTCAAACTCCTTATCCACTGGGGCTGTTCTCAAAAAAAAAAAAAAAAAAAAGAAAAGAAAGACAGCCAACGCGGCAGCTCCGGGTGGCCAGGATTGCGACATCAAATGTGTTTGTTCCCCATGTTTGTGAAATACCTCAGAGGCACTAAGCAGTGCCACCTGACTACTTTTCTGATTGCCACATGGCCCTGGCTCCATCTGGCAATACTCAATTGCAGTTGGAGATTTTGAGATGTTTTCGGGCTGAGAAGGTAGAGATCTCCTTCTGCCTGTCCAGATGCAGAGCGTCTTATCTTCCCGGTTCTGACTATCACTGGATGGGTTTGGAATCAGCTCTGCCAGCCTGTGGTGAGCACTGTGGCTGTGGATTGCTTACTCAACCTCTCTGGGTCCTAGCCACTTCCACTGCCCGGTGATAACAATTTCTACAGTGTGTGATTGTCAACCACATGTGTGACACCCAGACAGGAAGTCAGGACCTCAGGTCACTCGTCAAGCTTCCTGCCCTCCCCCATCCCAAGTTGCGCGGAAAGCAAAGCTGACCTCAGATTCTCAAGCTGTTAAAATTCAATCTTGCTTTTAATTTTTGCAAATGTATGGCGGTCAAGTTTTGCCTGAGAGCAGGAATAAGCTGCCTGGTTAATACCTAACTTAATGGGAACTCAGAAACCCCAGGAAATGGGCTCAAGAACTGGTTGAGGTTCATAGTGGTACTGCCCCAAAGGGACAAACCCAATAATTATTGAGCTTCTATTATGTATATAAAAAAAAAAAACCAAGAGAGTAGTTTTGCACATGATTCTCATTTTCTTTATCTCCTTAACCTTAAATAGATAGCATTGCCCTAAAATAATAGTACTTAGTAAATATTAACTGAATGACTTTTACGTGGTAAGCAATGTGCTATAAAGAACATGCAAGAAAACTGAGAAGCAGCCTGAAGACATGACTTACTGAAGACCACAGAGCCGGCAAGTCAGGATACCATTGCAACTCTTTCGAGTCTCGTTGTAAGGTGCTGCACAGATGCAGGCATGCCCATATGTGCACACGTCTTCAGATAAACACCCCCCCCACATGTATGTATACCCATGCGTGCACACATATACCATGCCAACATACACATGCTCACATACAACAGCACAGCAAGCAAGCACACCAGTGTACCATTCTAACACATCTGCATATGTGCTTGCACACAATCATACACACACTATTCCATGCACCAGAGGGAAGCTGCTCAGCAGCATTTCAGACGCAAACAGTGTTTTGCTCTGCTCCCCCCCTCTCCCTACTCTTTCCATCCATCTTTCTTCCTCCGCTCCTTCCTCTACTATTTTTTTCTTCCTCCCTTCCTTCTTCCTTCCTTTTTCTGTCTTCTCCATCCCTCCCACCCCCGCCTCATTTTGTGGCCATATCTCTCTTTGGACCTTTCTAGCTATGAATATTTAGGGAATTTGTAGACACCCCCCGCCCCAGCCCCCCACGCCCTACTCATCAGAATGATCAACCACAGAGTTGAGACTCAGCAAGGTTACCAGGAGTTGAATCTATTTGGCAAATTGTACCTTGGCTAGGCTTCCCCCCATGCAGATGTGTTGACCCCCAGGAGTCCCTCTTTCCTTGCCCTCCACCTCACTGCACAGTGTACTCATGATGTTCACATCTGGCTGTTGAAGCTGGGAGTCCCCAGCCCAGCATCCCCCCGCCCCCACGCTTTCTCATACATGTGCCAACTACCTGTGAAGGCTTCTTCCAAGTGTTTCATCATGCCTCGGGGTGGGGATGCATCTATTCTGCATTTCAACACTTTGTTTCCACCTGGCATTTCAATTGCCAGCTAATAGGTGAAGTAATTCCTCTCCACGCTGACTTCCATGAAGCCGTGCTTTATGGGGACCTGTGCTCTGACCCCTAAGGTGCTCATGGGGTTGTGGCAAGTCCAACCTGCAGTCTTTAATAGGTAGAGATGGGCTAGGGGGTTCCGGGTTTCTCAGTAGAGATAATTAAAAAGCAGAATTATTTCATCATCTCAGCAACTCAAGGTGGGGGTGGTGGAATTTGAGAAACTTTGGCAACTCCCGGGTCTCAGTCCAACAGCGTCATCTTTCCCAACTCATCTGCTTTCTTGTGGTATCTGGGACATCTCCCCCCCCAACCCCCCCTCCGTGTGTGTGTGTGTGTGTGTGTGTGTGTGTGTGTGTGTGTGTGTGTGTCTAAAGCACCTTGCCTCTACCAGTAAAGGCTCCTGAAACCTTTTCTGCCAAGTTCTTTCTCACTGGGACCCTTGGACTCCCAGCGTTTATCCTCTCTGAGGCCGTTTGACTGCATTGCCCAATTGGACAGGTTTGCTGGGGCAGGCTAGTGAATTCAAGCCTCGTAAACAGTTCCCAGGTGTGGGGACAGCATATTCTGCAGATAGCTCAGGAGTGGCTTTAGCAACATGTACTTTGTCTGGGGCAAGCTCACCGACACACACACACACACACACACACACACACACACACACACACACACACACCCCTGGAGAAGACTCAACAGGAAGATGGAAAGGGGAGCATAAGTGTGGATGGTACACTGTGGAACAGAATATTGCCTGGTGAGATAAAGGGGACTGAGCCCCAGGTGCTTCACGGGCATGGGGCCAGATCCTGGGATTGTTCAATAGAAAGAAATGGAATTCTGGAGGTGGGGCTCTCTAGAGCACTTAGCTGATAGTCTTATATGGTGATTACTTGTGATTCAGACTGATGTTGTAACTGGACCATAAATGCTTAGCAGGCAGGGTTTGGGCTTATGGCTAGTTTTCCTTTCTTGTATTACCTAACCCAGAGCCTTATATATATAGATAGCATTCAATAAAGGCACAAAAGAAAAGGAATTCAGGCTACAGTGGCTTGACACTGTGTCACGTCCCAAACCTTCTGCTCTGAGTTAATTCCTATGATGGCATATGCCTCCTTTCTCTCCCCTATCCGGTTCCCATTTCAACGTCATATAGTACCATACCAGGCCATGAAGAGCTATGTTAGAGCAGGAGGAGCAATTTACACACACACACACACACACACACACACACACACACATTCACGCACACACACACACACATTCACACACACACACACATTCACACACACACACATTCACACACACACATTCACACACACACACACATTCACACACACACATTCACACACACACATTCACACACACACACACACACTCACACACACATTCACACACACACATTCACACACACACATTCACACACACACACATTCACACACACACACACACACACATTCACACACACTCACACACGCATACCAATAGCATTGGGTGGGTGAGGTTAGAGTATGAACACAGGCTGCCGCCCCCAGGCTTACCAAAGCCTTGTGATACCTCATGTTCTACGAAGCGGAAAGTCACCTGATGTTACAGACACCAGGAAGGCCTTCTTGCATCCAGCAGGACTCCGTGGGACCCTGCACAGAAGAAGAGACTTTCCGGGATGGGCACAGTGGAGATGCAGTGTAGGGCCTGACCACACTCCCTTGTTTTCCCCTTTTCTTGTTTACTCATTCGTCCGTCCAATTCACAGACTCTGCTTTTGGTCAAGCGTGGTTCCAGGCTCTGAGGACAGAGTCGTGGGTAGGACATGCTGATAAACCTGTGCAGAAACCAGATAATGGACAATGAGAAAAGCATTAACTGGCAAAGCCCTGGGTGTCATGGAGTGTTGAAGGCAGGGCAGGAAGGAGAGTAGGCAAGGACCCAGCCCTCGAGCACAAAGGATAAGAGTGGTGATTAGCCTGGAATGGGACACCAGAGGAAGTGTGATGCAAGACATATCCTAAGCATGGACTTCCAGGAGTCCTGTGTGGCAGGAGTATAGGAAGTCCAGGGTGGTAGGAGATGTAGGGAAAAGGGCAGAATGAACAAATAAGATGGAGTGGGAAGAGGAGCAGTGGGCGTGGCTAAAGTCAGGCAGAGGTCACATGGAACCACTCATGTCCTCGTAAGGATTTTGGACATCATCTACAGCATTCCTTATTAGTTACTCTCATGTTGCTGTGACAGCTGATGGAACGATCTGAGGAGTAAGAGATTTCTTTGGCTCGTGGCTTCAGAGGGTCTCTATTCATCATATGTAGGCAGACTTTTCTTTGGGCTGACAGCTCACAAATAAAAATGACACAGAGATTTATTAATTATGAAAGCTCGGCCTATAGCTTAGGCTTGCTCCAATAGCTCTTATTACTTAAATGAACTCATTTCTTTTCATCTACGTGTTGCCACGTGGCTGCTGGCTTTTACCTCTCCTCTTGCATGTTTTGCTCTCTCTGTGTCCAGCTCTCGAGTCCTGTTTCTTCTTGCCAGAGCTCTCTGTCCCCAGAAGTCCCACCTAACCTCTTCTTGCCTAGCTAACGGCCATTCAGCGGTTTATTAAACCAATCACAGTGACCCATCTTCACACCATGTAAAGGAATATTCCACAGCATTCGTGGTGGGCAGATATGGATTGTCCATTCAAAGGGTGACAGTTGGGAGTGTGTGTCAGAGGCTGTTCACATCATAGCTAACTAGGAGGCAGAGAGTGTCACAAGAACCAGGGACTGGGTATAATCCTCAAACGTCTGCCCTTAGCCAAGTATTTCTGTCAGCTAAAGTCCACCTTCTAAAGGTGTTCGTTCATTCCGCATAGGACCATCACTTGCAGAACTAGCATTTGAAGCTTGCGCAAGGAGGGAACATTTCAGATTTAGCCAGACATCTAAGCAAGGGATGCTCCTGGGTTAGGCTGCAAGTGGTGCGAAGATGTGGCCATGTGGGGAAGTTCTTAGGACAGGAAGCCTGACAACAAGAAGTGAAGGGGAAAAAAGTCATCCTTGACTGTAGAGCTTCTCGGTGAAGTAGTTGGTAATGGGAGGCTGCTGCTGGCTGCAGACGGGAGGGCAGTGGGCAGGGCTAGGGGGTGTGGGTGGGAGGTGGCAGGCTCATGAACGTGAACTGTGGTCCAGGAGACCCTTACATATGATGCTGAAGATGGCACCTGGAACCTTGCTGAGAAGGTTTCCTCTTCTTTTCCCTCCCCTTTCATGTTTCAGGTCTCTCCTCTTTTGTACCCTTGGCTCAAGGTCTTCTCTCATTAGCCCCGCTGGGGTTCCTGGGAAGGCTGGAAGGTGGGAAAACTGTATGGGGGACAGGCTTTGCAGAATACATATTACCGTGAAACTATTAACTACCGACTCAGGAGGGGGCTCATTGTGGTGCTGAAATGACTACATGATTTAATTACATCCCGTTCATATTACTCAGCTCAGCCAGTATCTTCTGCGTGCTTGCTCTGGAGCTGCAAGCATCGACAAATAGACCATGTTCGCTGTTCTCGTGGGCTAAGGCCGACATGACCACTGGGGAAGCAGACGTGCGAAATAAAATTGAACACATTATAGAAATGGTACAAAGCACCCCGAGATTGCAATCGGGAGGCATGTAGCACCCCAATCTTACTGCTTTTCAGAATCAGAAGTGCAGGTCTGGAGAAGTCAAGCTATTCAGGTGACAGTGTTTAGAAGCAAAGGTTGGCCTGGGACTCCTTTTGAAGCCCCATTCCAACACATTTGCTTGTACTGTGTCAGATACAGCGCTCTACAGGATACACCTTCTCGTACATGACATGTTGCAGACCAAGAAAGAGAAGGTGACAGCCTTGGGTTGGGTAGATCTGGGTGAAATTCCTCGTTCCAGTATGTGTGACCTTGTGCAAGCTCTAGTCTGTTTATTCCTAAAGTGGGCAGTAGTAAATCTAGAGCTAAATTAAGGGACCTCATAATCTGTGAGTACTGAGGGGTTCATTTACAGCATTTACAGCATAGCTTTCTCTTTATGTCCCATGGCCTCTAGTACCACTGTCCCACTATCACTTTGGGCCTGGATCTTGTCTTTTATTTTTTTTTTGTCTGCTTTCACAATATAAATGGAATATGAGTTGAGTTTTTATATGGCTGATTTATGGAGGGAGGACTCTCAGGAGGAAATGGTAGGTAGTGAAAGATGTCACAGTTGGGACAGAAGAGGCTCCATGAAGATGCATCTCAGCTGGAGACTAGCCTCAGCCAATCTCACAATGGAGCCCATCAGGCGGGAGGAGGGCATGAAGAGGACACGCTGTGTGGTCTTAGCCAATCACTTATTGCTGGATTGCAGGGAGCTCTAGTGGGAAATGAAGTGTTCAGACCAAAATGAGTCAGGGTTGTATTGGTTTTAAGTGTCAGGAACACAAATAAGCTTATAAATGTGAGCCTCCTGAGTCTTACAAACTGTGAGGGTCAAGTGCACGGCAAATGTTACTTTGTGGCTGTCGTCAGGTATCTGACAAGAAGCAGCCCAAGGAAGGAAAAGTGTATCTTGGCTGATGGCTTCAGAAGGGATGCAGCTCATCATGGCTGGGAAGACATGGCGGTGGGGATGGGATGAAGCTGATCATATTGCTGTCAAAACCAGGAGCCTAGAGTAGACAGGAAGTGCGGTCGGTCTATAAAACCTCAAAGTCCACCCCAAATGGCCCACTTCTCCCAGCAAGATTCTACCTTCTTCCACAACTTCTCAAAGCAGCCTTGACAGCTGGGGACCAAGCATTCAAACCCATGAGCCGATGGAGACCGTTTCAGGTTCAAGACACAACAGGTGTCTTCAGCTGTGGCTGGAGCCAGGGGTCTCAGGCGCTGTTCTTTTCCAGTTCTAATCTCCCCCATGTCCCCATTCTTTTCAGGCTGGCTTTCTCCAGGATGGGGATCCCCAAGCTCCAGGTTTCCATCAGCTTTTTAGCTCCTACATTTATGTCGGAGGGCGAAATTTTTTTTTTCTAAAAGGTTTTTGACTAAATTCCCCCAAATTGGTCTGAGACTCTAGGTAGATGGAAAGTTCTGACTGGGCCAGGCTTTTGTGGTTGCTGAGGGTCACCTTCCACCTACAAGAGTGCAGTTCCTATTGTACAGGTGTGTGTGTTGTTCATATCACCATTCTGTGTCCTTGGCACAAAGTCAAGTCCTCCAGCTAGACCAGTGAAGGAATGAATGCCCTCACATTTACCTGTTTGAGAGCAAGTGCTGGATCTAACTTCTTTCTTATCTGCGTATTAATTCAACTCTTCCAGCACTTACTTACTTACTGAGGGCCAGATATGATGGGGGAGGGGATAAGTAAAGTACGGAAAGTTATGGAGGGTCCAGGAGAAGGGTGATTTGGAAAACGGACTCAGAGGTCAAGATGCAGCTCCACATCTTTGCAAAGAGGACCCAAGGGCTGGCACCGAGGAAAGCCTAGCCCACTCGCCCTTGCATGGCCCTTCTCTTGGCCCTGTGGGAAGGAAGAGACCCCACCCAGCCGGAAAGGGGAGTAGTTACATGCTGGAATGATTTGTGAGTATTTTACGGTGTTATCTGTCAATAATAAAAATGAAATTACATTAAAATACAACCATGTGTGGGCTGCAGGACAAGCTAATGAGTCCTCACGTAGTCAGATGTGTGTCCCTTTAATTGAGGCATAATGATGCTGCTAATAATACCCTGGGTCTGCTTGTGGCTCCTTTCTTCTGAGGAGCTCAAAGCACTTTCTCTACTTATCTCATCTCCCTCCCCGACTTCCCAGGGAAGTGGCTCTTATCAGGCCCTGGCCCCCGTTTCTCAGGGGTCTGGGTGCTGTGACTCATGGCCTGGGTGTGGTGCAGGTGACTCTCCTTCCTCAGCTTCCTCTATTAATGTCTCCATTTCCTAGGTGACCTTGACGGTCCTGGCTTTCAGGGCCCTCTGAACTATCTGACCCTACCCTAGGAGGTCGAGTGGGGAAGAAGGGGAACATGGGCTGGTTGCGGGTCCAGAGGGAGATGTGAGGCCCCAAGGAGTCAGGATGTTAGAAACAGAGCATCCTGAGAGTGGGTGATGCATTTTTTTTAACCGTTTCATCTCTCAGACCAAATGTAGCACATGGTATGCTGTCGGTACATAATCTAAATATACAGATGACGAGATGGTAGGTAGAAACGCCTTGGGATTATTCCAGGCCCAGTTCAAAGGTCACGTCTCCTCTCTCAAATGCCTCCCTTGGTCCTTCCTTGGGGTCTTATCATGTCACCATGGACTCTCCTAGTCCCTTAGAGCCTTGATTTATTCTTCTCAGAGAGCGTTGTGTTAGCTGTGTGCCAGCCATTTCCACATTGGTACCAAGACGAGGCGGGGTCTGATTTGTTCTGTATCCCAAGGGTATATACACACAGAAGGCTTCATAACATAGGCTCAGGAGACAGGGGCATGGGAACAGCTGGCAGGGCTTTGACATCGGAAAGACCAGATTTAAAGCCTGCATTCTGCCTCACAACGTCTGTGGGGACCAGCAAGCCCCTTAACCTCTGTGAGCATACTCTTTCCCTGCTTCCTTATTCCAACAGGACTCAGAAGACTCACTTTGTTGGCTTGTGGTGATGTTAACTGTGGTGATTCTCCTTGATACTAAGTAGGTGCTGGGTGTTATTTCTAGTGATTAATTTTAGGCTTGATGGTTCCCAGCCCTGGCTCCAAATCAGACTGACCCTTCTTTGGAGCAGATTTGCCTGGAAGCCCCCTGGGAAATTCTGGTCCCCACACCTGGGGTGGGTCCAAGGCACCCACCCACCTGTAAGAAAGGCTCCTCTGATGGTTCTTGTGCCAGAGGGGCTTAATATTGTCACATTAAGTGTGTGATTAAATATAAAATAGTATAAAAGTCATTATGTCTCTTGTTTCTAAGGTCTAGGGAAGGGACAGTAAATATCCCCGGGTACAAGGGCTAGTGGTCTCTTCCAGGGAAAATGATTGGGTTCACACTGCAGCCAGGTAGCCCATGAAGACAGTGGACTGGAAGAAAGTCACCTGGCTTCTTTCCAGTGGCTCTATGGTCCAATTAAGCTTCCAGAATTGAGCTTTACCTGTTGCTTTCTCTGGGGGAAGAGTCTAGGGATAACGTCCTCAGTGTGGACTTGCCGCATTTTCACATTTGAAATATAGATCCAGTGGACTGAAGAGCCTGGGATACTCCATGACTGTCATTCAATGGGGTCTCAAGATGTGTTCCTTGGCCTTTGGTAAATTTATATCTCAAATTTATGAAGAATTAGGGGAGGAGGTAAAAGTTTATAATCATTTGCAGCTTCTGCCAGTTTCTGAGAGACCCTAAGGAACTTCTGTGAAAACCTATGAGCCATCCATGCCGTCTTTCTGGAAACCAAAAGTCCCTCAAAGGACTCCATGAAGGTCCAGCATCGGTGACGCAGGTGGAATTAGGTTTAGGGCTTGAGTGAAGGCAGAACACTACCAGCTCCTTGTTGGGCAACTTGGAACAGGCTAAAGAGCCCACACAGAGATTGTGGGACATGAGCCAGATAATGAAAAGAATGTGGCGACTCTGTCCCAAGCTTGAGAGAAGTTGGTGAGTCTAAGGTTTTGTACCTAATTTACTTTCTACCATGACTACAGAAAAACTAAGGAAAACTGTAACCATAAATACCTAGTCTGCAGTGTTGGAGCATCCATCTTTAGCCTACAGATCCAGAATATCTGACAGATTTTTCTTTGAAACAGGAGTTTTGAAGAACTGTCCTACCTTGTCTTGGCCAAGTTTGGTAGTTGTCTTCTTTTGTGTTCTACTTGTCCAGTTTGGACAACATACTGTCAGCAGTTGAGGCAAGGGCAATTTCTTTGCCCAGTGGCTAGCTTTTGCCATAAAGAAAGCAAACTTATATGGAGGTTCTTTGATGCCCATCATCCTTTTTAAAAGCTAATTGGTGCTGCCAGGAGCAGATGTGTCTCGCTGTCATAAAAAGCCTTATGCTATTAACATATTTTTAAATGACATATTCTATAGGTCCTTGAAGTGTTTGAACATCACCTATCTATCTAAAATATATCTTTGTATTACCTTGAAAACATAACTAACATGACTATAAGTTTGATTGTTACAGATGACTATAACCTGTATTTCTTTATTATCCTAAATGGCTTTCAAGGACTAAAACTTTATATTACATTTTTAAATGAGCTACATAGACACAATACCTTTAACAAAAATAGAAACATATATAGTGTATAACAAAAATAACCTTAAATTTGTATCAATAAACAAAAATCCATGCCAATGTAAAATATTTGTGTCTAGTGGTTGTTCAAAAGTAAACCCAGCAATCTACCCTTTTATCCACCACTTCTATACTATATTCCTGCTTTTCTCTTCAAAAAAGATCCCTAAATCTAATGTCTTGTTCAATTTTTTTCTCCTGACCATGACCAATAACAATTTGTAAACTCCCCCCCCCAACAATGACAAACATCCATAACTCACCGAATGACCAAAAACCACCCACCCCATCTCTTGGGAATGTGGACGTTCACTAGACTGCTTCCTGTTGTCTGGGGGCACTGGCATCTTTAAGGGACCCTGAAAAAATTGGGGTAATGGTCAAGTCCTGGGGGAGCTAGCTGTTGTCCAGTCTCAGTATGATGGAATAATGCAAGGCTTATCTAAAGTTCTGGCTAGAGCAGTCTGTGAGGCTGGACCATCTCAGCCAGCAGTCTTGAAGCTATTCTGGATGCAGAACTTTGAGGAAACTGCAACAGAGGCATTCTGCGAGGCTGGATCACCTGGGCCACCCATTTTCATTGGTGTCTGGTCCCCTTGTTCTGTCTTGTAGTTTTTTTAGGTTTATTTCTTTATGTCTATAGCCAGGATTTTCAGGGGGGTCTTCCCCAATCAAATCTGATCTCTATCAACCTTGAATGAATCCACAGCCTTTTGTTTTCTGTGGAAACAAAAGCATAACCTCCTCCCCAACATAACATATTTTTTGACTTCCATTTTGAAGTTAGGATATTTTAAAAATATATAGGGTGGTTTAATTTAGTAGTTTTTATAATCCAATGTCTCTCATCAGCTATTTTTGCTCATCAGCAATCAAAAATTTAAAGTTAATACAGTACCATACAATATTCAGACTCCTTGTGTATTTCCCATCTTTATGTGGCTTATCCTTTTTATATTATTTTATTTTCTCTTTAAAAATTTTATCTTATTATTTATAAACTATTTTTTCTATAACTGTCTATACCCATTTTCTTTTCTTTTTTAAGCCTACACACATTTTTTTAAAAACACACTGTAACCTTTTTAGAGATTTTTTTTTCCCAATCTGAACCTGCTTTACTACATATCTGTAACCTTTTCTCTCTGCATGAACAAAATCTTAAGCTGGTGGCTCAAGCCTGCAGGCAGTGGCTGAGAACATGTCTCTGTACTGTGGCCTGCATGAGAGACTATGGGACTAGGAAGCCATGTTTGGCTCTAATTTTGTGTGTTTGGAATCTTTTTTTTTTTTAAGTTTTCTCAGGAAAACTTTCCAAGATGGATGCCATTTGTTGCCAATCTTTCTTTGTCCTACCAACCAGCTCCCAAATAACCACATGGAAACTTATTATTAAATATGAAAGCTTGGCCAATAGCTTAGGTATGTTTTTAACTAGCTCTTTTAGCTTAAATCAATCCATTTCTGTTAATTTACATGCTGCCACGTGGCTCATGGCTTGTTACCTCATCTCCTACATGTCATGCCTCCTCTGAGTCTCCTTGGGACTCTGCCCTTCTTTTTCCCAGATTCCTTTGTGCTTGGAAATCCTGCCTAGCTATTGGCCATTCAGCTTTTTATTAAACCAATCGGAGTGACATATCTTCACAGTGTACGAAGAGATCATTCCACAACAAGCAGTAAATGGCCAGTGATAGAATCTAAAAAGACCCATGTGCACATGACGGTGGCAGTCAGGGGTCTTGCTGATCCTGGGTGTGTGAGGCTTATGGCCTCTCCCATGGAACAGGCAGCAGGGAATGGGGCTCAGGGATAGAACACAGAGTGGGACATCTTTTTCACACATGGTTGTCTTCAGTGTTTAACAGCTGTAGGAACCATCTATTTCATATATGAGATAGCTGAGGCCCAAGAAGGTGAAAGCTCCCAGAGTCACATGGCAATCTGGTGTACCAGAATTTCAACCCACATTCATCTGACTCTGTGCTCTTCCCTCACTGCTACACTTGCCTGTGAAGTGGTTGGTGGGAAGTACTTGGGCATCTTTAGATTCTCACTGGAGTGGCCCTCTAGCTATTCCTTGCAGCAAAGCAGACACCATTGACAATCCTTTCCTGGGAATGGGCCACTCCTAGTATTTGGTTAGGGAGGGGAGTTGTATATGCCCAGGGTCAAAGACACCAAGGTGTGGGCTACTGTCATCTCAAGCAAGAGATGAAGTCCTTACCCAGGATCCTAAGCAGAGCCATGCATTGTCTCTGCAAGCTGAACCTGGAGTGATGATGGCCCTGAACAGATGATCAATATGAGAACTGACCAGGGACAGTGGATAGGTCCTGATGTCTCAAAATCCACAGATTTTTCTAAACCTGGTGTGTTACCTGGGAGTCTTGCAGATTGTGCAAGGGCGACCTCTACTTGGGCCCAGGAAACAAGACAAACAGCTTCTTTTCCGTGCACTGCAACTGACTCATTTTCTAAGAAGCCCCGTCATCCTCTGGTTGGCTTGGGAACCAAGCCAGGACAGAGTGAGGCAGGGAAGACACGGAGTGGGTGGCATCCTCCTCCTCCTCCTCCCCCCCCTTTCCCGTCCGCAGCAAGTGCAAGCCTTAGCCCATGGGTAGGGGAGCATCATGAGAACCCCTGTCCCCCATTCTGACCTGCCTGTCACTCCCGACCCATAGATCTTGCACTTACAGAGCAGCCTTGATCAGGACATTCTGATCTATCCCAGCTTTAGTTTTGCCATCGGCACAATAGGAGTAGCATCACCCGCCTCTCAGAGTTGTGAATAACCAAGGAGGCTTAATAGAAGAGGGATGCTTGAGTTTAAATCATTAGCCCTGTGCTCCGTCACTAACATGGGAAGTCTGCAGCCCTTTGGAGTTCAGGAGGACCACCCATGAAACAGAGCTCGGTTGTGCCGTTGCTGTGAGAACTGCATAAGAGAAGGTTCCTGCCCCCGGCACTTCTCACACATCCAGCAAAAAGTGTTAGTTGCCTTCTCTTTCCTGGCTCATTCCCTTAGGACTTTGCCAAGAGGAGATATTTGGATCTGAAGATATCAAATGATTTCAGGCACCATTCTCTTCCAGGTTCCTGTTTTAGAAACGGGGGATCAGAAAAGTACAGCCTCTCGGGTTGTTGTGAGACAGAGTCGAGGCGAGTCCCCATGCCAGCACAGCTCCGGAAGTGCTCCATGTTGTCAGCTTTGTGGCTGGTTATAAATAGTTCTCCTCTGTGTGGGTGATGCCTCCTTGGCTGGTGCTGTGTGTGCCTGTGTGGTCAAGGCTGAACTGACTCACCCTGGAATCACAGGCCTAGGTAGTGACACCCAAGGTAGCTGGGCAGGAGCAGCTGGGCTCCATACTAAATGCAAGGGACAGCTCAGGTGTCCTTGTAAGAGGTACCTTTGGCCTTTGTTAGGCCCAGAGAAGGAGAGGAGGTATGCCTGTGGCTATCAGGTCACAGGAAAATGGGATGCACCTATATTTTTCCTAGACAGGAAACAGACAAGGATGCTCGAAGGGTGTGCTGTGTTTCTTTCACAGAGGATGGCCATCTATGAGGCCATAGATGAGTGGCAGCTGAGGAGACACCCTTCATTCATGTGGGGCAAATGGACTGGGCGGCATCCCAGAGCCTGCTTCTGGCTAAATCAGACAAGATAAGCTTCCTTCCCAGGAAGTAGAGGAGAGAGGTGAGACTCAAGCCCAGGGTATATGTAACTCTATTCTATATAAAATTCTACAATTGTGTGTGTGTGTGTGTGTGTGTGTGTGTGTGTGTGTGTGTGTGTATAAAATATATATAGTTATGGACCTGGGGCTGGGAGCTGGGGGAGGCAGACATCTCAGTGGATGTCTAGGGGGCACAGAGGAAAGTTTGTGAAGTAGGCCACATGTCAATCAAAGTTTTAGGTGGAAATAAGGAGAAAATGAGCATCTCACTTCCCCATCTCCCCCTCCTCCTTGACATCACCAACTGACTCCCTCACATTATGGAACCACTTTCACTGAGGTCATCATTGACCTTCTTGTGGCAAACCAAAGCCTCCCTTTCAACTAATGGGGGTGTTCACTTGAAATGCAGTCTGTTTCTCCCTTGACTCCTGGTTCTTCTCCTGCCCCTCTGGCTATCTTGTTCCCCTTTTAATTGTGACTTTATCTGTCGCAGCTACCTATCTATTTACCTTCCATCTCTCCATCTTTATGATGGAGAGACTTTAATAGAAGCAATGTTTACAAAAGTGTGGCAGTTCCCAGGAGAACATGACCCACAGAATCAACTAAGCATGGCTCATAGGGGCTCAGGAGACTGAGGTGACAATCACGGAGTCTGCACGGGTCTGTGCTAAGTCTGCTGCATACCTGTTGTGGTTGTTTTAGCTTGGGGTTTCTGTGGGACTCCTAACAGTGTGAGTGGGGGTGTCGCTGACTCTTTTGCCTGCTCTTGGGACCCTTTTCCTTCTACTGGGTTGCCTTGTCCAGCCTTGATATGAGGCTTTGTGCCTAGTCTTATTTTATCTAGTTATGCCTGTTAGGTTGATATCCCTGGAAGACTTGTTCTTCTCTGAAGGGAAACAGAGGAGCAGTGGATCTCGGGGAGAGGGGAGGTGGTGGGGGACTGAGAGGAGGGGAGGGAGGGAAGGCTGCAGTTGGGAGGTATTGTATGAGAGAAGAATAAATGAAAAGAAAACCCCAAAAGTGGTTTTTAAGATTAATTTCAAAATTTAAGCCATATTTGGAGATCCTCTTTCAAAGCACATGTATAAGCACTTTTGTCTAAATATATAAGGTCTATGGCTACTTCTCTACACTACGTATAATCATTTGTTTACTTAGTTCAGATGCAATATCGAGGGCTTGGGGATAGTAAAGTCTTGACAAGAAAGTGTAAGGATATGAGTTAGAATTCTCAGAACCCATGAGAGAAAAAAAAGTGTGGAAGCTCCATAAGGTAGGACTAACATCAGGGAACCATCACTAGCTTTGGGCCTGAAGACCAAGCTTTAACTAGAATCCAGAGATTTGAGGCTAGGGAATGTAGTTTGGTGGTAGAATTCTCACCTAGGACATAGCTCAATATCCAGTACCATGGAAACAAAATAACGGAACAAACAAATAAACAAGGAAATACAAACAAACGAACAATAACTTCTAGGCAGTGAAGCTGTGAAGGGCTTCTGGCCAGACGCTGAGCCTTTGGCAGAGGGTCACTGTGGTGATATTGTGTCCCCCAACAAATTGTGCACCCCAATAAACTTATCTGGGTCAGAGAACAGAACAGTCACTAGATAGACATAGAGGCCAGAAAATGGTGGCACACATGCCTTTAATCCTAGTATTCTGGAGGCAGAGATCCATCTGGATCTCTGTGATTTCCAGGCCACACTGGAAACTGAGCCAGGCATGGCGGCACATGCCTTTAATCCCAGGAAGTGATGGCAGGAAGCAGAAAGGCATATAAGGCGTGAGGACCAGGAACTAGAGGCTTTTTAAGCTTTTAGGCTTTTAGCAACAGCTCAGCTGAGATCCATTCAGATGAGGACACAGAGGCTTTCAGTACGAGGAAACAAGATCAGCTGATAAATTGGTGAGGTGAGGTTGGATGTGGCTTGTTCTGTTTCTCTGATCACAGCGTTCACTCCAATACCTGGCTCCGGGTTTGTTTTTATTAGTAAGACCATTTAAGATTCGTGCTACAGGTCACAACCACCCAGGAGGTAAAATGCTTCCTTGATTTCCTTCCATCCATTCCTGGTGGTCCCCAACAGCATGCTGGCCGCCTCCTGGCTAGAGTCCTCCTCCTTTGATTCACACCCTTATCCCAGAGACTTTCCTATTCCAGTGGCAATGTCCTTCAAATTGCTATCTCTCCTGGCTACCCGAGTACCTGTCTCCTTCCTGCACATCCCTGTCTTCCAGGTCCCATCAACTCAAGCAGCCCACAGGACATCATGCCTTTCCCCAAGGCTGCCCATTTCCTTTCTTCTTTCCTACCGTGGCTGGCTTGTCCTTTTCACTGCCATAGATGATGGCTCATCAAGCATCCCCCAACCTCTTCCAGGAACATTTTTGTCTCTTGTCTCTGCTGGTAGAGGACTCAAGTCAGGGTTCTTTCTCAAAGGTATCTCTAATCCCACCCTACCCCTTCTAGAAGTTTTTATGTTTAGCCCATTACATTCTAGATGATGATACAAGTCCTTGGCCTAGTGCCATCTCTGGTCACCTCCTCCCCTGTTCCCATCCCTCCTCCTTGGCACCTGTGTACTTTTTACTACAGCTGGGCAGGCCATCATCAGGTCTCCCAGGGGTGTACATGTTCATGCTCTGGTGCCTTCTCACAGACCGGAACATTCTTCCTTTACCTCCCACAGCAAAAGCTCCAGCCCTTCCTTATCCCACTGTCCTCCCACATCCTGAGCTCAGCAGGGACTGCCCAAGGTCCAGGATCATCATCTCCTCCTTCCTTTGGTTATCTACGTAAGTTCTCTCACCACCTCCTGCCTCTGGGACCCAGCACTGACTCAGTGCTTGTTGAGAGCAGGGGCAAGGGATCAAGGACAAGTGGAGCCTCTACACTCGAAAGACAAGTGTGGCGTGGTGTCATCCCTCAGCTGAGTTTCCAAATTCTGTAAGATTGGATTTCCCTCCTCTTTCGGCCTCAGCTCCCTTGGCCCACCTCCTGCTTCTGGTGCTAGCAACACTCATCTGTCTTGGCCCAGACACATCCCACTCTCTCAACCCCCAAGCATTCTGTGCCTATGCCTGATCCCTCCACCACTCCACTTCAGTCGGGAGGGCCTCCTTGCCCTGTGTTTGCCAGGAAAGGGGCCTTGTCCCTCTGGATTCTTAGGAAAGCTTGTTGCCTTATGATGGATGCGTTGTAGGATGGAGTGTGTGTGTGTGTGTGTGTGTGTGTGTGTGTGTGTGTGTGTATTTAAGTTAACAGATGTCTACATACAAATGTTATATGTTCTGGAGACTATTCTACATGCTTCACACATATCACCTAATTTCATTTATGTGACAGTGCTACGAAGAAAACACTATTGCTGTCCCGATTTTATGGGTTATAGAACTGAAGCATGGCATATTACTAACTTTTCTTGTCACTGTGACCAATTACCTGATGAGAAGAAACTTAAGAGATGGAGGGTTTGTTATGGTGGGAAAGCATGGTGATGGCAGAAGCCCCAAGGTGTTTTTGCTCACATCTCTGGGTACCAGGAGGCAAAGTGAGGGCAGGAAATGGAGCTGGGCTATAAAAAGAGTCACATTTCCTCCAGCTAGGCTTTACCTCCCCAAAGTTCTATAACATCCTGAAACAGAGCTACCATCTAAGGACCAACTGTTTAAACACCTGCTCCTGGGGGGGGGGTCATTTGTCACCCCAAACCTAATGTATGCAGAAGTTAATGAAATTGTCCAAAGTCACATGGCTAGAAAGTTCTCCAGATGGGATTTGAACCCAAGTAATCTGGTCTTGATATTATTAGTTGGGACCTGATACGGGGACATAGGCAGAGAGTTTTGATTACCTCACTGAGGAGGGTGACCTTGACTTTGCAGACATGATGAGCTGTGCAGGGGAGAAGTTGTGGGTTGGGGATGTGGGGACCACTCCCTGACTCCTGGTAGCAGAGTGGTGGTTTCCTTCTTTACCAGTTTTGTGACTAGCAGAAGACAATCAGTAGCTTGGTATTTCCCTCCCTTTCCTGGAAGTGCCAAGGCTGAGCTTGGGTGAAGAGAAGCTTTCAGAAGCTCTGTGGGTGGCTGGGAACAGCTGGCGTGGTGGTTGCTAAGCAACCCCAGAGCCCTGAGCTCTGGTAGAGCCTGAGAACTGGTCTAGCCTTCCTGGTCAGTGAAGGACGTGGCTTCCTGAAGACACTCCGAATCCTGTACCTTCCAGCCTTCTCTCCTGGTCAGCGTTGGGTGGTAGTGTGTGTGTGTGTGTGTGTGTGTGTGTGTGTGTGTGTGTGTGTGTACACTTAGAATACCAAAGCCAGATAGAATTTGCTAAGGGCTCTGTAGGTCAAAAGAAGACCCGGGAACTAGCCACTGGACACTTTGACTTGGCATTTTGAGTATTCCCAACCTGTTCTTTAATGAGTCTAATCCAATGTGTGGGTGACTCGGGGAACAGAAGGAAGGAAGTTGAGGTGTATTATAGACTGGGTTCATGTATTTCAAATTATATATTGAAGTCAGAATCCCCATGACCTCAGAATGTGCCCGTACTGGGAAATAGCTCCCTTAAAGAAGTACGTAATGTTTACTGATGTCATTGGGATCGTAATGCTTACGGAGGTCATTGTTGGATATTAATCCAACAACTGGAGTCTTCATCAAAAGAGGGAACCTGCCAGACTCCATATAGCAGGACCATATGAAAACACAGGAAGGAGACAGCCCTCAAGCAGCCCGGGAGAGTCACCTTGGAACACACCAAGCCTGCTGACACTTCAATCTCGGAACTCAGCCTCCAGAATGACATGAACATAAATCTCTGTTGCTTAAGTCATCCTGATGCAGCACCTGCTTCAGTCAGCTCCAGCAAACTATTAGAAGGTGACACCGTGGCCATCTCATTTGCTGTGTCCCCCGCCAAATCCCCCCCCCCCCAGTCATGGTATTTAGTTCCCATGGGGTCAGCTTAATCAAACAGGAAGGGAATTCTGGCTAGAGAGGGACTGAGTGTAGGTGACACTGGGCATGGGGCCTGCTGGGCTGTCATAGCTACACTGTCAGGCCCTGCCCTCAGGGAGCTCCTAATCCCATGGGGAGACAAGTACACTGTGAGGTAAGTACCTATGAGTCACTCAGTAATGAAGCATACACACGAGACGGAAGGAGAGGTGAAAGTCCGCTGTCCAGGAGGATGTCACAGTGGGCTGCTCTGAAGGGTCAGCCTGAGGGCTGTGCATAGCAAGTGTGAGGACCTGAGTTCAAATCCCCAGAACCCTTGTAAAAAGTCAGGCATGGGCATGTAAGCCTGCAACCCCAGTGACTAAAAGTGAGAACAATGTAGGTACTTAAGGTCTTTGGCTGGCTTTTGTGTGTGCCTACACAAGCCCACATTCTTCTTTCTTTCTTTCTTTTTTTTTTATTACTAAGAAATTTTCTATTCACTTTACAAGCAGCCACAGATGCCCCTCTCCTCCCTCTTCCTGCCCCCCCAGGCTTCCCCTCCAACCCGCCCCTCCCCATTCCCACTTCCTCCAAGGCAAGGCCTCCCCTGGGGAGTCAGCAGAGCCTGGTACATTCAGCTGAGGCGGGTCCAAGCCCCTCCTCCTGCATCAAGGCTGTGCAAGGTGTCTCACCATAGGCACTGGGCTCCAAAAAGCCCACTCATGCACTAGGTATGGATCCGATCCCACTGCCTGGGGGCCCCCTAAACAGTTCAAGCTAAACAACTGTCTTGCCTATGCATAGGGTCTAGTCCAGTCCCATGGGGGCTCCACAGCTATTGGTCCACAGTTCATGAGTTCCCACTAGTGTGGCCTGGTCGTCTCTGTACTTTTGATGCCCTTGTTCATAGAATCCCTCCTCTTTCTCATTGACTGGACTCCTGGAGCTCGGCCTGGTGCCTGGCTGTGGATCTCTGCATCTGCTTCCATCAGTTACTGAAGGCTCTTGGATGGCAGTTAGGGTATTCACCCATCTGATCACCAAAGTAGGTCAGTTTAGGCACCCTCTGGACTATTGCTAGTAGTCTAAGATGGGGTCATCCTTGTGGATTCCTGAGAACCTCCCTAGCACCTTGTTTCTCCCTATTCCCATGATGTCTCCCTCTATCATGGTATCTCTTTCCTTGCTCTCCCATCTGTCCCTGTTCCAGCTTGAATATCCCATTCTCTTATGTTCTCATCCCCCATCCCCTACCCTCCATTGCCCCCACTCACCCTGAGTTTGCTCATGGAGATCTCATCTATTTCTCCTTCATAGGGTGATCCATGCATCCCTCTCAGGGTCCTCCTTGTTAGCTAGCTTCTCTGGAGCTGTGGGTTGTAGTCTGGTTATCCTTTGTTTTACATCTAGTATCCACTTATGAGTGAGTGCATACCATGTTTGTCCTTCTGAGTCTGGGTTACCTCACTCAGGATGATTTTTTTTAGTTCTATTTATTTGCCTGTAAATTTCATAATGTCATTTTTTACTGCTGAGTAGTACTCCATTGAAGCATACACACTTATAAACTCAAGTGTAGGTGGACTTTCCCTGTCCCGCCAGTCAGCTCCATCCCACCAGCTGGCTCCCAAATAACCACACAGAGACTTATTATTAATTATAAATGCTCAGCTGATAGCTGAAGTCTGTTACTAACTAGCTTTTTCAACTTAAATTAATCCATATTTCTTACCTATACTCTTCCATGTGGTGGTACCATTTTTCAGCATGACATATTCATCTGCTTCCTCTGTGTCTGGCTGGCAACTCTGCCCTCCTTCTTCCCCAAGCTCTCTCTTTGTCTGCAAGTTCTGCCTAACCTCTACCTGTCTAGCTATTGGCCAGTCTTTATTAACAATGAGAGCAACACATCTTCACAGTGTACAGATGGATTATTTCACAGCATTCCAATGAATGCACCCACCCCCTAACATGCTTCCCATACCATGTATATAAATGTGAGCACACATGTGTGTGACACACACACACACACACACACACACACACACACACACACGAGCAGAGAAATACAGGGTCAACCTGAACCCAGCAACCAGAGCACGGAGGGAAGGGCATCCCAGAGGAGGTGGACACATGTGCAAATGCTCAGAGGCACACGTGATTACTAGGGAAAGTGGGCTATGATGCTGGAGACCAGGGCTGGAGCCAGATCAGACAGGCCACCACACATAGACTGAGTTAGGGAACCTCAGAAAGAACACTGTTCATCAGGCAGAATTCTGGGGCAGAACGCTATAGGCTAGTTAGGGACCCTAGGCAGGTCACTTTGTTTTCTGGAATGTCAACATTCTTTGCTGCAAACTAGTGATGATCACGGTACTTGCTTTGTAGGGTTGCTATGAAGATTAGATACCTAAAACCCTAGAGAGTGCTTTGCCATGTGGTCGGGCCTTGACAAGCCCCGCTCTTGCTTGGCTCGTATTTCTCACCTGCTTCCCCCCAGTGTGGCTGAAATAATAATTCCATCAGCTTCTCTGACTAGGCATGGAGCTGAGTCAGGTCAGTGGAGAAAGCCACTTGTCACCAACTGGAATTGAGAACTGAGAGTCTAGAGGCTCTTGGAAATGCACGAGAACTTGCCAGAAAACATTTGGTACAGGGTTGCGGAGTGCCTGGCTCTTAACACGGCATCCTCTGAGGCTCTCTAGGTTGGTCACACATGCACCAGGGGAGGAACCAAAAAGGGGACCTGAAAGAATGATGCATTTTTCTCAGTAAGAGCCCAAAGAGGCAGCCAGGCAAAGGGGTGCTGTCTCTGGTTCCCACGAGAAAGGTTGCAGCAGAGGTCATCTGTCTTGTGGATGCTGCATGCCAGCTGATGAAATGTACTTAGCTTGAATTAAAACCTCCCCCCACTTTTTAAAAAAAAAATCTGTATGGTTTTTGATAAGGTTAAAAGATGTAGACAGCGACCATCCTTTCATAATTTAAGATTTCTTGCCCAAACCCCATATGCCCTTTGTACATTTTTCCCTACTTCCCCGACCTCATCATCTGTCTGACTCTTCCTTGTCATGCCGCAGCTCCTCCTGAACCTGGAGTTAGATACAGCTTAGGTCTTCCCACAGCACACTGGCCTGTGCCTGCCCCCTGCCCCCTGGGTGTACTCCTTGAGGGTTGGACTGTTGTCCAGACTGCCAGCTCTGACAAGAAGGGCCACAACTGCCTTGCTGGTGACTGTGCTCAGTTTCTGGTCCAGGCAGAAAGGAGCTCAGCTACACTTAAGGAAGAAGTTAAAAGTGAAAGCTGATGAATGTCACCTTCAAGTTTATAAGCTGTTCTCAAGTGATGGTCCCTGCCATCTTAATGCTTCCTCCTCCTCCTCCTCCTCCTCCTCCTCCTCCTCCTCCCCCTCCTCCTCCCCTCCCTCTTCTCTTCTCCTCCTCCTTCTCTTCCTCCTCCTCCCGTCCTCCTTCCCTCCTCCTCCCGTTCTCCTTCTTCTCTTCCTCCTCCTCCTCTTCCTCCTCCCTTCCTCCTCCTTCTCTTCCTCCTCCCGTCCTCCTTCCCTCCTCCTTCTCTCCCTTCCCCTCCCCTCCTCCTCCTCTTCCCCTCCTCTCCTCCTCCTTCCCTTCTCCTCCCCTCCTCCTCCTCTTCCTCTTCCTTCCCCCCCCTCCTCCTCCTCCTCCTCTTTTTTTGGTTCTTAGAGACAGGGTTTCTTTGTGTAGTCTTGGCTGTCTTGGAACTAGCTCTGTAGACCAGGCTGACCTTGAACTCACAGTGATCTACCTGCCTTTGCCTCCTGAGTGCTGGATTTAAAGGCCTCTACTGATAGAGAACAGCTTTGGTGAGGGCGGAGGGGAGGGGGGGGTGAGAGGTGTGGGTGGGTGAGTGGGAGAGTGAGGAGGTGTTCAAGTCCCAAAGAGGATATGTGTAGTGTCGGTGAAAGGAAAGGAGGAAACAGACACAGTCTGAATCGGGATGGCTGCCAGTGTGGTCATTGAAACAAGAATATGCCTTTTATACTCTATAGTTACACATATGCTCAAGTGGGAGAAAGGAGGCATGAGAACTGGGGTGTGGCTTGAGATCAGGGGTTGAGGAAGCTAGCATTGACCTTGACAATAGGCACCAGTCCTACCTTAATGGAAGGGTCACAAGTTCCTCTTGCCAGAAATAAGAATTTGTCACTCTTTACAGCAAGCTGGAACTTTCCTCAAGCCCCTGAGAGAATGGTGACTTGTGTAAATGCCGGACCTTGGGAAAAGGGCTTTCTTGGGGGAGTCAGATGCTCTATTATAGAACATTGCAGTTTCTTGTGTGGATTAGTTAACCAAATAGCTAAAGCTTAAAAGTGAACAAAGGCGAAACTAGACAAATATTACTGTGAACCTGAATAGACTTTAAGAATTTATAAATACTGATTATTATCAAATAGACCTTATTTATCAAACATGTGTTACTCATCTAAATTTTCTAGCAGCTTGGTGTTAATGTGTATGGGAGCAGGCAGAGTTATCACACGATATGGTTCCACAGTGGTGGGGATTTTTTTTTTTTCAAAAGAATTATTTTGTTTAAAGAGGCTGCCATTGTAGACATTTTCATCCTTCAAAGCTCACACAAAGTTTCCCCAAGGGAAAGGCATAATAGCGAGATTCATTAAAAACGGACGTAGAAGGATGCTGGAGAATTGCGATCCGCAAAGTCGAAACGCTGGAACTTTGTCAAAGCTACAATGGCTGCCGTGCGGTCCACACAGCTCTGCTGACACCACCTGACTATCGGATGATCCTTCTCAAGATGAATCTTCTTTAAGCTAAATGTTGAAAATGACTCAGTCTTTGTAGGAGCTTGTGCACTTATGGGTCTAAAATGACCCAAATCATACAAACGGCTTTGGATGTTTGTTATTACAGAATAGAGATCGATGGCATGAATATTCAAGCCGGACTGACTAATTTGGGTTTCAGTTCCACAACCAGAGGCTGTGTGACTCTGGGCCCATGATAGGATTTTTCTGTGCCTCCGTTTTCTCATTTGTAAGACAGAGGTATCAACGTGATGGTCTTTCTGTGATGATGAAATTGGTCAGCATTACAGATTGAAGGAGAAACATCCCCCATAGATTCATGTGTTGGAATAGATGGGGTCGTCCCCAGAGGGTGGGATGCTGTGTTAGGAGGCTGTAGAATGTCTGAGACACAGAGCCTAGCCAGATGGGGTAAGGGCTTATGGGTTACGCCAGGCATGCACTCTGCACCAAGTGCTGATTCCTGACTGCCACACCAGTGTAAGCAGCTGTCTTATATTCCTGCTGCCTCCACCGCCACAAGCTCCTACTGCCACACCTGCCCCAACATGATGGACTGCATCCCCTGGACCACACCAGTGTAAGAAGCTGCCTTCTATTCCTGCTGCCTCCACCGCCACAAGCTCCTACTGCCACACCTGCCCCAACATGATGGACTGCATCCCCTGGACCACGAGCCAGAATTGACCCTTCTTCCCCAGAGTTGCTTCAGTCAGGTATTCTCTAACAGAAGACTACATTTATAAAGGACGGCCTTACAGAGGCCCCCAAACATGTAGATACACTACATCAAATCTGTTAAAACAAATAGCCAGTCCTATAAATGGAACCGTTGCCTCTTAGGTAACCCCGTCCCGAGGAAAACTGTTGGCCTGGCCTCAGCCCAAGGCAAATTTAAGACCAAAGCCTCTTTTCAGCGTGTGCCTGCCCTCTTTTACCTTTCGTGGTATTTTGTCTTTCATCATTTAATTGTATTTCCTGCCTTGTCTGCTAAATTAAGGCCACTTTATACTGCGGTGAAAGTAATGGGTAAGACCTAAGGAGCGTCCTTCCCAAAGTTACTCTCCTAATGCGACATCTCCTGATGACATCAGGGAATCCAGGAGGCCGGAAACCATGGGTTACTCATGCTGGTGTTCCGCTTGCCCACGGTTTGACCTGCTTGGTTGGCCTGCTTTCCAATGTTGGGACAGAGAGGTGGGAGTAGGTGGGTTTGACCACAAGGGAGCACTGGGTGGTGAGGGCAGGATGTCCCATGGGCATTAGGAATGAGTCGTTTACAGTAAAAACAATCAGAGTCCTGGCTTGCCTGTTGCCACTCCAAGGCCAAGGAGCCCTCGGATGCCACACGATCTGGCCTCAAAGGAGACCTGTGGTTTTGGAGTCGGGGTGGCTGCAGAGCTGGGCATGGGATCTAGGGTAGGAGGCTGCCTTGGAGACCGTAAGTGACAGTTTTGTTTGAAATTGTATGCAATCATAGAAAAAAAGGGGGTGGGTGGTAGGGGAGAGAAAGAAAAACAAATTGCTTAAAAATTTAGGGGCAACTGCCTTTGGCGGTCCTTTCTCTCAAGAAAAAGCAACCAGAGGGAGTGAAGGAAACAGAAAAGCAGGGCCCGGTTAACCCTGAGGGCTGGTTCAACCTGGGTTTCAGAATGAGTAGATCATTACGGAAACAAGTTGGCCTCTGGGTGGGGCAACCTTCTGGGAGAGGCACTCCTGAGGGGCCTGGCTGTGTCCTGTCCTGCAGGCCCTTGGATGTGGGCACTGCTGGGCCACTTACAATGTGCTATTACAGGTGCCTCGGCTGCTCCTCCCAATGACCCAGGGAGGGAGGTGCGACAATCCGATCCATTTTATGGCAAGGGATACCCCAAGTTTTGGGAAGATCACTTTGCTTGTTCAAGGCCAGGAAGAGGAAACGGTAGTTGTTGGTGATGTGAGGGATGTGACATGGTCATGGGGCTCTGCTTTGCCAATTGGCTGGGAGGGTCAGACAGAAGTAAGGAAGAGGGCATAGCTGACCTTCATTTTGGGGGACAGTCACTGGAAACCGAATATAATATCTTTGACCCTGAGTGACTAAGTCTCCTTGAGTGGTAACAAACAAATCTAGAAGAAAAGAATATGACACAAATGGAATCCCAGATCCCCATTCTGCTACCCACACACAGCGGGGCCAGTTCCTGACTACTTCTGAACCTTAACTTCCTAATCCATAAAATGGGAAGACTGTTGCCAGCCCTGTCTTTTGCAGCCTCTATGGGCACATGTGACTGACAGCTCTTTTTACAGCATCTTTTCTCATCAATCCTTCCCTTTGGTGTGTGTGTGTGTGTGTGTGTGTGTGTGTGTGTGTGTATAGTGAGGGAATTACCTGTTTTTATCCCCAATGTACAGATTATGACACAAGACATGAGAAGTTATTTGCCCCAAATTCAGGAAAGCAGACCAGAGTTCCAGAGCTGCAGCCTAGGACTTTGGATGCCAAACCTGCGTGGCTTCTGGCTGTGCTGCGCTGGTCCCCTCTGCTGGCTTTCCTGCCACTGCTGACCAGCAATGTTGCCCTGGTATCGGAAGTGGCAGAATCAGGGTAAGAGTATCTGGCTCCCCAGACTTCCCCTTGGGTTCCTTCCTTATACTGCTGCTGGCGGTTTCCACCCTCCCCCTCCAGGCACTCAGAGCTCTTCTGCACCTGCCCTGCCCAACCTGCTTGTCTTACTGATGCGAGCACCTCTTCAGGGATTAGTGTATACGAGCCATCCTGCAGCCCGGCTGTGGACTTGCTGCTGAAGCTCCATCTGAATCCACAAACTCGGGATGGTTAGAAGTTCCCATTTACACAGTTATTCTGATCCCCCAGAGGCTTGTTGAGTGCCTACCCAAGAGTCCCCACTGTGCTGGCTATGTATGTATGTATGTATGTATGTATGTATGTATGTATGAATGTATGTATGTATGTATGCATGTATGTATGTATGTATGTATGTATGAATGTATGAATGTATGAATGTATGAATGTATGTAGTGAGTCCAGTGGAGTTTGGAACCTGTGAGGGAGGATGGAGAGCAACCTTGTGTTCATTGTAATGAGTGCTACAAATGAGATCTTATCAAAGGAAATGAGTCAGGTTTTGGGAGAGTGAGCAGTCAGGAAAACCGACTCCAACTTGGGAGTTAAGAAAGGCTTAGCTTACTCAAGAAAGGGATGCTTGAGCTGTGATCTGGAAACCAGTTATCAAAGTGAGATGGAACAGCTGAACAGACAGAGGGAACAGCGTGTAAAGGCTCGGTGGTTAGGAAAGAGCCTTTCCAGGTAGGGGAGATGTACAGGACAGAAGGGATGATGCACAAACAGGGCAGGAAGAGTAGGCAGGAGTTGGTTCAAGGTCCTCGATGCCACATTAAAGGCTAACAATGCAATGACGGGAAATGGGAGCCACCGGGGAGTTTTGATTTGGGGATAGAGTGTAAGGAGTTCATATAATTGGGTTTGGATTTTTAAAGGCCTCCTGGAGGTTGAGGTGATACTGACTATGAGGATACAGGAGTGATTGTAGATAGTCAGAAGGTTGTCGATGTCCATGGGAGTGGACCATGCTTTGGATGGTGGTACTGATGGAGACGGACGGACTGTAGACTTCATTCTAGGTACCACATAGATTCTGGAGATACAAAGATGGATCAGACTTAGAGGCCCTTCTTCAGAATGTTTGCTGCCTAAAAGGAGGGAGACACCCAGTAGCATACACATATGCATGGCGGTGACTGCAGTGTGTGATGGAAAATGAGAAACGGCCAGCATTGTAGACTGTAATATGTCCATATCCCCTGCAACGGGACTTCTAGCTCTTCCCACCAAGAGATGGAAACTGCCTCTCTAACTCTTGAACTTGGACTGGTTTTACTATGTGCTTTTATCAAATGTGGTAGAAATGAGAATGGAACAGTTTGGCATTAGGGCCTTAATTGTCCTTGCTTCTGCCATACCTAGAAAATTTGCAGTTTCTAGAACAAGCGTAGGTAACTGCCTTGATGATGAAAGACCCAGACACAATTATCTGTCATTTTGGCTGATAGCAAGATAACTACCAGTTATGTAAATAAAACTTTAGATCAGCCAACCCTGGGTACTTGACAAGGTGGGTACAGTTACATGCGACATCTCACCATGTTCAGTAGGCCCTGTCCCAAGATCAGCAGAGGGTTTAGCTAACTTATAGATTCAGGACCATGAGTAATGCTCATTGTTTGCAACAGCAATTGGAAAAGTATGGCCTGTGAGCATGAAAGCTATCTGTTTTCTTAGAATACAGTTGTGCCCATTTATTTACGTATTGTCTCCAGTTGCATTTGGGTTTCCTAGGCAGACGTGAGTAGTTGCACATGATAGGCACAGCCCAAAGCATTTACTCTCTGGCTCTTAAATAAAAAAATTTGCTGGCTCATGGTTTAAAGCAAATGAGTTTTGGAGTGGCTTGTTACACAGCACCGACTGACTGATGCACGAGGATTATAACAAGAGATCCAAGGAAGGCACAAAGGAAGGGTGGGTGAGCTCTGTACTGACCTGACATAGAGTGGTTGGGAGCGACTCAGGAGAGGAAGTAATGCTAGCTGTCTTGAGCCATGAGTAAACTTGGGCTCAGAGGGAAATGATGAAGAAACCAAGGGTCAGGACAATGATGATCAGGCGCAGGTCATGTGGCAGGTTTCCTGGTTCCGGTTTAATGGCATCCCTCCCCCTCCTTCCAGTAGGTACTGTGAATCTTTTGGTGAAGAAAGGGGCTTTGTGTTGCAGCCCCTCTGTTTCTCAGATGTGTGGTTTGGGGCAACTCATGTAGTTTCTCTGTTGCTTAATTTCTTCATCCATATAGTTCTGGTGATGGTGATAAGACCAATTCCATAGACTTGTTACTGAAATTAGATGAGATCTAATTTCATCAGGCTCAGGCTCTGTACTATTTTTATAGTTATGTATACCATTTAGAAAGGCTTGTCATAGCACTTTTTATTGAACCAGATATTGAGTCCCACCTCCAGGAAAAGTTTTTCTCTGATAAATTTCCAGTGAGGGGAATGGTGTGGGTCATCAGACATGTCTACTCAAGGACCCTGGATCACATGGAGGCCACTTGTTTTCCCCAGATTATATCATGCTGGAACTCCCACCACCAGTTTCTTCTTGGGGTCCCCAATGCTATATTTTCCAACCCACTAACTGTAGTTCCCTAGATGTCTGTGACTGACAGATTCAGTCACTTAGAACTTACCTCTAGATCTCATTTCTCTGGGTGGGGCCTGAGCACACTGACATGCTCACTTATGCGAGGAGAACAAAGGAAGGGTGTGGAGCCAGGTTTGAGAAAATGCTTCCCTGGGCACTCACCTTGCCATGTCCTGTGCTGGACTATGGGAACTGGAGAGGGCCCAGTGCCAGTCTCTATGTTTTCTCAGAACACAGAGTCCACTGTGGGAGGTGGACTGGTCAACAGATGTTTATTCATCTCAAAGCAATAAGAGTGGATGCAGGTGTGAGGAATGGGGTTCCTTGGGGCTACAGTGTAGCTTGGGGCTTTGCAGGTAGTCATGCTGAGCAGGAGCTGAGTCTCAGCATGAGTAGAAGACTACAGAGGGAAAAGGTGAACATGGGCAGAGGTAGGGATGACACAGCTCAGCTTGTGCAAGGCATGATGGGAACACAATGGTGCTGAGCAGGGAATTACAGTGAAGGATAAGAGGGGACCAGGGAGGGAGCAGGAGCTTTGACCCATCATTGTTGAAAGAAGGCAGAGGCCCTGGAAAATGAACTAGATGTAGGATATAAGGTTGAGTGATCTTTTCCAGGGTCACTGTAACAGACGATGGTGTCTTCTTTTTTGGTCCCCAGGCTATGGTATAAAGAAGTTTCTGGCATTATGATTACTCCATTGACTTCTAGGGGTTGATATAGTATTGCCATGGGTTGATGTTATATTCCTTCCTAACCTCAATGAATTTTACTGTGATGTTTCATAATATCTAATGGAACCTTAAGGGGCTTATAAACCTCACTGAGTGGGTAAGTAGGTAGGGGTAGAGGAGAGGAAGAGGAGGTGGAGGCATTCAACTTTCTGCTACACGGCTTCAAGAAGTAACAGTCAGGGTTTGGGGACTGTCTTCAAGGCTCTGAAGAGCTGTTTGGTAACTATTTGGAAATCCTTCCTGCTTTTCCAAATTGAAGAAGTAAACACAAACCTGGAAGTGGATATTGAAAAAAAAAAAGTCCCATCATCACTTTAGAAGCTGAGATGTCTAAGTGTCATCAATAGAAGAGAATTTCTCAATGAGGAACTAGCCCACAAGGGGACAAAATACCCTTCAGAATACTTCCTGTGAGAAGTCAAATGGTAGGCAAACAAGAGTTGCACCATCAAGCCTGTGTTCTTTCTCGGTTCATTTTCTGAGCATGTAATAGATTGGATTCCTCAAGACCCCCATTCTCCCCACCTATTACCAGTTTCCCATGCTGTAACCACAGGAAAAGAAACTCATAGCCCGTCAGTTGGTACCTGGCTGAGATGGTACTGAAGGAGTCCTTTGGCTGAAATTCCCTTGAACCTGTGAGCTAAAATAAATCTTTCTTCCCTGAAGTGCTTTCTGTCGGGTATTTTAGCACAGTAACAATAAAAATAAATAATAGCTGTGTGTGTGTTGAGTGTGAGTGTGTAACAGTATGTGGTAGTTTTTCTGTATGTATGAATGTAAGTAGGTATATGTGTATGAGAAATGAGTGTGTGTGGTGCGTGTATGAGTGTGTGTGTCTGTGTGTGTTAGTTGGGTGTGTGATATCTGTGTGCACATGAGTAACTGTGTAGGGAACAGGAGGGAGTCACATACTCCCTAGTTTTCCCAGAGGAAGGCATCAACCACCTTGTCTTCTTGCAGACTTGTGGGGTCCTATCATATTAGCCCATCTTCCTCCTTTAAGTTTTAGATGGGATACATATGATGTCTGGGTCTCGGCTCTTAATTTTTCTTCAATACGGAGACCATAGTGAGAGTTGGCTTTGGCCAATACTCATTAGTCTCCCAGTGCCTGGCAGGCCTGGGCTCAGTGTTTCAAAGGATGTGGCTCTTGAGGTAAGTTTATCTGGAGAGTCCTTGCTTGTCTTCTTTCACTGTGTCACCTCGTGACAGCTGTTCACTTTTCTCAGCCTCAGTTTCCATTTCTGTAAAATACGGATTTCAGTTCCTACCCCACATGATTGAGAAAGAGCTGAAAGGCAGCTCAGTATGTGGGACAGCTGTCCAGGAGACACCTCATGTTGAACTCACAGGACACTGACATGCTGAGGCTGTGTTGACATGTTTCGGTAATCACAGGACAGTCCCTGCCCTCAGGTTTCTCACAATCAGGGGAGGCGGTCCAGACAACAGTGACTCATAGGTGTTTGGGAAACACAGGAAGGAGGCTCCTAATTTACTTTCAGATGAGTGGGTGTGTGGTCTGCTTGTGAGTGTTGAGAATGAGGGTGTCAGCATGAGTGTGTGTAGGTGTATAAATAAGGGTGGAAGAGAGTTGAATGTGTACGTAACAGTGTGTGTGTGACTATGTCAGAGTATTTGTGTGTGATTGTGTGTGTGTGAATTGAGAACACGTAGTGTTTCTATGTGAAGCGTGTGCTATTTTGATTGGGAAGTACTCTGTGCACTCATGGGTTTGAATTATGATCCTCACCTGGTGGTACTGTTTTGGAAGGTGGTGGGACCTTTGGGACATGGGGCGTAGCTGCCAGAAGGATGTCACTATCCTTTGAAGGGTGTCTCTGCTTCTGGTTCTGCTCTTCTGCTAGAGAGCTGCTCTGCCTTGTCTGTGCCACTGTGATGGACTGAAATCCCCTTGAGACCGTGAGCCAACACAAATCTTTCTTCCTTTAACTTGTTTCTGTCAGAAACAAATAACTAATACAGGGTGTTTGTGTTTCAATGTGTCTGAATATGGTAGTGTGTCTGTGAGTGCAAGTATGTATGTGCTTGTGTATATGTGTGCTTGTGAGATGTGTGTGTATATGCCCATGCTCATGTGATAGAGTGCACATACTCAACTCTCTCTCTCTCTCTCTCTCTCTCTCTCTGGTGTGTGTGTGTGTGTGTGTGTGTGTGTGTGTGTGTGTGTGTGTGTGTGTATGAAGTGATTTAAGCACCTTTTAAGCACCTTTCTGTTAGTGGGCTGAACAGGTGGTGGGAACATTGGGAGTTGAGCTGGCTCAGGATTTGCTGAGCTTTTTATTCTCAAAGTCAGTCACTACACGCACATTGAGAATCATGTCTGTGGGGTCTGTCCAAAACACTGTCATTAAACACTTCAGTGGTTTGCTATTCTTTCCCAGGGGTCACTGGGATCCAGCCCATAGGACTTGGTCTGAGCTGTGCCAGTTGCATTCTCAGCTCCCTTGCCTTGGTTAATGTGTGTGTGTGTGTGTGTGTGTGTGTGTGTGTGTGTGTGTGTGTGTGTGTGTATGTGCATGCGTGCTGATTTCTGCCACATTCTTCTGATAATCCTGCTGTCTTCCTCCTTCTGTCTACTGCTGTTGTCTTGAGCTTCTTCTGCAACGGACAGGTTCCCAGACCAGAATTTGTTCCATCTTTTTTGCATAAGGTCAGCGATGGCAGCAGGCTCTGAGAAAATGCCGCTCTGGGCTCCTGTGCCTCCTCCTGCTCTGGATGGAGGTTCAGTGCACATCATCTTTGGTGCTGTCTGCTTGCTCCCGGAGGAGGAGGTGGGGGGAAGGTCTGTGTCTATACAGCTGTGCCCTCCAGGGGCCCAGGGGCAGCTGTCAGCAACCCCTGTAGTTCCTTCTCTAAACAGCTCAGCCTCTCCGCCTCCCCACAGTGCTCAGCTGGGTGACTCCTGAACTCCCCCACTGCACCATGGTGCACCCAGGGGAGCCAGATAATCTATGCTTTCTGCTGCAAGTGTGCAGAGAGCACCTGCTATGGGTCAGCTCTGCTAGGGGCTGGCTCTGCTCTCAGCAGCGAAGAAGGCAGGAAAGAGGCTTGCATTTTCCTGGGTGGGTGGAGCGGAGACCATAAGCAGAGGCACCAGATCCTCATTGGTCAGAGGGTATGTATTTAGATGAGAAATGAAATAACATAAGGAGATTAAGATTGCAGGGTGGGCTTGGGGGTGGTGCCCAGGGTATAGCTCAGTTGGTAGAGTGCTTGCCTAGCATTTGGGAAGCCCCAGTTCAGTCTCTAGCTCCCTGTAAATGCAGTGGGATTTGTGCACATGCATAATCCCAGCAAATGAGAAGCGGAGGCAGGAGGATCAGAAGTTCAAGATCACCCTTGGGTATGTTGTAAGTTCAAGACCAGACAGGGCTACATGAGACCTTGTTTTTTTTTTTTTTTTTTTCAAAGGTTGGTCACATGAGTTGTTTATAGAAGTAGGCTTGGGGGGAGGACATGTGGAGAAGGTTCTATCAGGCTAGGGATTGGGAACAAGTAGGGACAAGGGTCCTGTGATGTTCACCTGAGGGGATCAGGATGAGGAGCAGCTGAGGTTTGTGGGTGCATTCCAGGAATGACCAGAGGGGAGAGGATGAGAAGGCAGGGTAGATTTGGGCATCAGAGAGGGGCAGAACAGACCTGGGATGGCCTTGAAGCCTGTGGGGACGGCTTTGGAAAGTACTCTGGGGGACAAAAGAGGCCTTGCAAGAAGCAGAGAAGCGATGAAGAAGCCACGATTACCCTGGCTGTTGGGGAGAAGCAGAGGAAGCAGGAGTGGGAGGGGGCGGGGCAGGACCACAGAAAGGGATCATCCCACTAGACCACACCGAAGCCCAGGGCAGAGACACAAGTCTCTCCGGGGGCCACTGTCATTGTTCCCATAATCGACGGCATCACTGTTACCGCGCTAGCCCTGTGAACTTACAGGAAGTAAATTTTTGGGTCTCAGCTTCAACTTCTTTACCGGTAAGATGGAGCTGGCGATGTCTACCTTTAGGAGCATCAGAAAAATTTGCCTTGCTGAGGCCTACCCTCTCCCTGGAAAGTTAATAACTGTTATTCCCATCTTAGGGATGAGAAAACTGAGGACAAATTTTGCCCACCTGATTGTAAACATTCACCAAAAGCTACATCTGGAGCTTTATCTAGAGACATTCCAGGTCTGTACCTCCTGGGTGGATAATGTAACTTCAGGGTCCCCTTCTCTAGGTCCAGTGAGACCTCAGGCTCCTGCCTTTGGCTGGTGGAAGCCAGGCTCCTGAACTCTTGTTGCAACCACATCTCCATAATTCATTTTGCTCTACAATCTATTGTTCTCACCTCAGGAAGTGCAAACACATCTCCCCGTGCTCTGATCCCCACATACCACTGTGGGGGATGAGTAGTGGGTAATAACAGCCATGGCTGCTCTTATATTTCCTGTAGTTGGGCCTTATGAGAGAAGTGTGTTTTTTGTTTAGACCCATGAGGACTCCACAGCTCTATAAGGTGAAAACCATTCCTATGCACATTCACAGGCGAGGAAATGGAGGTTGAGAAATGTTGAGCAATTTGCCCAAGGTGAAGGGCAGAGCTGGGGCTCAAATCTAGGACTTGACGTCTTCAAAATCTGCTCTTTCTGTGAATCTCTACTGCTCGTGCCAGGGTGTGGCGGGCTTGGTGAGAATCTTGCATGAGCTGATTCATTAGCTGTTTAATTTGCTCCATTGAGTGATGGATGAATGGCTCTGTCTTGGAACCATTGGAGAGTGGATTGGGCAAGGGTATAGGATGGAATGTCTGGATACAATGCCCACACCTGAGTCCCTGGGCCCTGTGAAGACATAATGTAGTAAAAAGCACCTTGATGAAGGCCCAGTCTAATCACAAACACAGAGACACTTCCTGTGGTCAGGGTGGGAGATGTCAACAGGAAAGATGGGGCGGAGATGCAGCATGAAAAATTAATGACGGGCCATTTCTGGCTTTGAAAACTGAGGAAGAGGGGCATAATCAATCTCCCCCTCCCCTCTGCATCTCTCCTTTCCTCTCTTCCCTTCCCCTCCTCTTCCCTTCTCTCCTCTCTTCTTCTCCTTTCCTCTCCTCTCCAAGATAGGATCTCACTATGGGCTCTAAATAGGCCTTGAACTTGTGATCTTCCTGACTCAGTTTCCCAAATGCTGGCATAGTCATGGCATTTCCTTCCTTCCTTCCTTCCTTCCTTCCTTCCTTCCTTCCTTCCTTCCTTCCTCCCTCCCTCCCTCCCTTTTATGCTCTCTCTCTCTCTCTCTCTCTCTCTCTCTCTCTCTCTCTCTCTCTCTCTCTCTCTCTCTCCTCTGTGTGTACACACTTGTGAGCACACATGCAGAGTCCAGGAGGCCATTCAGGTGTCTTCCTCTATTGCTATCATCTTATTTTTTGAGACAGGGCTCCCACCAGTCTGGAGCTCATCATTTTGTCTAGAGTGGCTGGTCATTGAGGTCCTGAGATCTGCCTGTGTCCACCTCCAGTGTTGGGGCTACAGATACATATGGCCATACTTGGCCTTTCCATGGGTGTTAGGGATTCAAACTCAGCAAGTGCTGTTACCCACTGAACCCAAACCATCTGTGGTCACTTTTTATTTCTACAACAAGAACTAAATACAACAAGTGATCTCAGGCCTCGAGGCCTCCGTCTTCCAATAAGTAACATAGCACAACCGACTGAGCGTCCAGCAGTAGATGTTATCTGACAGAGTCTGTACAAGAAGGATGTGTAGGGACCAGGCTGGAATGTATGCTGGCAAGCTGTCAAGACACTGTTTTCTAGAACAAGGCTATGATTGACAGCTGTTCATCAAGGTGCCTTGGAGGTGTTCAGAATGGGAAGGGCTGCCCAGAGAAGGCTCCTTAGATGAAGTAGGGCTGTAGATCCAAATGTGAGGGCCACCATTGGAGGTCATTTTGTGACTTGTAAGAGAGTAAGTCTGTCTTGAGCTCAGATACCAGGCTTGTACCTCACAGTTGGCCTTTCTTAAGCCTCTCCAAAAAGTGCTCTATTGGATAGTTTGAGGAAGCCTCTGAGACAATGGCTCCATCATACTCATACTGTTTCCAGACTTAGCATCACAGTCTGTTCCCCAAGAAGCCAGGCCTACCCACCCATTCCCAATATGCAGATCAAAGCAGCCAGGTTAATAGTGAAGAGCAGAAAGAGGAAATTTATTTGATGTGGTCACACTGGAAAGAGGGATAAAGAGATCCACTGATTCTCCCAAGTCTATCTTTGGGGTCCTGAAGTAAGGTTGAGGTTTAAGTAGAGGGCCAGAGTATAAGCAGCCTTGGTCAAGGTGTGGTCCTGTTTGTTCATCATTGTCTGGGCTCCAGGCTTTCCAGAAGGTGGTCTAACACGTTGTCAGTTTGTGAAATCTCTTTCTGGTTCCTCCCATGGCTGGTCCAGGCTTTGTGGTCCTGTTCATCATTGTCTGGGCTCCAGTCTTTCCAGCAAGGTGATCTAACACGTTGTCAGTTTGTGAAATCTCTTTCGGGTTCCTCCCGTGGCTGGTCCAGGCTTTAGACTTTCCCCTCCTCCAGTATGAGATTCCCGGGGGGAATTCCAGTTTCTTAGGGTTCATTGTTTCAATAATAGTCTGATAGCCAAACCGAGGAACACAAAAATGTCTTTGTTCCTGACAGGCTGGTTACAATGTAAGTTTATGAAAGGGGATTTAAATAAGGTCAACAAGGAGCCGGGGAAATGGCTTAGTAGACAAGGTACTTACCGAACAAGCCTAAGGACCAAGGTTCGTATCCCCAGAACACGTGTAAAAGTTGGGCAAGTGTGGTGACCTCCTGTGATTCCAGCACTCAGGAAGAGAGACAGGGAATCCCTGAATGAGCTAAGATAGATGGAATCTGCCAGTTCTGCATTCAGAAACAGAACCTGCCTCAATAATGAAATAGAGAGCAATTAAAGAAGATCCCTGACATCAGCTTTGGGCCTCCCTGTAAACATGCATGCATGTGTGCACATGCATTGGTACCTGCACACACATATTTGCCCCCATACATCCTAATACACACACACACACACACACACACACACACACACACACACACACACACCACATAAACATATTAAGAAAAATAAAGCTAAACTAATTGCTTTATGTTGGATCCTTGAATAACTAAGTAGCCAGCAGGATCTCTAAGAGCAGGGTAGGTCATCTTTTGACCATGAGGACTCTTTACATTTGGTGGACCTTCTCAAGGTGCATACTTTGTGATATACATTTTTAGAAGCATTCTGGGTGGGAAGGAGCCATCCCTTCAGAGTAGCTCCAGCCTTCCGGTCCACCTCTAGTTTTAACTCAAATACCACCTCCCAAGTCTCACACCATTGTTCTAGGTCTGTGTCCATTAATGTTCAGAAGAGAAAAAATGCAAACCAAGTTTCTGAAAACAACAACAAACAAAACAAAAACCTCCCACACTTTTGTGGCACCGGTTGGTGATTTACCAGTGAGTGATTTCTAAAGTGGAGATTTCAGATAAATACCTCATGATTTGTGCTTTTGAAGGGGCTAGGCTTTTCAAGAGACATGTGTGGCTGTTTTCTCCTCTGGATGAGAGGAAAAAGCTGGAGGAGGCAGGAAGGGGGGAATACAGAGTAGAAGCTGTGTGACAGAGCTGTTGGTTTTCCCCTCAAAGTTTCATAAAATAACAATAACATGACTCCTGCTTTTGTCCCCATTGGGTGGCAGTTGGGTCATCCAGCAGTGTGCTGGGGAGGATGGACAGCTTGCGTTCAGAGTTAGTGCAGTCTATTTGAAGATCTTAGTAAGCCCAGGTTGTCCCTCCCGCTGGCTGTGATTGCTCACAGTTCCTGCAGAACACTCTCAGGCTCCTGTGCTGCCATGCAAGTTTTTATTTTTCTTGCTGTGTCTCATTTGGTCATTTCCATGTTTAATTCTGTTCTGGATCATTTCCAGGCACTCCATAGGCTCGCTATGAGCAAGGCCCAGTGGGCTCAGGGTTCCCTAGGTTCACAGGAGGAGCCATTTCTTCACTCTTCTCATCTTGGAGATACAGAAATGATTGATGGGTTTGCTTTGGAGGAGAGCTACCTTGATGGGCAATGGATATGCCAAAGACTCAGCCAATCAGAATAAGCCAAAGGTGCAGCCAATCAGAATAAGTCAAAATGTAGCCAATTAGAATAAGCCAAAGATGCTATCAATCGGAACTGTTGGTAGGTAGAATTTAAGGATCTAGAGGGATGAGTAAATTTGTCAAAAGGATTGCAAGAACAGAAATGGGGCTGGGAGGGGCTGTCTTTTCTTAAGAGAAAGGCCAAATGTGTTTGATTTTGAGGAATAAGTATAAACAGAGACATTAATAGGAAAGAACTTCCAAGGAGAGGAAACTCTGTGAGTTAGGAGTTGAGAAACTCCATTAAAACCACAGGAGAGTTACAGCGTTTTGCATTTATTACAACTAGAGACCTTTTACAGGCAAGATGCTCCCCTAACATCCAGCACCAGCATCCAGTGGAAATCTGTCTAGGTAGAGAGTTTCTAAAGACTCCATCTGAGTAACTTCACTTCTGGTAACTGTTTTTCCCCACTCCCCATCTCAGAATGGGGACAAATATTTACTTTATTGAGCTAAGGGCAAGAGTGAATAATGGAGGTACAGCTTTGAAAATGTGGTAGCAACTCAGAAGTACTCAGCAAATGTTATCACCATCACTATCACCATCATCATCACCGCCACCGCCACCGCCATCATGAGGACTTGGTCTATAGCTTGGCCAAGAAACCTCTTTTGTTAATGCATCCTCTGCCCCTGCCAATTTTGGAGCTGTAGTTTTTTTCAGTCAGTGCTTCTAGACAATTTGAGTTGAGTGAATAAATACGAGAGACACAGTCATCCTTTGTGGAGAGCATGTTGTCCCAGTGTCCTTCTGCTTTGGGGGGATCTATCTGGACTGGGACTGGGCTTGGTGGGAAGACCTCTCGCTGGACCAGCCCCGCACCCTTGTGAGTTCCTTTTGGGTAAAGGACATTTGACCCCAGTTTAGAAAGATCGCCTTTCACAATCCCCTAGTTCCCTTAGATGCAACTTGCTGAGTTTGTAGAATGAGCAGAGAAGCACTGACTATTTTTAGGGTGAACTGGAGGGACTCGAACTTCGGTCTCTTCTCACATTTCACTACCCTGTGGAGGGATCTAGAAAGGAGTTGCTATGGAGATGGAGGTAGTGGGGGTGCCCACTGTGTTCTCATTGTTCATGGCTCTCACCTGAAGCCAGGACCGGGCACTGAGTATAGAAGTGCTTTGTATAACCAATGCCATTTATTTTTTAATGGTCTAATTATTTACTTTTTTGTTTTAATTAAAGTATAATTACATCTCTTTCCCCCTTTCCTTTTTTCCCTCCTGTCCTTCCTAAGTCCCCCCCCCCCCAACTCCTTCCATGTCACACCTCACATTAGTAGCCTCTTTTTCTTTGGTTTTTAGTGTGTGTGATTGTGTGTGTGTGTGTGTGTGCTTGTGTGTGTGAGTTTGTGTGTGTGTATACATAAATGTATAAATATCACATCATCAGGAGATGGGTATAATTAGGAAACTGAGGTAGAAAGGAGAGGAATGTGACCACAGCCATACAATGGACAAAGGAGATTTGGGGATTATTTATGTAGTTTTATGTATTCATGGAGTTGGGAAGGGATCCCAGGGCCTTGCACATGAAAGGCTAGTGCTCTACCACTGAGCTACACCCACGGCATCATTTTATTCTGTGTGTGTGTGTGTGTGTGTGTGTGTGTGTGTGTGTGTGTGTATTTGTGTGCATGCACAGGCGTGTGTTTTCCCATCTCCTTTATCTATATTGCCTCTGAAAGGTGCCACTGACATTTGGGGCGGGTTTCATAGAAGTGTCCAGAAAGTGTCTTGCCTTTTAGTTGATTCCAGATCCAGTCAAGTTGACAGTCAAGATTAACCACCAGTGACCCTGGGAAAGCAGAAACTACTGTTAAAGGGTACCTGTGAGTGCAGATATGCACTGGTTAGTGTCTAGCCCAGTGGCTCTCCAAGATGAATCCCCTCACCGTTGCTTCAGCGGGCTGGTATCAGGCAGTCTTCCCTCCTCCTGAGGGCAGAGTGAGAGACTGACTGGATAGATGTCAAGTGTCTGTAATTTTCCTGAAGCAAGAGATTCCCCCTCTCCCCCTTCTCCATTGTCATTCCAGTAAGATTTCACTGGAGGAGGGAGCCACAACATCTCTTTGCTCAAAGTGGTTTTTTTTTTACAAGCTCTGTTTTGAGGTATCTGAGTCAGTTACTTTTCTCCTTGCTGGGACCAAATACCCCAAAAGAAGCAACTGAAGGGTGAAAGGCTCACAGTTTGAAGGGATACAGACCATTACGGCAGGGAAGGTATGGGAGCAGGATCATGAGGTGGCACATACCGTCAGAAAGTAGAGAGCCAACAGGCTATCATACCTCAAAGCCCCTCACCCCCCATGCACTTCCCCAGTGGGGTTCCACTTGTAAGGTTCTGCATCTTATTAGAGCAGTGGTTCTCAACCTTCCTAATGCTGCGACCCTTTAATACAGCTTCTCATGTTGTGGTGACCCCCAACCATAAAATTATTTTCGTTGCTACTTCATAACTGCAATTTTGCTACTGTTATGAATTGTTGTGTAAATATCTGATTGGCAGGATATCTGATATGCGATCCCCGTGAAAGGGTTCACCGGTTGAGAACTGCTGGTTTAGGGGGCTACAGTTAGGCCATGGGCTCTTCTGGTCCTGGCTACACGGGCCTGAGAAGTCCATCAGTGCCTGTCTCAGCTCCTTCACCCTTCAAATGGGCACAAGGAGGGGGACACTGTTGACCCAGTCAAATTGTAGACAGTCCTCAGGCTGCTACAGGGAGGGTGTATGCTAATGCACCCCAAGAAGGGCAGAGTATGGGATCTGTGAATTCATGCTGTCACCATGGCTGCTCTGGGCTGACTTTTGATCAGTGCTCAGATGTTGAGAGCCACCAGAGGTTAATGGAGGGAGACACATAAACAAGGCATCTGTTGCCCAGGCAATACCAATATGAAGGCAGATTCGACAGGAAAGTGATGGGCACTTGAGCTGAGCATGGTGAAGCGCCATAGATGTGAGGTGTATAAGTGTGATGGTTAGTATTGACTGTCAACTTGACGTAATCTAGAATCATCTGGCAGATGGACTCTGGGCATGCCTGTGAGGGATTATCTTCACTGACAGGGGGACAGCCATCTTGACTACAGATGGGGATGTTCCCTGGCTAGGATCCTGGGTTATATAAGTAGAGAAAGAGAGAGAACATCAGCATGCTTCCATCTCTCTGTGTCCTGATTGTGGATGAGCTATGGCCTGCTGCTTCAAGTCCCTACTGCCTTGAATCCCCCATCATGATGGAGTATGCCCTTAAACTATGAGCTGAAACAAACCCTCTCTCCCATGAGTTGATTTTTGTATGGGATTTTTTTTAAATCACAGCAACAGGCAAAAAACAACTGAACAAACAAGAAAGCCTAGGACAGAAGGAATATATCTTTTTCACATCTGGTTTATCCATGCAGAATTAGGGTTTATACAGCTTGCTTCGCCAGGGTCTTGGAGCAAAAGTGAGCTTGGTCAGTGATGTAGATTCTGTTAATGGGCTTTACCCCATCCTTTCAGTCAACATATATTATTCAACCAAAAAAAAAAGTGCCAGGCTCTATTTTCTCTGGAAGACCCAACTTGCTTCCAGAACCATCAGTGTTGAGAGCCTAGGCTGCCCAGCTTCCCCTATTCAACTCTGTATTTGCAGAAATGGGAAACTGAAACTCAAGAGTGAAGAGTCTTTGTAGGGATGGGGAATATAGGAGTTAGAATGAAATAGGGGCTGCCTGGGGACTAGTTTTCAAGGGTTTGGGAACAGGTATGACAGTGTGTGTGTGTGTGTGTGTGTGTGTGTGTAGGCAGGTCTTCAGTCTGAGGGCTGGTGATCCAGTCTGTGATTTTTGTGTTTATCTGTTACCTACCTGTTATCTAAGCCACAAGCTGAGAGTACAGAGACACGAACCACTCGCCACGCCTCAAGAAGCCCCCAGGATCCAGGTAGGCAAAGCATTAGTTAAATTCCACGATATCGCTAAGTCCAGCAGAGTAACGTGTAAAGTGCCTTGAGAGCAATGTCTTCATGCTACACTTTGGAAAAGATGCAAGCTTTGGGGCCAGACCCAAATGGGTTTCAGATGCAGCTCCATCACTTACTTTGTGACTTTGGATAAATTGCTTAGCCTCTCTGAGTCTTGGTTTTCCCATCCAGGAAAGAATAAAATCAACTGTCTACTGACACTAATGAATAAAGGGTAAATGAGATACCATCAGTCCAGTGCGTGGCGCAGCAAATGGCGACAGCCATCTTGTCAGCATCAGGGTCTGGCGGGGCAAAGCCTTCAGCATCTCTAAGTGTCTGAAGGGACCTCAAGATACCCTCATCTCCCACTGAGACAGCAAAGGGCACTGTGCTGGATGAAACTGTGGCTGTTGAGCAAATGTAGGTATCGCTGTCAGGATGGTTGGCCAATCCTAATTAGGGTGGGGCAGAGAGAGCAAGGCCTGTCAAAGTCCAGTGAGTCACTGTGGGTCCAGGCCAAGCTGGTCTCCCCATCTCTCGTCCCTCTCACCCACTGCCTCTCTGTCATCCAGACTGTTCTGCCTCCTCCTCGGCAGCCCCACTGCCTTCTGGACCAGACCCTGCAGAGCCTGGGCTCTGGGCCTGGGCTCCAGCTCTTTGTCTGCCAGCGAAGCCTTTCAGCAGGGAGTGGGCCTTGCCCTGGGCCTGAGAAAGAAGTCAGGCGTGCTTGGAATGCAGTTGCAAAAGAGGTTACAAGAGAAGGCTGAAATCAAGTGATGTCGAGAGGTTTTGTTATTTTTGAAAAAATGACTCATTCTGAGAAACCCGAACTGCCTCCCAGAACATCCACCTAGTTGCCTGGGAGTGCAGCTCTGCTCACTGCGGGGACAGAGACACTGCTCATGCTGGTGCTGCAGTCACGGGAGGGCTAGAGGAGGGGCAGGTTCATGGTAGGAAAGTCGGAAGGGACTGGGTCACTCCTGGGCGGGGTGTGTTTCATTCTTGAGTCTTTTCCTCTAAATCATCCTGTTCAAGATACCACAAACATCTGTTTGGAAGCTGCAAGTTCTCTGACTTGAACTGAGCTTCTGCATGTGTGTGTGTGTGTGTGTGTGTGTGTGTATGTGTGTGTGTGTGTGTGTGTGTGTGTCTGTCTGTCTGTCTGTGTGCATCTCTGTGTATGTGTCTGTGTATGTATATTCGTGTCTGTGTGTGTGTGTATGTCTGTGTATGTATGTCCTTGTCTGTGTGTGTGTGTGTTTGTGCCTGTATATCTCTGTGTCTGTGTATGTGTCTATATGTGTGAGTCTCTGTATATGTGTGTTCCTATTTCACATATGAAGGAAATGGGCTTACAGAAAGCTTAAGCTATTTCCTCAAGATGAGGTTGGGGGAGAGAAGAGAAAGAAAGAGTTGACAGAAGACAGGAGAAGGAGCCAGAGGCGAGACAAGGAAGGAGAGAGAAGAGGAAGGGAGGGAGCCCTGAGTGAGAGGCTCACTCATCTTGAGATACTCTGAAGGCTGTGTTCCATGGCCACCTGTGAGAGTCTTCCTTGTCATGGGTTGTTCAGCTCAGAGTTAGGTGGGGGATGGGCTCTCATTCCCCACCTAGACTTAGCTACCTGTGTGACCTTGGGGGCACAAGTTCTATTGCTACACCTGAATTTCCCGTGTGTAAAAGTGTGATGAGGTATGTATAATTAACACAGAGGCCGTACTAATAGGTATAATAGGCGTTATTAGAATATACTGGAAAACTTGTTACAGTGCAGAATACTGATCCCCCCAACCTCAGAAGTTCTGATTCAGCAGAAATAGGAGAGGAGTCTGGGAACCTGCCTTTCTGACCATTATGATTTGTCCAGGGCCCCCACTTTGAGGAGCCTGGACTAGGTGATCTCTAACGTTCTGTGGTTTTGTGTTCAAAGGGCTTCTGGGCACTGAGTCCTGGGCTGGATGCTCAGAACGCAGATGCATCAGATGCGGTTTCCACCTTCTGTGTCTAGCAGTGAGGATGTGGAAACAGCCAAGTCAGAAGCTGAGGCCTGTGTGGGCTTTAAGGAGCAGGCCCTGGGTGAGCCTTTGGGCCTCAGCTGTCACTGATCTGAAGGATGCTGGAAGAACGGCTTCTGAGTAGAGGGCAATCAGGAGGTGCTTTGACCATGCCCGCCACCCCCCACCCCTCCCGCCCCGGGGGAGAGCTTCACAAAGCACTCCTTGCTTGAGCTCTGGCATCAATGCTGCTAAGGGATATCTCTCTGGATCCCGGCTTCTTAGGACAGCTGGAGAAGGTGGCTCCTGATAGCCTGCATCCTGGGACCACAGTCACGCATTTAATATAGTTTACATCTGTATAATCATGTAGATTATTGTTAAGTGTACAAATAAATGCATATACACACAAATTTTACTATGTCCACATTCTCCATTTTCAAAGTCTCCCAGGTGCTAATATTTCTATGTAGTCCCCAGATAGATTCTCAAAGCACTTTCTCAGCCATTCATGGACGTCAGCAGAGCAGTGAGATTTGGACTCACATTAACAGCCATGCTTCCTGGGGACGCAGAACAAGGCAACATTCAGGCTTCTCATATTAGTTCATACTGTACACACTTCTTCCTATAGGCCACTTAGCTCCATGCCTTGAGAACTTTTCCGTGCTTTCATCTGGGGGTGAAGTACCACCCCCCAAGTGGTGTCTGGTGTTCCTAAGCGTGAAGAAGCTGCAGTACATCTTTCAGAGTGGATGTGCGTGTTTGATAAACTTCTGTCAGCCTGAGACGGTGCTGTTGCCTGTGGAGTCAGTGTTAGTGCGTCGAGTCTACTGGATAAGATGCTGTTAATAAAAACACATACAATAAAGATGCATTTGGATGGGCTGATGAAATGTTACCACCGGAGGCTACGAGGAGCCTAGCCCTCTCTTTCCCCTTGGGGCAACGGTTTAATGATTCTCCAATTAAAATACTCATGGCAGTTCTAGAACTGCCATGAGGAATAATTGACCACACTTGCATTTTAAAAGGCACGTCCTTAGATGCTCATAAACGTGTGGATATGAACATTGCTGATCTTCTCCGTAAGCCACTACGGAGTGTATCATTGCTCAGTATAACAAGTCCGGTTAACAAGACAGCTGCCATTTGCAAGAGCTGAGTGAACCTCACAGTCCAAGTAATCTTTCGAAGCTTTCTTATTAGTCCTGCCAGGCAGCAGTCTGCCCTCAGTTTAGCCATCCCCTCTGCTGCCTACATTTGAGCAAATGCCCTGAACTTTTCCTTAACCTCGACACAAGCTTGAGTTAAAAACAAGCAAACAAACAAACACCTCCCACAAACTCAGTTTAGGCGAAAGCTTACACCCTGCAGAGCTGGGTGTCACCAGGCTCACAGATGGTGTTCTGTCGGAGACCATGACCTGCCTTTGCCATGCCTGTGATGGATTTGACCCTCTCCTGCGTTTCCTGGGTGAGCCTGGCTTTGATGGGAGAGGCAGAGATGGTGTGCTGCTGCTTAGTGGCTCTTCTTTGGGATCCCTTTGGGAGAACACGGGCACCAAGGAAGTGCTGGGCTGAGCCTTGGCCTCTGCAGGCTGAGGCAGGAGGCAAGCTCTGCTCTTTGCCTCTCTGCTCTACCTAGACTTCTCCCCGAGATCATGCCAAGCCTTTTTAGCATATTTCTGAGAAATGTACCAGGAGCCTGAAAAGCCCCCTCAGGCCTTGGTGGGTTTAGGAAGGAGAAAGCCGTCCCTGGTTGCCATGGTGATGACCTCATAGACCCTAAGAGAGTGGCTTCTTTGACCTTGCTTGGGACAGGTGGTGCTGGGCATGGAGGTGGGGTGGGGTGGGGTGGGGTGGGGCATCTGGATGTTCTATGGCCTCTGTCACTGAGAACAGATTCCTCCCAGGCCCTGGTTGGTCAGTGGAGCGAGAGGAAGCACCGGGGCTGAAGAAACCGACAGTTGGCAGCCATCCTATACAAACATGCTCTGTCACTAGGAATTATTTCCATGGTCTGTGGTAGCTGGACAGGATCTCCGACAGGCTCATTAATAAGAAGCCTGAGGGTCTTTCTGTGGTCACCCAGATTCCTGAGGGTTGGGGGTACATGGAGAAGTGGCTGGGACATTTCCTTTTCCTCAGAGCCCCCTGGTTAGAAATTTGATGGGACCTCCCCTGCCCCAGGAGCCTTCTAGAGCTCCTCAGTCTCCTGGAGAAGAGGCTCTGATGATGTGTTTCAGACATGGTCTCCGTGCCCCCACGGAGCAGATCAGTTTCTCAAGCTTCTCCCCGGACGCTTGTGTCATCCACCCCGACCTCTGCATCACACGCCTCCTCTGTTTGAACTCTTTGTTAGCATCCTTGAAGACATTCATGTGTCATGCTCTGTGCAGTTTCCTCTCCCCAGGGAAGGCTGGGGGCCCATTCCTCCTGCTTCCACAGCTCTGTGAAGTGACCTGTGACCTGCACCCTAGCCATGCCCTGGGCGACCTCACATTTCTTCAAGTACAGCGTAAGGATCAAGACAATTTGTTCCTTAAAAGCTCCATAGTGGGACGAATACAGCATCAGCCTCCCCCAGGCCTGGAGCTCATGAATCACACGACAGAGGCCAGCTCTTTATGAGTTTTCATACTGTAGAAGTCATTTTCACTCGGTCACAATTGCTTCTTCTCTAGGACCCACTCTTATGAGACTGGCCCTTGGGGTAGAGGAGCCACCTTCCCCGGCCTTCCGTCTGGCGCCGCCACCCTGGGTAAGTCTTTCCACTTGCAAAGTGGTGTTAGTCACGATGCCCAGCTCTCTGCAGAGATCAAGTGCCCATAACCAGAGAACACTTGGGAGACGAATGTGGTGAATGTCGTACAATGATCCTTTGCCTTGTTTTTCTAGAATTTGAGCCTTCCCTGCATGAATTCTTGTCCTCTCATGGCCCTGTGCATCCTACTTAGCAGCAAGATCTCGGGACTCCAGCCAGGCCCCCAGGGCCTTGCATTTGTTCAATACTGACTTGTCCATCATGTGCACGGAAGGTGCTCAGTACGTGAAAAGGAAACTGTATTCTAACAAACGTGCATTGGCTGAGCATATACGTGCCCCGGGAGCTGGATATGGAAAGATGGCAGCTATGCGTGTTTGTGAAAAGATACTGCCCACGAGAAGCTGAGTGAAGGGCAGAGTGAAGAGAATGCACCCACTGCATTGTTGGTTCATGAGGGCGAGAGTCGCATTTGGCTTTGGGAAACCAAGGAAGAACAAAGCACCCATGGGTCCTCGAAGGGACACAATGTCATAATCTGCTCAGCGTAGGGACTGATCTAACTGGGGCAACAGGGAGTAAAGAAAAGGCAGACAGACAGACACAGGCGCAGGAAAGCTGGGGTCAAGTGGGTCATGCACGCTGATGGAGATGCACCAGCTACAGGCGGGAACTCAGCCGTTTCACTCATCTGAATGGAGGAGGTGGGTTTGTTGTCTACAGCTGAACAAGCATGTTGTCTACAGCTGAAGAAGGCAGCAGGTTTAGCTAGTCTTGGTGGGGTTTCTGTCAGGCAGCAGCCTTAGGCTGTAAACACATGGGAAGAGGAAGCTGCCATGGACATTTTCTGCACACACTGTCAACATCCACATGTGGACCAGGGGAGGGCTTTGTCGCTCCCATGAGTCGGAGGCATTGGGGTCCTTGACGTGGCCGTGCTCATACATTGACTCGGGACTTTGTCTGCTCCCTGCAGCACAAAGCATATCTGAGCAGATGAGTCCTGTCGTCGAGTGATGCGGTCCTTAGGGAGCCATTTCCTCATCATCCATCATCTCTTCGTTCTCCTGTGCTAACCACATCCATAGGAATACCTGGAAGGAAGGGAAGCGGCCGGTCCCGAGTCCCCACCAGGTCCTGGCACAGTGCTCTGCAATTGATGTGACTTTTTCTCTAAGCTTACCCACGCCCAGTATTACGATTCTGACTATGCTGACTGTTAAAGGGGCCTCAAGAGAACCAGGTCGCCAGCTGCAAACAGGACCTGGATGGCAGAACCAGATGTCTCCCCACATCCGCAGTGCTTTGAGGGCATCAGGAGAAGCCGGGCAGGCAAGAAAGGAAGTAGACTCATTCACTGCCTCAGGTGTTTTCAGCAATAAGCAAGAGACTTCCTTAGATCCTGTCTGCTATGAACACGGCTTGGAAGCTAAGGTCGCAGGAACTGGCTCCTTCCTAACTCAGTAGCACCATCTGCAGGCCCAGGGGGAGTGTTGCAAACAGGACCAAGAACCTGCCCTTCGCTCCCCACTAGATCCTAGGGAAGGGACCTTTCATCTTAAAATAGCAGAGTAAGACAGAGAGATGGACTAGCTCAGAGTTAAGGAGTCAGAGAAGGCAGGATGGGCGATGCACCCCTCTGACCCTGTCAGTAACACTCCCCTTCCAGTCAGTCTCCTTTCTTCATCCTTACTCCTCTTCACCTTCACCCCACTCTCCTCTTCCCCTTTCTTCTTCCTCTTCCTCCTCTTCTTCCTTCCCTCCGCTCAACAGCTGTTATGGAGCCCTTCGTAGGTCGTGGGCATGGTCTTTTTTCTTGGGATAATAAGTCTGGGTGGATAACATTTGCTCTCAAGGATCACTGTGGAATTGATGAGTTGGCACCGTAGCTTCTCAACTACGGCTGAGATGCATTGTTCAAGGGTTACTGTCTGTCAGGCCCTACCTGAGGGGCTTCATCTCACTGACTTCTCACAGATGAGGAGATTCAGCCTCGGGGTAGTTTTGGAGCATGCTCAGTTTGGCCCAGTGTGTTGTGGAGCTGTGATTCAAACCCAGATCCTTTCTACCTCACAAGCAGAGATGTCAACTTCTATGCTATCCATCTTCTCTAAAGGCTACCTCAAGAAATAGGCGTATTCTCATAGAGTTTTGGTCTTTAAAATATTTGCTTATTCATCGACTGAGAGAGGTTCAGGCCATCTTCTCCAATTTCTTGCTTCTTAATTCTGAGAATTTTATTGAGGTTCTGTTAGGTACTAGTTACTGAAGGAGGTACCAGGGACAGAGAAGGGACAGACTCATATAGAATCGTGGCCTTGTGGGTGTCTGTGTCATAGAGACAAGTAACAAACATGGTTTAGTAGAAGCACTCCACAACTCTGAGAAGGCTCCAGGCACACTGACCAGTAGAAGTGACACCTTCAGATTTGTGCAGGGCACTACCTGAGTGACTTAGACATGGAGTCCCTTAGAAACACGGGCCAAGATCAAAGAAGTGAGAAATGAGAACAGTCACATCTGCCTCTACAGGGCAGGGAGGGTCTACATCTCAGGGCCCTGGGGATCCTAGTATCATAAAGACTGGTTTCTGGTCCCCTCACAGGAGGACTGTTGTCAAGTTCTGAGGAAATGAGTCTCTATGTTCTGACCTGTAGGGCAGGGCAACCATTTTAGTTTCCATTTCTTCATTAACTACCAGCTCACATTTCTTTTAAGTTCACAGGAATTTTGCCTTTGTTCTCCTTTTTTGGGGGGTCAATGTCTAGCTTCGTGTGTGTGTGTGTGTGTGTGTGTGTGTGTGTGTGTGTGTGTGTGTTTGGTTCCTGAAACTAGAGCTCAGCAGCTTGTAGGTGTCATACCAAAAGCCAGAAAGATCAAGTGTGACTTAAGGAATTTCTCTGACAAAACAACAGTGACGCTTGTGGACAAGGGAGCCTCCATCACACGTACATGTCTTACAGGAAGGGCAGTGAGTGCTACGTAGAGAGGTTTTCCAACACCTCTCCCCTCCCTGCCTTTGCCTTGAACATCTTCACTTCCCAAGAACATTGTGTGTGTGTGTGTGTGTGTGTGTGTGTGTGTGTGTGTGTGTGCGCACATGTGCACAGATTTTATGTGCTTAACAGAAACAGACTTACCTCAGAGGAAGGACTTCCTGACAGTTCTGCCAGGCCCACAATGGGGGAGGGGAAATCGCCTATCCTTCAAAAGTCCAAAATTCTTTTCTCTTTCAAAAATGGGGTATCTGTTACGATCCCATGTTCCTCTGCCTGGAAGTGAACAATAGCAAAACAAAATTTATAATAGAAAGGTCTCCCCCTGCCCCCAAAAGGACCAATCAGCCAGTCTCACAGTTAAATTTATGATAGGGTCTAGCCTTAGTTTCATGGCTTTATGTGAATTATAGATGGCCACAGGCACCTCCCCTGTTGGATCACAATGTGAACAAATCTGGTAAGGACATCCTTCTGTATTACCCCCATCTTTTTGCCCCCAGTGGTGGGAGGCTGAGGTGGCAGAGCCCCCGACTTTACATTATAGAAGGGAAGGTGTTCTTGCTATTCTAAATGTTGGAGTGAGGGCCATCCTAAGGCAGCAGCAGGGCTGGGAGCCAAGTTCTTCTGGTTGGCCCTGGGAGAAAGGGCTCATCAGGTCCTCACTTTTTTATTAACCCAGAGTTCTGTCTCCTTTCTTTACCACACTGTGGGTTTAGTAGGTATTGCTGACCACTGAGAACCATCAACCGAGACAACCTTGTTTCTGTGGCGATTCTTTAGGGAGTAACTCCAGGTCTTGGGTGCCTCTGGTCCTGCCCCACCTCTCCTCCTTGCTGGTCTGGTTTAGGGATGGTAGCAGCTCTTTGCTGCCCTGGGTTGCTCACCGTTTTCAGCCCTTCCTTCGCTCTCATTTTCTACCTGAATTTCCCCTGGTTCTCAATACTCAGAGTGGTTTCTGTTGACTTGGCTGGACTTTGCCTGATGCATTGTAACTTTTATTGGTTTTACCTTATAACAGCCTGTAGTAAAGATGATGATGATAGCGTTGGTGATTTCCATCCCTTCTTTGGTCTATAACCCCACATGTTACAAAGCTTTCACTCGGGTTCTGTAATTTGAGTTTCGTAATAACAGTGTGATGTAAGAAAGGCATTTATCATTAATTCCACTTTACAGAACGGGAAATGATTTCACTCTGTTCACACAGCTGCTGGGTCTGGAGAGAGCTGGAACCAGATCCTTCACAGACTTTCTTCACCCGAGTTAACCCTCTGTCTTCCATCACCATCCTGCCTGCTCCATGGGAAAGGGCCTTAATGCCCTTGGCGTTTCGATGCTCTTTTCCAGAGCACAGGGCATAAACCACAGGTCAAGTGAGACGTAGCTGTTTACTGTTGGGTAATAAATGTGACAATACTTGGTGGTTTAAAGCAGCACTGTCAGGAGCAAATTAAAATATCTAATCAGAAAATATTAATGAAATATAATTAATGGAAAATATTAATGGAATAAAATTCCGTTTTGTAAATGCATTACATTTTCCTTATCTGTTCATCTGCTGAGGGACATCCAGGCTGGTTTCAGGTCTACAGTGTGACAATAAACATGGATGTGAAAATGTGGTATGTCGACTTAAAATCTTTTGAGTATATAACCAGGAGTGGGATAGACTGGGTTACGTGGTAGTTCCTTTTTTAGTGTTTTGAGAAATCCTTACTTGGTTCCATAGTGACTACACACCTTTAATTGCCACTGGCAGTGAATAAGGGCTCCTGCTTTTCCACTTCCTGCCAGCATTTGCTGTCCCCTGCTTCCTTGATTATGTCCATTCTGACTGGGGCAACATGAACTCTTGTTTTGGGAGGTGATCCAAGACAGGGTTCCTCTGGGTAACAGCCCTGGCTGCCCTGGAATTTGCTCTGTAGACCAGGCTGGCCTCGAACTCACAGAGATCTACCTGCCTCTGCCTCCCAAGTGCTGGGATTAAAGACCTCCACCACCATAGGCCAGCTTCAAACTTGTCAGTTCGTGACCAGCAGATATTTGAAAACTTATTCTCATATACAAATAAATGGGGATACAGTGTGTAGTTCAATACAAATATTATAGCATTTCCAAGGTAATGAGACACAACTACAAAATGATTGTGTGATTATTGGTGGTTAAGCAGAGCTGTGCCTGGGGCCAGACCCTTCACCTACCTAGTAGTGGCCAGGGAAGGGTATGAGGTCATTGCCACCTGCTGGTGACGGTGCTGTATTAGGAAAGACTGAGGCACAGAGGCTAGAGTTCAAGCATCCTCAATGGCGGGGACCTACTCTAGGTCCCCATGGTATTTACCTGGGACTTGTGCTATTGTGATGTTCCCTCTTTTTGATCAACTGCAGGATTTCTGACTTGTTCCTAATCCACAAAACATGCCAAAGGCCACAGTGCCTTTCAGGTTGTTATATTATGGTATATTAGACTTTGTCTTATCAGACTCTCTTAAGGGCTGGACAAAGCTAGCAGCCATATTGGGAAATGAAGCCCAAGGAAATTCAGGTGACACCTGAGCTGCAAGAGTGGCCTTTAGCAACAGCCTGCCAAAAGCCAGGACCTTCAGTGGAGCAGTTATACAAGTTTTATTCTGCCAGTAACCCAATGGACCGGGAAGTCCATTCTTTCCCGAGTCTTCAGATGAGGACACAGCCTGCCAGACATTTTGATTTTTGCTCAGCAAGACACAAAGCACAGAATCCACTTCTCTCACACCTGAAATAGACCCACAGAAACTGAGAAAACAAATGCGTGGTAGTAAACCTCCAAGTTTGTGATTAAGTGGTACACAGCAACAGAAGAAATCGAACACACCCACCAGAGGGCACACGGGGACGTCTACAACCACCGGAAGGCGCAGCCAATTGGACTGCCCATTTTTGTTTTAAAAAAATTATCTTTGTAGGTTACAAATACTGATAAAAATTATCTGAAGGATAAAACCCTCAAGGGCGAGCTGAAGTCTGGGTGGGAACGTGGGAGAGCTCTCTTAGACCATGTTTGAAGTACATAATATCTGGAGAGCTCAGTTGTACTCTGTGTGATGGGGAAGAGCCGCATGAGTAGGAAAATCAGACTACTAAGGGAACAAGTCCCTGGGAGGATGCTTCACCTCAGATGAGGATGTGTGAAGGTTTCTGAGGATCGTGTAGGAAAAGAGCCATAGCATACGTTACTCACGCTTTCCTTTTAAGTCTGTGAGCAGGAAGGAAAAGGGTCGGAGGGCATGATGGACAGTTGGCACTGGGTGACTCAAAGGCCAGCTCCCCCTTAACACTGGAGGCGCCTAATTAATCTGTTTCCGAAATCTTAGCTGTGGTTGGTCGCACACTCGTGTAGGGCTCACGTTCTACCAGTGCGTTCATACTGACAGTATGATAACGTGAGATAGTAACTCTGGGCACACCTCCCTCCCTATCCAGCAATCAAGACAAATATACTTTTTAATTCAATAATTGAAAAAAATCTTACACTGAATCTGTGGTTCACTGGAACAACACTTGTCTAGCAAGCCTAAAGCCTGATTTTCATTCTCAATATAATATGAAAACAACAAAAAATTTTTACAAGTTTATGCCAAACAAGGATGGAGCAGATCATGTTATCGTGACTCAGTGGTTGCCAATAGTGGCAACAAACGAATTATCAAGAGTTTAAATAAAGACATGAGGCAAACTTGTGTCTGTTCAAATTGACCAGGCCTTACCCTAATTCTGTTTGTCTCTCCAGGGAGACAGCACCCACAATGTTAGGACCCAGTCAGCACCTCATGGGCCAGACAGCCTCGGGCAGACAGAGCTGAGGAGAAAGTCTGCCATGCCAGGAGCATTATGGGAAATGAGAAGGAAGTTTGAGCTGTGACTGGAGAAAGCCACAGAAAAGTTAACTGGCAGTTGGTTTGTTTTGAGAGCTCTCCACAAGCAAGTCAACATCTATGTGATTTTAGTAATAGTTTAAATTACCTGAGTGTCTAACACACAAAAGCCGCTTTTATTGAAGACCTTGTTTGGAGTGCATTTTTCAGAAAGAAGACCCCGAGCAGGGATGTAGGATTTAATTTGGAGGTGACCTTAGGAAGTCCCAGTAAAGAGTTGAGGAGCCGCATGGAGGGTGTCTGACAAAGTCAGCTGACGCTGTGGGTTCTTCGGACTGAATTGTACTGAGGAGTCATGGTGAGATAATAAAAGCATTCTCTCAGAATCGCCCCACCTGGTGGTGAGAGCTCTTGGGAGGGATCACCTGCTAGCTCCTGTCCTTCACTAGTGGAGTGTCACTATTGGAAACATTCTTTCCCTGACCTTCCCTGAGAGAGGCCCACATGCGTTCTTGGGACAAAGACCTCAAATAAAGAGATAGAGGGGCCGTGGGTAAGAAGGTAGAGATGCGAGATGAGCACCAAACTGTAGGTGACACATGGGATGGGCTGTTAGGATGGCACACATGGTAGAACTCTAATATCTGAGGGGAGTCACAGTCTGTGACCGGACATGGAAGGGGGGGGGGGATCGGGGGATCGGAAGACGGCACCGTACTTGAACAAAGATGCTGTGTGCTGTGTGTTATCTTGCCTCTGGCCTGTCTACTGCTGCCTTCAGAGAACTGAGCCTGGAACCGTTGATTACCAGGCAGCAGTGACAGGACTAAGGAGGTACAAGGGAGAGGCCTAGAGGGACCTTCAAAGCCACCACAAGCTGGATCCGTTTCTGTGATGCTGAAGTTTCCTGATCTGCCAAGTGTCCTTTGTGCCGAGCCTGATAAAGCATCCCTTTTTCAAACATGGTGGGTAATTGAGATGGTTATGAATTAGAGTGTTTGTTCTTTTCACAGTGTCCCACATTTCCCGTATGTTCCTTTCCAGTGGTTTAAATTTTTTTCTTCATATATAGGAAACTAAGGAATGCTGAGAATGGGAGAAATAGTCTCCTCCAGAGAAGAGCACACCAATTGGTTATCAGGACCAAATAAATGGTCAGCCCTGAAATCACACATACAAGTGACATTGTACAGACCAAGCAGGCTGTATTCAGAAATATGTATCATGGCGCTGGATTTGAAACTTGAATTAGAAATAGAACATGAATTTGAAATAGAGCAAGAGGGGCACACAGGAGGGTCTGGATGGAGGAAAGAGAGAATGATGCCATTACATTATAATCTCAAAAATAAAAAAGTATTATTAAAAACAAACAATACGAATGAACTTCCTTGGCCTGGATGAGAAAGAACTGGTAAAATATAAAAATTTGCGTTTAACTCCTTGCTATTTGGCCTGTGAAGAGATGAGATTATGGATCACTGTTCAAACTTGGATCACTTGCAAAATCAGTGCTATTGGCTACTGATTGCTAACGAGTTGTTGTTTTTTTTTTTGTTGGTTTTTTTTTTTTTTTTTTTTTGTGACTACTACTACACGCCATGCATGTGGCCTGCCTTCCGTCCTTGAAGGCTCAGAGCAGCTCCATGAAAGAGGTTTTCCAAGTATCTGCAATTCACTCGTGTGGGAGTGGTCTCCAGTAATTTGTGTCCTAGGAATAGTGAGGACAACTGCTATTTACAGCCAGCCGCATCCTGCGAAGCTGAGGAACGTTCTACAGGGTGGCCGCTAGGATGGTGTGCACTCTCTAAAATGCTTTGCATCTGTGTGTGCCCAGGAGTCACTGGTTAGGGTTGTCTACTGAGTCTTCGGTTTCAGAAGACACTAACCCGAGAAGGCTGTCAGTGGTGCTGTTGGCTAGGTCACACACCGCATCTATGAGTGTGCAGGGAAGAGTCCGTGTGTGCTTAAAGGCTGCAAGAGTCCCTGTGGATCACTCTGCCCCCCCCCCACTCCAAACATGACCCAGACTTCCCAGGAACAGCCACCTGCTGTGTCACAGGAAGCTCCAGATGATGGTGTCTTGCCATTCTGGTGACTGATATGGTTATTTTGGGTCCCGCCCTTTGCTGGCTCTTTGACTTGAGGCGAGGGACTTAGTCATCAGGGGACCTACTTTTCTCATCTGTGAAATAAGGCTAATGAGACCCGACTCCTGCCTTCCTCACAGGGAGGAGGAAGCCTCCTGAGATCACCTCGAAAGAGCCTTTTGATGTGCTTGAGAGCATCCTCCTTAATTGCACGGCCAGCAGCTGGGTGAAAGTTTTACGGCCGTAGATTCCCACAGCCCATAATCTAAGTGCTCCCAGAAGCCCAGTGATAGGTTTGGCTGTCACAGTTTCTGCCTGGCCACGGGTAGAGATTTCTCAGGGCCTTAGTCATGGCATAGGCGGGTTCCCTGGGGTGTTCTTGCCAATGCTTATTTATGGAGTTTTTCTGGAGAGTTCCTATGAGCAAATGGCAGTTTCTCACCGCTCCCTAGACCTGCTCACAGCAGTTATCTCTGACTTTGTGAAATGCTGCGAAGCTTCGAGAACAGCATATGTCTGTGTTTCCAACAGTCTGGGAGGGCATCTCCTCCCCTGGGACAGTTTTTTTTTTTTTTTAGATTGAACTAACAATATGCTTGTCTTTTCATTCCTGGTCCGTACTGTCATCAAATGTATCTGAAGAATCACCTTGTCTCTCTCACCAATTCTCTCCCCATGTTCATTCACTGCCATCTGATGACTAGATTCTCCATCACCACAGAATAAGCGCTGGACAAGGGCTGGTAAAAGCACGTAAAACTGCTAGCGGCACAAGTCTGGCGGCTCACATTTGGTCCCTGGAGCCCAGGTAAGAAAGTCAGATGTGGTGGTGTGAACTGGTAATCTCAGAGCTCCTGTGATGGGATGGGAGGCAGAGGAGAGAACCAATGGGGGTGGTGTGAACTGGCAACCTCAGGGCTCCCGTAATGAGATGGGAGGCAGAGAAGAGAATCAAAGAAGTTGTGTGAACTGGCAACCTCAGAGCTCCCATGGTGAGATGGGAGGGAGAGGAGAGAACCAATGGGGGTGGTGTGAACTGGCAACCTCAGAGCTCCCATGGTGAGATGGGAGGCAGAGGAGAGAACCAATGGGGGTGGTGTGAACTGGCAACCTCAGAGCTCCCATGGTGAGATGGGAGGCAGAGGAGAGAATCAATGGAGTGGTGTGAACTGGCAACCTCAGGGCTCCCATGGTGAGATGGGAGGCCGAGGAGAGAACCAATGGGGGTGGTGTGAACTGGCAACCTCAGGGCTCCCATGGTGAGATGGGAGGCAGAGGAGAGAACCAATGGGGGTGGTGTGAACTGACAACCTCAGGGCTCCCATGGTGAGATGGGAGGCAGAGGAGAGAATCAATGGAGTGGTGTGAACTGGCAACCTCAGGGCTCCCGTGGTGAGATGGGAGGCAGAGAAGAGAACCAATGGACACTCATGGACCAGCTGCCTGGAGAATGCCGTTTAGAGACTTTGCCTCAACAAGGTGGAAGGTGAGAACTGACTGTTGAAAGTTGTCCTGTGCCATGCATTTACACACACACACACACACACACACACACACACACACACGCGCACACAATTTAAAAATGAATCATAAAAATACTGAACAAACTAATTTGGTATCCTTGGCTTCCTCCTTTCTTCCCAATGCAGTATCTGATCCTGTCTCCTCCCCATGCCTTTCTCCCCTCTTCCTCTGTTCTTTCATTTATTCAGGCAACCACCCTGCTTGTCCTTGCTCATTACTACCCATATACCAAGCACTGTGTTTAGCTCTGGGGAAGGAAACGACGCCCCTCCTCCCAGACAAGCAAAGCCTTATGGGAGTTACAGACGCAGACTGGTGGTTACTTCCGGGCTGCTCGGTGCCATGATACGGGGGATGATGGAACTCCAGGTGTCCGTGGAGAGGAGTCACACTGGCCTGGGGTGAGAGAGAGGTCTGGCACTCAAGGTGGATGGGGTACAGTGGGACACAATGCCAGGGATGAGAGTGGGAAGGGAAACACGGCCACAGTTCCTCAGCTAGAAGGACTTTGAGAGGGCATGGGCAGCCGTGAACGCCGTAAAGACCCTTCTCAAGAGGCCTTAATGTTGCCTTAATGTTATCTTAAAGAAGAGGAACGCAGTTCAGGAGGCGGTGTGGTCACCACCTTACAGATTTGGTCATATGTCCGGTACTCTGGGACACGCTAATCTTCCCTGTGTCTTTTCCTACCGCATCCCCTCTTCTCCTTTCCCCTCAGACCTCCTCCACATGACCCTGTCCACCTTTTATGGCCTGTTCTTTGGGGGTGTTCCAGTTGCTAGTGTCAGACTGTTCCTCTGGGCCTCCTAGAGTCATTGCTCATTCATTACCACTTATCACATTCGATCTTCTGCTTTGTATCAGTAGCGCCAATTGATTTCCTCCATTGGCCTGAAAGGCTGTGTCCACCCTGGAGTATTTACCCCTGTTTCCCACAGCACGTAGTCTTTAGGCTTCCCTTCCAGATCCAGTCCTACTGCTCTGTCGTCCTGTAATCTTGGACAAGTCACTTTATCTGTGAGACCTTGAGTTGTCTCATCTATAAAGTGGGGGCGATGATTTTTTATTGCACAGGATAATTGTGAGGATTAAATAAAGTACCCACTTAACACTCAATAAACATTAGTTGCTTTCCTCCTTCATTTACTCTCTGGCTCAGAGTGATTGCTGCAACACTTTGGGAGAGCATCTCCGGGGGAGGGATGCCTCATTTTTCCCATGGGCCCAGAGGAAGTGTCGGGAGCATGAGCCAGAGCCCGTCTGCATGGCTTGCGGAGTCCTGGGCAATGAGGCAGAATGCAAACATTATCAGTGGCAGCCGTCGCCACCCATTCTGGTCTGATTATTTCTTTGACTCTTTCCATGCAATACTCGGTCTTAATGTAAACAAAGAAAACACGTTGAAAGCCGTTTGCAATAAAGCGCATGAAATCACGGGAGCCTCCTTGTCTGGGATTGCGTTTTTCAACCATGGTGTTCTCCTGAGAAGAGGAAAGAACCCCAGTTTCTTTTACTACAACTCCGTGTGGCTCCTGGAGACAGGGCATATGTCTGGGATATGTGTTGGGATAAGATTGGGGGAAATGTATGGAGAATAGTAAGGTAAGAATTTGTCCCTGGGTTTTAAAGCTGGAATGATTTGGGGGAATAGTCCACAGGTGCTCCATCTTCCTGCCTTGGCTCCCAAGACTGTGAATTTATGTCCATGAATTTGACCTCTGCTGGAGCTCATTGCTCCTCTCTCTCCCTCTCCCTCTCCTTCTCTTGGTGGGAAGAACATAAGTGTTCCACACTGGACTCTGAGGACAGGCTTGTGTTCACTGGGTGAATGTTGGTTGACTGTGCAGAATTCACACATTAACCCCACATGGCCCTCTCTCCCCCTGGACCTTCCTGGACTCCCATCTGCACCCTGCACTTTTATTTTTATGTTTTAATTGCCCCATCTTTCCTTCAAGTGAAATAGGAAAATTGTTGGCTGAAGAACAGAGGTGATTGCTTTATGACCAGGGTTTTCACTAATTAAAACCACACATCCACACACACATCCACACACACACACACACACACACATCCACACAACAACATCAACAACTTCAATCAGGTTTAACGTTTAGAGCGCTGAGATCAAAGGCATTTTTCAGCAGAGCATGGTCATTTTCTACCCAAGGTGGCTTTGAGCTCCGCTGTCAGCACCAGGACTTCTCAACTCTCTGCTGGACAGGCTTCTTTCCTGGGATTGTTTCAAGCAACTCTGGCTAGACAAACAACCCTCCCCTCCACCACTCTCCTCCGCCCCTACTCTCGGCTGTAGACAAAGAGAGCCTTCATGGTTCAGTTCTTTGGATGTAACCTGGCCATTGCTTGCCTGGGGACAAGATGACCTCCCTTCCTCTTTTATGCTTGCGATAATTCACATTAAGTTACGATTGCTTCTTTCTGATTTGGGGGTCCGGGGATCTCAGTTTCCTCTGATTTCTAACAGATCTATTACAAAATAGCGAGCCTGGAAACCGTCTCATGATCTACAGAGAGATAGAGACTTTGAAGGGTTCCTCGTCTTTCATCCCTGGCTCTTTGTTGTACCAGCCATGAATTATCTCTTGGAAAAGCAGGAGCCCAGCCTCGGGGGACGGTGCTTGCCTCGATAGAGTCTGTCGAACTATTGTTTGCTCAAAAGGAGACGGAATGTCACATGGTGGGTAGCCAAGGTGCTTGGCTTTGAAGGCAGGGACGTCCAAGTTTGAGGGCATGTGGGGCAGGGAGGCCTGACTGCCTCAAGCATCTTGGGTTGAGAATGATGTGGGGTGGATGTCCTTTCGAGGCCATAGGGCAGAGGGTGGCACTTGGACAGTGGTCCTCAAGCTCAGCCATGCATGCTGGTCACTGAGGCTGCTTGAATCCCACTTCCTGCATGTGAGTGGAGGCACTGGGATCCTTTTAATTAAAGTTCCTCGGGGACTTTAATATTCAGTGTGAGCCATGCTCCAAGGCAGCCTCTGATTCAGAAGCTTATGACAAAACCTTTCAATGAAATGACCATTTAAATGTCTGTGTACAGTTCCCCCTGCCTATTATCCAGCGATAATAAGTAGTACCTCATGGGAGGGCTGTTCTCTGGTGGGAGAAGGGATGAAAAATGTCTCCCTCAGTCCCAACACATCCTAAGAGCCTGAAGTCTGGAGATGTCTCACTTTGAATCCTCACTCTAACCTTTCAAGGCGAATGCAGGCTTTTGAATCGAGACAAAACAAGCAATTGTATCTCAGAGATGTTGACGTGAATGCCTGGGCTCATCTATGGAGCGTGAGTTTAACACAGGCTCATGTGGCTCGCCCCGCCCCGCCCAAGCTCAGTGTCTTTTCGCAGCCTATGATGATGCTCATTTGGCCTGAGAGGCTTTCGCCCCTGTGGCAGCAGGGTTGAGCCCTCCAGTTCCCAGTGTCTCCAGACCACAGGGTGGATGACATCTAGTTCATCGGGACTGCCCTGAAACCCAGGGGCCAAGCACTCTTCTCTTTTAACCCAAAGGACCACAAGGAATTCCTTATCATCTCTTCTGTCAGCTTCTGAATCAATCCCAGCTTGCTCAGGAGGTAGGAACATTGAACAATTGATCTATATTCTGATTTCAGCTTGGAAAGAGTGCCCATAACTGTAGCTGACATTGAGCTGTCCTTTTTCATGAACCTGACTGTCGTCAGTGGAGGAAGGGCTGGTCTATGGTGGCTTTGCTGAATTGTCTTAAGCCTTCCTCAGTGTGGCCTTCACCCTTCAGCTGCGTGATAACCTCAGGAAGCATATCATACTTCCTGGGTCTTCATTGACAACCAACTGTGCCTGGCATTATGGTATATGTCTAGTATCCCAACGCTCAGGAGGCCGAGTCAGAAGGACCATGAGTTCCTCAAAAACAAAACAAAACAAAACAAAACAAAACAATTAGTCTCAAAAAACAGAGAGAGAGAGAAAACAAAATTTTGCAAGGACTGTATATGCTTAGCAGTGCACCTGTGATGCACGCTTGGGATTTGAATCTTTGGGAGCTACAAATGCTCCAGCATCATAAGGCCTCCCTCAACACATGTGTCATGATTCCCTCCTCCCCCAGCACACCTGACACTAGTCCTTCCTCCCCCACCACACTTGACAGAATTCTCTCATCACCAACACACCTGGCATGACTCCTCTCTCCTCCAACACATGTGATAGGACTCCACCCTTTCTAACACACCGGTCATAATTCCTAACTCAACATACCTGTGATGACTCCTCCCTTCCCAACACACATGTCATGACCTCTCCCTTCCTGACACATCTGTAATGACTCCTCCCTCCCCAACACACCTGACATGACTTCTCCCACCTCTAGCACATGTGATACGACTCTCCCTTTCTAACACACCTGTCATAATTCTTAACTCGACACACCTGTCATGACTCCTCCCTTCTCAACACACCTGATAGGACTCCCCCCCCCCAAACACCACTATCATGCTGCTCTTTTCCTACACACAGACCAGATCGTCCTTCCCCCAGCACATTGGCATGATCACTACTAATAGAATTGGGAGGGAGTCAGGCCCATTATAATGCAAGTTCAAGCTTATCTTCGGGGTCATGGTCAGTTTGGGGCATTAATCTAGAGAAGAGATCATGCCAGTTGAAAGGAATTTCAAGCTACTGGCTGGCATGGTGAAAATAATCCAAAGTACATAGAAAGCAAAAACAGCAGCAACAAAACTCAAAAGCAAACTAAAAATGTTCACATGATTTCAAGGAGCATGGGAAAAAGAGATAAAAATGTTCCTATGGCCTCAGGGGCTACCAGTTAGGTGTTAGTCAGGTTCTGCTGTGCTGTGCTTCACTAACAAAACAACACGCACATATTTCAGTTATTCCACATAGTAGCCATGCATGTCTCACTCTACTGAAGCACAGTGACGATTGTGAACTCTTGTTAATTTTTAGTAACATTATGTAGAACACATAGATAGCATTTGGCGCCACTGTGGCAGGGGAAGAAGGAGATGAAAGAGATATATGGGCTCTGAGTTTCCATATTATTCCACTCATGATCCATCGGAACCAGTCACATGGTCTGAATGTATTTGCAAGGGAAGCTGGAAGTCTGTGTGTTTGTGTGTGTGTGTGTGTGTGTGTGTGTGTGTGTATGTGTGTGTGTAAATGAATGAATATTGGGGAGTATGATCAGGGTTCTTTCTAAATTAAGCATTGCTTCTATAACATCACACAATGATTCTACGTCTTTTACATTCTATGAGATGTGTTCTTTTTTTTTTTAGTAATAATTTTTATTTACTCTCTAAAAATTCCATACACGAATGCAATGTATTTTAATCATATCTGCTTCTTCCTCCCCCTCCAGTCCCCTCAGAACTCTTGGTTCTCAACCTATGGGTCAGGACCCACGGAGGTCAAACAACCCTTTCACAGGGGTCGCCTAAGACCATTGGAAAATACCTATTTACATTATTATTTATAATAGTAGCAAAATTACAGTTAAGAAGTAGCAATGAGAATAATTTTATGGTTGGGGGATTGCAGCACTAGGAAGGTTGAGAACCACTGCTCTAACCAAACTCCCTCTCAATTTCATGTCCTCCTTTTCAAGTTTTTGTTAATATTTTTAACCCACTGAGCCCAATTAGTGCTGCCCATTTGTGCATGGATGTGGGGTCATCCACTGGCAGCATGCATGGTAACCTACCAGTGACTTTCAAAGAAAGGTGACCTTCCCTCTCCCCAGCAGTTATGAACTGCCAGTAGCTCCATCAGCTAGGGCTGGGGTCTTGGGAGCCCCTCCCCCAACTGTGATGGGCTTTTTAACTGGCTTCTGGTCTTGTGTAAGTAACCCCAGCTGCTGTGGGTCCATGGGTGCAGCACACATGTCGTGACCGGAAGACAGCGTCGCACAGCACCCCTCCTCCTTCTCCAACCTTGGTCAGAGAAACTTCTTACTGCAGTTGGTGGTAGTTAATGCAGAGACGCATGGCTGTTCAAGTGCTGAGAATAAGCAATTGAGAGTACTCAGCCATAGATGGGACGTCTACACCAAGCTGTCCCCCACCCCCAAGCCTGAGGGAATATCATAGAAGAGGGGATGGAGAGAATGTTTACACAACACAGACACAGCTTACTGAGTTCATTCAGTGTTGCTTGTATGTACAGGTATTTAGAGCTGAGCACTTGGAATTGGATAACCTGTCAGGGGACTGTCCCTGGAGAGAGCTGGTTCTTCCTGTCTCCCATTGATTGCCTGTAAGCCTTCATCTGGGTCCGGGACTTTGTGAAATCCCCCCAACTATGCTGGCATGTCAACTGGAGTTGTCATTATGCAGTTCTTATTTAGGCAACCATATTGTTGAGATTTCCTGGGTCCTGTTGTGGGATGATTGTTTAACTATGTAAAGATGTGTTGCTGTTTTACCTTGCCTGCCTAAGGCACTTGATTGGTCTAATAAAAAGCTGAGTGGCCAATAGCCAGGGAGGAGGTATAGGTGGGACTTCTGGGCAGGAAAAGTAGGAGGAAGAATTTAGGCTTGGTGAAAAAAGAAAAAGAGGCATCAAGGAGACACGAGGGGCTGGCCAGCCAGACGTGAAGGAAGCAGGAAAATAAGATATACAGAATGAAAGAAAGATAAAAAACCCAGAGGCAAAATGTAGACAATAGAAATAGGTTAAATTAAGTTTAATGTGCTAGTGAGACAAGCCTAAGCTAAGGCCGAGCATTCATAATTAATAATAAGTCTCCATGTCTTTATTTGGGAGCTGGTTGGCAGCCCAAAGAAAATTCCAACTACAGGGCAGAGCTTTCCTGTCGTGTCCAGATGACACTATCTAGTAGCAGGTATCCTGGTCCTCTGGCTTTTTACAATATTTCTGCTCCCTCTTGTGAGATTTTCCCTGAGTGATACACTGTGATTGTATATTGGTTAGCACTCTGCATTGTGACCCTCTATATTTCTTGTCTCTGAAACTGGGTCTTGAAAGCTAAAGTCCAGAGTCAGGGTAGAGATGGGATGTGGCATCTGGTGCAAGATCTGATCATATTAGGCTTCAGTTCATTGAACTGGACTTAAATGGATACAGTCATGTTATGACTGATGCCAGCACATTCAAATTGTCACTCTTGAGGGTCATCCTATGGGTAGCAATGACCTTGAACAACAGTTCCTCAAGGAATGAGACTCGATTCTGGTTCTTGATTGACAGGAATATGGCATCAACAGTCTAGGTGGTCTTCACTCAACAATTAGAACCCTAGAGAAAAGTATGGGGTTACCAGGCAAGTGCCCACTGTAGAGGCTGGGTGATGGTAGACAGCATGGGTCTGGAATCCCCGTGCGTGTATGCACAGTGAGTCTACTATGTTCTAGTGTGTGACTGGAGGCTAGTTTCTGCGTCTCCCTGCTCTTCATTTACTTTGACTGTAAGTTGGGAATACCTCACCTGCCTTGCAGAATGGCTGTAAGGGTTGAATGTGTTAATAAAAGGAAATGCATGGAGCTGTGCTTACCACACAGCAAATGTTGTGCAACTGTTCCTTCCCCATGTCCCTGCCCCGCAGTGAGCTGGAATGTCTCCTGGGTGATCCCACCTAACAGAACTTGTTATGTTCTATTTGTTAACCTCCTTCCCGTATTAGTTCGTGGCTGTGTTCCGGGTGCCTAGCAGCAGAATGCCTGAAACATCCCTGGTGTTCAGTGTTATTCTTACTAATATTTGTCAGGAGGGATGAAAGGACTCAGAGATCAGCTGGCCTAAGCTGGAGCCCTGCAGATCAGCGTTACAGGAATTAGGTGTGAGTCATCTAGGCGTGTGGCCATGGCCTGAGGAAGTCTGCTTCCAGGCCCAGAATAATCTGAATCTTCCGAGGGGAGGCACGTGGAGACAGGAAAGGCTTACTCAATACCTGCCCTGTGCCAGAGGTTTGACATGGGCTTGCCCCTCACTAAAGCACACAATGTTAGAGCAGGTCAGCATCAACAGAGGGCGCTGTGGCAGCCAAACGGGGAAGCCCTCAGGGTCCTACTCTTCTCACTCAGGTCTCTGCCCACCTGCCCAGGCACGGGAGGGAAATTCGGCAAAAATTGAGAGTTGAGAGTTGAACAGAAAAGCATACTTTTCTCTTGCTAAAACCAACTCTGCAAAATGCGAGGCATCCAGAGTCTGGGTCTTCTTAAACAAAATTCTGAATCAGTTGAAACTTCTTTTCCATGATGTGGAGAGAAAAAGCCTCCCCTTCCAAGGATGCAGTTTCCTGTTAAATGTTTCCCTTTCAAAATTAACATATATTATATAAAAATGAAATAAAATAATCAATTTCACCATGACATTTTCACATATGTATATTATGTCTCTTGGCCTCACTTCCTATTTTTTTTTGTGTGTTTGAGTATGTGCAGCTACCTGTGTGTGTGTGCGTGTGTGTGTGTGTGTGTGTGTGTGTGTGTGTGTATGTGTGTGTGTGTGTGTGTGTGTGTGTGTGTGTGTGTGTGTAAACCAGAGAACAGCTCTGAGTGTTCTTGCTCAGGAACATTAGCCTTGTTTGTAGATGCAGGAGCTCTATATTTTATTTATTTATTATGAGACAGGGTCTTGTGATGTTGCTTAGATTGGTTTCAAACTTCCAATCCTCTTGCCTCAGTCCCCTCGGTGCTGGGATTACTGCTGTGCACTGCCACACTCTGCTTCCTCAGCTAGATTTTATTTGACTGTTCTGCCTGCTGCTCTTCTAAGTACTTTATGAACATTGGCTCATTCTAACCATCTTGATAGCCTTGAAAGTTTGGTAGCATCATCCCCGCTTTCCAGGAGATTAAGACACAGAAATGCAAAGTGTATTGTTCAAGAACTACAGCCAACACATCATAAGAATGGGGATCCGCCGGGCGGTGGTGGCGCACGCCTTTAATCCCAGCACTCGGGAGGCAGAGCCAGGCGGATCTCTGTGAGTTCGAGGCCAGCCTGGGCTACCAAGTGAGTTCCAGGAAAGGCGCAAAGCTACCCAGAGAAACCCTGTCTCGAAAAACCAAAAAAAAAAAAAAAAAAAAAAAAAAGAATGGAGATCCACTGGCTAGTTCCAGAATTTGGGCTCAGAATGTCTCCATATCACTGATGTCTCACTACCTTCACTTATGCCTTAGACAATCCACCGAGGAAGCGTTGCTGCGGAGACTTGCAAGGACATAGAGGCTCTAAAGACACATGCTTGCTCAAGTTCACCCAGGTATTAGCAGTGGGGCTGCAACTGGGACTCATGCTGTCTGACTGCAGAGTGGCAGCAGGCTGAGCTGACTGGCCAGTCTAGACAGGAAAGAAGTCTTCCCTTACAGGTGTGTAATCTGTGGGCACCTCCCCGAGCTTCTGCTGAGTGACCAGGATCTCCCTTTTCTCCTGATTCTGTTTTTTGCCTTCACTGACTGTCTACTTCCCAGTGTTGGGGGCTTTGGATTGAATGTCCGCATCAGTGCTGATCGTAGTGGGCATCTGGTCTCAGTGGGAGTGCCCCTAAGTCTTCTCCTTGCTTGAGGTACTTACATACCGGAGCTCTTTGGTCTCTAGCCAAGCCCTGCATCAGCAGCAGGAAGATGGGGGTGTGGGCCATGACCCTGCCTTTTGCTTGCTTGCAAGAGAACTTGGACAAGCTACATGATCTCTCTGCTTTTCAGTGAATCAGCATCTAGCATTAGAAGATTTATGGTTAGTAGACACATCTTTTAAAAGAAGTGGAGTTCTGTTAAGTTCCCCTAGCTGGTCTCACACTCATAGAATCAAGCAATCCTCCTGACTCAGCCTCTTCAGTAACTGGAACTGTGCCTTTACTTTTTAAAAAAGAGGCTTACAATGAAGCCCTGGGTGGCTGGAATTCACTGTGTAGAATGAGGTAGTCTTGAACTCAGAGATGCATCTGCACCTGCCCCTGGAATCCTGTGATTAAAGCTGTGCACCACACTGCTCAGAAGCCTGGTATTTTTTAAAGCTGAGAAATGATTATGAGAAATCTTAGAAGTCCCTGTAAGTGCAAAATAGACACTGTCCCTGTCACAGGACCATGGGGAATGCAGGTGGCTGTGGAGCTTAAGTCTGGGAGTCCCTGAGTTAGGCAATACGGGGCTTGGTATATTATGTGGAGTGTTGTCTCTGTTGCTGTGATAAAACGCCCCAGCAAAAAGCAACTGGGTTTCAGCTCCACAATAGATAAATAAATAAACAAGTAACAACTGGACAAAATTAAGATGGCAACTCTCCCTGTAGGATGTGTGTGTGAGGTGAGGAATGGCTGGCAAGGCAGGAAGAGCCTCTAGGATTGCAAAGACTGCTCTGTTTTTCCCCCCCTTTTTTCAACAGGGCGCGTCTACGTTATGAGACTACTTCCACTTCTCTTAGACTACATACACTTTCCTTCGTGCACGCTACTATTGATTTCTTTTGTCTTGCCACGATGAGGATTGAACTTGGGGCCTTGTGCATGTTAAGCAAGTTCTCTACCACTGGGCGACATCTCCAGCCTGTACACGTTGTTCTCCAATGAAAACAAAGTAGCTGCTTGTTTTGTGAAGACTTTGAGCATTCCTGCTAGCAATGAACCGCTCTAGGCTAGCAATGTTGACTATAACTTTGATGCAATGCAGGTTGAACATAACCTGCATTACACCCTATATTACATCCCCACATTTTTCTGATTTTGAGACAAGGTTTAGCTATATATCCCAGGCTGCCTCAGCCTCCTGAGTGATGCTGGAGTTACCATGCCTAGGTTCTTACCTATATATCTGCTCCCCAAAAGTCTGGAATAGAACCCTGTAGCCTGTTTTAAACTTTCAGATGAAATATTACCATGCATGTTGAACTCATTATCCTTTTTAAAAAAATAATTATTCTTCTCTCATACAATACATCCCAACTTCAGTTTCCCCTCCCTCCTCTAATCCCAGTTACCCCCACCCTCCTCATCTGCTCCTCCTCCATTTCCCTTCAGAGAAGAGCAGGCCTCCCACTGACATCAGCTAGACATGACTCAACAAAATACAATTAAGACGAGGCACCTCCCCTTATATCAAGGCTCGACAAGGCGACCCAGTAGGAGGAGAACGATCCCAAGAGTCAGGCAAGAGAGTCAGAGATATCCCCACTCCCACTGTTAGGAGTCCTATAAGAATATCATGTTAAATAACCATAACATATAAGCAGAGGACCTAGTACAGACCCATGAAGGCTCTGTGGTTGTCGCTTCAGTCTCTGTGAGCCCCTATGAGCCCTGCTTAATTGATTCTGTGGGCCATATTCTACTGTTGTCCTTGACCCCTCTGGTTCCTACTGTCCTTCCTCCCCGTCTTCCATGGGGTTCCTTGAGCTCTGAGGGGAGGAACCCAGTGGAGATCTCCTATTTGGGTTCTCTCTCCTCCTAACGTTCGGCTATGGGTCTCTGCGTCTGCTCCTATCAGCTGTTGGAGGAAGCTTCTCTGATGATGATTTGGCTAGGCACCAATCTAACTCACTGTGCTTTTTAAAGAAACTTCCAGAAGATTGTGGAAAATCAGATTTTTATTTGGGGAAGTTGGAAATTTGCTAGCCAAATTCCACCACAACCTTTGCATAACTGATTGGCAGAATTTAAAAGAGGGTATTGACTTTCGTTTGTGTTGGCACTTAGTATGTGACTAAGATTGAGTGTCATTCTGAGGCATCTTTTCCAGGTGTGACAGCCATTTAGAGCAAATTCAAAAACTCTGAATTTGGAGTGAAACCATTAATTACAGTGTCATAACGGTTAAATCCCACTGAAGAAAACTAGGAAAGCTTGTTCAAAAACACACTGCTGGCAGTAAAATAATTTTTATGACATGTTAACTCTTTTAAAAATAGTTTTTAGTCGTTCTTTGAGAATTTCATAAATCTAGACATTATATGTTGATCCTATCAACCCCTTAGCCTCCCTCTCCAATTCCTCCTGGGTTCCCCCAAACATATCATGTCATCTGTCCAACTTCATGCCCTTTTGTTTTATGTACGTGAGTGTGAGGCCATCTACTGGAGCATGGACCAGAGTCTCCTGGACATGATTCGAGCCACTGCACTCATAAACTCACAGGAGCTGTGGTTGCCCACAGTCAAATAATTTCCATTATTGTCCTTTGGGGGATGGGAAGCAAAAGAGGTTGTTAGAGACTGCTATGTAAAGTTAAAGTAATTCAAATTGTTCAACTCATCTTGGTTTTACCTTTTAAAAGTTGCTGCTTAAGTTACATTTTATGATACCAATTATATATTAGAATCGCAGTGCATATAGAGACTGAAAACACGCAGGCATCGGCTTGAGATTTTGTTGTTATTGCTACTAATCTGTAGCTGGAGCTTTCTCCAGTCCCACTCAGACCCAAGTAAACACACAGACGCTTATATTAATTAAAACTGGCCTAATGGCTCAGGCTTCTCGCTAGCTAGAACTTACACTTAAATTAACCCATAATTCTTATTTATGTTTAGCCACGTGGCTTGGTACCTTTTCCCAGTTCTGCCTTCACATCTTGCTCTTCATGGTGGCAGCAGCTGGCAGCATCTCCTGACTCAGCCTTCCACTTCCCAGAATTCTCTCCTTATCCCGCCTACACTATACTTCCGGCCTGGCTACTGGCCAATCAGCGTTTTATTTATCAATCAATCAGAACAACACATTCACAGCATCCCCAGCACTAATCACAAAAAGCTCAGAGACCACTGATCTTCATTTTTTTAAAAAAAATTATTTGATGCGTGTATGTGCATATGCAAGTGCATGTGTCTATGTGTGGGCATACACATGTTCTTGCATGCATGTGAGGCCAGAGGTGTTGTTCCTCAGCAGTTATGCACCCTGTGTTTTGAGACAGGGTTTCTCATGGGCCTGGAGCTCACATGTAGGTGAGACTGGATGGCCATGATGAACCTCAGGGATCTGCCTGTCTTGCCTCCTCGGCACTGGGATTCCAAGTATGGGCTACCATGCCTGGCTTCTCATGTGGGTGCTGGCATCAAACCCAGGTCCTTATGTTTGTGCAGCACTTTATCTGCTGATCCTTTATCTCTTCCCTGAACCTCACTCTCTATTTGCTGTTTAGCCTTTCACAAGAGGTTGTTTTAGATGACTGAGGTGGGGGCGGGTACAGGAAGCTTTGCATCTTGGTTTTGCTGCACACTAACTAACTACTGTTTGATTCTAAGCCATTGATCAACGGATCTGGATCTCAGTTTTTTCAATGTTAGAGTGGTAATCTACCATCTACCTGCCAAGGCTTGGTGAGGTACCAGTGCATGCGTGTGCATGCACGCTCGTGCACACAAACACCCACCCACACACCCACACACACACCCACACACACCCCTTGGCTAGCTTATCAAAACTTAATGACTAGTCACTACTGCAGCCACAGGGTCATTTTCCTGTGCTTTACAAATTGACTTCAGGATAAGCGCTTCCTGAGTGTGTGTTGGAAATATTTAGGTCTCAACTTAAAATTTCTTTGCTAGGGCTCTGAGTCTTGCAGTTTAGAAGGTTCCCGAGATTCTTATCATCAAAGGAGTTTGAGGAAGAAGCGTTGGAAGATGCTGCAGGTCCCTTTCCTGTAATGACTGTCCTCTGAGGACGAGCCTCCTCTGTAAGCGCCATGAACTGCCCTTGCGCCACAGGGGCTACCAGGGAACGCTACTTGCTGATGGAAGTCATGGGGGAGGCCAAAGTGAATGCCCCACGTCTGGGACAATAATCGGAAGTCTCAGTGAGCAGAGCACTGCAAAGGTGCAAATGAGTGGAACAGCAGACATCTTGGTAGTAGAGGGGCAGCGAAGAAGAAGTTTCCTCCTCAGGTGGAAGTTCAGATATTGCACTAGATTCCTGGGTTGGGAGGTCACTGGAGGGAAGGTACTCACTGTACTTAGGTACCCCGGGAAGGCTCTGAGCCATTGAGTCTTCGTCCAAAGTGCGGAAATGAGACGCAAAATCAGATGAATCCAGGAGGAGGACAGACTTGACATTTTGTTGTTTGGTTGTTCGTGCTGATTTAGGAGAGATGAAACCCTGAGCTCTATGAGGATGAAGCTGGGTAGCCCTATGGGAAGGCATCTGCTTCAACAGGCTTATCTGTCCTAGGTGCTTAATCATTGCATTCAGCCTGCAATCAGGTACTCACACTAAGTATTTCCTTGTGATGTTGTCTCTGGCTAACTGTCTACTGTCCCCCCAGTTCCTCATCTTCTTGCCTCTCTTCAGGGACAACCCCCTGCCTGAGCAACACTAAGCAAAGGGCTCTTCTCTAGTGAAGATGCTCTGCTGCGTCCTGACAGCCTGAGCTGCCCTCACTTGAAGGTGTGGGTAATTAAGGTAATGAACACTTTTCCACCAGCTGCTGAAAGCCTCATTAATCCACACACAGGTTGCCACAGGCAAATTGTGGCGTCAAGGGTGGGAGGACCAACCAACTTAACTTCAGAAATTCATTAACCAGACTAATCAGGCAGGTTGTTCCGAACGGAGAGTTCTTTTCCTCCGGTGGTCAGAGGATTAGACATGAAAGGGACTTCTTAAGCAATATTTGGGAACATCTAGGTTGTTGGACCGGCACTTAGGACTAAAGTGGCTGATGCTCATGGAATCCATCCAAAGCGTCAGCATGGATGATTCTGCAGCTGAGTATCTAAAGTGGATGACCAGGGTTTCTAAACACAGAGAAGGGGGAAAGTCACCATGAGATCACACCAACACACCCAGGCATGACAGAGACAGCTAGCGCCACCAAACACTCATTTTTGTCTTGATGTTTGACAGTTTTGCAGGTGCGGTGCTCGGGGTTCAGTTTGGAGAGGTGACTATGTGTGGGTATGCCTCATGTAGCCCTCTCTTTTTCTGCCCTGGCAGACACTGTTCCAGATGACCGTGTAGCATGGTAAAGTTTTCTGTTTGACCCTCCCTGCATTGCATGAGCATGGAGAATAAGCTGCAGAGGTTCAAAGCCGCAGAGATTTCCTGACTCTCCTGGTGTCATTTTTTTTGATGTGACAAATACCCTGACCAAAAGCAACTTGGAGGAGAAAGGGTTTATTTTAGCTTACAATTCCAGGGTACAGTCCAACGTTTTGGGGATATTAAGGTAAGAGATCAAACAACTAGTTACATTGCATGAACAGTTGAGTATGGTGATATTTTATTTGTATTAAAATGTTATTTGTATGTTAATAAATAAAGTTGCCCGGGGGTCAGAGCTATTAGCAAGCCATAGGAAAGCAGGGCAGTGGTGGCGTATGCTTGTAATCCCAGCACTTGGTAGGCAGAGCTAGGTAAGTCTCTGTGTGTTCAGGGATACAGCCAGTATTGGATACACATGCCTTTAATTTCAATACTAATCATAGAAAACCTGGAGGCCTATACAGACAGGCCGTGATGAGGCAGTCATGTGGTTGGGTTTGCAACCAATGAGAAGGCAGAACAGGAACTCTATATAAAGACTTTAACACAGGGGTAGCTCTGGTTCGGAGAGGTAGGATCACTGCAGGAGGAAGGGTAAAGTTTTAGCTCTTAGCTCTGACCTCTTGGCTTTCTTCTTTGCATTGGTTCTATGTTTCTTATTTAATAAGAAGGTTGGTTACATCTACAGTCGAGAGTTCCTTGCTTGCTTGCTCTCAGTTTCTCCTCTCTTCTACTGTGCAGGATGGTCTGCCTAGGGAGTGGTGCCACTCACACTGGACTGGATCTTCTTACATCAATTAATAGTCAATGCAGTCTCCCACAGACATGCCCACGGGCCGACTAGATGAAGACATTTTCTAATTAAGACTCTTCCCAGGTGATTGTAGGTTGTGTCAAGTTGACAGGTAAACCTAACCAGCACACCGCAGAGTTACTTGTCACTGGAGCAGATGCTAGCCCATCCTGAAAAATAAACCTGATACTTAAGTCTAAGCCCACTTATAGTGTGCGTATAGTGATTAGGTTAGATGTCTCACAACAACCTCAAGAGCAGAGTGGCTGGATTTTGGCATGGTTTTCCATGGCAGATTCCCTGGACGACTTGAGATTGCTTCTGGACAAGTTGAGGTTATGGGTGATGGATGATGAAAATGTTACATGGATTCTAAGTATGCACGCTGAAAGAGTTGAAAGAGTTGATTAACATATCTGCTTGAGGCTTAGCAGTGGATGTTGAGAAAATAATCCCTGCCCTGTGTCATTCTACACTTTAACAATGGCGTGGTAGATGACAGTGATACACCTGTGGGTGCCCTGGAGTAATGAGAAATTGTCTTGACGGACAGATTCAGACCACAGATGAACCCCGAGGGCCAGAACACAGACTTAGAATGACAAGGCAGGAGATAAGCATTCTGTATGAATATGAGTTTCGTTGAACCACAGAACCACAGAGGGAAGCGATGCGGTTCAAGAGCATCGTGAAAATAGGTATAAATAGATCAGTGTTACTCGAGAATGGAGTAGAAAGATCAATTCACAATGGCAGGAAACAAGGTTGGAAGGTGACCTGGCATTTGAATTCTATGATTTCAGGCACTGAGGGTCCAGGGACAGTATCTGAGAGAGGAAGTGATGTAATTGATATGGTGTTTTTTTGGATGTTCTTTACTCTTGATTTCATTGCCAATACACAGTCTCTCTCTCTCTCTCTCTCTCTCTCTCTCTCTCTCTCTCTCTCTCTCTCTCTCCCTCTCTCTTTTCTTAGCTTGTTAAAGGACAGCTGGAAGGGACATGGCCATTTGTTAAGTGTGAAGTGCTAGTCCATGAGCTGACACGTTCAATCCTCACAAGAACAATATGAGGCAGGTTTATTGAGGCTCACCTTACACATGAAGAGACCAAGGTTCAGTGTACGTTATATAGCCTCACTTCACTCTAGACAGTGTGTGTGTGAATTGGAAATGTCAAGAGTACCATAATCACTGAGCTACTAGGAAGGGGGACTTGTGGAGGAGAAGGAGATGCACCTGAGAGAATTATAGAGAAGGGAGCCATAGCTAGGATTGGGCCTTAACTGAAGGCTATTCCATAGTCTTTATTCGATGCTACTGTGAGCCAATTTGAGCTGACACTTCTAGACTAACTTTCAATGTCTTTGTGTTACTGGGGGCCGTTATAATCTGCACAATTTTTTAAGACAAAGTATGATAGCCTGGGTAGCTTAAGCCATAGACATTTATTTCTTACTAGTTTTGGGATGCTCAAGGTTGAGGGACTGGCTATGTCGGTTGTGAATGAGGGAGCTCTTGCTCTGTCCTCACATGGTCTTTCCTAGTGTCTCTATTTCTGTCTCCATCTCTCTCTTTCTCTGCCTCTGTCTCTCTCTCTTTCTCTCTGTGTGTGTGGTGTGTGTGTATATGGAGAGCGAGAGCGAGAGTGAGAGCGAGAGAGAGAGAGATGAGAGAGCGAGAGAGAGAGAGAGAGAGCGAGAGAGAGAGAGAGAGAGAGAGAGAGATGAGAGAGAGAGAGAGAGAGAGAGAGAGAGAGAGAGAGAGAGAGAGAGAGAGAGATATGAGAGAGGTTTCACTATGTAGCCCGAGCCTCAATAGCAGAGAGATCCTCCTGCCTTAAGCCTTTCCCAATGCTGGAATTACAGGTGTGAGTCACCAACTTCTGAGCATCTCTCCTCAGCACACCCATTTCTCCTGTTTCTTCCAGTTTCTCCAATCCCCTTGGATAGTCCCTGTCCATCAACACCCTTGGAGAGCCATGTGAACCTGCCGCCTCATCAGCCTCATTCTTCCTGCTCTCCCCAAGCCTTGGCTGTGCCCAATCCCTGTGGTTCCCTGGAGACACAATGTCCTCACTGTTTGCATAAACTGTCTTTTCTGTTCCTCTAGTTCAGCTGTCCCCTCTCCTAGGGTGCCTTCCTGATCCACCCTGTTTGGTTAGGTGCTTTTCACAAGCCCCCCAAACACTCTATGTGTATCCTTCCCTTTGTTAAATGATGCTGTTGATTGTTTATGTGCCTGGATTTCCTACTGATGTTCATGTTCCCAAGAGAAGGCTCTAGAATCTTAGGTTTTGTAACCTCCATGCTTAACACATGGAGGGTATTTGACAAAAGCCTAGGCTGGAGCTGGACCACCTGGGCTCAAGTTTCAGGTAGATTATTTATAGTACTCCCATGGTCTAGGGTACATTATTAACCTCTCTGGGCATCTACTTCCATATCTAATAAGATGTCAAAAGCAAGGCCAATGCATTCATGTTATGTAAAGCTCTTAGGATTATGACCAGCGTGTGGTTGACTCTCAACAACCATTAGCTTTTGCTACGAGCTGAGTGTGCAGCATGCTATCGGCAAGATTCTAACATTTTACATGCAGGTTTCATTTTTGACTAATCAGACAGGTAGGAATTTGTGCTCATACGGTTAACAGAAAACAGAGGCCAGGAAGTTTGTATTGTAGCTAGTGAGAGTCAGAACTGGGACTCAAACCAGATCTCCCTGGGCCAGGGCGCCTTTTTTGGCCAATTTGTCTCAAAAGTCCTCTAAGAATCACTTATTTGCAATGATCCACACCCTTAAATGTCTATTTAGGGTCTAGGGAGGATTTAGGATGAGGGGAACAGGTAAAGGATAGAACTCTAGGATTTAGTTAGAAAATCTGTAGACCCTAGAGAAAAGCTAAACCCAGGCTCTTCAGTGTTGGTAGTGGAACATGAATCTTCACGAAGACTGGCTTTTTTTCAGCATTGATCTATGCTCTCAGAGACTGACTCCATTCTAGGCCTGAGCTTGGAAGACAAGGGTCTGATGTATAAAGTTGGCCTGTAGGGCGTTCTTTCCTGGGTAACTGAAGACCACAAGTTCAAAGTGGCTCTTGGCCATTTGTCTATCACTTGTGCACACAAATGGCACTGACTGACTCAGAGGAGCTACCAACACATCGTGAATTCAGACTTATTGGAGATTCAGATGCTGGTGGAAGTTTCTGATAGCTTTCCTAAGACACGGACAGCATCATGCAAGAATAAAACCAGCAGCAACAATAAACTACACCAGTAATAAGGTGATGGATGTTTGGGTGGGAGCTCCACCTCAACCCCTGGCACCCTGGCATCCATATATCCAAGGAGTCTGGAATGTTCTGGTGGAAGCTCCACCTCAGCCCCTGGCACCCTGACATTCATGTACCCAAAGAGTCTGGAATGTTCTGGTGGAAGCTCCACTTCAATTCCCCTCCCCTATCTCTTTCCCCAAACCCGTCCCCTCAAAGCCCGCCAAACACAGCTCCTCCCCCAAAGATGCTCAAGACCACTCCCACAGGGTATATAAGCTGCATCCCAGAAAACAGACATGTGTTTTTCTGGTTTCTTGTCCCTGTCTCCTGTCTGGGGGGGCTGGAGAATCACCCAGGAATGCTTTACCCATTAAACCTGGGCTTTTTCTAATTCGGTCTGATTTGGTCTGATTAGGATTGCTGCATCAGCGAAGAGGCTTATCGGGGTGCCAAAAAAACCTTCCCATGGAGAGCTATGTTTCTTCCACTAGAATTTAGAGCTCACATTTTCCCTCTCTATCACCTTTCTGTGTTTGATAAGGCAGAAGAAATCATGCTCAGGAGTGGGGTTGAGAGTCGGGGCCAGGTGAGTGTGGTTGGTTCATGTCAGTAATCGCAGCATCTGGGAAGAGGAGGGAAGAGAATCAAGAGATAGAGGGGGAATTGGGCTACGCAATGAGACATCGCTTCAAAGAGAAAAAGCCAGGAGCTGAAGGCTATCTACCCAGTCATAGCTGGGTGTGTCCCTGTTTCCCTGGGCTCCGGAACCGGGGGCCGGAGGCTTGCTGAATGTAAACACAGGTTTAAACAGTGAGCTCAGAGGTGGAGTGAGCAGTTCTAGAACACAAACAAACCAGCTCATAATACACAATCAAATAGCCCTCCAAAAAATCAGCAGGAAAATGAACCTTGAGTTTGTGGATAAACCAACAGGTAATTGTCCTGTTCAGAGAAATCTGGGGCTACTGAGTTCCAGTATAAGAGCAACACATTGGTTTAGGAGTCTTGGAAGGGCCATGGGTTCCCCCTCTTGACCAAATGATAGACTTTGACAGGGGAAAGATTTTGTTTCTTTGTTTTTTAATTTTTGCTGGAGATTGCTCAGAAAATCCTCAAATGAGTGGGGCCTGAGATCCTTATAAACACACTGTTTTTCGTTTGTTTGTTTTTGTTTTGTTTTTCCTTTTGTGGATCCTAGATGAGATGAAAGATCGCGGTCAGTGATGTCATGCCAAAGCTTATTTCCTGAAGATTGCTTAAAATATACTTGCTCCAGGGCCAATGAGTGCCAGGCTGGGAGCCCTTGCTGAAGAACTACTCTGTAGCTTGGCTTACTCTGTTTGATATACGTGTTTCCATCAGTAGACTGGCGGAAAATTCTTCGTTTTCTCTGTGAAACAAAAGAAAATTGTGATTAGATGTTCCATATGTGCTCCAGGAAAGTGATTAAATGGTATGACGTCCGTCTTCCCCATCTCTCTAACCTCTACCGACTGCCTTTGGAGGAGTATACTGAGTAATTCCTGTATGTCCTCCTCTGTCAGCTGTAGGGGAATCCCACCTTGGGTGTTTGGATGAGCTGAGAAGCAGGCATCTCTGGGCTTAGACTCAGAGATAGGTCACATGGATGGTCACAGAGTTTCCTTCATTTATCAAGAGGGCTGCAAACAGTGTGAGAACTGTGAAGCACTGGCTTTGAGAGGGACGAAGAGCACAAGTCAGATGAAATGTGGGACTGGTGTCTTTTTCTTTGTGTCCCAGTGTCTCCATTTCAACGAGATGATACATCCTCAAGTGTGGGGACCTTACGTACGAAGTTCTTTGCCTAGGTTGCCAATGGGAGCACCCTGAATGGCATGTCAGTTGCCAGAGCAGTAGCTGCAATCAGGACCACAGAGAGTGGGTTGGTGGTCATGCCTTTGTCTCTGGGTCATTAGTGTGATGTTGTCAAGTCCAAGTTTTTCTCAATGTTGTGTAGCTATTCCCTTCTTCCCTGAGGGAGGCTGGTCAAGACTTACTGACAATGCCCAGGAAGTAGATAAAACTCACAGTTGTAAGGAAGTTCCTGAAACTTACAAGATTCATGAAGCCCCTCCCACAAAGCTATCTAAACGGTAACAATGACTGGGAGGGGGAGACTCTGGCTGACCAAGCTACCTGCAACTCATGCGAGGAGCTCCAGAGATGCAGTTTTTGTGAAGCATTGTCCATGATGGGGTGGGTTTTTGTTGAGACAGCTGCCTTTGGGTCATCCAAGCTCCTGCAACTCTTTACTAACACTCCTGTAAGTAACCCCTAGTAAACCCACTGGTTCACGAAGTTAGACTTGGGCGGGATTATTTCTTTGGCCTGTTGTTGATGACTCATCAGGGGTAAATAGACGTTTACTCAGGCCTTATGAAGAAAAGTCACACAACTCTTGGCTTCCTAACTTTGTACAAATGGCCATTTTCAGCTTTCATTTGCTTACACGTAAAGTGGGAATAAGACACCGGGAGGAGCGCTGAGAAACTACAGTCCTGTATGTACAGCACCTAGGCCAGTCCCTGCACATGGCTGACATCTTTTTCCTCCATCAAGTCACCAATGGATAAAAAAATCAAGACCTCAGTGTCAGGACAGTGAGAAGATAGCTTTAGTTCTCTGGTTTTAATGAGGTTAGACTTCCTTAATTTTTGTCAGTCCTTTCAAACTTTGAGCAGTAGTGCATTGGCATGCATTCTGTGGAGTCAGAGGTGCACTGGATCCTCTCAGAGAAGAAACCATGCATTGTGAAAAAAAGCGCTTGGGGATCCCGAAGAAGGGGCTCCACAGGAGGATGGAGGTGCTGACGCTGCAGAGATGTGTCCTCATAGGTAATGTTCTCTTCCAGGTAACCCACACAGCCTGCTGCCTCTGAACAGTGGCTCTCTCACATTATACCGTGTGTGCCTCAGATCGGGAAGTTCTGGATAAAATAGCCCAGTCAAGGCTCACCATGGTCATAGTGGATGCCTATTTGCTACTAATAGTTCTTTTTCCAAGTTTTTCTTTTTTGGGTGATTCCGAATATCTTCCAGAAGCCAGATGTGCCTTGAGGGTCACAGTGGTGAGTATTTATCCTTGATGGGTGATCCATAGAGATAAGGTACATGCAGATGGGTGGGTCCTACCAAGGACTGGCTCAAAAGGACTTATGTGTTTTTATTTTGTGAATATGAGTGTTTACGTGCATGTATGTTTGTGTACCTGCATATGTATGCCTAGTGTTTGGAGGCCAGAGGAGAGCATTGGATCCCCTGGAACTTGAGTTACCAGGGGTTGTGAGTTATCCTGTGGGTGCTGGGAACTGAACCCAGGGCCTTCTGCGTGAGCAGTGTGCCCTCTTAACTGCTGAGCCATCATTTCTCCAGCCCCTCATTAATTCATTACGAACCTTTCTTCATGGAATTAAGCTTCTTAAAAATATTTGATGGCTTCATGGTATCAGTATAAGACACTTTGAGGCTGCGGTGTTTTGGATGTACACCTAACTTCATATGTTGAAACTGAATCCTTAGAGCAACAGTTGAGAGGTACACCTTTGAAGTGATAAGTGCATAAAGAGCTCACACAAATGTTTTATTTCTTTGTTTTAGACAGATTCTAAAAGTTGGCTTGCTGAGTTGTAAGTGCCTGAGATTCTGAAGATTCTCTGTGTGTCTTCCCAGTCTAAGCTTCGAACCCCCTGTGGCTCCTGAGCTCCTGCCCCATCTTCTACTTCCGTCCTCCCTCTTACTTCCGTCCTCCCTCTTGCTGTCTGGGTGAGGCACCCATTTTCCTAGCCACCTCCCTTACACTGGCAACAGACCTCTTTCTTTTGCTGGGCTGTAATCTCTTAATCAAAGCTGGCGTAACTGGAAACACCTTTGGGGGCATCGTCGCCACTCTGGTGGTGACGAATGGGAAGGAGCAACTGGTCCTTTGGGAGCTTCCATTGCTTTCCAACCAATAGAAATGCATGAAATACCCATGCCTGTCAGAGTGCAGGGATTTGTCCCTGAGCTCCTGTCTCACCCCTAGTATGGTACCAGCCAAGGAAACAATGTAGTCTTCTGCCATGTGTGGGTCCATCCCAGGGCACGTGGTCTGCGGGGTGGTACCTCCCTTCCTCCCTCCCCATCCTGGATCTTCACGAGTCATTGCTTTCCTTCTTGCCACAGCTCCCTATTTGCTCAACAGTCACTTAATGGCCCCATCACTTAATTGCCCTTTCTATCATTTCCCCCATCTGCAGAATGGGGACTGTGATTCTGGGCTCACAGGGTGTTGGGAGTATTAATGAATGTTTTGAGGCACGTTGAGATCTGTAGATAAACAAACCTCAAGAAGTAGAAAGTGCTAATGAGCCTGGCATTGAGCAACTGGCCTTGAGAAGTAGCTTTGTTTCCCACAGAAGAACTCTGGGCAGACGTGTGTCTTCTGGATGCCTCTAGAGGAACCAAAACAGTGGATTAGGACATCGATCTTCCCTGTACGCTTCAGCTCTCAGGCAAATGAGAAATGGGAAAGCAAGTCTAAAGCTGCACTAAAATGACCCCCAAGGTAGCCTGTCCTTCCAATGTACTGTTCAGTAGGCCTGTTTGGCACGTATTACGACATCATGCATCTGAGTGCAGGATTTGTGTCTGTCAATGGCTCGTGCACACAGTTTTGTGGTTATTTTCCTTTTCTGTGTGTGCACAGTGCTGGGAATGAGACACATGGCCTCCTTCATGTAAGACAAGCACTCTCCCAGCTGAGCCATATCCCCTGCCTTTGTGGTTGTTTTCTATCTGTAGCAAGTTTGTTCATTCATAATGAGAATAACTACCGTGTATGAAGTGCCTGCTGTGTGCTGGGCACTGATCCTCCCAGCGGTCTGATGAGTAGCAGCTCCTTTTCTTATTTCCTGGGCTAAGCATATTGAGATGTGGAGATTGTAAAGAGTCACACACACAAGCTATCCAGACTCACACAGGTGCTAAGTGGCAGAGATGGGATTTCTCTCAGACAATTCTGGCTCCAGAGCTTAAGCTTCTGTTCTTCATCTGGTCTCATTCTCTTTCACTATATTCCCATTCTGTGGTGTTGTTAGGAACTACAGTCATCGTCCGGTAGCCATGGAAGGGTGATCTCAGTCTTCTTCCCAAACCACAATCTGCTGGTGCTCGAGTCCCTCACATAAAATGCTGGAGTGTTTGCATGTAAACTATGCACCTTCTCATCTATATTTGAATCTCTAGATTACTTATAATACCTATGTAACCTAACCACGCTATAAATAGTGGTTCTATTGTATTGTTTAAGGTATAATGACAAGAAAAAAAGCCAGTGCATATTTAGTATGGACATAGTTGTTTTTCTATATTTTCTATGGTGGTTGTTGAAGTCTACAGATATGGAATGCAGAAATCTGGAGGGTCAATTGTATTGAACACTATAAGATGCTAAGAAATGAATGATTAAATATTATGAAAGCTGTAGGTATGAAGAGCTGGGGACCATGCAGATTGATCACAAAGCACACCTCTGTGGTTGGATTGCATGAGTCTGCATTGGCAGCAAACTCCTCAGGGCATTTCTGCAGATCAAGAATCAGGGACACACCCCGCTCCCACACCTTCAGTTCCTATCAAGGCTGAGGCGAACAACCGCGGCTGCTGTTTGCCTGGGTGCTCAGCTGGGCTGTCGCTCTTGGCCTGCTGTCAGGGCAAGTCATGAGAAGGGACAGAGGTTCTGTTCAGGAGCCTGCTCTGTGTCTACGGATTTGTGCTCAGTCTTCACACTGAGGCAGGGGTGGTTAATTCTGCTTTGTAGATGAGTGTTTAGGTGGGGACTGGGGTGGGAGTCACACCTGAGCACGCTCATTGCTTTAGCTGTGTCCACCGAGGCTGGTGTTTACAATGGTATGGATGATCCTTACAGATACAAAGTTTCAGTGAGGATTTCAGGATTTGGTGAAATCATTATGAATGTTCACACAGTGTCAACACAACAAATGTCACGGTGACACTTCACTGTCTAGAGAATATTGACATTCGCTACAGATGCAGTTTTCCCTGGATATTTTTGTTTTGTTTTGTTATGTTTTTTGTTTTTTTGTTTTTTGGTTTTTCGAGACAGGGTTTCTCTGTGTAGCTTTGTGCCTTTCCTGGAACTCACTTGGTAGCCCAGGCTGGCCTCGAACTCACAGAGATCCTCCTGGCTCTGCCTCCCGAGTGCTGGGATTAAAGGCGTGCGCCACCACCGTCCGGCTATTCCCTGGATATTTTTGATTGCAGGTTCTGTCTGAGTATTTGGAATCTACCGATGCAGAAGCAATGGATTTGGAAGGCTGCCTGAAGGACTTCATGAGAGGGGCCAGAGGAGACTCTTGGAATCCTGGAGTCACCGCCTGTCCCTGCTGGAATAGGGACCTGTCACCAGTGCCTGTGTCTGGAGGTGGAAGCTTCCAGTGCTTCACCTGAGGAACGTGCACCATGACTTCTAAGATGTATGGGCTGGAAGAATGTCGAGACCACTCAGTGGAGACTGACCTGACCAGGGAGCTCCTCCCGCCATTTTTCAAGGAAGCCTTTATTGGTGAATAAACTAATATCCTGAAAGGGAAGGGGCCAGCCTAGCCCTTCCCTTCCCTTCCCACCCTCTGGGGTCTCTGATGACGACCCAACCTCATTCTAGAAACTCCAGGTTGAAATGCCCCAGCTAACTGCATGTTCTTGGCTTTTGTTAAACTGCTTGCTTGCTTTCCCCTGCACCTGCCAACCAGGATGTAGTTTTCCTGTGTTCTTTGTCTTTAAAAGCTCCCTGCAGTGTGCATTCGGGGCTGCTCTGTGGGAAGTGTTTCTCTCCAGGTTGCGCTGAGTGGTCGTTGGGTCTTTACCCAGTAATGCTATCACTAAGATTATTTGAACAGCTACTGTACTAACAATAACTATGTCAGTAACAGCAGTGCCAGTGATGATGGGAACTGGGTTAGCTAGAGGCTATGGCTGGTGTTAGTCGAAGTGGTAAACTCCAGATTCTGCTGCCAAAATCCTTCCATTCTTGGTAGCTTTACAGTTATTTCTGTTTTGATGCTAGGTATGTGGTGGTTGGGAGTGTGTCTTCTTAACAAATAGCTACTTGAGGACCTGGCCCCTTCCATTTTGTGACTGTCGTCTTAACCAAGGAGCTTCTGAAGTCATTGTGGAAGGGGAAGAGAAAGTGTGGCAATAGGTCAGAGGCCGTGATGAGCACCCATTGGCCACAATCCTACCGAGCTGACTGCAAGGGAGATCCGGTGGTCTTGCGTGCCTGGGGAAAAAGAGGAAACAGGATTGGGGAGCGTCTAGCAGCTTCTGCCATTGTGCAAGCTGCGGAGGGAGACTGTAAGCTTGGAAGTCTATCTGGAAGTCCCAGGAAGGATGGCCATCCTGGAGAAACAGGGTGGAAACCCAGGGAGGCTAGACAGTGCCAGTCAAAGTCAGTCTCAGGTCAGCAGCACAGTGATGGTGTCCTGGTCTCTCCCATCCTCTGGGGCCTCCATTGGTTCGCTTATGAAGAAGTCATTTGGGAAGGTGACACTTGGCTAAAGGGCTACAGCCAGGCATTTATAAGACAGGAAACAGCATGGGCGAAAACGAAGTGGATAGTGCCAATCACCTTAGTTAAGAACTCTGGTTTCTTCATGCAGCCCTATTTGCCTCCCCCTGGTGGCCATAGTCAGCAATTTCAGTTCCTTTCTTGGAGACCATTGTTGCAGTTTGAGCAAGATGGAGGAGCTATCAGGTACCTCCTCACTCAGCTCACCTGAGAATCGCTGGTGTCACACTCCCAGCAGATGACACGCCCTGTGCCAACAGCAGCTCTCGGGGATGTTTCCTGAGGTATAACAGTGACACAAAATCCGGCTTAGAAACCAAGGAAAAGCCATTCAATGACTTCCTGTCCTAAACCCTTTGGAATTCAGCCCTTTGACATTCCCGTCACGATACTGACAGATACCTTCCCCTTTGCCGTGTCAATTTTGGGGATCAAATCATCAAACATCGGTGAGAACTGCACTTCAAGCGCCTCTGTTGACTTCCCACAGCCTAGTCCGTTCTATCAGAATCACCTAATCATACGGTGTGCACTAAAACACTGGTGCCCAGTTTTCAGAGGAGGAAACTGAGGCACGGTGAGCCCATAGGACTTGTTGAAGGTGCCATTGCTCATATGTGGCAGACCCCATGCTGGTGCAATGGCTGTAAGACGTTTTCCTCACACCGTGCTGTATTGATCATGACCACGACTGGGAGGCAAGGCGTTTTAAAGTACCCTCAGCTGTTCTGGTCCAGATGGCCCAGACGGCTCCCATTGGTGATCTCTGGTGCAGCAGAGAAAAGCACACAATTGGTGACGGAATCTTCCATATCCTGGGTCTTAGATGTTTGATACGTCACTCTTGGCTTCCCTAAGTTTCCATTTACTTGTCCGTACAATGTGTCTAATGGTCACGGCATCACTCCGGTCACTTGCGAGGCTAAATTGCGATGATTGGTGTTGGTGCCTCGTGCTCAAGACACCCATCGTCCTTCACATAATCTAGATTATTCCTGTAAGTTCCAGTCAGGCCAGGGGCTTTGTGGGAATGGATCAGAGACGATGTGGGCTGTGTCCTTCATTTGGAGAAAGCAGACCTGCATGGCTGTGGGAGTGGGGTAGTGGGGTGGGGTGGGGCGGGACAGGGCACTGAAAGCCTTGTTGAGATACTCCATACATCAAGACCAGTCCTGTTGTAGAGAAAAGGGGAAAGACTCCATGATGAAATCAGTTGTCCCCCTGTAGCCATGGAGTTTGGACTACCCTCCTTGAGGGGCAGGCAAGGAAGTGGAAGGCCTGCTCTGTGTCATCTCAACATATGGAATCGGTGACACTTCTCATTTGCTAAACCCGCAGCTCTCTGTCCTAGCTGTGAGCACTCTCACAGTTCCTCCCTTTCTATCTACAAAGCCAGTCTATCTCATGACTCATGACCAGTGACCTGAAATGCAGAAGCCATCCTGGCTAGAAGCCACCCCCAAGCCCACAGCTTTTCCACATCATCCTTTGAGTCACTAGGCAAGTGAAACCCAGGAAGGCCACAGGGGTCACCTGGGCATCCCCCATCTCTCTGTGTTGCTCTGTGGTCTATGGTTGGGTGGCTTCTGATTGCCTCAGCCCTCTGTTGCCTTCTGGTGATGTGCTCCCATTCTTTCACTTCTGGATGGCCTATTACCCTAAGACAATGTTCAAACCCTCCCTGCTTCTCCCATAACTCCTTACCAGCAAGCCTGTATCTTGCCACTTACCTGTTCACATGGAGCATCAGTTGTCACTGCTGTAGCACAAGCTCTGTGGCTTAGTCGTCTCCATCTTCCATCAGACCATGAAGCTGGAGGGTTGGGACCATGTCTTACTTCCCACAGAGACGGAACACTTGGGATGCGGTAGGTCCTTTGAAGTCAACATTGAACCAGTTATTCATGATATGGTTAATTTTTATAGTGAATTTGACTGTGCACATGGATCTCATGTCCACTGGATTGCTGGTACTGGCAGTCCACTGGATTAAAAAATAAATCTGTTTTTATAATAGCTCTCTTGAGGGTTGTGATTGGTGTTGGCTCTCAGGCTCTTTTATCCTGCATAGCATCTTTGCAGGGAGGGCCGTTCTGGCACGATATTAGCAATGGTGGCAAACTGTGTCAGAGTTATGTTTGGTGATAGATGATGGAAAATTCAAGGTGACAGTAGCTTGAATAGCTATGCATTCCTCATGTAACAAACACAGGTAATTCCATCTAGGATTCCCGTGACGGTTTTACTCTACAAAGTCCTCAGAGACCCCGATTATTCTGTCTTTCCATGTCACCATCCAGACACTGTCCTTCATGGCCCAGAATGGAGTTTCAGTAGTCATGTCTACCTTTAAAACATAGCCAGGAGAAAAATGAAAGGAGGGGGCTCTGAGCTCAGTCAACTGTTTCTAAGAAGGTTCTTAGAATTTCCCAGAATCTATCACATGTCATTTTGTTTACATTCCATTGGTGGAACATGACCATGCCCACCCGTGAAAACATCTTGAAAGTGTAGGCTTTCTTCTGAATGACCTCGCTCATGACATGGAAAAAAAAAATGGGGGGGGGAGTGGAATTGAGGCGTAATCAGCCATGTCAACATAATACATAGGACTCACCTCAAAGAGAATAGGAGTTTATTCTGGAGCCAAATATGAGTGACCATGGTCCAGGAATGCAGATCTGGGTTGCCCCAAATACCATGCTCCAAGGTGGTAACAATTTCTTCAAGGTTTTTTGTTGTGGGATATTTGATCACACTGTGACCCCCCCCCCCCCCCCCCCCCCGGCCCTGACTATGTCAATAACATTAACCTAGAATCAGGGGGCGGAGTCAGCAACTAGTTGACCAAGAATTAGTCATAGAGACTATGGAGGACTCAGGATATGGCTAGAAAGGCACAGGAAGGAGTAGGGCAGGACTTGGAGATTCATGAGCTTTTCTTCTTTCCTTTAGGGACTGGAAAGTGTGGAGAGAAGGTCAGCTGGTCACTCCTCCACTGCTTCTTTGATCTATCAGGTTTTCACCCCAATATCTGACTCCAGAGTCTTTATTTTTGCTAGAATGACTTCTATAAAACCAAGTTTTATATTTGCAGAACCAAAGGGAAACTATAAATGGAGGCCCATTTCAAGAGCACTGGTCGGAACCTCAAGTCTGTGAGTTTTCTATGGCCAACTGTGGGAGATCTCTGCTGTAGGTTTAATGTTACCTGATGGTATTGTTAGCTTTGCATTGGTGGGAGCTGGTGGTCTGTTACTGCATCCTACATGGTTTCATGTGACTGTCACAGGAGCGTTAGACAGAAGTGGACAATGGGTGCTCATTAAGGAACGAAAGCCAGCCCAAGATGATTTGTTTCTGGGTTGAAACTTTAGCATTCCATAATGGAGGAATTCTCATCAGTCAGTCTGGCTCATAGACTTTAACACAGGTATGGCATCCCCCCTGGGGACCTCAGTTCACAACACATTCGCTCCATACAGCATTTGCTCTGTACTTCATTGCTGGGATGACACTCATCTGGTAGATTATGTAGATGGCTTGTTTGAGGACACATGGGGCACTCGCAGAGCCAGGAGAACAGGGATGGGGTACACGCAGGGCCAGGAGAACAGGGAGCTCCTCCAGTGCTGTGCATTTGCTATTGTCCATGATGAGGTGAAGCTGGTTTCCTCACGACTTTCCATTGGTCCTAGTGCATTAACTTCTTCCTTCTGCTGTATAGACAGAGCCTTGAACACTGGCCCATGGTGTATTCTGAACACACTGATGTCGTTCAATGGCATCAGTGTGGAGTCTGGAACACGGAAGTACTCAGTGGCAGCGGAATCCCGAAGTCTCCATGGAATCCCAAACCCCCTTGTCTACTAAGACGACAATGCATACTCTCATAGCATGTTGTGGCCACCGAGGCTTCAGATCTCAGTCGCTTCTAACTGGCTTCACGGTTTGTGGAGGATTTGCAGTTCATAAAATGGTATTGTGTAGGAGCTCTCTCGGCACTTAGAGGTTTGAATACCTGTTGGGGCTCTTCCCAACATGAAGTCTTTTTAATTATCACTGAACTCTTCACAGCTTGTGACTATTATCCTCATTTTAGAGGGGAGAAAACTAAAGGAAAGAGTGGAGTTGTGTGAAAATTCACCTGCCTGCCTTGGGGTGGCTGTGGTCTCGGGATTCCTTCTTCCTCTTTTTAAAAATAATTTATTTTTATTTTACATTCATTGGTGTTTTGACTGCATGTATGTCTGTGGGAGGGTGTTGGATCCCCTGGAACTGGAGTTATAGACAATTATGAGCTGCCATGTGGGTGCGGAGAATTGAACTGAATCCTCTGGAAGAGCAGCCAGTGCTCTTAACCACTGAGCCGTCTCTCCAGCCCGCTTCCTCCCTTCTGAAGAGCTCCTTCAGCAGCAGTGAGTTTTGATAATGAATGTTAGATGCTGTTGCAGAGGCCAGAGGGCCTCAACAATGGGATGCCTCTGTTCCTGGAAACAGCAGTGGCTAAGTGCAGGACCAGTCAGTGCTGAGTAGTGTGTGTGGTGTGTGTGTGTGTGTGTGTGTGTGTGTGTGTGCACCCGTTTGCCCTGTAGTGAGGATTGGCGAACCAGGAAGTGTGAATGATACAAAAACAAATGTAGTTAGATTAGAGAAAGGACCACACTCTTGGTGTTTCTCTGTTTGCTGAACTCATACGTGAGTGAAGAATAAAAGGAGTTCAGATCTTGGCTGTACCATCTACTTCCTGGGACAGTCTGTTGTGCGCCATTATCCCTGTGGTGAAACACCATGACCTAAAGCAACTTGAGGAGGAAGGGACCTATTTCAGCTTACAACTCTCAGGTCACAGTTGATCAGCAAAGGCAGTCAGGACAGGAACCTGGAGACAGGAGCTGATGTAGAGGCCATGGAGGAGTGCTGCTTACTGGCTTGCTCCTCATAGCTCACTCAGCCTTTTTCCCTCTTTCTTTCTTTCTTTCTTTCTTTCTTTCTTTCTTTCTTTCTTTCTTTCTTTCTTTCTTTCTTTCTTTCTTCTTCTTCTTTCTTTCTTTCTTTCTTTTCTTTCTTTCTTTCTTTCTTTCTTTCTCTCTCTCTTTCTTTCTTTCTTTCTTTCTTTCTTTCTTTCTTTCTTTCTTTCTTTCTTTCTTTCTTTCTTTCTTTCTTTCTTTCTTAAACAGAGTCCAGGACCACCTGCCCAGGGAGGGGTGGGACCACCACAGTGGTCTGGGCCCTCCCATAGCAATAATTAATCAAGAAAATTCCCCATAGGCTGCCCACAGGTCGCTCAATTGAATTTCCCTTTTCACAAATGACTTTAGTTTGTGTCAAGTCAGAAAAACAAAAACAAAACCTCAAACCAAACCAAAACAACACCAACTACTAACCAGGGCCCCTAGGGAGGCATGGATAACGTCTACTTAACCTCAGATAGGGAACTGATGACAGATTTTAAAAAAAGTAAGGATACCATCAAAGAGAGATTTGGTAAAGCAATGAGTTTTATTGGGATTACTTACAGATGCAGAAATAACTCAAAGACAGCTGCATCTCACCCAAAACCCAGCATGGAAGACAACGTACAAGAGCTTCAGAACCTACAGGCAGCTCAACATGTTGGAGAGTAGTTTTTACAGGCTTAGTGGGTGTGAGCCTCTTCCAGGCAGCCTGGCTGGTCTCTTGCTTCTTCTAGGCAGCTTAACTGATCTACCTGGTTCAGGTAACTAACTGAGAGTCTTCTAGACAGTTCAGGTTGTCTGTGCTTCTTCTAGGTGGCTTAGCTGGGTTGAGCCTCTTCTAGGCAGCCAAGTTTTTCTGAGAGTCTCTCAGTGGTCCTTAGTGTTATCTGTGTTTGCAGAGGTAGGACTCTATTGGATCCTGTTAGTTTCAGGGACTTCCTGAAACATTCAGATGGCTTACTTCGTGAGTCCAAGGAACATTCCTACAAAGTGGAATCTTTTCATCTTATCTTAGAACATCCTGTGTATTAAAGAGCTTCCCTCCAAGATGGAAGTTTTATCTTGAAGGAAATTGCTATGCAGATCACCTCCCAGACTTGCACTTCCATTCCAAAATCTTTAAATTTCAGGGAACAGCAGAACTCAGCAAGCAGGCCTGTGAAAACTAATGAGATATCTCTCTCTCTCTCACACACATAAAACATATTTTGACCAAGTGTTAACTATAATTCTCATAATCGATTTTAGAATAATTAATTATACTATTAGAGGAATTAATACACTTAACAGAAGAATTTTGTGACTCTATTATATTTTAAAAATATACGATTATTTTTTATTATCATTAATAATTTTATATTTTTGTATTTTATTATATCGAGACAGGGTTTCTCTGTGTAGTCCTGGCTGTTCTGGAACTCACTCTGTAGACTAGGCTGGCCTCAAACTCACTGAGATATGCTTGACTCTGCCTCCTGAGTGCTGGGATTAAAGGCATCTAGCTCATTAATGTTTTTATTACTATAGTTGTCATTTTAGTTGAGACTTTGGGAATCAATATTGATATTTCTCATATTAGCCAGAAGGTGGCGCTAATGTGTTTTCAGAAAAAGGTTAAGAATCCATACATATTCATATTTTCTATTTTTACCAGAAAGAGTAAGAAAAAAAAAATCTTAAAAAAGGCCATTGTCTGAGCCGTGGGGAGATAATTAGGGTATGTAAAACAGCTAATACAGTAATTAATAAAAGCAGTGACTCGTGAGTCTGGAAAAGCTTTACTGCAAAACTGTGAGAGAGTAATTGACCTCACTGGCATAGAGAAAAAATATGCAGCTTGCACACAGCAGGGAGAGGCCTTGTTTAACCCCAGGTGGATTTAGAACCAAACCTGGGAATCCTGAAACTGTTTCTGAGCTGTACTGTCAAAGAGTCAAAGTTCCCCAAGGTGGGGGGGGGGTGTCCCCCGCACCTGCACTCACTGCTTTTTCCTGAGGCCAGAGACAGCAACCACATAGTAGATGCTTAATAACTAGTAGATGCTTAATAAACGTATGTAGAGTGAATGAATGGACCTCACAGCACACGCAGTCCTGAAATCTAGACCTCTTGTTTCCTCATTAATCTTGTGTAGATCTCGGAGATTCTAGGGTCTGGCCTCCATTTGATGGTGTGATCCTGGGTACCACCCACCTCTCCCCTGGTGTCATCTGCCTTCTGTGTGAAACGAGGAGACGGGAGTGAATGTGTCCTGGATTGATTCTGTTTGTTTGTATGGAATACTGGAATGATACCGTCTTCGAGAACTCTGCAAACACAAACAATACGCTACGATTGTGGAGAATATTGCTGGTGTTAAAGGTAGCAAGCAAAGGGCCACGGGGGCATGTAGTCTGAATTTTATCGCTAACATACCCCACTTCCCACTTGCCCCAAGCTTCCTCCACTAGCTCTTGCAGACGCCAGTGCCACATCGCTTACATCTCTTTCTTGAAAGAGCCCACTGCAGGATCACAGCTCATTAACAGCCCGCCCCTGGTACCCCCTGAGCTCCAGGCTGTATACCTGGCTACTTTGGCTGTTTGCTGACCTTGGAGTGTGCTGGTAACCCAGTCCCCTAGGGGCAGCCGCCTTCGAGACTTCCCACTGTCCTGGTGGAAACTGTCTCAGCACTGGGAGATTTTCTTCCCAGTCTTTTTTTGCTCTGGACATCACTCTGTGTGCTGTGAATGCGTTGCTCTGATTGGTTAATAAAGTGCTGATTGACTACTGCTGATTGGCCAGTAGCCAGGCAGGAAGTATAGGCGGGATAAGCAGAGAAGAGAATTCTGGGAAGAAGAAAGCTGAGTCAGGAGTGGCCAGCCAGACACAGAGGAAGCCCCAGCACTCGGGAGGCAGAGGCAGGCAGATCTCCATGAGTTCGAGGCCAGCCTGGGCTACCAAGTGAGATCCAGGAAAGGTGCAAAGCTACACAGAGAAACCCTGTCTCGAAAAACAAAAAAACAAAAAAACAAAAAAAACAAAAAAAAAAAACAACCAAAAAACAAAACAAAACAAAAACAAAAAACTCCAAAAAACAAAAAACAAAAACAAAAAACAGAGGAAGCAAGATGTGAAGGCAAAACTGAGAAAAGGTACCAAGCCATGTGGTTAAACATAAATAAGAATTATGGGTTAGTTTAAATGTAAGAGCTAGTCAGTGGTAGGCCTGAGCTAACGGCCGAGCAATTTTAATTAATATAGGCTTCTGAGTGATTATTTTATCAGTGGACTGCGGGACTTCGGAGGGCCTGGTGGGACTCGAAGAGAAACTTTCAAGCCACACTTCCCTTTGCTTTCTCCTTTCACGGTGTCCAGACTTTGCACTGTTGGAATGGTCTCTTCTCTCTGCTGTTCCTTCCCCTTATCCTTTACCTGTAGCGAATCTCCTGTTCATCCACTCCTCTTCTGGTGTTGCTTCATGGAAGACTAGAGGTGTGGTTCTCAGCTTTCCTGATGCTGCAGTGCTTTAGTACAGTTCCTCGTGTTGTGGTGATCACCCGACCATAACATTATTTTGTTGCTACCTTATAACAGTAATTTTGCTACTGTTATGAATCATAATGTAAATATCTGTTATGCAACCCCTGTGGAGTAGTCACGACCCACGTGTTGAGAACCAATGGACTAGAGGGGGCAGATAGGGTGGGCTGTTGTGGAACCACATCCTGGGCTTCCCTTTTCATTCGTGTTTTATTTCCTAGTCTGTAGCTAGAGTTTTTCTGCCTGGCCCTCAGTCAGGACAAATCTCTTTCACCTGCCAGTCCCACAGCTGCTCAGACCCGACCAAGTAAACACAAAGACTTATATTGGTTACAAACTGTATGGCCATGGCAGGCTTCTTGCTAACTGTTCTTACAGCTGAAATTAATCCATTTCTATTAATCTATACCTTGCCACGTGGTTCGTGGCTTACCGGCATCTTCACATGCTATTTCTCATCATGGAGGCTGTCAGTGTCTCTGACTCAGCCTTCCACTTCCCAGCTTTATTCTCCTCCTTGTCCCGCCCACAATTCCTCCTGCCTCACTACTGGCCAATCAGTGTTTTATTTACCAACCAATCAGAGCAACACATTTGCCACACAGAACATCCCACAACACTAGTCCACATGGGCTGGTATCCCTCTTTATTGCTTTGCAGAAGGCAAAAACTAAATGCCCAAACTATTGCTATTTTAACAAAAGGTGACTGATTGCTCAACCCAAAGTGTACCCATTAGTTCAGGACTGTCTGTGGGGTCTGTATTAGTTGGCTTTTGTTCAGTTATGCTGTAGTTCAAACTGCAAAGCTCTGATGGCTGACGAACCTGAAGGTGTGCTCCTCACTTCATTATGGGCCAGCTGGGATTCATTCACCTTCTGTGTCCCAGGGATGCATTAGTTACTTTTCTTGTTGCTATGGTCAAATGCCTCACAGAAGCAACTTCAAGAATAAAGGGTGTGGTAGTTTGAATGTATTTGGCCCCCATAAACTCAGGGAGTGGCACTATTAGGAGGTGTGGCTTTGTTGGAGTGGGTATGGCCTTGTTGGAGGAAGTGTGTCACTGTGGGGGCGGACTTCGAGGTTTCCTACGCTCAGGATACCGCCCAGTGTCTCAGTTGACTTCCTGTTGCCTGCTAGATTTAGGACTCTTAGCTAATACTTCAGCAACACATCTGCCCACATGACACCATGCTCCCTGCCATGATAATAATAGACTGAACGTCTGAAACTGTAACACGATTAAATGTTTTCCTTATGAGTTGTCATGGTCATGGTGTCTCTTCACAGCAATGAAAACCCTAAGACAAAGGATTTGCTTTGACTGACAGTTTGAGGGTACAGTTCATCCTGCTGGGGAAGGTATGATGGTGGGAGCGTGAGGTGGCTATCACTCTGCCTCTGCAGGTGGGAAACAGACAAATGCTGCTACTGTTTCTCAGCTCATTTTCTTCTTTTTGCTTGTCCTGGGACTTTAGGCCATGTAATGGCGCTGCCCACATTCAGAAAGAGCCTTCCCAGCTCTGTTAAATTTTTTGAGAGCATCCTTATAGATGCACCCAGAGGTGTGTTTCCATGGTGACTCTAAATCCAGACAATGAAGCTGACAATGAAGATTAACCATCACAACTCTTCCCCTTTCAACTTGACACCTAAATACATCATTGTATTAGTCAGGGTTTTCTAGAGCAACAGAATTTATAGGATAAGTCTCTCTCTCTCTCTCTCTCTCTCTCTCTCTCTCTCTCTCTCTCAATCTCTCTCTCTCTCTCTCTCAATCTCTCTCTCTCTCTCTCTCTCTCTCTCTCTCTCTCTCCATATATATGTGATCTAGCAAGGCAAGGACAAGCAGGCAAAGAGCAAAAGCTTCCCTTTTCTATGTCCTTATGTAGACTCACAGCAGAAGGTATGACCCAGATTAGAGGGGTGTCTTCCTGCTTCAAGATCAGGGTCAAAGATGTGTATCTTCCAACCTCAAAAGTCTGGACTAGAAGTGGCTTCTTCCACCTCAAACTAAGCAAAAAAAAATCTCTCTCAGGTGTGACCTCCATTTCTGGATTGTAGTTCATTCCAGATGTAGTCAAGTTGACAACCAAGAACAGCCATCACAATCGCTTTAAGTGAAAACATCCATCCCAGTTCCTCAAAGTCTCATTTCGTAGTGCATTCAGACCAATTTCAAAAGACACCATCGACTTTTAGAACCCCAACATTGTTCAGAATCCCAAGCCCAAGCTTTCTTCAGAGAATCTGGGTAGTCTTTAACTGGGCACCAGGAAAAGCCAAAAACGAGCAGTTACTTCCAGTATACAAAGTGGCACAGAGAGAATACTCCCATCCCAAGGGAGAGGGATTGGGCATAGCAAGAAAATACCAGACCAAAGACAGACTAAAACCCAGCAGGGAAAGCATTGAATCCTGAATCTCCATCTTTGGCATTTATGGCTCATGATGGAATAATCTGGGTATCGGTAGCCTGGAGCAACCCTGGCCTTCTAGCTCTGTGACCTGCAGCATGTACAGCCTCTCTCTTGGGTCATTTCCACTCTGTGCCTGAAGTTTTTCTTGATGGGCATCCCATGGTTCCAATATCGCCAATATTCTGAAGTCTTTATTGGAACTTAGGCTTCATTTTCACAGCTTCATACAATGGATTCTCAGAGTCTCCTTGAAGGGAATTCGGCTCTGCCACACATTGTCTAGTATTAGAAGCTCTATATATTCCTCAGGTTTTCATTATGTGTATCCACAAAACCAGCATAATGTGGACAATGCCGTTCAGTTCTACTGCTTGCTAGAGAGTAGCTTGGTCCTCTCGGTCTACAGCTGTGCTGGCATCTGTACACCTTGATGGTTGCTTTGGGAACCCCTTCAGTGGCATTCTCAGAAAAAATTCCTCTGAAATGTTTGTGTTTTGGAAGATCCAGCATTTGATAGGTGGGGTCTCGGCCTCAGGGCCCCGTTTCAGTGTCCTGCTGTAGAGCACTCGGTTTCTCTTTAATGGTGTTAATCTCTTTTATTATATTTGCTTTCAGACAACTTGTCTGCAACTCGAAACTCCTCCTTCTCCTCACCAAACTTCCTAATTTTCATATCTTTCTGTTTATTGTTGCCCTCCTTCACTGTAGATCGTGATATAGTTCAAGAAGTATCATGTCCTGAAATCGCATGTTCCAAACAAATTAATCCATTGCTTTTAAATTCATCTTCACTCAAGTTCTTGGGGCATGGGCAGATTATTTACCAGAATGTAACACGAATGGCCTTTAGCTCAGTTCCCGATGGAGTTCTTGTTTCCCTCTGAAACCTCATGAGCTGAGCATTTAGGTGTGCTGGTCTTCCAAACTCTCAATTAGTAATTCATTAAGCTCTTTCTACAAACTCTAAACTCTTCCACAAACCAGACCTGTTCCTTCTATAAATCAGTTGCAAAGGCTTACTAAGAAGCTCACGGTCAGATTTATCATGGCAGCATCCTCATTCCTGGTACAAACTTTCTGTCCTTCTTTCCTTTCCTTTCCTTTCTTTTTCTTTTCTTTTCTTTTCTTTTCTTTTCTTTTCTTTTCTTTTCTTTTCTTTTCTTTTCTTTCCTTTCCTTTCCTTTTCTCTTCTCTCTCCCTTCCTTCCTTCCTTTCTTCCTTCCTTCCTTCCTTTCTTTCTTTCTTTCTTTCTTTCTTTCTTTCTTTCTTTCTTTCTTTCTTTCATTCTTTCTTTCTTCTTTTATGACCAAATACCTTACAAAAGTAACTTAAGAGAGGAGTGAAGGGTTTATTGTGCTCACAGCCCATCATGGTTTTGAAAAACTGATGTCAGAAGCATGAAATAACTGGTCATATTACATTCATAGCCAGGAAGCAAAGAGAGATGCTACTTCTGCTGAATTAACTTTCTCCTTTGGATTCAGTCTAGGACCCTAGCCCAGGGAACGATACCACTCATACCCAGGGTAGGCCTTTGCATGCTTAGTTAAATTTTTCTGAAAACGACCCCAAAGGTACACCCAGAGATGTGTTTCTGTGATAATTCTAAATGTAGTCTAGTTGAGAATGAAGATTAACCACCACAGGGTCCAGATAAAAGGAAACCCATATTTGGGACATGCTGTTCTTATGACAGAGGAGAAAGAACAAAAAAGTGAATATGTCCATAAAATGGTTCCTGGAAGTTCTCTTGGAGGTGGCATTTGTCTCTGGCATTTGCATTTCACTGAAGAAAGCAAGTCACAGTGTAAGACCTGATGAAATGGACAGATATATACTCCTCAAGGCGGCACTGTGAGTCACACAACGCTGGTGAATAGTTAGGTTTGATACTGTGATGTGGCATTGACTATCATTATTCTCAGAGACTATTCTTGTGATCCACTGCTATAATTTACTTGCAATCTTACTCTCATGCTCATTCACATAGGTGCACAGAACAGATTTCCTAAAGTGCACATCTCCACTGAAGTTGAGCAAGCAGTGCTCTGCCTCACTGTACTTTCAGAGATGAACAGAGGATGAGGAAGAGCTGGTGTAGCACAGTGCTAGAAGCTTGAACACTAAGATCAGAGGATGAGACCTGATTTCCAAAGTGGACACTCATGGTTCTTTTAATTTCAGGTTGTAATCCATGTGAGGTGTATGCGTGTGTGTGTGTGTGTGTGTGTGTGTGTGTGTGTGTGTGTGTGTGTGTTTGTGTTTGTGTTTGTGTGTGTGTTACTTGTTTTAGTTATGTTTATGTTATAATACAATGCAAGAGGTAGTTAAGTTATAAAGAGAAAAGTTTTCTTTAGCGCCAGGTTATAGAAGTTCCAGATGGTGAGGCCTCACTGCTTTTGACCTCCGGTGAGCAGTCAATAGTGATGGGCATGTGCCAAGGCAAACTGTTCACAGTCTGAGCCAAGAGGTAGAAAGAGACTGAGAGACTAGATACCCACAGTCTGTTTTGAGAGCACTTTCTGACAGCTTTAGAATCTCCCACTAGGACTGACCTCTTAACATCCTATCTCCCAATTTGGGGGACTATGCCTTTAACATATGGTCTTTGGGGGATGTTTATTCAAACCATAGTCTGTCTTTTCATAGGTATGGATATGTAACTGACTTTTAGTTTATGGATGTGCATATATGTACACATAAGACACACATTTCCCTTAGGATACATGATTTCCTATTTTCTCATTCACTGATTGCAATGATTTTGTAGAGACTCTCTACCACAAGTCATGAGAACTAACTGGATCTTGGACACAGGAGAACCCAGGACACAGAACCTTTGTTGGACACATTGATTCTGAAAAATTGAGGAGTCACACAAACGAAGAACGTGTGGAGGACAGATGCTACCTTTGCAGCTGATGAAGATTGACTGTAGTACAGAGTCCATATGGCCTTGCTTATTTCCTGTCCACGGTCTAATCTCGTAGTAAATTTATTCTGTAGAGCAGACATGCTTTCCTAAGTCACTGCTGCCCCATAAGTCTTGGAGGGGAGGGGAAGTGAAAAGGACCAATGACTTCCACTCAGTGCCGTTGATGAAGTGTCTTCTTCCCCGTGAGGAATGCCGAGGAATGAGTCTTGTGGAAGGAGCAGGACACTTGAGTCACCTCCAAGAGGGAGGAACAGATGGTAAAGAGACAGGAGTGTTTGGAAGAGATTGGTGTTCACGGACAGTGGATGTGGGATGAGGCATTCCCACCCAAGACAGAGGGAGGCACAGATCACACATCAGAGGAAGTGTGGACCCTCTGTTCTGTTCCTACTGGGTGCTGTGACTCGGCTTTCTGATTACTAAGTGACCTCCTAGGCTGTTGGCCTTCTCTGGCTACTTTCTCCTTATTGGTTGACTGTATAGAATCACATGCTTGGGGCTACAAATAAAATTGCTCCTGGCTACTCACTCCTCAGTCAATGGGGACCTTCTAGGACTTCTCCAGTGGTGTTTCAGGGACGAAGAGGGGATGCCCACTGATGGTTAGTCCTCATGTGACAAAGAGAGCTGGTACAGGCCATTGCTGCCACTGTGACCTCGACAAATGTTCTATGCAAGCAGGGAACTAGGTCACGAAGATTGACAAGTGTCATATAAGGAGCAGGCGGAGGAACAATCAATCTTTGTTCTTTACCATTTTCTGGGAGCTTTTCTTAGGAGATTTTTTCAAAGCTGAGAGGTAGAAACGTTTCCTTGGTTACCAAGTCTTACTTAATAGGGCAAAGGTAAGGTGCACGTGCCTCCTGTAGAGAGTCAAAATGGTGAATTGCATCTGTGAGCACATTGATGTACGTCTTTGGGCTGCCACGACAACGTACCATGAGCAGTGGGTAAAGAAGAAATTTATTTTGTAGTTCCAGAGGCCAGAAGTCTAAGAACAAGATGTTTGCCATGGACATGGTATCTTTGAAGGGCCACTTAGCTTCTTTTGGCTGCTGGCAGTTCATGGCTTGTAAATGCATCACTCCAATTTGTCTCCATCTCCATCTCCATGTGGCATTCTCACCTGTTTCTTGTTTGATTTTTTTCTTATAAAGTAGCATTTACTTCACTGGGATCATCCTAATCCTTTCCTTTGCATCATCATGGAAGAAGCATCTGCCAAGTCCCTCTTTCTAAATAAATTCCCACCCACACATTGCTAATCTCAACTGTCCACTTGATTGTATCTAGACTAACATGGAAGATGGGCCTTTGGGCATACCTGTGGGCTATTATCTTGATTAGATCAATTGAAGTGGGAAGACCCTATCACTGTGGGTGGTACCATTCCCTGGACTAGGATCTTGGACTGTACAAAAAAGAGAATGTGACCATAGTGCTCAGTCCTAAATGGCATGTCTATATCACAACCCTTCCTTCAAGGCTCAGGGATCTATGTGGAAGAGGGAGCAGAAATATCATAGCAACCGGAGGCGGTGGCTGACTTTGAGGAAGCTGTTTTCCAGATCCCAAAGGGCAGATGCACATATCACACAAATGTTACAGCAATTGTGACAACATGCATAGACCTACACAAACTCATGCCAAACAAAGTCCCGGCATGGTGGAGGGGAGGTGGGCATGAAATGCCATGCCTAGATGAGGAGCATTGGATTTCTGCTGAGAAAGGGGAAGTCAGTTTTCTTTGATAGTATCACCTCTGGGATACTGACCATACTCCAGGGTAGACCATATGCCCAGGATTGGTCAGCCAACACAAACTGTACTTAATGGGGGGTGGGATAAAAGTTGGGTATTTGGATAATAGGGAAGTGGGGGGCTCTGTATGAAAATTTCAAAAACCAAGTAAAATTTTATGGGGGGGGGAGAGCGGGGAGGAAGAGAACCAAATTCAAGCTTTCATCTTTCTCTTCTTCCTGATTGCAGATGTGATGTGACAACTGCTTTAAGCTCCTGCTTCCTCGATTTCCCTGTCAGGATGGACCACACCCTTGGACTGTGAGCCAGAATAAACCCTTTCTTCCATAAGTTGCAGGTTTTTTTGTTTGTTTGTCCCCTGCCCCTAGAGAGTTTCTCTGTATAGCTGTAGCTGTCCAGGAACTCACTCTGTAGATCAGGCTGGCCTCAAACTCATGGAGATCCACCTGCTTCTGCCTCCTGAGTGCTGGGATTAAAGGTGTGAGCCACCATGCCTGGCTTTTGTCAGATGTTTTATCATGGCAGTGAGAAAAAGTAACTAAGACATGTATTCTAGACATTGATGAATTGGGGGTCAGAACGTCACT